>NC_087512.1:80061217-80661217 GCF_036417665.1 Passer domesticus | reverse complement strand
AAAATGTATCTCTCTATTAAGAAAATTATGCAAATTAAATAAAAAAATGAAAATACTTTGGGATCAGTAAAATTATCTTTATTTAATCCTACTTAAAAATGATATTTTAATTTTTTCTATTTGGTTTCTGGACTACGTGATCACAGGTCACTTAGTAATCACTAAGTGAACAAATTGGCCTCTTGTTATTAAATCCAAGGTATAAAAGAAGTGTCATTGTGTTTACCACAGAAATATCAGAGACTATTTATTTCCTGATGATGTAGAGTGTTGATACTCATGTTAATCCCTTGAGCCTATTAGCAACAAATATGGGAGGATGGACATTGATAAATAGTAGCTATTCTGAAGAGATTTACTCATTATTTTCTCTCGTTGTCTTCACTAGAATTCCTGGTTAGACATGTTATGAAGAGTGTGAGGAAAACCCACTTTTCAGTTCTTCAGGAAAAGTCCCTGGATTTCATGAAAATGATTCATAACACAGTTACAATTCATACCAATAGTCAGAAAGCTTCAAGATGCAAAAATTTATGAGTGAACTGCTAATATTCTCAAAAAATATTCTAATATTCTCCATCATTCTTCAAAAATACTCGTCTTTTTGTGTGCAGCACTGTATTCTCATTTTTTGTAACTGGTAGAGATATATAATAAGGGAAAATTGCAATTTTGTGATTTTTCTTCAGGAAGACAACATCTTGTAGTGAGTGCTGAGTGTTGAGACTGCATGTTGGGCAGACAGCAGTGAGTGCTTGTGGATGGCTTTTTTTTTCTCTAAAAGATGATTTTTGGAGAAAGGGCACAAGCTGAAACCATTATAAAACAAAAGGATGTGTATTTTTACAAAAGGGCTCATTCAAGGTGTCAACCACTGAAGTTTCATCTCTCTTCAGTAAACATAATATTTTTATGTCATTTAATTGTTTAAATTGTTTGAGAGCAGATGGCTTTTCCATGTGCTACTTTAATCCCTAAGCTGCTTCAGAAACTGAAATTAAAGAGTTAACTGGTTTGGGGAGCAGGATGTACAGCAAATAGAAGAGAAAAGGGGCAAGAGTGTGAGCAAATACCAGCATCTCATAGCAGGTCTGGGCTGCAGCCACTGCTTATCTTCTCAGAACTTCATTTGCCTATGCAGGAGTGGAGGAGAGAGGATAAGGACTGATAAATATCCCAGGAAATTTGACTTACAGGAAATCAAATTGTCATTTTACATTTCTGGTGCTCGTTCAGAGAGCAGCAGGCTAGGGAAAAAAAAAAGTATTTTTAGACTAGTTCAAACCTACGAGTGTTTTGTAATTTTTTTTTTTTTTAATCTGGAAGAACAAAGAGAACACATTGAGGAGAACACAGCACCAACTGCTGATTTTTCCAGAAACAAACTTACCTACCACAAAGACCCCATGGATGAATCCAGGAAAATGCCACGTGATATCTTTGCTCCACACTTGCCGTCACCGAGATAAGCTGTGTCTCCTCCAAGGTGTTGCAACATAACAGCTTTGAGAAAACCACCTCATTTTTCAAAAGTTTTATTGTTAAGTTTGAAGACTAGACAAGGTCGTACTGGTTTTACATCGCTCTACATGATTTAGGTATATACAAAACCATTTGAATATCACACAGCTTGAAAGGTTGCAAAGGTCGTTTGTGTCCGAGATACTTCTGTACTTACTGACACATCAGAAGCCAGCACTGAATATTATAGTTCACATTGGTTGTATAGCAAAGATACACTCATTTAGTATCCTTAGTCTTCAAAACTGACACTTAATTTGTGTGAAGCCATTCCAAAAGAGAAAGTCAACCTCGGATCCAGAGCCAGTTGAGGCGACGGGCCCTGAACGCCAATAAAAAAGGAGCCTCGTGCCAGTGCTTTATTTCCCAGGCTGTAAATGTAGCATATTACCTAGCAACACAAAGGTGAAGCCTGCCTACAAATACTTGGCTGGTTCAGGGTGAAATGTAATTAGGAGAACACTTTTGGCCTTGTTCAATGTCACTGTTAACAATTAAAACAGAAGTGAAGGATCATTTCCGAGTTTTTCTCCTGTCCCCTCTTTAAGGGACATCTCCTGTCCTGCACCTCTGTTTATTTGGGGCCGGTTGTTTTCACTGGGAGAGAGCAGTTGTGTTAATTTATAACTTGCCCCTTATGGCAAAGGTATGCACCTAGACAACAAAATAAAATCAAAGGGAAATAGTTAAATTCTATCTCCTAATCTGATTCCCACCTGTTTTGTTAAATCTGAAGGATTTCACTTAAACCAAGAGCTATTTCAGACTGATACTGCTGACACTGGGACCAGAATTTGGTGCTGGAAATGCCATTCCAAGAATGCTTTTTGGTAGCTGAGGAATAATAAATTCCTAGCATGCAGGTTGAAACTGTGAGGGCATCTGATATATGGTTTTTAATAAATGGTCACGGAATATTATCACCAGGTATGGAGCTGTCCTCGTGAAGACTCTGACAGCTGACCCAGGACATGAGGGTGAAAACACTCACCACAAAATTAATACCAAATTAAAATTACTGTGTTACATTACAGGAAAACTCTGTATGCAGATGAAGGGATTACAATTAATTTACTAAACTGAGAAATATTAATTTAAAAGCAAAACGGAAGTTGCAGAAGATGAATAACATGAAAAAAAACCCAACATTAAGAACATAAACCAAATATTTCAGAAGAACATTAACAAAAGTTTTTAAACTAGGAAGTCTAATTTTCTAAAATGGCCTTCTGTTTTTTGGATACAGTGAGTTAGTGAAATATCTACACACTATTCTTCATATCTGTAATTAAATTCAGGGTCAACTGCTCTTCCATAATAGGAAAATGTATTTAAACCTGTTAAAGTATTGTATGTGCACACCCTAAAGAGATAAATATTACTAGGTTTTTTTTAATTTACCTTTTTATTTTGTTTTTGACCTAAAGCCTAAATTGCAAAATGTAGGCAGTGGATAATGTAGGGATAGACTTGTCCTCCATTATTCAGATTTTTTTTCTCGCTAGAAGTACCACCAAATTGATTGACTTTCTCTTTAAAATTGCTCCTTTTGCTTGAAGACCACTCCATATATACATCATTAAGGAATGCTGTTAACACAGTTACAGACAAGACAGTAACAGTCTAGTGGCTTTTGTTATGCAGCACAAAGTAAAAAATAAAGAACAAACTTAGCAGTGTTGCACAGGACCTCAACATTTTCTTACACATACTTTTACCTTTACAGGACTCTTCTTTAGAAGTCTTTAAATGTCTAAGCCTTATAAAATAAATACTTGTATAAATACAGTTTAAGGATTAGGTCATTTTGTAGAGGCAGGGTGTTCTGTTTGCTAAAATGTGACAGTTTAAGTGACACTATCAGAAAACCGCCACCATTATATCCCCAATTCTTGTATGTAAAATTCCTGGCTGCTATTCTAGAGTCTTTCACAGTTCAATGGATAATATATATTTAGTCTGTGGTGGAGAATGTGTGATTAAATGCAGGTTTTTTTGAAATCCAAACCATTTTGTTTCCAAGGTAAACTTTGCCCTTTGCAGACTGTGGGCCAGCTAGCTGCTTGCCTGGGAAGCAGTGCCCAAGTTTAGAGTTTTGGTGAGAATGGAACAGTGACAGAAAGTATAATAAGTTCAGTGACATTTGCTAAAACATGCAGCAGCATCTCTCTGTCTCTCACTCTCTCTCTCTCCCTCTCTCTCTCTCATTCTCTCTTTCTCTCCACATCAGCATGTTATGAAATTAAAAGGTTGGCAGTAATCCCAAGTGCTGTTGTTTCAGGTCCCCTCACTCCCCGTGCTGGGATCTTTTTTAGTCTGAGGTGCTGCTCTAACCTAGTCACAGATCACTTTACTCCAAGGGAACTTGATTTGCTCTTCAAAGATTGGTATTGTCATCTCAATCAGCAGGGGAAACTGAGGCATGGGGGAGAATGTGCCCCCTACTTCTCCACTTTTCCTCCTAAAATCTACTTTTTAAACTGGGGTTGCTATCATGCTGTGTGTGAAGCATTCCTCTAGATGGGGCATGATAGGAAACAGCCTCGTGGTGGCTCATTGGTGTGTGTCTGAAAAGAATTTTTAGGAGCAGAGGGTGACCAGGGACAAGCTTTGGTGTGCTCCTACGTCACCTCTTACCTTTTTGGGAGGAAAGCTGTGACTTTAGGAAGAGCCTAAAGAGGGAGGCTTTCCTGGCAGTAAGGGAGTGATTCCTCCCATGTGTCCTTTAGCACCTGGTTCCTTCATGCCACATTTTCCTCCTTGCTGGAATTCAGAGCGTTTGTGAAAGCGGTGATGGGGTGGGCAGGTCACAGTTTTGGGGCTGTGTGCTCACCCCTGGAAAAATCATCCTGGAATGGGATTTCTCATAGAATGCATGGGCTCCCAAGATGAGACACCACAAGCGCCCTGGTACCTCACCTTAGTCTCCAGGAAAAAGCACAGAAACTTTGAAAATTCATAAACTTTGGCAAATTCATTAACTTCATAATACACTGATTTGGTTACATATGCAAAACAGGTAACATCTTTCAAGGAAAACAACACCAGCACAGTGTGATACTAAACAGAAAAGATGGAGGCCGTGTCTACAGCATGCAAAATAGAGAAGGAAAATGGGGCAGTTAGGAAAACCCTCCAGGTGCGTGGACTCTGCTGTCTGGATGAAAGTGGTGAAAGGTAGCTCGTAACACCACAGGTACCGTGTTTTAACAGTACCAGGGAGAATTTCCCAAAATATATGTCGTAAGAACTGACAGTGTTTGATAGGCACAATTACTATAATGCAGTCATCCCCAAGTAAACTTATTGCTAAAAGCTGCAGTATCACTTTTTGCAAGTAAGATGATGGTATGGTTTATGGAGAACTCGTCAGCCCAGTGTTCCTGAAGCTGCAAATGAGCTTCGTCACACTGTTTCTCTTCCCTTGTAAAAAGGATGCTGCTGTTTTTTTTTTTTTTTTTCTATTTCCCTCAACGCGTTTCAACTGGTGGTGAACAACTCAGAGGAGAACTAGGAGGATAATTCCACAGCAGAAGGGACAACACCAACAGATTTTTCAAGGGCAAAAAAACCGGATTGGATCGTTTTAAAAGGGCAGGCTTAGACCTCCTGGCGAAAGACAGCTAGCGGCCTACCATAAAAATGAGCGAGCACTGGTTCATGGAAAAACCCCACTCAGCATCCTACAAGCTTCTTCTACAGCGGGAGTGGGGCGGGCTCAGTCCTCAGCTGCACAGCCCAGCAGCTCGGACCGCAGGGTGATGCGGCCGTACCACGACCAGGGCAGGATGCGCACGTGCCGGGCGTAGATCGGCGGCTCGATGACGTTCTTGCGGTGCGTGTCGTTGTCGAAGTTCCCCTGGAACACCTGTGGGGAAGCAACGGGGGAGGTTTTAGTGGAAGTTTCCCCTGGAACGCCCGCGGGTGCGGCATTCGCGTTCCCCTGAATGTGGTTTCTTCGCCCAGGGGTTTTCTCCTGAGAAGCTGAAAGGCAGAAGGAGAAAAGGAAAACAATTCTTATCTCATTTGCTTCTCCTGTGTTGTGCTTATGTGGAATGTGTTTGGACGTTGTTTACCCACAGGTGATTGCTTGATTGGACTCTGATGTGAGTTGTTTTGACTCATTGGCCAGTTGGGGCCAAGCTGTGTCAGGTGTAAGAGCCTAAATGAGGGATGCGGGACTCCAGGCGGCTCTTCCAAATGCAGTTTATTACATCCAAAGTGTTACAGCAGCCCAGGGTCATGGGCAACAGAGCCTGTGCCTACAGCTGTCAACTCCAGCTGCAGGCAGGCCTGGAGACCCTTTAATTTTGGTTACAATGCATGATGTACTTTTCTTTGCTGAGTATCTCAATACAGTAGAACCCATCTATACCTTTACTTTTACCTACAGCCTATCATAACTACTATAATTACCATATTCATGTTACTATTCTCCAGTCACTAAGAGTTAGCACAGTACAGTTTAAGCTAGAAGTTGTTTTTCAGTTTTCTTGCAGTGGAAAATTCTGAGACCTTTTTTCTACTTGCAACATCTGCTGACTGTTTGCCTGTGCTATCTTTCTGATTGGTGAAAACATCTTCTTGTTTGAGGTGGGTTTATCCTTTGCTCTAAGTCATAAAAACCCCTTCTAACTAACAGACCCTTTGCCTCCTTGGTTATTCAGTGAGAGTGGCTCAGCAATTCTTTCCTTCTATATCAAAACTTGCTTCCATCTCTATTCCTTCTTCAGCTTCTACATTCAAAAATCTTTCTGACAAGCATACATATCTCTGAGACTTTCTGTTAAAATTTCATTCTTCCCAACAGTCGGGACTCTGGTAAAAGTCACGAGTTTTCATTATTATCTTTTTAGCATCCAGTAAGTATCCTTTATGTATGTATACTTTAGCATAGTATAGTGTCCTTTAATATAATATAGTATCATAAAGTAATAAATTATCTTTCTGAGAACATGGAGTCAGATGCATCATTCTCTCCCCTGGCTGGGGTTGCCTGCATTTACAATATGCAGGGAAGTTTTAAGGCTGACCCAGCCCAGGGTGAAACTGGATCTGGATCCGTGATGGATTTTTATCTTCGGGATGCGCAACATTTAACACTGTTTAAACTTAAGGTTTATAGTGGCAAAGAGAAGGTTGGGATTAGGTTTTAGGAAGGAGTCCTTCAATCTGAGGGTGGGCAGGCCCTGGCACAGGGTGCCCAGAGCAGCTGGGGCTGCCCCTGGATCCCTGGCAGTGCCCAAGGCCAGGCTGGACACTGGGGCTGGAGCAGCCTGGCACAGGGGAAGGTGTCCCTGACATGGCTGGGGTGGCACTGGATGAAATTAAAGGTCCCTCCCGACCCAAATCTATGATTCCATGAGCCCCTGCCTCTGATAAATCTTGTGATTCATTCACACTCAGCCCTGGTGAAGGCAGAGCCTTCTACTCAAGCTTCAGCCTCTGTTCCGCCAGGGCCACGCTCTGAAAGTTACGCAAAAATCATTAACATTTAAAAAATTAAATGTCTTTTTACTTGGCATTTGTACCATCTCAAATTAATCCCAGGAGATCCTGTTACTGCTTCCGAGGAAATAACATTAATAATTAAAGTTAAGAATTTTTATTGTATCACTTATGAAAGTTGCTGGGATGCAACGATATAAACCCTTGTAAAGGTGGTGATTATCAAGGATGTTATCTTCTCATGTCAGACAAAAGTCAGCAGATGAATTAAGAGCATCAGGCTGTGATAAAAGTAAAACATCTTAGCTCAGTACAGTGCATGTTATGATCTTATTTGTACCTGTATTGCTTAATCCACAAAAAAAGTGAGTTATAAAACTCCTATCTGTGATAAATCAGTGCCAGATTTTCCCCCTGCCAGCCACTATTTAAATTCAAAGGCCACAGCACCAATTTTTGGCAAAATGATCAGATTATCCCCTTGGGTTATTTTCAGTTTTTATGGGAAATGTTCATTCTCTTAAAATGCCAGCCAATTCACTTCTCATTTGTAAAAACTGAACCTGATGGCTTTTCGACTTAAAATGAATGACTGTTGTTTGCATCATGCAGAGAAGAATATAGGCCTCCTGGAGAAGTGCTTATGTGACTGAATTAACGCAGAATTACAGGTTTCCTAGAAGTTCTTGGGAAAATACCAGAATTTGAAGTGCAAGCTGGCTGATCTAGCATTTCAACCCCGATTCTGGTTCCTTTGTGACATGTTCACAAAGATTTTGGTCTCTGTGCTGAACCTCTTTGGATTTTGGAAACTTCTCTCCAGTGCTGTCCTTTGAGGACATCAAACAAAATCCATCCCCTCCCCAGGTGATGCTCTTTTACAAGTGATAAATTCCCCTTCTTGTCTGCAATCACAGAAGTGGGAGCATGAAAGGATGTGGGAGTTGTGATAGATGGATAAAGCAGCAGAGAAAATGACCACAGAAACATCACTTTTGTGAGTCTAAGGGAAAAAAAACCACCCCAACAACCAAAATAATTTAGCACAGGGAAAATTGTTTGCTGCCCAAGTGCAGTGTTGATACATAAATCAGCAGGAGCTTGGGCTAACCAGGTTTGCACCTCAAGTCCAGTTTCATTTGTAGCAAAAAATTGCATTACTACATTCATAATTGAAATTACAGTGGCACCTCCCAAAACCCAAAATGCAGCTAGGAAAGCTTAAAAGTGTGGGTTTTGTTTTGTTTTGTTTTTTTTTTTTTGGTTTGGTTTGGTTTTTTTGGTTTTGTTTTGTTTTTTGTTTATTTGGTTTTTTAAAATTTTTAAAAATTTTATTTCTTGCACATGCATGTGAAATATCTATTTATATTTTTGCCAGGCTAGACAAAGGAACCTTTTTACAGTCCCAGTGTTCATATCTGAATACAGATATGAAAGATAAATAAAATTATGTGATGCAAAACCAGCAACAACTACAGCTGAAGGAGGGAGGATTATGTCATTTACTTACAGCATGAGAACAAGAATTAAATTGTAT
This sequence comes from Passer domesticus, assembly GCF_036417665.1. Classification (NCBI taxonomy): domain Eukaryota; kingdom Metazoa; phylum Chordata; class Aves; order Passeriformes; family Passeridae; genus Passer; species Passer domesticus. Next base: position 80,652,711 of record NC_087512.1, on the reverse strand, counting down.
TTTTAACTTATGCATGATTTAATTATCACTTGATGTCTAACTCATCTGTCTCAGAGATTATTTTATGCAAATATGAAATACACCTTTCCTCAAAATTCAAGATCTAGTTTCAGGAAATTAACTAAATGTGCTAGATGAGAAGAAGGATTTTAAGGAAATGAATTTATCAGAAAATAAGGGAAGCATTCTCAGCATCCACAAGTTTGACCTGCATAAAATATAACATTCTAACAGAAATTTACTGTTCTTTTCCTGTGGCCCCATGGCACATTTCTTATGGGAAAAACTCTATCCTTTCCCCCTCTTCATTTACTTTTGGCCTCAATTCACTTATAGAACCAAGGAATTTGAGAAGCAGGGAGGGCAAAGGACAAAACATTACTTACCAGTAGGAAAAAAAGCTATTTCTGTAGCTAAAAGTATTTTTTTTTTTAAATCTACATGTTGTTTTATGCCTAAGCAGTCAATACTAAATGAGCCACCAAAGTAATTAAAACCCTTGAAAAGCTTGAAAAGCTGATGCCTCTCAATGACCACTTCTCACATTTGTTCCTGAGCAGGTTTTTTTTTCAGGATAGGTCTGGAGACTGCCATGACTTTTTAAGATTTCTGAGGCTGATGTTGGAATTACAACATACTGCTCTATGTAAAAAAAAAAAAAAAAAAAAAAAAAAAATCCCAGTGGTGAAATAACGCCAGGTGATTTGTGCTTAAGAAATAAATAAAGACCAGAATGTAAATTATCAATGTGTCAGTGCACACAGCCAGTGCACACCTTCACTTTCAGCTCTGGGTGAGTGCAGGTCTGCTCCTGCCTCATCCCAAAACAGCAAATATAGAGAAAGAAGCAGCAAGAAGAAGGGGGTTTTTGGGAGTTATTAAGCAGATAAGTCTCTCCACCCAGAGAGGAGATATTGTAGATGTCTATAAAACCATAAGTGGCGTGGTGAAAATCGATATCAGGCAATATTGCAGTGTCCCCTCAGCAGGGCCAGGAGGGGACAGGCAATGACAGCAGGGTCATCCGGAGCCATCTAAAGGTCACAGTTCCCCTTTCAACACATAATTAAACCATGGCACAGCTTCCACAGCCTTTAACCACTGCTAAAGATCAGATAAATTGTGAGGGGGAAAACCAGCTGGGGCTATTAAGGACATGGACAGGAAAAAAAGAAGAAAAATTCAGAGCTAGGAAAGGGCACCAGGGAGGAATAACAACCTTACTTTTCCTGATGCCTTTCTGGGCTACCTAAAAACAGAGACCAGACAGAATGAAGGGAATTAAAAGTGGTTATGTTTACTGAAGGGCTTTCAGGTACATTTTGGGCAGGCAAAGCCCATCCAGGGCCTACACCCAAAAATGGACCACAGGCCATGCATTTTCACACTTTTGTAAATTTGGTCTATTTGCATGTTGGGAGTTAATGTTCCAATTACAGCTTCAGGTCATGAAGTCATTTACCCCCAGCTTCTCCCCCCAACTCACTTTTGTTTCCATTTCTGGGCCCTGGGGCAGTGAGGTGTCCCTGACTGCCAGGCCTGGAGAGGCCTGGGACAAAATGGGACAGCTGACTCTGAATGTGGAGTTTGGAGTTATGCACTAAAGAATTGCAGGATCACAAATACATGAAAAATATCAAAGCCACATTCCTAACGCATCATTCCAATCCACAGGATGCTCCTTCCTTTGGACAGAGCTTCACCCTCCCAAAAACCAGTGGCTGCCACGTTACAAGGTGACTTTTCTTTTCTACAAATGGATCAAAAAGCTCCTGCTTTTTGCCAGCCCTGCTGCAGAACATTTCAGATTTTACATGTATGTATCTGTTTATGTCAGTCTGCACACTCCAAAGGTGCAATTTGCTGGAATATTTACTCAGCAGCTCCAGCAGTTTTACACAGGCAGACCTTCCACACACTCCTCTGTAGCTCAGGCTCTTGCAGCTGCTGTTAGAAAAAAAAAAAAAACATACCAGAAAATGCATGCTGCTGTACTTTTAAATATGATACATTTATTCATTATTGCTGTATGGAAAAAGAGTGAAAGACAGGAAAATAGGTACTGATATTCTCTGCTGAAAAGTCTGAAATACAAACAATTCTTGTTTATACTTGTGTCCAGCAAGCAATTTGAATGTCTTGATTTCAAACATTCAGTGAGATTTTTCAATGTAAACAAAGTGTTTTATGGTGTTAGCAGAAAAATCCAGATAATGACACTGTAGGTTGATTAGAATTTTAAAAAGAAAACTGCAGTAAGACAGAATAATTTAGGAGAAATACTTGAAGACTAGCACCTTGGGGAAAGCAGTGTTTTCTGCTGTACCTTAACAACATTTTTCACACCTAGCAGAATATTTTAAAAATGTTATTTCACAGAGCAGTTAATCCTGCTCATGTAAGAGGAAAAATATTTTATAAAGAATGTCCAGTCATGGCTCCTATTTGGAGCTTTCTTCTGTGCAGAACATCTCAATATTCAGAAAAATAAAGGTGGCACGTGGATGTGTTTTTGAGCAGATGCATTTTTGGAGTGAATAAGAAGAGAAAAAGTAATTTTTTCTCTCAGTTACTATACATAAAGTGCACACATATCATATCCATGATTATCTTTACACAGCCTTCATTATTTATCCATGTTCAGATAGAGGGAGATGAAACTTTAAAACTTATCAAACATACTGTAACAGTCCCATGCTGTCTTTCCCATATGATCTACATGTTGATGGTACAAAAAATGGGCATTTAGTGCACTATACATGGCTTGTAGGGGGTTCAAAGCCAAAAAGAGAAACATTTTGAAGATGAACCTGCCTCCAGAAATGCTTACAGAAATTCAAGGTAGGTTCTTAAGTGAGCATTTTATCTTTTGCTCATTTTGTCTTTCCCCAGCTTTTGGTGTGGTGTCAAGGAGAGAGGTGTGTGCTGAGGGCACACCTGAAATGAGCATACCTAGATCTTCACCTGACACAAATTGTGATAATTCAGCTCAGAGCAGTGCAAGTCACTCATAATTTAAACTGGTGCAGATAAAAAAGTCACTTAGATTAGAAATTACAACTATTATTGCAGATAATGCTATCAAATAGTGATAATTTATGCTATTAAATAGCGATAATTTAAGTAATATTACTCAAAAATCTTTCATTACCTGTGCCAAGTATGTAGATTATGTGTAGGAATTGAACCTATTGGTGTCATCCAGATATAATAATAATTAAACATCATCATTAAAAAAAAGCATTAGCAAATCTAGCAGAAAGATTTTTTAACCTGACATGATCTAAATTTTCTTTAATAAGTAGGTTTCTGTCTCCTCTCACCCTGGCAGTGGACTGTACATTCAGAAATGTATAAATTGTGACTAGTTCATCATTTTGTGTACAAACCCAGTGGCCATTTGCATACTGGATGTTGTCTACCTGCAGCTAATTGCACTGCTGATGGCTGATGGTGACTGGCAGTGCTGCAGACTGCCAGGCTCCTTTAGGCTACTTTCAAATGTTCTCATCTTCCTGTAAGAAAACAGCCTCTGAAATGCCATTTGACACGGCAGCTGGCCTTGAGTTACCTACAGCAGGCTGTGCAATTTATAAATCACATGTGGAATGTGATAAAAAAAAAAGAAAAAAAAAGGAAAAAAAAAAAGAAAAAGGTCAGATTTGGTTTGGATGTCCTCAGCTCTGGAGGTACAGTGAGCTACTGACCTCTAGTTGAGAAAAACAAGATAGCTATTAGCTCTGGTCCTGTTTCTAAAATATATTTTCTTCCTATGTGACAGCCTGCAATGTAATTTAGCTTTATTCTTGATGGCAACAGGAAAACTTTACATATTTTTTCCAGGCAACTCATTCAAACTATTTAAAATGAATGAGAAGGGCTCCATTTTTTTTTTCCTATTTTTTCCCAGTAACTTTTTGTCTGCACTCACAGGAATTGAGCACAGATGTGAAATGAAATGACTGGCAATTAAAATAGCAGAAGCCAAGCAGGAGCTGCAGGAGACACTGTTCTTGGAACAGCTTTTCCATGTGAAATAGTGCAAAAAACTCCACACACTATTTTCTTCTCCTCTAAACCACAGTTTTGTTAGGAATGACCCAATTTACAGTGTGCAAGAGATGATATCCTATGATTTTATAAAAATATATAAATTAAAAAAAAAAAAAATTAATATAAAGTAAAATAAATACAAATGTATGGTACACAACACAGTGCAAGAGACCAGTAATTTTCTCCTTTGTAAATGAACTTTAAGAAATTATGAGGAGGAATAAGTGAACAGCCCCAGGAACTGAGTGAGATCTGCTGATCTCACTCAGTTAGGACTCATCCTGTAAACAGATCAGCAGTGAGATGCTAAGCACCAGATGGGATTAATTTCTCAGCTCTTGCCTAAAGTATAAAGCCGCAATTTCATTATAAAGTCACAATATTCACCCACAAATCATTATTACCAGTCTAGCAATATATCCATAATTTTTTGTCTGTGACTTTGAAAGTTGGGTTTTTTTCCTTTCATCCTGTCTTCCTTTCCCTGAAATGTTTTGGAGCCACCTTTCCCCTAAACTTTTTGATGGTTAAACAAGGCAGGGTGAGGACAGGGTGACTAAATCACCTGCAGGAGAAATAAGAAATCTATGTGTTCTGTCCTTCATAGAATAAATCAGGATGTTCAGTTAATAAATAGAAATAATGAGGGTAAAATATGAGTATTCTTGCTGCTGTTGATAGTTGTTGACATCTGTCTTTTACCCTTCTTTCTGTATCTCCTGAAAACAGATGTAACATTTTACAGAGTTTTTACTTTGGTATGAAAACTTGGATTTTTTTTTTAGTTGTTTGTTTTGTTGTTGTGGGGGGTTTTTTTGGTTGGGTTTTTTTTTGTTGTTTTGTTTTGTTTTGTTTTTTCCCAGTTTCCTTGCATTTGGGAGCAAATCTCACCTTAAGATAAAGAAAGTCGATCCTGTTCAAAGAGAGGACCAGTGGTGCTGCTCCTCTCCTGCTCCTCCTGCATGAGGTACAGCACTGCTTTTTCTCCTTGTGGTTTTATTTTTATTTATATTTCTGTCCCACTGCACACATACCAGGGTTTATCTCCAAATCCCATGGGAGCACTGCATCCACCCAGCTGGAGTGGTAAGGAGGTGTCAAAAAGGGTTTACTGGCTGACACTCCATTCCTCTGGCTGAAGAAATTTATGCATTCTCAGTCAGGAAATGGATGATGGAAACAGAGAAGAAATAGGTTAAAGCACTCCAACCAAAATAGAAAGAAAAAAATGAAGATAAAATCAGTTTTTTGTGTCCTCTGAGGGCAGGGTAGCAAGGGGAAAAAGTTTCCACTTTAGAGGATATTTAAACACTGGAGCTGCCTGTTTATAGCATTTTCATCACAATCTGTCTCTTGGAACATATTAAATAATAATCTTTAATTATTATTAGGGATGATAGTACAGCCTTGTCTGAGGTGAAGGACAAATTAATGACTTAAGCTCAGAAATTTACCTGTCTGCACCTACTCCAAGGTGACAGGAGGGGGCTTGGGGGCCCTTGAATCCCATTTTCTGCTGAGGTGTAGGAGGAGAGGACCACAGTGCCTTTGGAGGTCAAAAGGTGCATGCCTAAGAGCTGTCTGAGACCCTTTCCAGTCCCACATCCTATAAAGTTTTGCCAAGTTCAGTGACTTCTGGAAAGTCAGACTGTGTCACCAAACTTTTAACTTTTCTAGATGTCTTTGATATAGATAAATAACATCCCAAAACCAGATATTTCAGCTTGATGTTTGTGTATCAAAGGCTGAGGTCTAGACTCAAATCAAGTGAACTTATCTATTTTGTACAAATGTAGATTCAGAAATTCTAATTTCCAGTGAAGTGCATTTGATCTTGGTGTGCTTTTAAATGATCTTGACTTGTTAAAGGATCATAATAATATGCAACAATTTTATTCTCAGGGATGTTAATTAATACAGGGTGTGATATGTTTAAATGAGACAACAATTAAGAGTTTCCCAATGTTCCTAATGGAATATGTGTGTAGCAATTAACAGTCCATCTGCTGAAGAAGGCAAAAACAATTTAATTGCCTTGGCCAATGGTACCAACAAATGTAGACGGGAACAGTACTTTAAGTCAGAGTGCATTTTCTTTTAGATTTGCTGTGACTGTGTTATCACCAGGGACTCCAACCCATGTTCTCTGTGATAATATGAATGCAGGCACAAGTTTGGCTTAGAGAAAACATTTCTTCCACTTTTCCCTCTTTTTTTAAATGTCAGGGATTTAAAATAGGATGTGTACAAAGTAGTGAAGCCACTACCTGTCCATTAAATGGAATGTATTTGTGGTATGCCTGCCTAAGGTGAGCTGTTTGCTTCCAATTTTTATCTGACAACCAGTTATACCAAACACATCCACAATCCAAAAAAAAAAAAAAAAATCATTGGTGTCAGAACCTTCTGAACTAGGTGGCTAACAAACTGATTTTTTTTTTTGTTTTCCCCATCTAAAATCCTTTAGGAAAAAAACAGTCTCAGTTTGGGTAAATGACCAGTGAGGTGACATTTGGGTTTCAGAAATTCACAGTGTCACATCTGGATGGCAGGGCCTGACAATGCAGACACAGGAATACAGCCAGGCAAGTACTCAATACTGTAATTTAGGATATATATTATACATAAATACTCAACACAGTAATAACACATTCCCCTAATGAATGACATTTAATCAATGAGTTAAAATCAGTCCAATGTGGCAGATGCTCTTCTCTAACCACTCATCATTAGGTCTCCCTGTACTCACAGAGCACATTTTGATGCACATCAAAAGTTTTCTCACTGTTTGAAAGAAAATTAATTTAATTGACTTATGTGAGGAATACGTCAGTTTATTTCCCGAAGAATTTTTATTTATACTAAGAAATATAAGTGGAAGCCTGAACATTTATCACCCTGAATACCCAGATTTGAGATGCTATCAGACACATCAGCCATCTGGTATTTCAATAAATCCATCTTTTGTTTCAATCAGACATAACCCTACTAAGACATTTAATAAATAATTCACATTTTGTCATCTTGGTTAACATTTCCCTGAGCGATGCATATGCTGTAATATTTTTCTTAACAGATGATTATGAAATTCAGGTATTTGCAGTATAAAAGTGTTGTACAGTTTAAAGGAAAGGTATAATGAATAACAAGAGAAAACTTAAATGCTTCCAGGTAAATCAATCAGCAAACCTATACTTTCCCTATGCCTCTCATTAAACATTTGCAGAGGAAGTTGTGAAACTTTTTTATGTTTCTTCATTATTTTATAGCATAATAAAAATAATATTTTCAGTGGGTATTTGAAACCCTAGCCATTAATTTCCAGGAAAAAAACCCCAAAAAACAAAAAACGCCTGTCCAAAATGGCTGGGTAACAGGGATGTGCTTCACAGGAAATCATTGAAAATAGTCCGTACTCACCAAAAACTGCACTGAAACTTATTTTTTTTTGAGTATACAAATACACTGCTGTTTACACACCTTCTGCTCTAGGTTTAAATGAAGAAATAGCTGTGATTAATGGAGAACTGTAAAATTTTATGTATTTAACAGCATTAAATCAGGTGCATGGCACCACTGCAATGTGAATGTCGTTGTGTTTTGTGACTTTTATTCACCCTGACTCCACCCTGTGCCATCCCCTGCATATGGAACCCAATGAAATAATCTGCAGACCCTCATCAGTGGTGAAATCACAACCAAAACACTGATTTTTCTCTTTGCCTTACCTTGTCCTTCTTCTGCTTTTCATCCTGGTATATTTTCCAGTGCTCCCCATCATTGCTGTAAGCAAGCTTGTAGGACCCCACAAACTGGACGTGGCCAAAATCTTTAGCTCCTTGGGTGATTATCCCAGTGATCTTCGTAGGGATGAGCAGGTCAATCTGAACAGAACAGTCAGAACAGTTCAAAATTTTTTAAAAAACCACAAATGAACAAGCAACCAACCAAAAAAACCCCAAACAAACCCCCCCCAAAAAAACCCCCAAAAAACCAAAATACAAAAAAAACACCCCATCAAGCAAACAAAAGAACCCCAAAAAGCCAAAACAAATTTTAAAAGCCCACAAAATACCAAAATAAATAAATAAAAAATAGATAAGACAGAGGAATACAAAATTAGAACACCTTCTGTTTCCAGTCTGGTTTTGTAACACAGTTTTGGTCCTCCCACTGTGTGCTGACACTGTGGATAATAATTTACTTCTCAAAACTCTAAGTCAATCAATTTACCTTTGAAATTTAAATGGAAAATTTACCTTTATTTTCCTTTTTTTTAAAATTTATTTTTGATTAGCCTAATGGCACAACGTTGAATAATCTCACACCTTTCTTTATTGTGCTGTGGGGGCATACATGGCCCCCCAAAAAATCCAGTTATTCTACACTGGGAATGATCTGCAGCTAAAAAGTGTTCCCATGTACTGCTAATAATCAGAATACATGGCTGATTCCCCAAGTGCCTTTCCATTTCCTTCTCAGTTCATGAGCTCATGCTTTAGTAAGGCTCTTAAAACATTTGCTATCATGCTTCTTTTCCTCCTGAAATTCCTTCTCACTTTACACCTTTCTTTCTTTTTCTACCTGAAAAGCTCAAGGTTTCTAATTTCTTGAAATTTTTTTTGATTTTTTTTTTTAATAATCTTAGCACAATGCTTTTTAAAAATGCAAGGCAGGAGTCTTAAAGCCTAATAAAATCTGAGCTTTCAAGTGGTTTCCACGTGAGCACATGTCTGTGCTCAGTTCTTTGTGAACCAGAACCCAGCTCTGAATGTAACAGATTTGAGCCAGATGCCTTGATTAAAATGATCAAGAAAGAGAATGCAATAGCAAAACTAAATTGACTAATAATGTAATATCAGAAGCAGAATGAAGGAGCTGAACTCCCTATCAAAATTGATATTTTTTTGAAATTTGAGAGTATAACTGAAGTTTCATTCTGTGTCCTCCAGCAATGTGGCGAGCCAGTAAAAGAGAAGTAAAAGAAAAGGTGGATTTATTTCAAACAATAAATGGCTGTGAAGCAGTCGGCATCTTTAAAATTGTCCCTTAAATCAGGCAAGGGAGACTCAGAGTGAAAATATTACAGTAAAATGAGAGGAGTGCTGAACTCCACAAGCAGATGATTGACATGTTTTTTCAGAAAAATAGAAATTAGAAAGTGAAGAAATAAAGAATCTCTGGCTGATCAAATGCTGGAGATCCAGTGCTGGATTTTTAGGAAGCTCAGGAGCCCTGAGTAAACTCATGTTGGATGGGATGTGGGGCTGGGGAGAAGAACAGATGTGCTGTGGAGCACAAGAAATCAATAATGAGAAGAGAAATGGAAACAAATGAGCCTGAGAGAAGTCAGGTGATCCTGGACGGTGCCTCTGAAAGATGGATTTTGGGGTTTGGATTTGTATCCCAGGTTGGACAGGACTTGGAGCAGCCTGGGACAGTGGAAGATGTCCCTGCCATGGCAGGGGTGGCACTGGATGGGAATTAAGGTCCCTCCCAACCCTTCAGACCATCCTGGGATTCTGTGACAACATAAAGAAGTAAACAACCAAAAAGTGTAAGAGTAAATTTGTAAAAATAAAAGAAGAAAATTTCACTGTTTCCAGCAATCAAGCAAATGAAGCTTGCAGATCCCAACATTGGAGCAAATAGTAGCAAATAACAAGTAGTAAATAATTTTAAAGAGAGGAATGACGTCAAATGTTCAATACTGAGGTACCAAAGCACTAAGGGGAAATGTCAGGGACTGCAGATGGCTCAAGAATTTTGGTTTTACCAGAATGAGCTAATTTATTGCCATCACTTACTGCCAGTAGCAATGTTGGGGCACCCCAGGATGTGAAGGAAGTGTCCCTGGGAGGCAAAACTGTGTTATTTTTGTTCAATAGGGAGGGAGAGGGACTCAACCAGAGCAGGAGCCTGCTTTGGAAGCCTTCATGGATGGCTTGGAGGGACTTTTCTCTTCTGTAAGGAGTGCAGGGGAGCTGGGTTCCACAGCCTGAGTGGGCCCCTGGGAAATGAGCCCTGCTAATTAATATAAGTCTTTCATGAATTAATAAACACCAGGTCTCCAGACCTTGCTTCCAAATATTTTGGAGTCTAAATGAATAGTCTGTTTTTCTAAACAGACTGATCTGGTAAGGAATCATTAATTGGTCCACACTTTCAGGCAGTTTTTGAACCAAACATTTCAGAGTCAACTTTAGATTATCTTTATAAATAATTTTGACATTAGCATTTTACAAGTGTAACCTCTTTTCAGCAGAGAATGCTTCTTATACTAAAAGTCAATGTCTCTCCTGTTAGCTTGAAAAAATGCCTCCACAAAACCAGTTGTTTATTTTTAAAATGTTGAAAGTGAGCTGAGAGGATTTCACAAATATTTAACATGGCCATGACACTCAGAGTACTCCTCATTGAAATTCAGAGCAGGGAGAAAAAAAATTTCTCATTAAGATTCAGGGGATTCCAAAGGTAGAATCACAATAAATCTTTATTATCACGTACATCCAGTGTTAATAAAAATGTCCTGGTAATGATTGTTTTGTGCTTATAGGACATATCCAGTGGCCTTGCACTCTTGGTCAGAAAATTATGTGGGAAGCTGGAAGGTAATTTGGCTTTGCTCAGGTTTGGTTTCTTTTTTCAACAAGACTTACATAGGACTGTGTAGAATATATGTGGGGGGACTTTTTTTTGGGGGGGAAAAAAAAAGTGAAAAAAGAAATAATGAATATATAGACTCTCTTCTTAGGTCTTGACAATGCAGACAACACATATTGCTGGAGATGAAGGAAAAGAATACAGGATATAGCACCCAGCATTTCCATCTCATATTTTAGCATCTTATTTTCCTGTTTATTCATAAGCAGATGAGACATCTTCAGGCAATAAAGATCATTATTTAAATTAAAGAAATGCAGCTTTTACTTTGTAGCCTCATTACCTCTATCTTGCTTTCCATTCTTTGTATTGAAACTACTTTAGAGCAGAAAGTTGAGGAGAATTTACACCACCTTCTAGGTAAAACATCTGCACTAAAATAGCTTAAATGAAAGTCATAACTTCCCATCAGGACACAGAACACTTTTATTCAGTTAGTGCAGCTTGCAAGTAACAGGCAATCAAACAAATTACCAGGGAGAGAAGTTGAATTAAGACACAACCAGTGTGTACCCTTCAAAGCTGAATGTGATTAACAGGATTAGAATGTGACTCTGGCTTTTTCAGTGCAGCAGAATTTAGAAGGAGGTAGAGGCAATTAGTCTGCAACTGAGAGGATCATTAGCTGGTTACAAGAAGAACCATGGTCTGCAGTTAATGTACATTTCTACAAGCAGCTGATCAAAAGGCAGTTTAGCATCTTGTGTCTGAAAGAAGCCTCTTGGGCTGTAACTATTCCCTTTTCCCACCTTGTTTCAGATGTTACAGACGATTCAGGGTGGTTTGGAGGAGAATTAATTTAAGGAGAGCACAAAGATAAATACACCTGGGTGTGGAACATTTCTAAGGAAGGAAAAGAAGGAAGCACTTGGTTTGATGTGCAGCATGAGCTCAGGGTGTTGGTGTGCAGTTCATGGGACCATCACCAGAGATTCCTTGCAGCCTCATCCATTCTCTGGCTCTCCAACACATGGCAAAACCCAACCACGCTGCCCAAAATCCCAGAGGCTGGGAGATAGGCACATTTATTCAGCATTCACACTAGCAGATGTCACATTCACCTTCTCTGGAAAAATCCCTTCACCCAGGATTTTTCTCCTGGGAAGCTGAGAGATAAAGGAAAACAATCATTATCTCATTTGCTTCTCCTGTGTTTTGCTCCTTTGGAATGTGTTTGGAGATTGTTTACCCACAGGTGATTGTTTCATTGGGTTCTGGTGTGAGTTGTTTTTGCTCTTTGGCCAAGCGGGGCCAGGCTGTGTCAGGATTCTGGAGAGAGCCACAAGTTTTCATTATTATCTTTTTAGCCTTCTGTAATTATCCTTTCTTTATTGTTTAGTATAGTATTCTTTAATATAATATAGCATCATAAAATAATAAATTAGCCTTCTGAGAACATGGAGTTAGATTCATCCTTCCTTCCTGCCACGAGGGTCCCCACAAATACAATAGACACCACAGGAGAGCAGGAGCAGACCTGCACTGCTGGCACCCCAGAGCAAGGTGTCTGCACAGCTGTGCTGCAGGGCTTCCACTTCCAGATACCCTGGACCACCTTTTCCAGCACATCTTTTGGCTTAATTTAATCTGAAGGGAACCCATGGTTTGTGAGGATAGCCCATCATGTGAACCAGTGCGTGAAAAGTGAAGGTGTCTTTAAAAATAACACACTCCTCATCAACCTGGCAGTGTCAAAGGTGGAGAGAGAGCCCCCAGCATGCAGGGAGTGCCAGGCTCTGTTTCACAGTGAAGAGGATGGTGAAATGGCTCACTGTGACTTTCAGCTGTTCATCATTTCAGGAGTATTTAAGATGTTAAATCCTGTCTCTATACAGACATTTTGGTTCTGTTCCCAGTATAGCCAATCCTATGTTCAGCTTTTCTTGTAATTTTAGACATGCCATTTTTTCCTAACAGGTTTTATTTTATTTACCTTTGTGATCCTGTAGAGTGTGGGGCTCTTTTTTGTTTGTTTGTTTGTTTTTTTAAAAACCACTCATCAGATAACAGTGATGAATGCTGGTCAATCTCAATCCACTTGGCAGATACGAAATCACTGAGATCAGAAGTAAAGAAAGCTGGATGCAAAGAATATGAAACTGGAGAGATGCACTGCCAAAGTGAGGACGGTTCTTAAGAGGGTGAAAGAAGAAGGCCACAATTGTCTCCAGCTGCTAATTCACCCAAGTGCAGACCTGCCTATTAAATATCCTGATATCACAGTGAGGGCTCAGATTATTTTTGGACGCTTAAGATAATGGCTGGAACTCATGGCTGGACACCAAACCCCACCAAGAGAGACCAACGTGCTTTCCAAGTAAATAAATTAAGAGTAAATAACCTGTCCTGAGCAGATTATTTACTCTTCATTTAAGACCTCATGATTGCCTTGATTTTTCCAGGTGAGCTGGCACAGTCAGAGCTGTTGCCTCTGCCCTAAGAAAAGGAGGGACAGGATTGCAGTGTCCACATCAGAAAGGCAGAAATGCAGCTCTCCTCATCTCATTGCATCAGATGAAGGTGCTTTGCTCTCTCCTCCAAGCCCAAAATCTGGATGTGAAGGAATATTAATGTTGGTACAGTATGCTTGCTGCAGATGTGCAACATCTGTATGTTTCTAAAAATATTTCACCAGCAGCTCTATTTTGTAAACTGAAACTCAGCATTTCAGGCTTTTTTTCTCCTAAAGCATAAATATTAAACCCACAAAAAACCTCAAACCCCAAACTGACCCCAAACTATAATCCATCATGACCAATTGGATCTAAAAATTGTTATGGGGAAAAAAACCAACTGAACAACTAGATGCTCTTTGTAGAGAAATCTAATTTTCATCACAGCATCTTCCATAGGAGAGAGTTTTTATTGTGCAGCCTCTTAAAAATATAATATTAGGGTAAACATCTAATAATGCAACCTGAAAAAAAAATAAAGTAACTTATGACAGAAAATGAATTACTCTAGAAGAAGCCATAATAATTTATTAGAAAACAGCATTTTAGTATTTTGTTCAATATTCCACTATACAGGATTTTCATGCGTCCTAGGCAAAACAAAATGAAAGAAAATATAAATTAAAAAAATTTCATTTAATTTGGTGCATATTAGTTATACCAGCTGTCATATATTTAAAATGAAATTTCTATCAAACCTAGATAGAGATGGCTTGCTTTCAAATAAAATAAAACAGGAGAACCACTCTTTTTCTCCTTTAAAAATGTGGATTTTTGGTTTTTTGCTGGCTTCTTTTTCACTTAAGCTTAGACCTTCAACATGATTTTAACACTGTGTCACTATATTTTTAATGCCTGTAGTCCTCTAGGCTAAGATAATAAATACTGGTCTTATTTTCTTATTGCTCTTAATTGCTTTTCCCTCTGAATGACTTTATGGCTGCAGTAACTGCACTGAAGAAACAGGTTAGGAAGAATTCCATGTACCATCAGCTGTCTCCAGTACAATTTAAAAGTGATAAATTGGAGGGTGAAGCCTGTTCTTTGTAATCTCCATGGGCCATCAAAAATACCTCTCAGGCCATTATGTTGAAAATTTCAGAGTGAAACCCACAACCAGGCTGAAAACTTATTTTATTTCCACCAGCAACCTCTTAAGTAGCCATTACTTCTTAAAAAGTACAGATTGTGTGAATCCTTCCTTATTTACATACTTAATAATCCCTGTTATGTAGCTGTTACTGGAAAGGGAAGAAAAAACCCACCTAAATGGCTATAATATTTTTTCAGCATTTCAGTAAGAATTCAGATAAAACTATATGATGAACTATTTGGACATTTTCAGAGCAGTATCTATTTATTGCAGACCAGATTTTCAGAGCCACACTTTACTAAGCCATTAATAAAGTCGGTTCCTTGTATTTAAAAAATAAAATATTAAGAAAAAAAAAAGGAAAAAAAAAAAAAGAAGAAGAAGGGAATTTTGGGTCCTTTAAGGCAGATGGTGTGCTGTGGTTGTATCAGCACCTTGGTAAATCCTGCCCACAGCACACAAGAAGCAATGCTGTTTCCTTCCTGATCCTGCAAACCGGAATGAATTTCCACAGATCTGGATCACTCTCACAACTTATCAGGGAGCACTCGCAAGGGAAATGTCAGCACCAGGTATTTTAAGGTCTGAAGTAAAAGCAAACGTAGAGTTTTGAGATGATAACATCAGTGATGATTAAATCCATAACCTTTTCTCCTACCACTGGGTATTTCACATCTGTGCACGGGATATTCTCGCTGTAATTGCGATTAGAGGATTTTTGAAGAGATGACACAGTTGGCTGAATTAGTTACCAGCAGTCAAGAAACCACTAATAAAACGTCTGTCTCTCTGCTGTGGGACACTCATCAGCCCTTGAGGATGGCAGGATATTTAAAAATAGCCCATTAAATTACCAGTGATTAAGCAGGCTTAGACATCTGGTGGAGCTTGGAGAAGCCTTTGAGCTGCTTTAGTGCACTCCAAGAGCTGATAAAATCTGGGGCACTGTCCTGTGTGAGGTCAATCACTTGGAATTCTTTTGGGAAAGCCAAGGGCAGAACAAAAATTAGCCGTTAAAATAAAGCAGAGAGAATAAAAATATGAATATGGTCATGACACAGCACACTGAGTGTGTGTTATGCTGCTTTTCTGTGAAGCTCCTCAGCTGAACACTGCTTCCAGCAGCCCCAGCACCTATTTATGGACAGAAATAGGCAAGGAAATGAGGAAAGAAATTTAATTTACATTCAGTTCTTTATACAAGAAGGCAAAAATTGCAAAAAAATTAATCACCCTGTATGATAATAAGAAGTAGCTTTATTTCAGGAAGACGTAATCTGAAGTAGTTCTTGCTGAATTTACTGTAGTGATTATGAGAATTTTTTATCAAATTTGTTGTCTATGACTGGGATGAAAATATAGCACAGAAAAGAACAATTACAC
Organism: Passer domesticus; assembly: GCF_036417665.1. NCBI lineage: Eukaryota > Metazoa > Chordata > Aves > Passeriformes > Passeridae > Passer > Passer domesticus. Next base: position 80,637,066 of record NC_087512.1, on the reverse strand, counting down.
AGTTAAAATTTTTAAATATTGACTATTTGCATTTATGCTTGTCTTACTTTTAAATAAAGAACAAATCATGTTGAGATTATAGGATTGTTCCACTCTCTTCAGATGTAGAGAAGAATAAGACAGGAGTTGTGTTGCCTCTTTTTATTTTGTTAAAATATATCTCAGGTTGATAAGGAAATGCACCAGTAAGAATTCCTGCATGCCAGTGTTCTGTTCCAGTGGAGATTCCTTATTTTCTGTTAAAGAGCATTACTGGGAATCTCAGGTGGTGAAGTGGGTAAAACAGCAGCAAAACACTGGACAAAATACAGAGAATAAAATTTGAAATACAAGCAGAGGAAGAAGGGTGTGTTTAACCATGAATTTCAGAATAGTAATGGTAGAAATGTGAGCTCTAGGGAAGTTTACATGTCATAGCAGCACTTGCAAAGGCAGCCAGGAGAAATATGGGTGTCTTTCCTTGCGTTTCTCTTGGGTTTTTGGCACAATATGGGTTTTAAGTGGAAATATAAAGGCTGGTGATGCAATGCTTGGGAAGACAAAAACCCTTCCCTACAAGTGAAATATCACAACTTCTGCTTGGCTTTCAGCAGAGAGGATGAGACAACAGGCCTTTATGACAGGACAGATAAATATCTTTTTACAAAGTGTTGGGATCATAATCTACACACAAGCATCTCATTTTGTTTATGAAATGAAAATTAATGGCGGTAATGTGGAAGTTCATTATTTACCTGGTTGCTTTTTTTTCCCCCTCGGGTAATTAATAATGTTGCAAATATTTTCTGGAGCACATAAAAATGTCTCAATAATGTATGAGTATCTGGGCTACAGATCGATGAGCAGAGTGAAGATAAGCTTGCACACCAGATACTGCAAAGTGACTAATAATTAATATAACTACTGAAGCGTTGAAACACTAACGAAAACCTGCCTGTAAGCAAAGCTAAGTCTGCCTGGAAGATAAGTGGGGTTAAGGCTGGAAGTTTCTCCTTGTGTTTAAAAGCTCTGACTGCATAATTCTTATTTTTCATAGGAAACTTGGCCAAGACAGCATCACTCAGCCATTGTTTCTAAGAATGACTTTGCCCATCTGTCAGTAGGGATTATTATGCATAACCTGTTCCATACAGCTATGCTGCTGTAGCTGTACACTAAAAATGACACAATTGTGGTACTAGATTTTGAAAACAACAGCAAGTTGGATGGTTTTGTTTTATGGTTTGGTTATTTTTTGTTTTGTTTTGTGGGGTTTTTTGTTTGGTTGGTTTGGTTGTGGTTTTATTTTTATAATTTTTTTTTTGTAAAAGTGGCTTTTTTAGAATTTTTTAATAAAAATGTCTGGGGTTTGGGGTTTTTTGTGTTTTGTTTGGTTTGGTTTGATTTTTTTTTTTTTTTTTTGTGTGTGTGGGTTTTTTTGTTTTTGTTTGTTTCTTTGTTTGTTTTTGTTTTTTGTTTTTTGGGATTTTTTGTGTGTGTGCTACCCTCTGAAATATTAGGCTAAGCTTTTTTTCTCCCCTTGACATACTGGTAACAACCAGCACAGAAATATAAAATGGGTACACTATATTGTAGAAAACATCTTTGGCTGTTTTAGCCAGAGAAGTATTTTTCCAGGTTTACAGTAGAAATCAGATTTCTCTTCCCTTTTAGACTGAATGTCTTGTCACTTCAAGGCAATAATCTCATAATACACCTTCCTGAATGCAATTAAAAGGTCTATTAATCTTCATTCTGCAGGACACAGGAAAGATTATCCACTATTAGTCAAAAGGACACCCTGGAGCCCCTGTTGCAGAGATTGGTAAATAGACCTCTGGTCAAAACAAGCCTGGGCTCCTGGCAGGGCAGACCCAACCCTGGGACTCAGCTTTGAGCTGGCATGGATTCATTTCCTTGGATTTGCAAACGCCCCGCGAGGCGTTGCGGAGCGCGGGGCCGCAGATGAATTTAGGGATTAATGCTCTGCTGAAAGCCCTGGCCAGGAAGAAGGGTGTATTTAACCATGAATTTCAGAATGGTAATGGCAGAAATGTGAGGTCTGGGGAAGTTAATGTGTCATAGCAGCACTTGCAAAGGCAGCCAGGAGAAATATGGGTGTCCTTGCTTGCGTTTTTCTTGGGTTTTTGGCGCATTTTGGGTTTTAAACGGTGATGCAACACCTGGGAAGACAGAAATCTTTACCTACAAATGAAATATCACAACCTCTTTTTGGCTTTCAGCACATAGGATGAGACAACAGCTTTTATGGCAGGACTGATAAACATCTTTGAAAAAAGTGTTGGGATCATAAACAGGCTCATCTAATGCACAAGTAGCTCATTTTGTTCATGAAATGAAAATTAATGGCGGTAATATGGAAGTTCATTATGTACCTGGTTGTTGTTTTTGTTTGTTTAGGCCTTGAGTTAGGTGGGGAAATATTTTCCTGTTCCCTAAAGTTAAAAAAAGAAATAAACAAATCTCTACCTGCTGTCAGAAGTGAAAAAAGCCCTCAAAAAATGCAACAAACCAGCCAAACAAAAACCATCTAAATCCACTAATTCCTCCCAAAACAAACAAACAAACAAACATGCCCAGACATAAAAAACCCATAAATATTCTGGGATAAAAAGTAAAGTATTTAGCTTTTAAAGGAGCTGATCTACATCTTATCCTGCTTGGTTCAGGTTCACTTTTTGTTCCAGGTATTGAAAAGTACGACCATGAGAATGCACTTCCAAATTCCAGAGAAAAGTAACAACTGAGTAACTTTCACTATTTTTAACATATATGTATTCCATCCTAAAGCCTACATAATGGAAGTTCCACAAAAACTGATTGACTGGGATGAATCATGATAATTTTCAACAAGAAACTTGGAATAAATCAACTTTCAAACACTTTAAAACCAAATTTTAAACAAGAACCCACAGACGCAGCAGCAGCCAATCTAAAATGCCCTATATTAAATTAAATATTGACTAAAGCTGGTCTGCAACCAGATTTTTAGTATACAGAAGTGTTAAAAATATCGATTTTTCTCTGCAATGTGAATGTCACTTTTCATATAATTTAAAAGGTTGATTCTTTTAATAGTGGAAGAAATGTCTATAGAAGACATTTCAAAATTATATATGAAGTTCTTTCATTTTCAGAAGAACAGGTCTGAAAGTTGAAATATGAATGCCAAAAGTAAAAATATGACTGTCAAAATATTTTAAATTTAGTAGCACATTTGAAAATGCTGGATTTTCACCTAGAATGTTGTCCATGTCTTTTCATATACATAAGAAAAGCACCTCAATTGTAGCAAGTTTTTTTTTTTAATATAAAAAATGACAGCTCTTCTATCCTTTGTACTGTTAAATAATTAATCAAAAGAGCTCTGATGTTTTACTCCATAAGCAACAGGTTAAATCAATGCAGACAAGCTATTTACTAGACTCATCTGTACTCTTCTAAGTTTGAAAAAGAAATTTACACAGAAGACTGGAGGTGGGTGTGGAGTGTGGTGGTTGAAGTTTTGTCTATTTTGGAATTATTTCCTCTCCCTAAGCCTCAGTAGAGACATCTTCCTTATGGAAATGACAAAATTTCTGTGAATGACCCCTAACACTCCTATCAGCACTCAAAAGTAATTTTTAAAAAATATTTTGTCTTCAGTTTTTTACAATTAATTTACTCTGAGTGCACTCTAGCCCAGGTGGAAGCATGAAAAGGATGCAGACACATAAATATACCCATCTCAGCCTTCCATTCAACATAGAGCAGAGTCTCAAAATATTTCTTATAAAGCTAAGAAAGTTAGGATCTGGCTGATTGAGGCCAAAAAAAATGTCAAAAGTGATGGTTCCCCCAAAAACAAGACTGGATTAACCACTAACTGGGTTATAGGGGGAAAAAAAAAAAGAAGAAAAGAAGAAGAAAAGAGAAAGAAAGAAAGAAAGAAAGAAAGAAAGAAAGAAAGAAAGAAAGAAAGAAAGAAAGAAAGAAAGAAAGAAAGAAAGAAAGAAAGAAAGAAAGAAAGAAAGAAAGAAAGAAAGAAAGAAAGAAAGAAAGAAAGAAAGAAAGAAAGAAAGAAAGAAAGAAAGAAAGAAAGAAAGAAAAAAAAAGAGGAGTTGTATTTTTCCCAACTCAAACACAACCTTGCACAAAAACCTCCATAAGCCCTCCTGGAACACACAGAATGGACTTAATGACTGTTAAAGACCTAATCTTTGAGTGGAGATTTAAAATCCTGTTGTGAATAGGTTAAGAGTATTAAATAATGCCACTATTTTCAGTATAAATAACTGTACATAGGTTCCCAACATCATGTTTGCTGTTTTCTGCAATTAACTTAATAAAGATTTAGATAGACACAAATTGTAGGCCATTTTCTTGCTGAGCAAGTTAGTAAAAATGTTTCTTTTGAAATATATATTCCAAAATTCACTAGGAATACTTAGGCCACAATTAATTGCAACCAATATTTTTAAAAAATAAGAAAATAAGACAGTTTTCTTGAATCAAAGACAAAGTAAAAGAGGAATATACAGCTATGGCTGGAAAAGTGTAAAGCATCCTCTCAAAAACATAACTGTTTCTTACAGTCAACAAGGCTGGATCCCAAAGAAAGTAATATCTGAAGAAAAATATTTGCAAATTCTATATTTGCATGTACCCACACAACCCCTGCTGACATCTGGTCCAGCTAACAAAGAAGAGCACAGAGAGGGAACTCTGCTCTGCCATGAAAAAGCACAGAGATGGGAGGTGATAAATTATTAACAAAGTCGAAATCTTAAAAGTTTTGAACGCCAGCACATAGAGAAGTCTGTGAAATCACAGCATTAAGAAATCTGAAAAGAGCATATTTTCAGCTCTGGGCAATGTGTTTTCCTTGTAGATCCAACAGTTATTTCTCGCCTACTGTTTTGTTTTGTTTTGTTTTGATTTTTCCCTGTGTTCCCAGTGTTCCTTTTACAAGGATTAATCTTTTAAACAGCTCCTGCAGCCCTGGCTCTGTCAGGTGGGTATAAGTCTGGTTTACCAAAACCCAGTGTTTACCATTAGAATATCAGTGCTGTTTTGGAAAGCAAATTTCACAGTCAGCCACGGTTTTGAAACCCAGAATTTTTCAGCCAACTCTGAGCACGTGGGAGGTGCTGTGACATATCCACTGTCTTACTATGGGGGTGAAGAAATTGTTTTAGGTGTATAAATCAGAGAAATAAACTTGGCTATCCACCAATTGCATGTTGCAGCAAAAATTCTACATAAAACTATGTGTCAATGTAAATTAACTTCTACCAGAAAGCAAGAAACTACATTGTCAGGCAGACAGAAATAAAATATCTTTGGTGGTTTTTTTTTTTTTTTGCAGATGCATTTTCCATCAAGAATTCATATAAAAAGTTATATTTTCTCCACTGCCTGTAAGTAGGTGTTTCTCACTCATGCATTGCAGTTCCATGGAGTGGACTGTTCCCTAAGGATTTGCTCTGTAGGCAGCTGAAAATAGACCCCTATTACTGTAACACAAATCAGCAGTAATTTGTGTCTTGCAGCAGATTATTGTGCTTATGTCAGATGACTCAGTGAAAGTCATATTTTTCAAATTTGCTGTGGTATCCAATAGCAAAAATGTTTGCTTTTTTCATAAAAAACTGCACTAAAAAAAAAAGGCACGGGGATTAATAGAAAATTTATAAATTTTGACAACATCATCTTTAATATTTTTCCTCACTGACTGATTCCCATCAAGTCTTTGCAGAAATGCCTTGCCACCAGCCTTGCCCTTAACCACCTGCCCAGGGTACACCCACGGGGAATATAACTGCTGTGTTTTCCCCAAATGTCACCTTAAACTAACCAGACTTCAAGGCTTTGTGGAGGTGAGAGAGAATATTCTGCTCAGAGCCAGCCCTGCACTGGTTTTCAGCTGGGATTAAAGTGTCTTTGTTTTAACCACAAAAAAAACCCACAAAAAAAGGGCTGATTAACCTCCTGAACAAGTACCAGGGTAGTTATTCCCACAAGTTCCAGAAAAAAACCCCCAAAACAACAACAACAACAACAACAACAAAACCAAACCAACCAAACAACAACAACGACAAAAAAAAAACAAACCAAAAACAAAAAACCAAACCAAAACAAACAAACAAAAAAAAAACCAAAAAAAACCCAAAAAGAAAACCACCCAAAAAAATCCAACCAACCAACCAACCAACCAAAAAAAAACCCAAAAAAAAACCCAGCCCCAAACCAAACCAAAAAAAACCACCCCAAAACCCAAACTTGATTTTAGGCATATGGGTCCAGGCATCAAAGGTCCTGTGTTCACAAGGAGTTACAAGCTCAGTGAACTTGACCTTTTTATATCACAGCTCTCACCCCAAGGCACAGATCATCCCCCAAGACTTCTGGGTGAGATATCCCAGTTTTTTTATTCCATTTCTTCAAGCTGCAAAGCCAATCATGAGGCAGAAGAAGCTTTTCCTGTGGATACTTTTGATTTTTACAGCAGGAGAGGTTTATATTGGATATGGGGATAAATTTCTTCTCTGAAAGAGCTTCTCTGGTGGATCTCCCAGCCCTGTAGAGATTTAAAAGCCATGGGATGTGTCTCTTGGGGACATGGGCCAGTGGTGGCCTTGGCAGTGCTGGGGGAACAGTTGGACTCAGTGATCTTAGAGATCTTTTCCAAACTAAATGATTCCTTGATTCTTTAAACACTTAAGGGCCACCCTGATTTAGAAATACCTTGTGCCTCTCCGTGGAAAATGGTCCATATTATGAAGAGCAACAGGGAAGACTGGGAAAAACAAATCTGCTACAAAAAGCATTGATTTTCTTAGTAGAAAGCAGGTAGCAGTGACTTTACTTGTGGCATTGTGGCTCATGTAAATAATTCCTAAATTCACAACAAAAATAAGTATGGCAATATTTTACCTGTATTTCCAGAACTGTGAATACAGTCAGGCTGTATGGGTGCTGATATTATGTTTTAAATTCAGTAATTTATTTTGGAGGTGGAGATGATGATCATATGATGGCTGAAAATTTTAACTTTGGTTTGAAAGAGATACTTGGAGGGCAGGAAAGGGACTTTTTGGAAGGATCAGTAGTGCCAAGGGGGAATTATTTTCCAATGTCAGAGGGCTGGCTGGGAACTTGGGAACTGGGAATTGTTCCCTGGCAGGGTGGGCAGGGCTGGCACAGGGTGCCCAGAGCAGCTGGGGCTGCCCCTGGATCCCTGGCAGTGCCCAAGGCCAGGCTGGACACTGGGGCTGGAGCAGCCTGGCACAGGGGAAGGTGTCCCTGACATGGCTGGGGTGGCACTGGGTGGCTTTGAGGTCCCATCCAATCTAAAATATTCAATGATTCCATTATTCTGTGTCCTGCTGGTGCACAAGAGCATAAATATCAGAGGCTAAATCAAAGATCAGCATTCATGCTTTTAAATTTATCTTTCCTGCATTCCTTACTTCTACTTTTAAATCTAACATTCAACTGTTAAAGAGAACCTTCAAGAGAAAGCAGACACATTTTGCTTGTCCAAACAACACATGTTTGAAATGGACAATTTTTTTTTGTTTGTTTGTTTTGTTTTGTTTGTTTTTTTTTTTTTTTTTTTTTTAGAAATGAAACAACAACAGCAACAAAAACAACAAACCACATAATCCCTTCCATTTTCCTGGGACGCCTCACAGAAAGCCCCACTGGCTGGGGTGGCAGTGAAATTATCTGCAAGCAGCAGCCTGGGTATATTTTGATTGCCTGGGAGGCAACTGGAGTCTGAACACCTGCAGGATCCTGAAAGAGCTTTTATTTCAGAATGTTGTGAGTTGGCTCCAGCTCTGGACAGCTCTGAGTGGGAGGAGAACCCTGTGGAGATTCTTGAAGTGGCTGCAGGGTGAAACATCACAGGTTTGCATGGTACCAAGGAACACAATCCACCCCTGGTGCCACATAAATTACTCATGCAGCGGGGATGGAAAACCCAGGCAGAAATTCTTGTACAAAGTTCTGGAAGAGAAACACAGATTTGAAGGAAGGAAATCTTTCAGTACATTTGGAGGGTCCTGCTTTGTGTTCTGGAAGTCCTTTGTGATCAAAAAAAAGGTGGGTTTTTTTTTTTTTTTTTTTTTTTTTGCTATAGAAATATTAATGTTTATTTCTAACTTGTATCATCTATCTCTGTCTCTGTTTGTATCTCTACTTTTACCTCTATGTCTGTCTCTATTTCTATCATCATCCCTATTTTTATCTTTATCTCTCTGTCTCTCTCTGTCATTTATTGTTGGAATACAAAATATGAGTAATTCTCAAAACTTTGGGCTTGTAAGCCAAAGCTTAGAATTAAACACAGGACTTCATGTGAGACCTTGGAAAAGGCTTCCAAACTGAGGTGCTAGAAGCAAGAATGTGGATTTATAGTTTAAAGCAGAGACATGTGAAGAAGAAGAAAGTTTAGTGTTTTAGAGTTTAAGATGTAGAAACAATAAAAGTAGTTACAAAGGTAAAAAAGAAATTTAGAATACAGTACTGTAAGTTTGTGTGTCATAACGTGATTGGCTGAAAAAGCTTACACTGTAGCATGGGTGTATAAGACAAAATATTTAAGGATTAGGTCAAAAACATAAATATCCTTATTGACAGTGTTTTATTGGCCAAATAAATCCTTAAAAAATCTTGTAACTAGGGGTCTCAAGGCCTTCTGAGCCATGTGGTGAATATGTGAGCCTTCCTGACTATACAGAAGATATGAAAAATAAATCACATCATCTAAAAAACTCAGAGATCCCATCTCTAACTCATTCAAAATTTCTTCATAAATCCCCATAATTTATATCTACATTATCCATTTCTGTATTGTCTACAGATTTGCACACACACACAGAGGAACATGTACTTACACATATTCAGACATACATATTTAAAACACAGGTAATTTTTTCCTAATGTTTTTCCTGATCTGTCCAGTCACTCTTGAGTTTACACGTGCATTCTCCCCAAAATAATACTTCTTAATTTTATTTTCCTTTAAAATTCTAAGTTATTTGGACACTGAGACCAGCCCTTAACATAGCACTCTGTTCCCCTATGCCAGGAGGAAATATATATAGGGATTTTTATGCTCTGTAGAGAAGTATAAATGTGTTTTCAATAAATTCAACTGCAATTAGGTGGAAGTAGAAGCAAATTTCGAAAAGAAAGACATTGCTGCACACAAGCAGGAAAAGTGAATTTCTTGGAGAAGAGGAAATCAAAGACGAGGAGATGCAATGCAGGTGATACAATTAAAAAATGAAAATTAAATTGTGGGGGATGTTGTGGCTGTTGTATCTGATTGCATCTATAACAAAGAGCTCACACCCACAGCTTGAGAACTTTTATTTTGGTGCCAAGGACATATTGGTTGATATGAATTCCCTATTAATTTTCAAAAAACCCCCATGTGAAATGTTAAAACTTTTATTTACATAATTTTTATTTAGTCTGAGCTCGATCTTTCCTTCTGTAGGCCTGCACTACCCCACTGGCAACCAGGAATGTTTCAGTATTTCTTGAAAGCAGGGGAAATTAAGGATATGATCTTCCTATGTTGATGGCAGCAAGCCTATCAGCTGGCCCCATAAGGAATATCCATTTTCTCTACAAACTTTGTCTCAGCTACATCCTCACTGAGGCATGCAAGTGATCTGTTATTTGTTATACACATCAATGCTCCCTCAAATATTTTTTGGGGAATATTGTAGGAATAGCCTCCTTTTGTCATTGCTTCCTGCACCATTTTTACATGCACTTACCCTTACTAACAAGTATGCTGGCACTGAAAAATGCCTTTAAGCTGTTCTTTGCTACAAGTTCTTTGCTACACTTAAGTCACGTGTGTGTTAAATTTGTCACTGCAACAGAAAGGAGGGTTCTGCATATGGAATGCTGTGTTTTATTTGTTTATGGTTTCTCAGGCTGCATATCAGAGCAACTCAGGCTTACTTCTGCACAGCAGATGAAATGTAATGATCCTGGAGAAATATGGGACTAACCTTTCTGAGGAGAAAGCACTGAATTAAAATAAATGAGATGGGACTTGCCAGTATTTTTTATGTACCACTTAATGTAGAGCTCTGCAATATATATTTTTATCTGCACAAACTGTTTCAGGAGCCAAGCCTTTTCTAAACAGGGTATCAAATTGATATGAAGCAACACAACATATGCTTTTTTACCTTTCTAAATGCTGATAATTTTATCTGCTTTAAATTATACCACTCTTGTTCCAAGGGTATCTCTGCATGCATGCAAACAATTCATAGCTATGTACTCAGCTGATGTGTTGCCAGACCATCCCAAGAAATTCCAGTTTAATCCATGGCTAAATAGAAATAGCAGCACTAAAAAAAAAAACAACTATAGGTAGATCACCCATATTTCAGGTTGACTCTTTCCCACAAACTGATGCAAGGAACCGTGAGATACAAAAGCTCTTCTGCCTTTGATCTTAAATTAGTGTGGCTTTCATGGGCTCCAGAGGGGAATGGGTTGTGTCTTGCTCTCTCAGTTCCCACGAGCACACAGATTAGCCTTGCTTGTCTCTTGTTCCACTGCCTGGAACAATGCTGGGAGCTGTTGCAGCAGCTACACCACCAGTGACAGGCAAAAAATATAAAGGTCAAGCTTCTCACAGCTGCTCAGTTAGGAGTATTCTCATCAGACTGTGTATTTGTTTAATAATTTGTTTACAAAACTGTTTTACTACTGAAAGGCAGCCATGCAGTCACCCAGACCTCTTCATTCATCTTGTATCTGCTTAGTTATCTTAAAAATTAAACTCTTTGATTTTTTTTTTTTACTCCACTGAAACATAAAACCAGGTCACTACTTCCTACAGGAAAGTATTTAAAAAGTGCTGTTCATTATTTTTGGCTTACTGCTAAAAATGTAACTCATAGCATGTTCACCACCATTAACCATCCCACAGACAGCTGATTACCTCAAGCACCCAGCTGAATTTAAATACAGGTTAGGAATGTGTTGACACAGAGATTAAACTCATACAACTTCATTTGGTCATTAAAGTAACAAATACAAAGAGAGTTATCATGCAGCATTCTGCAATTTGTTTCCCTGACTTTAAATTTACCTGTGCTGGAGTAGTTAATGCTCAAGCTTTGGTCCTCTTTTGATGCATAACTGCTAAGTGCATGTGGATGCAGAATATTTAGAGTTTTGACAAATCCTGCACCTCCAAATCTGGCATCACTGAGGTGGGTGAAACCATGGGAGGCAGCAGGACAGGTGGTAAAGACAGCTGTAAAAGCAAACCTCTGCTTGTTTTAAGGGGATGAAACATCCACAAGAAAATTAAATCAGGATGTCGACAACACAACTCAGTCTGCTGCTGTTTCAAGACAGCACAGTTATCTTTATATGAATTATTTTTCCAGGTAGTTAGGCTATATTGGATATTTCTGTAGTGTGACTGAGTGAATTTTATAAATTAACATGAGTCTGGTACCAGTGATACTTTTAATTGGAAAAATGTTTAAAAGATTCTGCCCTTTTTTTGTCTTGGAAGTGACACACTTCTATTATAAAATCAATATGCACCTCAGGATACCCTTATCAGCTCACTAAATCCCACAATTTTGGCACAGTAGACAGCAGTGCAAAGGTGTGGATTACAGCTATTGAGCAAAATCTCCCCGTGAATTTGAAAAGAAATACAGACACCATTAGTGACAACATTACCACCCCTGGGTAATTCTGATTTAATTTTCATTCTGGCAGGGTGACCAGTGCATGACTGCAATAGTACATCCAATCTAACGTGCTGCTTCAGATCAGTGGGTCTGAACATCATGTGAGGCTTCAGATGGATCCTGCAAAAAAAAGTCACCACCTCACCCCTGGTGATGCAGCTAATCAAGAACAGCTCATTAGGTCCTGCAGCATACTTCATGTAAAGCCTGCATAAAAACTCAGCAAAAATAAAATGCAAATCCACTGACGGTCCCACTTTGAAAGGTTAAATATTTTTAAAAAATATTTTGGCAATTTTTTGAAATATTTCAAGTTATTTGTCTATGTATATATGTAATTTATAATTGAGATTATTTGTTTTGCCCAGAGAAGATGTGGCTGCCCCTGGATCCCTGGCAGTGCTGGAAAATGGGGCTTGGAGCACCCTGGGATAGTGGGAGGTGTCCCTGCTATGGCAGGGGGTGGAATGGGATGGGTTTTAATGTCCCTTCCAACCCAAACCAGTCTGGGACTCTGTGAAATCAGTAAAAATGTATATTTTGGAACATATTTGTGCTAATTTGGAAATCTGTACAATAATTGGCAAAAAACTAAATATGAAAAAAGCATTGAGTTTTAAAGTAACATAACTTCAAGCATTAAATTACACCACCCAAGCAATATCCATTGACCTGCTGTACAAATTAAACCACCACAGGGGGAAAAATAAAAACCAGACCTAGGAAAGTATATCTTGCAGGTAATGTTCCTCCTCCTTCAGGTGATAACAAGAACAACAGAGAAACACCTGCTTGTTCTTTTTTGGGTGGACAAGTTCCCATTTATGCCAGTTTCCTGGTGCCTCTTGTGCTCCCTGTAATGTTCCCTCGCAGCAACTGCAGCAGTTTTTATTGCTGTGATGCAGTGCCAAGCACCCAGAGTTCCCTCACCACTTTTTAGGCTAAATCACTCATTTTTGTTACTTGCTGAAAGCTAACACAAAGCGCTTTCACCTCGACCAGGGTGCAAAAACTTTCACCTTCTGTTACCAGCAAGAGACTCCTGAGAGTTCTCACAGCAAAAATTGAGGCTCTTGTTGCACTCACATTTTAAATCTCTGTTTTTTCACCCTGCTAACATCTGTAGTGGACAGAGCCAATTGTGGTCTATGCCTTGGTTACTTGCTCATCAATGTGCCAAAATCATGTTTGGATGTTACAGTAAATTAAGATTTTGTACATATTTTGTTACTAGCATCCTTTCTATTCTCCAATTATGTATTTAAACCAGGCTGAAAAGTATTGTCATTTGTATAAATCAAAGCAGCGTCAGTAGCTTTAAAATCTTATTGATAATTAGTAACTCCCCAAAATTCTTCAATGAAAAACTCTTTTCTATCTACACAGTAATTTTTAATTCCTTCATGCAGTGTATGCTCCTCTGTGCAATTTTACTGCATAGCAAAAAGAATATTGTGAGGATCACTTGACACTAACACACGTAATAGTAATTTAAGGGGTTAGAAATACTGATAATGAAACAATTATTATTAGATAATGACATAAAATTTGTCATTCTCCTGGCTACCTGCTTAATTGCCATGCAGGTGATTCATTCCATGGTGAAGGTATGTCTGCCATAAAATGGGAAATACTGCAGAGTGCTTGAGATGAAAAATGCAGGAATCAAAAGAGGAATACATGCACACGGAGGATTTATAAGATATCAGGAAGCTCCTTGGCAGACACCAGGTACTTATCACCCTCCTTGTCCACCTGCCAGTGCCTGAGGGAACTTTTCAGCTCAGTGATATGGATGAAACCAGCAGATCTGCTAAAAGCAAATCCCAAGTGCTCCATGTTATCTGTCCACACAATCAGGCTGCCCTCACTGCCAGCCCCCAGGATTTTCTCATTTTCCTGAGGGCTGTCTGGAAAAGGAGTATTTTAACTTCAGGGGATGCTGGCACCATGACATTTGTAGAATTGAAATTGATGCGGAGGGATATATTTCAGATTATTAGCCCAATAATATTGAAAAAAAAAACCAACCCCAAATCTGTTGGATATTTATACTAAAATTACTGCAACTAAAAATAGTGCATGACAAATTTGGGTAGACCCTTTATTTTGGTTAAAGGTAGGCCCCTAACAAAAAGTAACCATGTCAGCAGATTCAATGCAGAGGACAGTGTGTTCATTTTTTGTCTCCCAGAGAGTGGTGATTTTTTTTTTTAGCCTCCCTTTAAGTGAGATTCAAGAAGTGGAGTGCCAGTGACTTTCTTATATTTGCCTAAAGGGGTTTAGGAAAAATGCAGACACACCTGTGCACAGTAAAGAATCATATCAAAGTTATCTTTTTACAGGAAACATCCCATGGTAAACAAGAGCCACAGTTGCAGGACATGATCCTGAAAAATAAACCTAAAAGTTCTATAAACCTGGAGTAGCATCCATAATTCAGTCTTTCTGACTTTATCCCAGAGTAAATGGAGTTAGGCAAGCTCAGTGGGGAAAACTATTTTGATTGCCAGGCTGCACATGTGCACAGAAATCTAAAACAAAAATAAGAACAAAAAACACCCAAAACCCAGACAAATCCCCAAAAACAAACAAAAAAGCCACCCCACATCCAAAAGGAAAAATATATTCATAGATATATATACATATAAATATATACACACACGTGCACACACAGAGGCATTTTTCATTCACTTTCAGATAAGGAAATTCCTTGAGCATTGTGTGTTCTCCCATGTATTAATTTCCAGTGGGTTTCTTCCTGTAAGTATTGGATGACATCATGTCCTGCCTTCCCTTGGACACAAACCTTCTTCTCACAGCCACAAAATCACTTGTCAGATTTTCTCTGGTCTGTCCTGCTCTGTGTAAAACCAACCCCTAAAACCTGACTTTTGATACCCTCTGGTTCCTGCTGCATATCCTTTATCCACAACAGGCAGTTTCTTATTATTCCCTAATGGGAGTACAGAGAAGAAAACGTGGTGCAGAAAGCATAAAATTTGTAAATTCATAGAGTCTATAGGTGGCTGCTGGTATGGACTATCACTACCTGAGTGAATTTATTTTTCATATGAATTTATCTCTTTAATTTGTATAAACCTGCCACCTGCCACTGTCCTGTGACACCATTTAATTCCTGTGACAAATGCTTCATACTGCATACCAAACCCACTTTTTCTGTGTGTGTTTTTTTTTTTTTGTGGGTTTTTTTTTTTTTTTTTTTTTTTTTTTATGGTACCTACAGAGAGCTTAGAAGAGTTGACTCAAATTGGAGGAAAAAACCATATCTGAACATTCACTAGCCAGGTAGTTTTTTTTTTTTTCTGGTTCAATAGGGCATTGTTTCTCCTGGATATTAACCTATCTGTAAAAAAAAACCAAAAAAACAAAAACCAAAAAAACAAAACCAAAACCAAAACCAAAACCAAACCAAACCAAACCAAACCAAACCAAACCAAAACAAAACAAAAAACCAAACAAATCCCCAAACTCGCCAACATTTTGTGTAATGTGTCAGTTAATGGCAGCTCTTGAGCTGTATAAATCCTCCTAAATATCTCCTACAGCAATGTGGACCTAAAGCTGGTGTGATTAACTAATTGGTATAACAAACAGAACTGCCTGCCTTTTTTATTTTAATCCCTGTTATATGACAATTAAAATCAAGTGCAGCTCAGTGAGGAGATCTGTGTTTTAACAGCAATGCCTTTTTAGAGCCATGGCATTGAGTTTCTTTTTATGCTCTTCCCTTTAATCTGTGAAATAATGCAACAGCACAACACAAAGTGACAGATGATCAAATTGTCCAGAAAGCTCCTCACAGAGTCCCTATTTCAGTTTTAAAGACCACGTTGCTTAAATGGCATAAAGTGCCACCCTAAAATGAAATTTACAGGTCTCTGGGAAACTGAGGAGCAGATTAAATTTGAATAATTAATTTTAATGTTTTCATTTATTTTCTTCTGCATTAAAGTTTAAGTTGCTTATATCTTTTATATGCAAGAAATAAAAACCTAATTCCCAGGGTTCAGTTCTCATTTCAGCCAAAATGAAACAGGAAGGCTCGTGCAGAGTGGGAGGACTGCAATGCAAATTGATTAGCCACAATTTCCACCTTCTGAGTGAGACACCATAATAGATGACAGATTCTTTTTTTTTTTTTAAATCACAGAAATAGATGCTACTGAACATGACAGCACTTATTTACAATTGCTCCATTTACCCCAGAATGCCATTATTCCACTTGAAATTTGACTTTTCAGAGGGTCAGAAAATTACAGCACTGTGGTCCTTCATGACCCATCCTCTCTTGCTCTAATAGAAGGTGTCATTATTGTTTCATTAGAACTAAAACCAGATAACTTTTTGTGACATTTTTCCAGTGGAGTGCAATGCAATCAGGAAATTGAAAAAACTGTAATGGAAAAGAAAGGGGCATCTGCAGAGATAGAAAGTGACTCAGACAAAAAATTCTCAAAAGACCCTTCCTTCATTCATTTATATTTTGTCTATGATGTGTATTTTAAATGGAAATTACATTAGAATTATTAAAAAAAACAAACATGTTGCTCATGTTTACAGGGTCATATTCCCTTAGCAACACAAAATTACGTACAGTAAGACGGGGAATAAAGAAAATAATGGGAATATGTTAAGACTCTCTAATAACAACCCCCAAATAGCTTCTAAATTCTAATAAAACAGAGATTTAATTTTTAATATCAAAAGACTCTCTAGGACTATGAATTATTGCTGTGAACCTCGGAAAACAAGACTTCTAAACTCCTCTCAAACAAAAAAAAAACAACCCTCCTGATGTGTTGTGGAAAGCAGAGCAAATCCTACAGTGGTCCTGCAATTTATACGTGGTGTGTGTGTATTTTGGGGGGGAAGTGAAAAGAATAAAAGGTTTGGTGGCAGATGCCTGACTTGTAAGGGATGTAAAGGATCCAGCCCCAGCCATGGC
The DNA here is from genome assembly GCF_036417665.1 of Passer domesticus. NCBI lineage: Eukaryota > Metazoa > Chordata > Aves > Passeriformes > Passeridae > Passer > Passer domesticus. The sequence goes on along the minus strand of NC_087512.1, from coordinate 80,620,365 downwards.
AGGGACACCTTCCCCTGTGCCGGGCTGCTCCAGCCCCAGTGTCCAGCCTGGCCTTGGGCACTGCCAGGGATCCAGGGGCAGCCCCAGCTGCTCTGGGCACCCTGTGCCAGCCCTGCCCACCCTGCCAGGGAACAATTCCCATTGCCAAGATGCCAGCCAGCCCTGCCCTCTGGCCCTGGCAGCCATTCCCTGGGTGCTGTCCCTGCAGCCCTTGGCAATTGTCTGTGTCCATCTTCCCTGCAGCCCCTGCAGGCCCTGCAAGGCCGCCCTGAGCTCAGCCCAAAGCTTCTCCTGCCCGGCTGAGCAATGGCAGCTGTGCCAGCCTTTGCTGCCAGCAGAGCTGCTCCGTGCTCTGCCCAGCCTGGAGCCTCCTCCGGCCTGGCTGCAGCAGCTCCAGCTCCTTGCTGGGCTGGCCCAGGGCTGGGGCAGCTCTGCAGGTGGGCTCTGGCTGAGGGGAGAGGGGCAGAATCCCCCCTGCCCTGCTGCCCCCGCGGGGCTGGGCCCAGCACAGGCCTCTGGGCTCTGGGCTCGGCCAGCCCAGCTTTGGGCTCCCAGCCCAGCCCAGCTTTGGGGTCCCAGCCCAGCCCAGCTTTGGGGTCCCAGCCCAGCCCAGCACAGCTTTGGGGTCCCAGCCCAGCCCAGCTTTGGGGTCCCAGCCCAGCCCAGCCCAGCTTTGGGGTCCCAGCCCAGCCCAGCTTTGGGGTCCCAGCCCAGCCCAGCACAAGTTTGGGGTCCCAGCCCAGCCCAGCCCAGCTTTGGGGCCCCAGCCCAGCACAGCTTTGGGATCCCAGCCCTGTCCCACAGCACCCCCAGGGCTCCTCCAGGGCTGGTCCCTCTGCTCAGCCCGGCCTGTGGTGGGTCCAGGCTTCCCCTTGGGCCCTCATGGAGGCACCAACGCAAATTCAGCTGATCAGTGAGATTTGTGGTCTCAGCATCACCGTGTAAGGCAGCTGGTCAGTCAAATACACACCCCCTAAAAGTCTCGCGTTTATTCTTTCATTGCATTAAACGACATCAGCCAAAGCTGTCTGCTACCTGTCTCTCTCTCAAAAAAAGAAAAAGATAAATCGTAACTTCTCCTGCAACATGCTATTGAGGCTCCTAAAAGTTGAGGATGCTCAGGATTCTGTAGCAAAGTACAAAACTGTCCTCACAATGTTGTTTTTTTTTAATCTTGTGTTATAGCAGCAGTGTTTGAGGTAGCACAACCAATGTATAAATAAGACAAACTGAAGAACACCTCAAAGTCAAGAAAAATAAATTCAGATAAAGAAATGTGCAGGGAGGGTCTGTTGCAATATTTATAAATAACATATCAAACCTTTGAATTTCTGATGCTGCCAAAAGGAGGTCATTAGCCAGCTGCAGTGAGGTCTTTATGTGATATTCTGATAGTTTTCTCCTTAATAATTCTTAGCTGAAAATAGTATTGATGTGCTGCAGTTTTTATTACTTCTTAATAAAGATAACCCATTACGGCAGGTCTAAATATTTTTATTTCTGCCATTGGAAAAAACAGACCTATGTCTTCTTTACAGAGGTTCTTTATTTTCACTAGCTATATATAGAATTAATTTCTAATTGTAAAAATACTTTTCTGCTTAATTATACAACAAAGAAAGGATGGCTTGAAATAGGATTAATATATCTTGTAGTTAATTAAACATGAAGCTTCTAAGGAGACCACTCCAGCAACAAAAGCAATTAAGGCTTGGTTATGTATAGTACACAATTAAGCAGGAAGTTCTTGTAATCCCAAGGACTAACTTTCAAAGCTTGTATTGCTTTAAAATAACCTATTTTCTGGCTTATTTTAGAGAAAACTATGAAATATAAGTATGAGCACTGTCAACTCAGGTATCTTCTCAGCTATGTCCTAATGTCATAAATGAATTATAGCACTAAAAAACACAGGTCTGTTCTGAAAAATAAAAAGTCTCTATATCTTTACGCCTGTTGAGTGACTAGATGTATAGAAACACAAGCCAAAAAAAAAAAAACAGTGAGAAAATTCTGATGAAAGTCTGTTGTGATACTTTATATTACAAGTCTCAAGGTGCTCTTGAACAAGACCCAGATAATTGGGGAAATGTTTAGTTGCAGTATTTCAGTGTCTACAGTTATTTCCCTTTTAAAGTCTTCTCTGCTGAGATTTGCTCTTTCCTGTCATGTTTTCTGACAGGGAAACTGCTCTTGCTTTACTTGAGGAGCAAGCAGGATGAATGTTATTAAGTAGAGTGCAAAGAAGGTCTTGCACAGCACATTGCTGTAGAGACACACCTGACTTAACATGGAAATCAAAAACAAAAAAAAAAAAGTGCCCAATATTCTGCTTGGATCAACACTTAACTCTGAGTAGGGTGTTATTAGGGAAAAATACATGATGAAACCAATGAATAGGTTAGGATTCAGGGACCGGCTGGGAAATGCTCATACCTACTTTCTGTGATGCTTTAACATCCTGAGATATGACAATTTCATTTTCTGCTTACTGCTAGGTAAATGTCAGCCTGGTTTTAAGCACATTTCCCCCTCCTCTGAAGAAAGATGCAAAATGTTCTGCTGCCTTCAAATTTAGATTAATTTGAAGTTCCTTTTCCACCACACCTCCTTTATGTTTGTGTCTCAATTTCATTATTTACTTAGCTAAAAAGATACCATCTCTGTTCCTCATTTGACAAGATAGGAATCAATCTGTTTCTGTGCTCTTTATGCAGGGAATGGAATACAAAAGTGAATAGCAGATTTCGAACAAAAATGTTCTGAAGTCAGCCAGAATCTCACAATAAACCTTCATGCACTGTGTTTTCAAAGTGGCATAAAAAGAATGTAAAATTGAGTCCTATTCAGAAAAGAATATATTTCCTTGACCCTTGTCTATTTTTCTAGTGAGATGCTGACAGATACATCAAGGAAAAATTAAGTATCTTGCTTATTCAAAAAGTAATATTTGGGAAAAGGCCTAATAAAAATATCACATCCCAGTTAATAAAGCATCAAGTTCTTGGAAAACAGAACTAGATGCAGTTCCATTCCATTCTTTGACCCTCATTGTGCTCTGGCTTTTTGCCACGTCTGTGTTTACATCAGGTATTTTTTGCTTCTTAAAGATAGTTGACCTTGACAAGGTCGTTTTGCTTCTCTCTATCATTTTCAGATGAAACAACTGTGACCAACTCTGCTTGAGTCAAAAACCAATTCAGGGGTAGCTACAAAAACAACAAACAATTTCATTAGGAAAAAGTGGATGCTATTTTGAAGCACCACCATGGAAGAAGAAGGCAAGAATAAGAAACACATTCGGACCCTTTCTTCCTCTATTCTTACCTAAACAATTGTGTAGCTATTTTATTTTTTTTTAAGGGAGTGCAAGGGAAATATGCCTCTGCCTCACCAATTGAGACAGAACATTACCTCAAGACAGCAGAAATGGTAGCTTGGTAAAACAGGCATGAATTTAAAACAATGAAAAACTAACATATTTCTATTAAAATTTCATGCACTGCATTTTCAGAAGTTGCTGCTGTTCAAGTAACACCCACATTCCCACTGCAAAACACAGCAACAAAAAACCGCCTCAGACTCAGATCCCGTGTACATCAAAATTCACAACAACCAGGCAGTTTTTGCTTACACTCCCAGATTTTCTGAGGCAAGATCAAAACCTGTTATTGTAATAGGAAATGGGTCATTACTCAATTTAACTTTCATCTGCAGGGGAGTGATACTCACAGAAAAGCTGCGAGTCAGTGAGGGAGCTGACAGTACTCTCTTGCAGGATTCCAGTGCTTAGGGAAACTTCCCAAGTAATTTTTGTGAGTGATGATGAATTTGTTATGAGTCAAAGACAGGCTCTGGAGCACTGATTTAACCCCTTAGCTTTTACTGAAGGCTTAACAGAGAGAGCGGGGAATATAATTCAGGGACTAGAGTAGGACTTTGTGAAACACAACATTTTTCTACTATAAACTCTTATCCACAGCTAATTTACAGCTCAGACAGGGTCTTTATTCCTCTTCATGGTTCAGTGGTTTAGGGGTTACAGTGGTGGTGCTGGATTGATGATGTTAAAGGTCTCTTCCAACCCTGACGATTCTATGATTCTATGAAGGTGACATCACACAAATTTTTATCACAGAATATAATCATGGTATGTCTGTCTGATGCCCATTTTCTGGGCAACTTGCAACTCTCTTTCTGTCCTTCTAATAATCCCTCTTTTGCCAGAGTAAAATCAATGATTCTACAGATGCTTCAGACTTTGCTACCTAAAGGATAGAATACAGCCTAACTAAAGCATTTAAAAGGCAAAATAAACCAAGATTTTATGCTGCCTTATTTAATTTCTAGGCTTAAATTCAATTACTACTATAAACATTTCCATAAAATGAATTGCACAGGAAAGCTTTGCAAAGTCAAAAGCAATTTAGGAAGGGCAATGCTGAAATGCACAATTTAGTAGCATTATTAATGTGAATAATGCATTTAATTTGAAATGATTTAGGGAAAAAACTGAGTTAGAGTGCAAGCCCTGAAATGGCCATCAAATACTGCTGGAAGACAACTCTGAGTAGGAAATCAAGGCATAGCTCCTAAGACAATTTCTGTAAGGTGTGTGTATGTTAGCACTGTTAAAAACAGATTGGCAACATACAAGAATTTTAAAACAAAAAGAAAAAAAAATGGAAAGGAAAAAAGTTTTTTGTTCATCTTGTCATCTTGAGTTGCACTCTCTCCTAAGAGCAAATAGTGACCATCTAGTAGCAAAACTAAGCCTGTGTTTTATGGAAAATTGAAGAAGTGAATAAAGTCTATCATTCTAGCCTAGGCAATGCAAAGTCAGTGTGAAAATCAGAAGTGGGCATCAGTCTTTATCTCCTTTTGTCTTTGACAAAATTGCTCAGAGCTCTTTGTCCATTACTACCTTATCCTACCACTGGCTGCTTTTTTGCAGGAAAATTTATCTGCAGCAAGTCTCTGGCAAAGAGTGGCAAAGATCTGTGTTAATAATTTATTGCCAACCTGCCTTGAGATGCATCCTGTGAGCTAACCAGGCTGTGTGAACAGAGTGAGACACTGTGCAGTGAGTGTGACACTCATCAAGGTAGGCACAAGGGCAAGGAGGTGCCAAAACCTAGTGTCCAAATTAAAACCTTCAAGTGGAATTGACAGCTGCCAGAAAAGAGATGTTTTTGCATTGGAAAAATAAACTGGTCAATACTGACTCTAAATATATTTTTTTATCCCAATAGAAAGTACAAAAAAAGGCTGATCTCTGCACAATTTTCATTCTGTTATCTGAAATCTAAGACCTTTAGAATTTCAAGAAATTCTGATAAAAAAACAGTACCTGCTTTGCATCTGGAGAACCAGAGACCAATTTTGTTGCTGTTTTTGTAAAGAGCATTGATTCCTTCCATGGCCTTGTGGTTTATTAAAGATGCAGAGAAATACAGGTGTCTTCTGTTTATAATGTGATATATTTCAGTTCACAGCTCCTACAGAATACTCTGTCTTTCCAAGCCCACTCAAGATGCATGGCTTAACAATTCAAGAAGTCATGCAATTTCCTCATTATGTTAATTACCAGACTGGACTTAAATGAATATTTTATCCTATTTCAAAATTGTGTCTTCCAAGCCCTTATTTAATTAAGATGTTGTTAGGCATTTTCTGAGTTTTGTTTTTTGTTTGGTTTTTTTGGTCTTTTTGTCATTGTTGTTATTGTTGTTGTTATTGTTTTGTTTTGTTTTGTTTTTATTCAGTGTGGGTGTTAAAACAATCAAACTACAGGCCACATATAATTTTCTTATTTGGCTACTTTAACCAGTACTGGTATTAATATATGTTTTCCTAACAACACAAATTGTCAAAAGAAAATTAAATAATCCACACACTTTTCTCCTTGTCAGTTGTTGAACAGATCTCCTCATGAGTTGTTGAGTTGCTATGGTATAGTGATTTTTTTATCTGGAAAGATTTTTCAGAATTCATTGCAAATGAGCAGATTATTACATCAAAAAAGGGGGGGAAAGAGTCAGGTGGAATAACAGACAGGACAAGAAGAAAATATCAAATGAGAGAGTACATTCTTTACTTTTCAGTGACAGATGAATGCCAGCATTGAAACAAATTCAGCTAACCAATACTAGATGGAAAATTATGTTCTCTTCCCATATTAAAAAAAAAAAGGAAAGGGTCACCTCATGTAACTTTCCTGGTTCAAAATTTTCTCTTATAATTTAAGTTAATTGTCCATCTTTCTCTGTGGTTGGCAGAGTAAAGAAGACACATTTCCACTTCTGGGAACCAGTGTATAAAAAAAGGGTAGAAGCTGGGTTTGGCTTAGCTTTTTAAAAAAAACAACACTTTGGTTTGATCACTTGGCAGCTTAAACACTGGAAATAAATGCTAGAAAATGAATATAAATATAAATGAATATAAGGGATGAATATCATGATGGCATGATAGAGATGCCTTTTATATATGTATAACGAAAAGAGGATAATTATTTGGAATACAATTTTGCCTTTGTTTTCAAACAAGAGGCATTTTGATGAGAAAAAGATGGTTATGCATTAAACTGAAAGAATAATTTGATTGCAGCTCTGAGACAATCTAATGGCGTTGATAAAGAACCTCAGTAATATTGTCTAATACTGGAGATTAGTTTGGCAGGAAAATACCCAACCCAAATCTATTATACCACTGGCAATCACCACATTTTTAAAGCATGTAGGTATAACAGTTGCTCTGCCAATCTTCCAACAATCTGTTTATCACCACTGCTTTTTCTCTAATAGTGCCTAGCTGGTTCCACAATAAGCAGGAGAAACATTGTAATTTGGCATTGCTGTTACCTTCAAAAAAACCCAACACATCATCAGTTTTAAGATAAAATACTGACAATACCCTGCTATGGCTGCAAAGTCAGGACTAGGACAAGACACAAAACAATTTATTTAGAGGGGATGGTTGAGTGGGAGGAGAAAGCTCAGAAAGCTCCAGGTGTTTGGGGACACCAAATGAAGTGACATGCCAGAATTTAACTAACAGTAAATAAAGAAAAGGGAGTTTAAGCTGCTGCCATGATTTCACAATTTCTAACAGCAGAAAATTAGTAGTACAGCGGGCATGGGTTTTGAGAAAAATGTCAATTATTTTGAGTTATACTCTCAGCTAGGAAAATGAGATATGAAGTGGCAAAAATCTATTTACAAGAGCATTCTCCAAGCATCTGAAACATTAGTTGCACTTTTAAAAATAATCTTTACAGCCTCAGTGCCTCATTTTGGGCATAAGGCAGGGAGTTCTCCATCACATTCTTTAATGCCAAATAAGTGAAGAAATGGTAAGTGGGGTGACCAAATGGAAGAGCAATCCTGGATTGTGTCCAGAAGGAGCTGGAGCACTCCAAAAACTTGCAGCATCCTCTTCAAGGGAATGAAGGGTATCTTTGAGGAAGCATGTGGGGATTTCAGCCCCAAGTTTATGACAAAAGTAGAAAAGTACAATTTTAGTCATGTCATCTATTTAACTTTCCCTTCATGTCAAGAAAATACATTTTTTCATCACTAAAGGTGATGTTTAGTGTAAATAAATGTTATTTGTGCAAGCTATAGCTTGTAGAGTCTAAGTCACAGCAGATTTTCAACAACTGCAGAATGATTAAGGTGGGCATTTTGTCCCCAACTTCTGTGCCTGGAGACACAAAATACTTCATATTCCTAAATTATGGATGCAGCAATCCAAAACACTTTAAACCACAGAGGTTAATTGTTAATGGCTGCATTTTAGAATACATAAGAGATTCAGAGTTATCTTTTTGGAGAGAAAACTGAGTAAAACTGTCCCAGCTCCTGAGAGAGGAGAATTTATCCCTGGAGTTCTACCAAAAGTGCAAGTGGCATTTGATGCATGATTCAAACATCACCTCTCAGCAAACATTATCACAGCAGGTGCTCTGAGATGGATGTCAGCATACCAGCTTTTAAACTGTTGGTAGCAATGGTTTTTAGGCACCCCAACAATGACATTTAGTCAGGTCAGATCTGTTCAATCCATCCACACACCCCAACAATAATCCTAAAAGGCAAACAGCAGGCTTTCCCCCCAGCTTTTCAGGTTTTCTCGTGAAAGTCAGAAAACATAAAGCCTGTGGAGAACGGTCAAAAGGCATGGAAAGTTGACATGATAAATATGATATTGGCAAGCCAGCTACTTCAGCAAAATCCACAAATCTGGGCTAAATGTCTGGCTCTAAGCCCATTTCAGGGTACCATGGAATCATCATTCTGAGCTTGATTCTTTGTGGAATGGCTGAGGGAGTAGGGCATGCAGACACATTTGCTTTCACACGCTTTTCCTTACAAATGTGTTTTGACTAAACTCCATGGAAGCAGCAGCAGGGTGATAAACCTTTCAGTCAGTGTGTTATAAGGCTTCACTATAATGCTCTGCGTTTTGAGGAAAAGAAAAACCACCAAAAAGCCCACAGAGAACTACCAGCAGGGAGGACAAGAATGAACAGATGAATTCAAATGATAGACATGTCTCTGTTACAGAATCATTACCTACTCTGGAAGCATATGAGACTGCCTCTAGTCATGGCCTGAATTCAGAATAACCAGCCTGTAGCAGAAGCTAATGACCACCTTAAGCACTGAAAAAAAAAGTGGATTTTATGCCTTTTGGGGTTCAGTTTTGGTGGTTTTTATTTTTTCTTTTACTTTTCTCCCAAACATGAAATGTTAGGATCCTTTTTGGAGGAAATATCATTATGTATAAAAGGTAGATTGTTAATATTCCTGTGGAATTGTTGAACTCAATTCATAGCAATTTGAAAAACCAACTAAAAGATGACTATTTCTTCACAACTTTCTTTTTAACCAGACAATAAAAAATTATTCCTTATAGTTCAAAGAGTTGAAGAGACAGTGCAACTGATCAGATTAAATTTGCAGGTTCAGGTAAATTCAAATATAAAAAGACTACAACAGCCTGAAAATTTTGAAAATATAGGGATTAACTATGCAGCCCCTTGCCATCTGCAGTTAATTAAAAATACACTGTCATCCACAGGAGCAAGAACACACAACAGGAAATTTCTGTGGAGCCTCTGCACACCCTTGGTTTGACTGATGGGGCTAAAATATGGTGCAACCACCTCTCTTTCCTGTGGAAAAACATTTTCATCTGCTTCTCTACCATAAAACATGGCAATAAAATGTTCATCCTCTCCAGAAGTCACTAACTGCTCTTCCAACATGCTGCTTTAAATGAATTTCAGCAGATTCCAGGATCTCCAGCTATTCCAAAGTTAAACACATAGGGCAATTTCTCCTTCATTTTATGAAAAGTGTGTAAACTTGGGAGAAAAAAAAAAGTAATCATATTCCTAACTTGCTTAGCAGCTGTAGGCAAAAAAGGCTAATATGTCATAATTTATATGTGGAGAGATTGCAGGGGGTTAGTAGCCATGTCTGGTGCTATTGAGGCTTCCCACTGAGAGCTGCACTGCAAAGTGGCAGCTGACTGAAAACACTGCTATTTTCAACAGTTCAAAAAATGTAAATGTGTCAGTGGCTGGTCAAACAAGCTTCCACACTGGTGATTTATTGAAATCTCTCACATTAGTGAGTTGTATGAATCACTCCTGGGCTGAAAAAAACCCCTGTGCACAGGTTTATAATGGATTCAGGGGCTGAATCAGTCTTGCTGGCTCCAGAGTCCTGTCAGAAGGTAATTTTGGGCAGCCTCAATTAGACAAAGATAATTCCTACGCGTGGGATTCGCTGAGGTGCACAGAGCTGAAAGTAAATATGCTTTTCCACGAAGCCTTGGAAGGGCAGAAGGGAGGAAAATAAACTCATCTCTCTCAGCAAATGAGGGGAATTCAGTGAATCAGATCTGCAACCACCATTTCTGTTCATTAACAAAGGAAAACTGGGGCTAGTGGAGGCATCCCTGAGTAGATTTTCCTGCAGCTATGATAACAAAAACATGAAGATATGTTGGGCTTTCAGAGCTTGTGGCAGATTTGGGAAGGGTTACAGCCAGAAACAGAAGAATTTGACTATAAAAGTGAACTAGAGAACCATCCTCATGCCTGAAACACAAAGAAGACAAACATCTGGGCAAATCCACATGAAAATTTACCTGCAACCACTGTGACTGGTCATTGTGGCCGGAGGTCCAGGCATTGACTTTGCCTTGCTTGTCCAGCCGGGCTTTCCTGGGCTCCCAGGCAAACATGTCCATGTTGAGGGTACGGAAAACGCTGGAGGCAGTGATCTGGAAGTCCTGGATGTGTCCTGATTTCATCCCCAGGGGCTCAGAGCAACCTGGAACAGCAGGGCAAGATCAGTGGCACTACCTGCTTGTCTCTGTCAGGGGTTTAGGCTTTCTGTTATGGCAGAGAAAACCTGCAATGCTTGAAGAAAAAGATGTAATCAAGACTATTGTTGAAGACGCTTGAAAACAAATAAATGAAAAATAGTCAATTCAAGGCACTTTGCTTCAACAATTGCTCGGGTGAGTCAAAATCGACATAGAGAATTCAACATATTTTACTCTGGCATAAATTTATGATGCAAAACAAAATGAAAAGATGACTTTTGTCTGTGCTTTTCTTATTTTTATTTTCCTCTCCCGCAGGAAAATATTGTTTCCCCTGTTCTGTTTGATTTTCCTTCTGCTTTTATGCCACCTCACATACACCATGTGTTTGCTTACTGAACAAACATTATTTTTTCTTAAAAGGACTGCTGCAGTGAAATGTTAAAAAGCACTGAGTTCTTTTACACTTTTGAATAATTTGACATCTAGGTAAAAATCCAGAAAGCCCAAAATCCCATTGAAGGAGGGAGAGTCCACAGAAAAACAATTGTGGAGGGAGGACAGTAGGAGGATATCACTTAGGAGAAATCCGTAGTTAATGGCTTATTTGTTTGTGGACATCCCACACCGTTGAGTTATTTTGCTGTAGGAAAGATAGATCTTGGGCTTCTCCCTTCTCTGTTCAGCGTGAAAAAAGATAAAAATAAAAATTGATAAGTGGCTCTGTGTTCCTCTGCCTTGCTGCTGTGTGCTGGGAATGTGGAAGGCACATTTGGATGCAGAAGAGGGAGGAAACAAGATGAGGCAGCACACTGAAACAAAAGGACTGGAAACCAGGGAAGGCAGATGAACTGCATGGTTCTAACATTTTAACAAAGAAATCAGAAAAAGAAAGGCAAATGGCTGAGAGAGAGAAGGATGCTGAGAGGGCAGGAAAGGTGGATGTATGGCTGGAGGGGTGGAGTGACACTTGATAATTGGGGTAAAGTGAAAGATGGAAAAGATGGAGATGGGGGAAAAAAATAGGCTATTTTCTCATTTCCTTTCTGTCCCAGCAGTCAAAAACCTGCATATGTGCAGTTATATTACTACCAACATGATCTTTAATGCAGTATCTACTGTATTTAAAATTTGAATATTGACATGCTTCATGTTAAATTAAAAACAACAAAAACAAACAAAACAAACCGAAACAAACAAATCAAAAGCCAAGACAAAACAGAGTTAACTTTTGAAAAAAAAACTCAAAAAACAGTCTTAGATAATTGATTTTCAGTGCACAAATGGAAATGGCACAGCCTTGTCTGTAGAACAGACTCATTCAAAAACACAACAAAACAATTTTCCTGAGAGTGGGAGGAAGAAGTTGATAATAGAAATAAGAGAGACTAATCTGCTGCTTTGGAGAGGGACTTTGCTTATTATTAAATTCTGAAGTATCACTCTAAGATCACAAGGACTGTCAGCAAGAACGTTTCATCCGAGGAATGCTAAGGAGGCTCCTGTCACAAAACCATGGGTTGTCAAAGCTGTGATTCAGTGCTGGCCCAATCCATCAAAACCAGTTCTATCTTTTCTGAGTATTATTATTGATTTATGAAGCAACAGCTGTGCCTGCCTGTGTGCCTGTGCATGCGTGCATGAATTAATGGGATTTTACACTCGCCTGCCTTCTCTGTGGCCCCAAAGGGGGTGGGAAGACAGTTGCTGAAGGTAGCGGGAGAAAGTGAGAAGAACAGTGAGGATCTGAAGAGGCAAACGTGATGCACACAGGTGTCAGGATGTCTTGGTGCTGTGTCACAGAGAGCAGCAGCTTCCCAGCCCCTGCCACAGGAGATTGTGGCTGGATGACAGAGCTGTAACCCCCAGCACAAAGGATGGGGTCATCAAACCAGCACAGGGCTTTGTGTCATCCCTCAGAGGTGTGTGCTTACCACAATGCTTATATGTCCCTGAAACATATCCTCTTCACTGCACTGTACCTTTAAATTTGCTTTCCAATGTCCCTGTGAGAGGATTCAATTTCCATTTTTCAATTTTGAAATCTGTTGAAGTCGGAGATAGCTGGTGCAGACACATGGCTACGCCCAGTGGAGCATCTCAGGCTGGAATGTCTGAGATGCTTTGGATACCTCCAATCTGTGATAAATTATGCCTGATACCTCTGTATGTTTAAATCTAACCAGGTATAACTTTGCAGGTCCTATTTGGTCTAGCTCGATGGAAGAGGAGAACAGAAATAACGAGAAAGAGTGGGGATTAGCACCTGAAAATTGGAGGAATAAATACGAAGGTTTTTCTCTGTTGACTCTACAGAGGGCAGAACCTCTTACTCTTCAGTCTGCGTCCATGCTATGCCCCTCATCTTCCTCTACCTTTGAAAAAGCTTAAACCCTCAAAGGAAATATTCAATATCCAATATAACAAAGGCAAACCCACAAAAGGATCTGCCTGCAACAGTCATGATGAATCTTGTCTCAGACAAAAATTTGTTAGTGGCAAAAGCAGCATATGTCACTTATTTGAGGGCAATGGTGATTTTGTTTTGATTCATACCGTGTTTTGGGGTTTTTTTTCCTAAAAATTGCGAGATTTTAATTTTTTTTCATATTTTTGAATCATAGAATGGTTCATGTTGAGAGGGATCTTAAGATCATCTAGCTGCAAATCTAATTCCAACCCCTTTGCCATGGGCAGGGACACTTTTTATTAAACCTTGATGCTTTAAAGCCCCAACCTGGCCTATAAATAACAAGTATAGAATTCCTTTCCAGATTACACAGTTCTGAGGACAAATGAGGAAAGGCTAACCTATCTTTAACTGCAGGTGTGATAAAGTCCCCCTGTGTGTCAGTTTTGTGTGAATGGTGCCTACAGGGAGAGTTAGTTAGGCCTCAGGTTTTAGCTTTTATATTTTTTTGTGCTGCTTTAGTGTGTGGGTCTGGGCTTCACATGAGGGGATGGGGAGCTCTGTGCACAGAGCAGGGAGACAAAACAATTCCTGCTCCAGCTGGGCACCAAGGACAAATGATCCCAATCCCAGCCCAGGAGCACAAACCCCGTGGGCTGCAGAGAGAAAAACAAGAAGGATGGGACTGCAGGGGCTGCAGCTGGGGTTGGACACTGAACTGCAATGTGCACATGGAGCAGAGCTGAGCCCAGGGAGACACCCCGGCAGCGCTCGTGCATTTTGGGACCATTTGGGTTCATCCTGGGTTCATTTTGGGACCATTTGGGTTCATCTTGGGTTCATTTCAGGACCATTTGGGTTCATCTTGGGTTCATTTTGGGACCATTTTGGTTCAAGTTGGGTTCATCTTGGGTGCAGCCCTGGCTGGGCTCTTGTGCTGCCCAAGGTGGGTCAATTGAAGAGATCCCTTTAATAAATCCCTGCTTTATCCTTCAGCTGCATCTAACCTCTTTTCTAGGCCTGCCTTCACAAGGCATCATTAGCATCCAGAAATAGTTACCAGGGAGCAGCATGCCTGAAGGAGATGAAAATTGCACACTCAGGATCTTTCTCTGAGTGAGTCCCACAGGGATGTGTAGGTTCTGGGGGCCAACATCCCTCTGCAGGAGCTGAGAAACCCCAAACACCAAGAGCTGGCTGAATTGGTGCACAGGAACCAACAAACACGACTGTAAGCAGCACACTGCAGGGGCTGCCTGCAGGAAGGCAGATGCAAGAGTGAGTTCCATGAGTAAGTGACACTGTTGTGTGAGCTGCTGTTAACAGCCACACACAACTGATCTGCTGTTAAAAACAATTAATGATGATGCTGCTATTAATAACAGCTTAATGAATAAAGGCATTCTAATAAGCAGTAGCTGTGATCTGCTTCTCCCCTCACATCAATACTCTGTGAAGGGAAGGAAGGGCAGGACACAAAGATGTGCAAAACACAAGCAAGGCATGAACACAGGGCCATGAAAATTAATGCCTAATTTATTGATGGTTGGCTCCACTAGCATTGATCCTGGTTTTCAATGAGATCTGACTGTGGGTCCTGGTAAGTAAAGCTATTTGTGAGACTAAAGCAGATTGCATTGAACATTTTGCTGGAGTTTGTCCTAAGAAGGAGTTAGCCTTTATGATGATGCAATGCTGCAAGTCTCCCTCTGTTTATTACTCACTCTCCTCTCTCACCAGGGCATGTCAGAAAAGGCAAGCACCTCAAAGGGCCTTTCCACCCAAGGCAGACCACCTGGAATTAAGAGTGAATTAGTCTGTGTAATTACACCTTTCCTTCAGTAAGGTTGAAATTGCTCTGCTGAGCCTCAGCTGTTCACATGTTTAAGAAATGATGACCTTGACACTGTTAGGAGACCACTGAAATGAATTCACTTCACTAGCTTTTACAGTTCTTTGAGCAAAACAATTCCTAGTCATTCTGGCAAGGACTTACTCTAAATTGTGGTTCCAGAAGTGGAAGAGATAAAAAAAAAATCTAATAGAACAAAAGAGCTAAACAGGATTTCTATTTACTCTTAAACCTATCTATATTAGAAAAGGGCTACACTGAGATTAATGCATTAACTTTTCATTTCTGGATCTGGTTTTGACTGAGAATTGTTTAACTCCAGCTGTTTTGATGTATCACTCATGAACTGGATGACTATTGTTAGTAAAGAGGCAGCCACAAAAATCACTCCTAAGTGAATCAGTGGAGTGCTCCCACCAGTAAAAAGGTTTATCCCTTGGAAAAGGATAAAACATTTACATGCTTTTTTTGAATTTGTAAGGGAGCACAGTTCTTGAGGAAAGTGGCTAGAGGTCAGGCTTTACATTTCAGAGCTTTAATAAGAATCTGAAGAAGGTTTATATTGGGTCCACTTTTTCATTTCTTTTTTGCTACAACATGCTATCCCTGCTTCTGCTAAACCCAGAAAACAATTCCAAACTGAAATCTTGATTAAAGCAGCCCAACCAAGTTGTATCTTATTGGAGTGGTCCTTGACACCAGAGGAAGCAGGCTTATCCCTCTGAGGATGTCACATAGCACAGGGGTGGTGTCACCCCACAGCCAGGAGAAATTACCCAAGTCAGGTGTGACAATTGTTGCTGCCAAGGGTCCCCAGCAGCTCTGGGGCTCAGGAACAATTTTCAGGCCTTGGGTGATCTCAGAGCTCTTCTCCAGGCTCATCGATTCTGTGAAAGCTGTGACCAACTGGAGATTAACCCACACAGGAAAAGAATTATGAAGTGTTAATGGGTTAATACCACACAGCCTTATTGGGACACATTCCTGCCCCACTGCAAGTGCCCATCATCACTCAGCCAAGTGTTGCACTGCTGAGGCCACACCTTGAGTGCTGTGTCCAGTTCTGTCCCCCAAATTTAGGAAGGACGTTGGGACAAGCACATCCAGAGGAGGGCAACGAGGCTGGAGAGGGGCTTGGAACACAAACCCTGTGAGGAACAACTGAGGGAGCTGGGGGTGCTCAGCCTGGAGAAAAGGAGACTCAGAGGTGACCTTACCACTCTCTACAATTTCCTGAAATGTGGTTGGAGTCATGTGGGGGCTGGGCTCTTTCTCCAGGCAGCACTGACAGAACCAGAAGACACAGTCCTAAGCTGTGCCAAGAGAAATATAGGTTGGATATTAAGAAAAAGTTTTTTTACAGAAATGGTGAAAAAGGTTTTTACAGGAAGGGTGATAAAGTTCTGGAGTGGTCTGTCTGATGAGGTGGTGGAGTCACCATCCCTGGATGGGTTTAAAAAAGCCTGGATGTGGCACTGGGTGCCATGGTTTAGTTGAGGTGTTGGGGCTGGGTTGGACTCAATGATCTTGAAAGTCTCTTCCAACCTGGTGATTTTGTGATTCTCTGAGCTTTAAAGCTAGATAAAGAGGATGAAAGAAGCTAGACAAACTCAGGCTGGCCAAGCGCATCTCGCAGCGGGGACAAAATGCGCGCGGTCGGGAGCGGCTGGAGGGGATGGAGGGCTGTGGAGGTCCCACCTGTGAGCTCGCAGCCCAGCAGCTCCATCCTGAGGGTGCAGTGCCTCCTGCACACCTGGGGGTACAGCCGGATGTACTGGGCCTTGATGGGCGGCGTGAAGGAGTTGGCGTACGGCGTGTTGTTGTCCACGTTCCCACGGAACACCTGCGGGGAAGCAACGTTTGCAACAACAACAAAAAAAAATGTGTCAGGAGGATCCCTAGAGTCCCAGTGAGCTCCTGTGTGTCAAAAGCGCCTGAATTGCTCTGTCTGTGAGAGGTTTTCCTCAAATTGTAGCTGGTTTAGCTCTGCCAGGGCCCGACACAAGTTTCCCCAGCAGAATGTCCTGCTGTGCCGTATTGTGATGGGTTTGCCACCTGGGCCAAACCAAGGTCTCTGTCTTGTCACTCCCAGAAACTGAAGCTCCTAATGCAACTAGATTATGCCTTCTTCTCTTGATTAATGTATGAAATAGTCACAGCTCAATTAAGCCTGCAATTATTTGCTCTGATTGGCGTTTATTTTTTCCCCGCTGGTTCAAAAACCTGATCCAGCTCCCACTGAAATGCACTGTAACCCTCCCTTGATCACAGAGGGGAAGAGTTAAACCCATCAGCATTTTTCTATTCACCCTTCACTCTAACCAGACATCCCTCTGCTGTGTTTCTCCCCTTCATTATGCTCCTCTTCACACAACATCTTAATTTCCTAATAGAGAAACTACATCTGATGCTGCACAGTGCCTGAGTTCCATGCAAACTTACACAGTAAAGTTTTTTTTTTCCTGCTCTGTGTGCACAGCTCCATCAAAAATAAGTGGTAACTATAAACTGTAAACACACGCACCCCGCTGGATGATACTGTTTGTGCAGCACAGAGATTAGCATTGATGAATGGGCTCTGTGTTTCCAAGGGTTAAAGCTAATCTGCCAATGCAATAAAATTAAACTGAAAACAGAGCAATGAGTAATTACTGGTAAACTAATTAATATGAAAATCAGTTAAGTGTAATAAACAGGATTATTCTAGCTTGGGGAAATAGTATTTATGCAACCATCAATTAAAGTATAAGAAATTCTTAGCAGGGAGAAAATGCAAATTTGTAGACTTTTTTTTTCTCCCACAGAAAAATAATAACAGTGAAACCTATATCATACTGCCAGGCAATTAGGCTTAAATACCAGAGACATCTCATACTTCTGAAGGCAGCTAAACCATGAGATGCATTCAGTAACAGATGACTTTATCTTACCATGTCTTCTTTTGTGCCTTTTACTTTGTACATTGTCCATGACTTCCCATCATTACTGTAGGCAATTTTGTAAGATTTTACATATTCTGGACTTCCAATCCTCTTGGCACCTTGGGTTATAACTCCAGTGACTCGCATCTTCTTCTGGAGATTTATCTGAAATAACAGCACACTGTTAAGGTGATGGACACAATCCTTGATTCCTTTAATTTTTTTTTTCCTAAATGAGAGGAAAAACCACATAAGTGTAGCATTTAAATGACTGTTTTTGTACTTGCATTAATTCTTTTATCTTTCATGAATTTCATGTGCAAAATGTATAAAACAAATGAAAGAAAATATTGAACCAAAAGCTCGACTATGCTTATTTCTTGTATGTGTGTGCATATATTATGGATATACAGAATATTACTGGGATATTGCTTAATTTTGGCATATAGGGTTGCTCCTCCATATTTCCTGCCTGAAAGGGAAATGAAACAGGGTCATAATTTACCAAAAGCTATATCTTCTGTTCTGTTAGAAGCCAATTTCCAATACCATACAAAAGATCCTTAAGTTAGCATCAAGTAAAACTTCCATGTGAAACTAAAACTACATGGAAGTTCTGACAGTGAAGAAATTTGACTTTTCCTTGATGCTCACTGAAAATTCATAAACCTAGTGATCAAGGCTAAGATGCTAATCCTAAAGCAGTCAATACCAAAATATCAACCAGTGGATGTGAACACTCCTCGTGTGCTTGTGTGAGCTGAACACAACTCCTTGAAGTACAAAATGAAGGTTGGTTCAGAGTGAACAAATTCAACATTACTCCAGCAGCCTTAACTCTGCCTCCTTTACTCACCTGTGGCGTGGCAACCCTGGCAACTCAGGGTGTGATATTCAAACCCAACAGTGTCAGGCAGTCTGTGGCAGCTGCACTCCCTCCCTCTCAGCTGAAACCTGTGACTTTTGCACCAAATGAAGCTCAGCAAAGAGCTGCCACACCATGAGAGCTGTGTGAAGGTGCAGGCAGATGTGCAGTGCAAAGAGATGAGTGGAAATACTGGAGAGCAAACAAGTGGGACAGGGTAAATAACACATTACACTGCATTAGCACTTGTCTCCTCAAAATGAGTTTTATCTTTGCTCCCTGGTGGCTGGAGCTGATCCAGTGCAGTCCCCACTGTTCAGAGCAGCAGTCCCAGCACAGGTATGGGAGGACTCAGAGGCAGATCTGCTGTCCAAATACTTTAATTGCTTTATTGTTTACATTGTGCCCTGAAGACTTTCTCCCCCTTGGTAATAAAATCTAACCTCTGTGAAGGATGTAAGATGATCAGGCTTTTGGTGTTTTAAAATCTCTCTGTGTACACAGTAGGAAATCTCTGGTTTCTTTGTCCAAACTGTAGAATTTTGTGTTTTATTCTGGGATTTTCTTTTCTTTCAATGACTCTACCTATTTCTCGGCTACTTTTTTTTTGAATAGTTGGCTTTTGGTATAGTTTTACCATAGTTCTCCCTATAAGAAATTATTAAACATCCACACACATTCAGATTAACAATGTGTGTTTTTACAAGGTTTAGACCCATTGAGAGAGGAGAAGCCTCCTACAAAACCACCAGATTTTTTTGCAGGATTTTCCACATACACCAGGAAAGCTCAGGAATATTTGAAGCTCCAGTGGGGAGAATGGACTCACAACAGGAATTCAGACAGGTATAAATTAAAAGAGATTCATTACTTTTTTCAGCCTTGGAAAACTTCTTTTCCCCAGTTTCTGGTCCCCCAGAGGGGAAAACAAAATTACATAAATATGTTATATTTGTAAAAGGACAGCTCCAGAGACTACTATTAGTCCCATAACTACATTAAAAATGTAGCTAACATGGAATAATATCCAGTTAAAGATTTATGTAAGTCTCTTATGAGTAGTTCATTCTCTGTGTGGAATTTCAAAATATTAATTAACAGGCAAGTAAACCAATTTTCCATGTATTTACAAAATTGCTAATAATGAAGTGAATACCATCTGCAAAACTAAATTAGAAAGCACAGGGAAACAGAAACCAGATTGATTATTTGCTGTCTGGTAGCATCTTCACATTTCACTGCATGGGAAAAGGAATGTATAACGCAACACCAAACAAATTTTGTTTGATCCAGTGATGCAAATAACTAATATTTTTTCAGCTTAATTACCAATTTTTTTATTTCCAGGTAATAATTTTTGGGGTTTTGGATGAGAATTTATGGGGATTTTATTTCCCTGTTTACTCTCAAAGAATAATTTCTAATGAAACCATGGCATTAACCACTGGATGTCCTATTCCCATTTGCAGTATCTTTCCTTTTAGAGGACTTCTTCATCAGTGCCCATCCTTTGAGTCACAAACTGAGCTTTATTTTTAAGCAGTATTGAACTCGATACAACATAAGAAATAAAGCCAGGCTGCCTTGTTTTCCAAGCTCTACACATCCTGTCAACGTTTGCAGAAAAATCCCAGTGAAGTGGGAAAAAAGAAATGCTTTCAAATGCCCATGGCTTGCTTATACAGAAATCCCTACTGGGCTAATGCCATGCTTTTCAGTGAATATAGATGCATCAGGAATTAATTTTCCCTTTGTACCTTTGGGTTCTTTAATGTGTTTTAAATTTTTCAAATTCAACCTCAGCAAAAATGGAAAATGCTGCAACTTTAGCAATGGCTGTAGCAAAGCAGGGTCCAAAAATCTTTCCTATTTCATATACTTCAGTAGGAAGCTCTGAAGAAATGGGAGCTACATCCTTCAGCAACAAAACCTTTTTCTGTGGCAATTGTAAGGGAAAAAAAAAGCTCAGGAATGTCTGCTTTCTGGATTAAGATCCAGGAGAGAAAATTGTACATTTTAATTACATGTGTGATGTTTTAAAACAAAGAGGTGAAAGTCACCAGGATAGGAACAAAGGAATACTATATATTTTTTAAAAAAGGTTATGCATTCACTTCTTAAGGATCCCTTATCATTACCTAGATGAACTGGAAAAAAGCAATGATGAAAGAAGATCAATAGTGTTTTGAGAGATTTATTTCAGTAATTTCAGTAATAAGGCATGGTAACGGCCTTGCAAGAAGAAGATGCATGCACAGACATTTGAAGAGTCTACTTACAAAGAGGAAGAGAGAAAAGAGAGAAAGAGAGAAAGAAAAGAAAGGAAGAAAGGAAGAAAGGAAGAAAGAAAGAAAGAAAGAAAGAGAGAAAAAGAAAGAAGGAAAGAAGGAAAGAAGGAAAGAAAGAAGGAAAGAAAGAAAGAAAGAAAGAAAGAGAAAGAAAGAAAGAAAGAAAGAAAGAAAGAAAGAAAGAAAGAAAGAAAGAAAGAAAGAAAGAAAGAAAGAAAGAAAGAAAGAAAGAAAGAAAGAAAGAAAGAAAGAAAGAAAGAAAGAAAGAAAGAAAGAGAAAGAAGGGATCAGTTTTGCCATTTAACATTTACCATTTCAATTTCTTTTAAGAGCAATGGATTCAGACATGACACTTGATCTCTGCTCAAGAGCCTGCATTCAGCACCACCTCAGAGGGGTCTCCTGCATCCTGTGACTCCCAAATGATTTGACTCATCCAGGATATGCCAGGGATTTGGCTGCAGTCCGAGCACACCCTGTGCCCTAAAACCTTATGGCATAAAGAACTTTAGAAACTCAGATAAGGTTCTGCTTGACACCTGCAGGCTGTGGAATCTGCTCTGATGGCCTTTGCATGTCAATGAGGAGGATTTCTGGGACTGGAATGAGTGATGAACATGGAGTTGCTCACATAAAACTGTGTGTAAAATGAAGCCAGTAGTCAGACACCAATGCGTTTAAATCTGACTGTACAAGAACTGGATTATGCCACACACAGGGTGGATGGTACAAAGTCACTGTGCTGGTGTGGAGGAAAGCACAAGGACAGCACAGGCATGGAGTCAGCTCAGTTTATGTGAGTTCAGGGACTGTGGCAAGAAACACCACCTCAGGTCCTCTGCTGGGTAAAAAACTGCACATTGAATTCATCCATGTAGCCAAAACAAATCAAATAAAATCACTTGAGGCAGATACCCTCTGGAGCAGTGTATGACCGAGAACTGGGGAATAAAATAAACTCCTTTAGTGTAAGAAGTCCCTGAAATTCCTTCTAATCTTGTTTGTTTTAACCACCAAAATCCTTCCAGCTCCGTGATTACACAGACCACTCTGATGGTCACAGCAGGTTACAGAGTCATGGCCTTTCTCCACAGGAGGGGAAAAAGGGACCAGAGTGCTGTGCTCATTGCTGTCAGCACTGGTCCTGTAGGAGTGATTATCTATTAAACAATTTTCACTAATCCTTTGGACTCTAGTTATTCACTCACATCTGTGTGGGGATGCTAAATTGTTGTTTACACCGAGGAAGACATACCCAATCTAGATTTTACTGGAACCTGGACAAAAATCCATATTGCAAAGAAAATAAGTGACAAAGACTTTTTCTCTAAGAGAAAGTGGTGATATGAACAAGGTAATTTTAAGAATTCCTGTTGATTGTACAGTGCACCAATTTCAGAGGCAATTCAGAACCAGTCCTGCAAATCTGCATGGTGTGTGTGCAGCTCCACTGGTAGCTGTGAGTTAATGTAGGAGCTTGCTTTTCATAAACAAGTCCAAAGGGCTCCACAAAACAAAGGCCATCAGTAACTTCTCAGCATGGTTTACAAACCTCAGAACCATAGGAAAAAAAGAAGATTAAATTCAGAATCATAATGTGTGAATGTAACAGAACAGCAGGGACTGGGACAGCTCCAGTGGAAGGTGTTCATCTTCCTCTTACAATTTATGATCAAATGCTAGCATATTCACTTGCAGAAGCTATAAAATGTGCAAAAAGATAAAAAAACCCACCCATCTGCATCCACCTTATCTACATTATTGCAGGCAGGAGAGGAGAAGAGGGATGAGAAGACAGAGTGACTTCAGGAAGACCCCTATGTGATGCTCCTGGACAGAATCCATAACCATATTCCCCTCATTTGTTATCTCACTGTTAGCAATAACACCAGTAACATTTCCTGCAGAACAGCCCTGCCTGAAGTGTTCCTGAAGAGCAAGCTTTCCAGAAATGCTCAAATTAAAGCCTATATGAAACCTTGAGTCATTGAATCCTTAAATGTAGTTTTAGATTCATAGGCAGAAATGCATTTTATGGAGAACAAAGGTGTTTACTTGTTTCAGTTATGAGATGGAATAGTGTTGTCATAAATAATTCTTCATCTTTTCTAGCACAAAGTAAATATATCTTTACTGCTACTCACCATTACTCACATAAAAACAGGGTTGAATAAGAGATCAAGGTTATACTGGCATTAAAAGATTTATTACAGCAACCCTTCCCTGCTGATCTCATCAGGTTTTGAAGGATTGAAATTTAATTTTTTTTGTCTCTTCTCTTTTTTTTTTTCCCAAAGTCATGATTCTGACAGAGCTAGATAGAAAGCACCCAGACAAACATCTTCTGATGAAAAATGGGGATACTTGCCAATAGAAATGTTTTTTAATAAACTCAGGAAATGAACAACCTGACACAAGCCGCTCAATACTGGGGAAAGTCAGCGAGTCTGAAAGCTCCTTCCCGTGCCTCCTTTTCAGTCTCCAAGACTGTTTCCTCCAGTCTGAACAGGACAAACTGCTGTTTCACCCTGGTGCCACAGCAGCTGCAGAGCTGGGCTGGTGATGAGGAGCAGGAAGGGCACAGCAGGTCAGTCACTATTAACTTCCCCTTGCAAAGCCTCGCTGGCACCTGCACACAAGGTGCTCATCTGTCTTGCCTGTCTGTGGCTTTTTGATACTCTCCTAATCAGCACTGTCAGCAGAGCTCCCCTGGATTTAGTTCAGGGCATTAATGCAGTCAGCACAGTGGCAGTGATGTGTGTTTTAAGCAGCACACAGCGAGGATATGCAGTGATTTATCCACAGCAGCACTGCTGCTGACATGCTGGAAGGGGGTCTGCCCCACAGAGAAAAACATGTTTTATTGAAAAATATTGACACGATAGTGTAAATTGTTGTCTTGTAATAGGCTAGGAGAACAAATGTTGGTTACAGATTGCTTTGGAATTTATAAATTCCCAGCGTGGTTGTGGGATTGCACCTTGAGGACAGACCAATTAAAGGTTCAACAACTCAGGTTGTTTCTGATCCCAGCCCATTTTGTTTCACTTATGTGGATGCAGGCCCAGCAAAGCACCCTCATATCTTTTCTATTACATCCTCTGCAAACTCATCCTCCTGCTGTTTCCAGTTTATCACACCTAAGGGTAAAAACAAACACCTCTCAGGACTTCCCTCTACCCACCTGCATCTCAGCCTCAGCCAACCCTCTAAAAACAACTCACCACCTTTGCCATCCTCAGTGGGACTTATTCATGTACCTGCTTTAAATTACAATCAGAGATGCAAATTGGACCACTAATTTAATTTGCCTCTCTGTGAAGAGATCAAAATATAGGTTAGATCCTACTTGTATGCAAAACATAAATACAAGGATTGTTTGGCCCATGTAATGCTAATGTGGGGGAACATATGTTATGAGAATTATCAAAAAGCACCTACTTCATTTGGCTTTTGTTGAGAACTTTCAGTTTATGCCTCAGAGAGTTTACATAATTAGACAGACTAAAAAACTTGCTTAGTCTGTTCCTTCTTATTATTAAGTCATTATTTTAGTCCCAAAGGTAGTTGTTATGAATGCCATTAACAGGGTTATATGAATTATTCAAACACTGGCATCTTTAGACTGCCATCTCAAGAAGGGGCCAATAATCAATCTCATATTGTTCAGAGGTTTTTGACCTGCAAAATATCATCTTATTTGTGAAGTATTGATCAAATGAGTATTAGCTATCTGAAACTGACTGTTACCTAAGAAACACCAAGGTCATTTATTGCTATTATTAGTTTCTTCATATGCTTTGAACTTATGAAAACTCTTCCTGCCTTTGGAATGTTAATGGATCTCAGAAAGAACTTCCCCACAATGTCTGGAAGACATCCTGAAGAATCAGCCTAAGAATATATAAATAAAAATGCCAGTGAAAATATCTGCATGTATTTCCCCTTGTAAAAGAGCTTTGATCAACAGCTCGTAGATCTAGAAGATGTGATGTCAGACTCAGGTCAAAACCACATACTTTTCTTTTCATCCTACATGAAAACAGTGTTCCTTAGGGAAAAGAAGGGAATTCAAAAAGGTGCAATATTAAAATCACTGTGAAAATACACTCAGAGAAATTTCTGGTTGCGAAATAACTTCAGACATTGAGAGGTATTTTTCTCTCACACACTTTGCATCTGTTTTTATGGCACTTTGGCAGGTGCACTCTGGTGAAAACTCTGAAGAAAATTATGATCTTCTCTTGAGCTCCCAGAAGGACAACAGGGAAAAATTCCCACTCTGGCTTCAGTGGGTTTTCTCTAGATCCTATGCATGTTCACAGACCAAGAAGTCATGGAATGCTAGAGTTTCAAGGTTTGAAAAGACATCCAATGCACTGATGAAAGGAGTGTTAACCATCTGAAACCTGAGAATTTTCAGGAGATCACACTTCCCTGACCCTGTAAGATCCCATTGCACATTCCCAGAATTAACTTATCTAGTGATGACAGTGCTATCAAATGGTGCACAACCTGTATTAAAATATGTATCTTTATCCCCTTTCTTCATGGTCAAGGTAATTGTAATGAATCTTTGGAGATAACCTCTTAGTTGCTGGTTTTGTGGGGAGAGAGGCCAAGGTTTGGGATGGACACAAGGGGAGTGAAGGGATAGTGAAGCACACAGGGGGCAGATGGCTGTGTGACTGATGAAAAGACTGCACCACTCAAATGATTTCACAGCCCACAGATGCTATTACAGAACACAGAAAGTTGGCTCAAATTATTAATATCTCCTGAACCCTAAGAAATTGGCTATTTGTGGCATCCTGACAATCATACTGATTAAATATTTTTTATTATCTTTCGAAATTAGGACTCAAAAGTAAAAAAAAAGTTCCCATAGAAATGTTAAAAGTTACCCTTTGGTGAGATTTTCCCTATTCATTTTATGGTTTTCCTCAAAATATTTTTCCTTTTACCAAAATTTTCAGGCAAAATATTAGTTTAAAAAAAACCCTAAACATTGCTTGGTTTTGCGATAGACAATCTTTGAAAAGCCTCATTGAGACAGTCAAGGCTTCAACAATGTCTTTTTATGTTAATCAGTCATGGAAGAAGAAGGGTCTAAGAGTGCAAGAGTAAAATATGCTCCCAATTTTCAGTTCACAGGATTAGTGTGTGGCTTAAATTGGGAGGTCTTTGAGATGACAAACACATGCCACCTTCTCCAGGGGAGGTCAAGGAGGGCGAGTTGACTTCAGCCCTTGTTGACTGTGGCAGTTCTCATGGTGCTGGTGACTTTCTGTGCTTCCAACAGCCTGGACTGCTGTGGGGCCCTGGAAACTGAGGTGAGATAAACTTGGACTCAGAAATGGGTGAGCAGCACGCCCAGAGGATTGCAGTCAGTGTCATGGGTCTGGTTGGAGACGTGCCAATGCTGGTGTCCCCCAAGGTTCAATACTGGGGTAAAGAATTGTTTAATTTGTTCCTCAGTGTTTGGATGAGGGGTGCTCAGCAGTTCACTGACTGGGAAGAGAGGCCAAAACCCCTGAGGGGCTGTGAAGCCCTTCCAAGGGACTTTGACAGGTTGCAGAATTAGGCAGGGAAGAAATGTCTGTAGCTTAATAAGGGGAATTCAGGTCCTGCACCTGGTCAGGAACAGCTCCAGGCAGCAGCACAGGCTGGAGGGGATCTGCTGGGGTGGCTCTGTGAGGAAGGACCTGGAGGTTCTGGTGGGCAATGAGCTGTCCCTGACCAGCAGAGTGTCCTGGGGGCAAGGAAGGTCCATGGGGTTTGGGGGGACATTGGGAAGAGCATTGCCAGCAGGTCAGGGAGGCCCTTCTGCCCAGCCCTGTGAGGGCACATGTGGAGTGCAGTGTCCATCTGCTGCTCAGGACAGGAGAACAGGGAGCTGCTGGAGCAGGTCCAAGTTATTCAGGGCCTGGAGCATCCCAGGAAGGGCTGAGGGAGCTGGGGCTGCTCAGCCTGGAGAGGAGCCCCAGCTGAGAGGGCCCTCAACCCTGGCTGGCCCTGTGTGTTCCTGTCTGTCCCTGTGTCCCCCTGTCTGTCCTGTCTGTCCCTGTCTGTCCATCTCCCTGTGTGTCCCTGTCTGTAGCTGTCTGACCCTGTGTCCCCCTGTCTGTCCCTGTGTTCCCCTGTCTGTCCCTGTGTACCCCTGTCTGTCTCACTGTGTCCCAGTCTGTCTGTCTGTCCCCCTGTCTGTCTGTCCCTGTCTGTCCATCTGTCCCTGTGTCCCCTGTTTGTCCCTGTCTCTCATCTCTCCCTGTATCCCCCTGTCTGTCCCTGTCTCTCTGTCCCTTTGTGTCAGGTGTGTCCCTGTCTTTCCCTGTGTCCCCCTGTCTGTCCCTGTTTGTCCCTGTACATCCCTGTCTGTCCCTGTGTCTTTGTCTGTCCCAGTCTGTCCCAGTCTGTCTCTGTCTGTCCCTGTGTCCCCCTGTCTGTCCCTGTGTCCCCCTGTCTGTCCCTGGGTGTCCCAGTCTGTCTCTGTGTCCCTGTCTGTCCCTGTGTCCCCCTGTCTGTCCCTGTCTGTCCCTGTGTGCCTGTCCCTGTGTCCCTGTCTGTCCCTGTGTCCCCCTGTCTGTCCCCCTGTCTGTCCTTGTTTGTCCCTGTCCATCCCTGTCTTTCCCTGTTTTTCCCTGTCTGTCTCAATCTGTCTCTGTCTGTCCCCATGTCCCCTGTTTGTCCCTGTCTGTCTGTCCCTGTGTCCTCCTCTCTGAATCTGTGTGTCCCTGTGTCCCTGTCTGTCCCTGTCTGTCTGTCCCAGTCCGTCCCTGTGTGAGGGCTCAGGGCAGGCCCAGCTCTGCCCCAGGCCCAGCCATGGCCCTGCAGCCCCGGGCAGGGCCTGATCCCAGCAATTCCCCTCCCGGGGGCAGAGCTGCTCTCCTGGGCACAGCCCCGAGGGGCTCTGGGGTCTCCCCGGCTGGGGACATTCCAGAATGACCTGGGAACAATCCCGTGTGCTCCGGGGTGGCCCTGCTGGAGCGGGGAGGTGGCACCGGGTGACCACCGCGGTCCCTCCCAAGCTGCCCCATCCTGGGATTGTGTACATATGCCTGCATACCACACCAAAAAAAATCTTAATTTCCTGACATGTAGTCTTACTTTATCCGAAACTTTGTTTCCCGAACCTTAGTTTTATTGAAATAACTTGAAACAACACTTTTCTAGAAGTCAAGTCTAGCAGGACGGAGACTGTGGGTGAGGATCATTTGCTTTGCCAGTTTTTAAGAGAGTGTTTAGAAGGTAAAAATTACTCCTTTGACTGTCACACATCAGCATGACATCATCTCACAGATTTGGATGCTGTCCTCCACACAGGGTGACTAGGATACACACACATCATTCCATTATGGATCACCACACAGGTGCTCGGGCTTCTTCCTTATGCAACAAACCACATGGACACACCTTTGTTGCTTTTGGTGTCACCACTTTCTAAGACTTGATTGGTTTTAATATCAGAGTAGCAAATGGAAAAAAACCCCCAAAAACTAATTGGAATGCATAGTGTTGCAGATGCAGGGGATAAAGTGTTTAAAGGTCCTGTTCCTTCAGCCATTCAGCCACATTAGGTGGAGTAAATAAGGAAAGCTGGCATGGGGGCTGACAGAGCATGTTATGGATGGTGTTCATAACAGCATAAAGCCTCAGCTGCCATGAGGATGCTGACTCAAAACTGACTGTTTTGTGCAGCCAGATCCTCAGCCCAATGTTGTTTGGAAGTGTCTGTGCCTGGGATAAAATCGGGATGTGTGATACAAAACGGATACCAAGACATGGGGCACCAGGGAGTCTGTGGATGATTACACTAAGAAATAGGCTCTGAGCTCCCTTGTTTTCTTCTCTGAGTACATAAATTACATTTTTGGCCTGAAAGCTAAATGTTTAGATGCTGAGGGAGGTCTGCAGAGAGCAGACACTGGTATTGAGTTCACTGAAGTCAGTGAATTTATGGCAGACTTTGGCTAGCAGACAACCTCTTCTAATTCCTGCAGATTAAAGGTCCTGTGTGGCATTGTTTTAATTCAACTGCACTTTCCTTCTTAGTTTCTGTTCTCCACAGCCAAGACCTTTCAGGTACTTACTGCCTCTCACCAATATCCTCCAAGGAAATCCTTCTATGATTTTGAGCCATATTTTGAAATATTGACAAAAAAAAAAAAAAAAAAAAAAAAGAACTTTAACAACTTTTTAGCATCCAACTTAGCAGCTTAAGTCTTCCTATGTGGTGCACATCATCATGCATGATGACTGTGAGACTGCACTTCATAAAGTTCACCTGACACTGAGATGAGAGCTACATTAAGTGATATAAAACATTTAAGCTGCAGTGACAGGTATTTTTGGAAGCCTGTACACCAGTGCTCATGAATGAGGAAATGAACTTTGACAAAATGAATGGTTTCACAGATGGCAGTTTGCTTGGAGCTCTCACCAACAGATGTTTGAGTGAATGTTCTGCAAGGCCTCTGTGTATTTTGGGTTTTATCATTTCATTAGCAAACAGCTATCACCTGGTGTGTACTTGCTCTTTGGAAGCTCTTGATGAGGAAGCTGTTAACTTTTTTTCCTTTGCCTTTTTTTTTTTTTTTTTTTTTTTTTTTTTTTTTTTTTTTTTAGGAAAAAAACCCACACAATACTTTGTGGTTTTCTGCTTGGGGATAAGAATGATGGAGCTTAAGGTTTTTTATACAAATAATTTTTGTGTGTTATGATTAGGCTTGTGAGATTCATAGTCACATAGTTAATTATGTCATGGAACTGAAAGTCTCAAAAAGGTGAGGCTGAGCACCAGAGGTGGGATTGAAATCAAACGTGGTGTGGAGACACTTGTGTAAAAAACAAATTAAGCCTCAATCAAAATACAAATTCTACCTAAGAGCAATAATATTGCAATATGTTTTGACCTTTTTATTTTTTTAAGCATTCTCTGTGCTTTTAAAGGAAAAAAGCCTAAATAAATTAAATAAGACAGAGATCAGGGAAATTTTTTGCCCTGACTCTGCTGGGCTAGGTCCCTTTCCATCACAGGTCATCTTTTTCATTAAAAATCTCTGCAGCAAAAGTGTGTAAAAATAGTTTCAAGAAATACAGTGAAGAAATGTTCTCAAAGCTGAACATAGTTATTAAGGAAGCTAAATTAAAAAGGCAAAAAGTAATATTTACAACAGACATGCTGAAATGGTAAATAAACCAAATGTATTTTACTTTGGACTGGAGTACTAATATATTTGAATTGCCAATCAGAGATTGGGCACATTTTCCATCAAAGTGCTGTATTTCTCATTATTGTGTTTCATCAGAATTTTAACACATATTGGCAAAAAAAAATGTTTGGGGAATACATTAGAAAAATTATAGAATTATAGTTCTCTTGCCATATATTCTGAGACTTGTAGCTTTTCCATTTTGAAGTTACAACTTGACTTTCAAAATTGATTCCAAACAGAAAAAAACATATGAAATATAGATGGAAAGGGATAGAGTCTTTGAAGAAGAAGAAACCCCAGATTAAATATTTGGGATAATTTTGTATGCAATAAAAACTAGAGGCAAAAAGCTGAATAATCAGCCTGAACCAACTTTACTTCCCACTTTTGATTCTGCAACCAAAGTGAGCAGTCTGCCTGTTTTGTGGATTAATCCTTCAAACATCCAACTACCACAATAACAAAATAAATATTTGAATATTTAAAAAAAAAAAAAATTGTAAGCTACCAATGTCTCTGGAGAAGGAGTTTAGGCCATTTTAGTGAGAGATAACAGAATATGGTGTTTATTATTCTATTTAGTACCTTACATTTATACACAACAGTCTCCAGCAACAGGTCAGGTGTTCAAACACATCTCCCACATAGTGGCATGCTGCTCAGTAATTAGTGCATTTTCTCAAAATTCTCCGGGTGTAAACTATGCTGGAAACTGCTCTTGGTGCCTGTGGGTTTTACACTTTGTAAAAACAATTTCTGTGTCCAAAAGTCCACAAAATATTTAAAAGTTGTGTATAGGGGAAAATTAATTAGGAAATATGGGGGTGGTTAAAACTGGGAGACCAACCTGGGAGTGGTGAAACTGGGAGAGGAGAAGTGTAAGGAACAGGGATGGATTCCTGGGCTGAAATTCACTGGAGAGAAGTAATATACACAAACTCCTGCTGGCAGTTTGGGGTTTTTTTCATTAGATTGTAGATTTATAGAGGTTTTTTTTTTTTAGCTTGATTTTGGATATGGTAGAGGGATAACAGACACAATAATCCTGCCCATGGCCACATCTATTCTGATTCATACTGCCTTAAAAACCATAACTAACACAGGAATAGAAAAATACAGGTGCAAGGAATGAGCAGAAATGAAGTGAAATCAGAATAAAACAAATGAACATTTTTTAAAACCGTAAATGCAAAAGGACAGAAGGGGAAAGAGAAACCACTGTTTAAAAAAAAAAAAAAGGTTTACAAAAAAGACTCATTACTGGAACAGTCAGTGTGAGCATTTTGGTTATACTTCAGGACCAATTAATGAAGAATAGATGTATGTGATTTTTTTTTTTTTTGTCATTGTATTTCCAAACCATAAAAGTTAATATCACTAATAAAGTGCTAAGCAGTACACAGGTGTTATTTTATCACAGCCAACCTGAGAGGAGAAACAGAGGTCAGGAGAACTTTAAAAGGCAGATATGACTTACTCAGGCTATAATTTGCTTCTAAAAACATGGTCAGTGACCCTTTAAATCACAAGCCAATTACAAGCATTGTAGTGCCATTACTAATTACATGCTGGGAGTGTAAATTTAAAATGGCAATTTCAATTTTCAGTTCATTGGGAGAATGCAGGAAAATGAAATTGCATACTAATTAGTTCATGTGTATCAGACACCTGAAAGATTACAGAAAAAAAAAACTTCTGCACTCATTACAAGTGAGTTATAAGCAGAACACTCAAACCTTTTATTTGCCAGGCTGCATATAAATAAAGAAATTAAGTGACAAAGAAAATTGATAATGATGGAACAAGGCAAAAATAGCTACAGGCCTGTACATAATCATACTTTGAGGGACTTTGCCCATTATGCACGGCTTCCTTTAGAATTTATCTAGCATTAGAAGCTACAAGAGGGGAACAGGAGATTGCTTTAGGTTCAACCACGCTAAATGTTAATTTGCATGTCCTAAAAAATGGATTTTCTGGTTTTGTAGCTTTACACTGAATCTCTGCCAAACACTCACACTGTTTTTCAGTGCCTTCTTCTGGACCAGATCCTTCATCATTCAGAGGAGCATGGAAAAGGTTCAACATGCAGGCTGCTCCCAGTAGGGTCTGGGAGAAGCTGGTGACACAGCAGAGTAAAAACCCAGGTAGAGAGTTTGACATCTTTTCTCCTATAAGCCAGAAATTTAGCCCAAAATCTGACTTTTTCAACCCTCCAGAAACATTTATGGAGCAACTCCCTGAGCATTACAGAACCTGTGCAGAAATAAGACATGGGATTTCTGCTTCTCCTCTCATCAAACTGTTCCACCATACAAGGGTCAGACAGTGTTTCTTAAAGCTTATTTCATGGTTGAAGAACAAGACAGTGCTCTGATGTAAAGAAGTACTGTGAATAAAGTGTGAGTCCAGGGATGTCTCCACCTTGCCAGATCTAAAAAGATCTGTACATTCTGCAGTACACCTTCCTTCCACCTATCATCTCCCTAAAAAAAGTTTCAGATTTTCTGGTTCCAGATGTTTTCAGGAAAGGAAAAAGGAAAGAAGGAAATCCTCTCAAGGCCTCTGCTCTGAAACTGCAAAGAATCTTTTTGATTTTGCTCTGAACTGAAAAAAAGAGGATTAAAATATAGCACTTGGCAAGTTTTGTGAAAACTATAGACTAAAGTTTATTTTGCAAGAAAAATGAGAAGAAAATAAGAGAATGTTTAAAACACATTAATTGTATGATATAAGCTTCTTAAAAGTCCTTACACCCACCCCATGGCTATCAAAATTACAGAATAACCTGTAAGGGACTGGAATAACCTCCAAAACTCCAAAAAAAAGGACAAATTCTTCAGACCTGTTGGCATGGGCTGAGATTTTAGACACATTTTCTCCACTGGCCCAAGGATGTTCATTGCATGTAAGAGCAGAGGGAAGACTTCCCAGGGAACAAAGTCCAAGGGAGCCTGGCAGCTGCCCCCACAGTGCCAAGCACAAATGTGGAAGCATGAGACCATAAAATATCCCCATCCAGTTCTTCTCCTCAAAAACACATGTCTAGGGGGCCAGTGCTAAATGATTTTGAAATCTTTCTCCAGCTCATTCAATATAGCCTATACTCTAACACAGCCCAAAATCTGACTTTTTCATTATGCATTAAAATTACATTAGCTTTCTACTCCCATGGAAATAATTCTGCTCATGTCCCCCTCCATGATCCTTTCCAGTTCTTTTCAATGTATAAATTTTACAGACTTCCTAACCCCTCTGATCTTTATGGAGGAAAACTGACTTACGACACAGTCAAGGGCCTTTGTGTTTTCACTCTGCAATAAATAACAAGCAGTAACACCAGTTTTTGTTTTTCAGAGGTGACAAAATCCAGCACTCCCACTGCACCAGTTTCAGAAAACTTCATCAAACAGTGCTTTGTGACTGTTCTCTATACAAGAAAAATGAGCAGGTAATTGTGTATGCTTCCCCCCCCGCAGATATGTAGGAGCCTCTCAATAAAATTAAAGATGGTAGTCAGGGCAAAAACATTGATTGTGAACAAATAACAATTTCATGAACACCAAGGTAGCCTCAAGAAGAGTGTGTCTGACACAGATGAGGGCATTATGGACAGTTCAACTTAAATACTCACAGATAAGATGCTCAAATACCCTGTTTTGCTAAATCTTGCAGTGGGTTCACTGGAAGGGAAGCATCCTCCTCACACTGACCATGAGGATCAGTGCAGAAAGTTTTCACATGTCTAACTCACTAACCTTTATTAACCAACAGCTGAAATTGCCAAAGCTATGCCCAATTCATATATTAGAAAACACCATCCAAGCAAAGAGCTACAGCAGCCACTAGATAATTGTCTTCATTAAAACATTGCTACAGGACTTCATACTCACTGCTTTTACTGAAGTAATTTTTTGGCCACAGAGAAATCCAGTACACGGTGAGGGCACTGCCATTTGAATCACTCTAGCAATACCATGCTTGAATGGGATGAGAAACAGTGTATTTTCAGCCCCATGGATTTGTCTGAACTAACAGCTGTTTCAACCTTAATTAAAGCAGTTCTTGTTAAGTACTAATTTTAAGTACTAATTTTTAAGTACTCCTTCCTGTAGTACTTAACCTGTGTGCCCCGAGCAGCTCAGCAAAGAGGACCAGCTCTTCCAGCATGCTCTGGCACTGCCAAAACCACACTTCAAGCACCTTTAGCACGTGTTAGGATATTTTCTATAGAGATAAAGAGATAAAGCTGTGGTGTGCTTCTAAGGAGCTGTCCACCAAATACAACATATGTGGAAAGCACCTTTTTTGAAAGGAGCCTGCATAAATCTGCTTCCACTGTTTAGAAGCCACAATGGAGCATATGCCCAGGGTTTTTTTTAATTAAAGAAAAAAAAAAGGGGGGGCTTGTGCATTTGTAAAGTCAAGATTATCACTGTTTTGCAACTAAACATTCCCTTTTAGCCTTGGCTATGTCTCTGACAGTGACTAAGAATCTAGCTGTTCATTAACCACTTGTCTTCATCAGTTTCTTAAGTGACACTGGCAATTGAATCAAGGGTATTTTTTTTCCTCCTCAGCTCCATCTGTTACCTGAATCCATGGCCATCTGTCATTTTCTGCAGCAGTCCAGGCATTCACAAGACCTTTCTTATTAAGCCGTGCGTAGTAGGGGTACCACTTCTGGAGTCCAAAGAGAGCTCGGTGAGTGGAGGATGCAGTGATTTGTTGGTTTGACACAATCCCTCCTTCTATCCCTAGTGGGCCAGAGCACCCTGCAAAATGGAAAAAAACCAGAAAGAATAAAAAATTTGACTGAACTGATCAACTGTTCTGAGTCCCAAGTCGCTGTAATTGCAGTAGCATACAAATAGATCCAGAATATCATGCCAAATCTAGCTTAGAAGAAATTCAAGGTACTTGACTATATCACCTGTTTGTAGAAATTAAAAAAAATTACAAAAATATTGCTTGCAAATGACTATTCTCATTATACAAGTAATGAAATGGATTAAACTTTCAAGTTCTTTTAGCTTGTTCTAGCTGAAGACTCATGAGTTTGGATTTTATGGATACAATGAAGAAAAGAATCCTCAAATTCAAATATTGAAATGACTGTTACCAGTAAATTTAAAATCCTGTAATTACTACAAAGTTCTATATTTCTCTCTTCCCTCAAAGTTCAGCATTTAACCAAAGTGCTACAAATTGTTATTTCAGTTATCACTAGAAATATGAAAATAGACATAAGTTATCAATCAGTTACATTAAAAATATTTAAAGGTTTATCCATTTAATCAGTAAGCCTCAAAGCATGTATTTAACTGAAGTGCTCCCATGTTCATAATGTTATGCATGGCATTCATCATTAATTTATTCACCAGAAATACTTGTAGACCTAATCTTTTTTAAAAATCAAGATATTTCTTTATACATTGTTTTTTTGAAGCCACTCCATTTGGGCACAGGAACAAAAGCATTCAGCTATTGTGAGCAATCCACAAATGTAAATTGAGAAAATTATGAAAATTCATTATATACAAACAATTGGCAGTTTATCTACTATTCAACACCCAGCTGAGTATCTGAGATTTTCCTTTCCTCAGTTCTGATGCAGAATCTGGAGAAAAGGCAATCACAGGAATTATTCTGGCAGCCAGTGTTACTCTGTGGCCCAAAAGACCTTCTGCTTTGCAGGTCAGCTGCACTTTGGCAATTTTGAGCACCACAGGGCAGATGTTTACTTACATTTCAGGTTTTCTCAGAAACCTGGCAGAGTTTCACCTCAAGCAGTACCCAAAAAATGAACTCTGAAATCGTACTGTTACGAAATCCATACACCACGTGGGCAGAAAGTCACAAATAATTTAATTCCTCATTAATTTAAAGGTGCAGAGAAGAAAAAGTGACCAGGGCAATTTGCTCCTCTCAGCCAGGAGATGGTGCAGGGTAGTGCAGTCCCCAGGTGTGGGGTGGTGATGGAGACAAAGATAAACTGAACTGAAGTGTTAAGCTGTTTATAGTGATGGACAAGCCCATGCTTGTGCTCTGCAAAGGTAAAGCAAAGCTCCCATGCAGGTGGCCTTCAGGGAGTGTCTCTTCTTAAAAACCTTAAAAACTTCCAGGAGTCCATGAAATCCTGGCCCCATTCAAATTTGTGCCCAGCTTGCACCACGTCGTGATTTCACACAGGTTTTTACCAGCCTATCGGTTTCTGGCCCCATGTTGGGCCCCACTGTAGGCTCCCCTGATGGGGAAAGCCCTCCTAGAGCAGTTCTGTGCCAGGAAAGAGAGATGCACTGGGCTTTTTTGGTCTTTTTGTTGTTTATTGTTATCTTATCAAAACTTCAGCAGCCCATCTGCACCAGAGTTTGTGCGCAGGAAAAGCACCCCAAAATGGCCCCAGATGTACAGTTTCAAGGTCTTTTAAAGTTGTTTCATGCAATTAACTCTCAAAACACACTTTATTCCACTTATCTACCAATAACTCATCCCTTGTCTGTCCATGTATCCTAAAACTGCGGCTTTCCTTGACCAATCACCCTATGCCACCAGCACTGCAGAAAATGGAGTAGATGAAGAAGAAAAAGAAGCCTGGGACAACACCTGATGTCCTTCATCTTCCATCATACTAAAAACTGCCAAAACCTGTGTCTTTCACCCTGTGATAAACTACACTATTCTCTATTATCTATTTCACACTCTTGTGGACTCTAGCATATCTCGAAGTCTTGGATGCTTTCTCCATGGTTGAGTGTCAAAGCCAGTGCTTCTCTGGGGGTCAGGACCCCTCAGAGTGGACAGAGAAATATTCCCTGAGCCCTGGGTTCCCACACAAGCCCATAAAGCTCAGCTAGAACCTAAACTCCTCATGCTGCTTATCAGCCAAAAATAAAAGCTTTGCCTTCAGCACTCGAATAATAACTGCACAAAACACAACAAGACACGGCTCTCTCCTGCTGCTGTGCCAGGCGTGAGGCAGCACCAGAAGAAAACAAAATCTCTGTCACCAGCATGGGCAGGGACAATGCAGAACACACTCAGAAAACCCACACAGGCTGGGAAGGTGTCACTCCTCATTGTGTTTTCATCAAGCATTTCTTGAGGATTGAAAGGCCTATTTGAATCTTAGCTGTTTCTGAAGTATCTTCATCGAAGCAGAATGGAATCTTTTGGTGTGCAAACTGCTGCATCTGCTTGGAAGACAGAGGTAAATAACTCTCCTAAGAAAAGTGCAGGTTTTCAAAAGTTTCTTATAGCTAATTATTAAAAAAAAATATCTGTGTGCTGTTTCGTAATGGGAAAGAAAATTCACACAGATATGTCTATGTGCATGTGTAACTCACCAACACACCTGTACCTACAGAACCCATGAATGGAATAAATTAAACATCTTTAACAGCTGCAATCGTACACTGACAATTATTTAAAAATAGAATGTGAGAAAAAAGAAGTGAAGTTTTCTGAGGGGACTGTAAAGAGGAGGCATGCTGGAGCCATGTTAATATTTGCTATGTCTGTTAATGCATCTCATCTCTGAAATGCATTAAATTTTATTTGAAATATGTGTGAAATCCTTACAGGACAAAGTTGAATTTTCCTTTCTAACTTGAAGGCAATTTCCTTTCTAAGTTTAATTACCGAGCAGAGCACTTAACTCTATTTTTTCAGCTATGACCATAGACGCTCAGCAGTGTTTATCTTCCTTAGCTTTAGGAGGATTATTCCTGAAATCCAAAGACAATTTCTACCTTCAGGGAACAGGTATTTTATTGTACAAGCTCTTATTTTCTTTGCAGTTCCAGTCATGGTTTTGTCACGTTTGTCTGTTTTTCAATCTGAGCTAAAGAAAAAGCACCAGTCCTAAAATTTAAAATTACCACATTAGAGGTACTTTCCACTTTGGTGTTCAGTTCTGATATAGCAACATGAGATGTGTTGAAAGCATGACACTGGATAATAGTTTCTAAACAGTATTATATTTCTTAAATTATCAGAACATTCCCTATTTTCTAATTTATTTTTTATTTTTTTATTTATTGAACAGCCAGGATGTCAGCAGGAGTTTCATTAGGATACTATCAGTGAGGTCCTTCCACTGTTAAATTTGCCCTTTTACTCATCCTTTAAGTATTTCTTTAATCAAACATAATTTTCTACAAGAAAACCTTTCAATTCACTTTCTTTTATCAATTAAAATCAAATATTGAACATATTTTTGGATAGCCAAATACCACAGCAAATGGACTTCCCTTAGCCATATGCTCATTAATTTCTTCCAAAAACTCCACTAGATTAGCAAGTCACTCTTCCTTATTCTAAAAACTCTAATGGGGTGATTAATCTCTAAATGCACAAGAAATTTGTTTTTCCTAAGAGCTCTCAGCTGAATGACCCATCTCT
This sequence comes from Passer domesticus, assembly GCF_036417665.1. Taxonomy (NCBI): domain Eukaryota; kingdom Metazoa; phylum Chordata; class Aves; order Passeriformes; family Passeridae; genus Passer; species Passer domesticus. The sequence continues at coordinate 80,582,073 of NC_087512.1, read as the reverse complement.
GGTTCCATTAAATGTGGTTTATCACTAAAAGACTGGTTACAAACCAGTTCCTGCACACAATATTAAATTTCAGACACAAACCACACTTTTCCTCAAGTTATCAATTATTTCTTTATGTGTTCAAGAGCTGTGATGTACCACTGACTACTAACAATGAAAACAGGCAACAAGAGCTTTTTCAGTTCTTTTTGTTTTTAAATTGAGAGGCATATTTTGCAGAACATGTGCAAGATGCATTGTATTTTATTGTTGTGCTTCTGCTTCTATTGAATCCATGGTTCTTTTAACAGAAATCATGACAGCTTGGGAAATAATAATATCACTACAGTGATAGATTGTGTACAATTCAGACTGGTCAATGTTAGTCATTAAATAAGATAAGGGATATTTTTATTAGTTAAGGCAGATTGGGGTGTGACAATGCACTTGATGCAAAGAAATAAAGAAAAATTAAACAGCAATTAAGCTGCCTGACATGATACAGATTCTCCAGGCAGATTTTGTCATCTGGAGTTGTTATTTCAGTGTCATTAAAAAACAAGATACTAAGGCAAGTTATATTGGTTTTAATCCTACAGTGACAATTATGGGTATGCACTAAATAAAACCCATTTAATGCTTCTCTGTTTCTCACAAAACACAAACCTGTTCCCACAAAATCTCACTATCCATGCAGATAACAATGCCAAGGTGTACCAAGAGCTTTGTGAATGGTTCCAGAGAAGGATGGGAAAAATTAACAGAGGAAAAGTGAATTTTCAGTTCTCCTGAGAGTACCCACCATGTGAAGACAGCAGAGTTATAAATCTGCCTTGAAGGCTTCTTTTACAACCTTAATTAAATCTTGAAACATTATACACCATTTTGCACCATAAACCAATTGGCTTTTTAGTCCAGATTTCCCTTGTAGACCCAGGGTACAGGGATCAAACAGCTCCCCAGAAAGGAGATGAGTTCTTTGCTTCCTCCCTGATCTCTGGCAACAGCAAATCCCTCCAGCTAAACAATAATATTTGAGCAAAACAAAGTAAATGACAGCCAGCTTACTGTGGTATACATTGATATCTCCTCAGAAGAACATTAAAATAGGGAAATAAGTAGCTGATTCCTGTTCTTTACAGAGAAAAGACAAACTATTTTAAGATAGTTACTACAGCAAGAGATAATAAGAAGGAATCACTGGGTAAATATGTTACTTGGGCATATTTAATTTGAATTTTTTACATTTCTGTCAGTCCACAAATTAAGCAAAATGTCCAAATGGTTTAAAAATTGCTTGGAAATGTGATGATTATGCCTCTGCAACTAGAATGAAAAGGTTTCTTGTTATTGATGATGAAACATGCCTGATTTTGCAGCATGAATATATAACTCTTATTTCCTCTGTTGGTCTGCCTCTAGCTAACGTCATCAAAACAAACAGATGCAAAATTGGAGGCAGGGAGAAAACAAATCTGCTTTAGACATCTGCAATCCTTTCTTCCTCCAAGCACCTCATTTTCTGGAATGAGATTACCCTGGCTGTGCTTAGCAGGGCCTGGCAATGGTGCTGAACACAAACCCTGACAGTGGGATTACAGATGACCTCTGGTCCTGCTCGTGCTGCTCCCCACCCTCCAGCCCAGGCTCCTATTTCTTCTTCTCATTCCTCCTGCCACACAAATATCCTTGCCCAGTTTGCTCTGCCAGGGACAGCCCTTAGGTAACAGCAAGCCTGATTTTTAGCAGCTCGTTACAGGGGTGTTTGAGAGTCTGGTAGCAAAGTGCCCACCCATATACAAAATTATGTTTTTCCGGGGCTTGCTTTGTCACAACCATCTCATGACAACCCCAAAAGCTTCTGTATAAGTGCTACCCAAACTGCTTTTGCAGAGAGGTGGTTGGAGACACAGCTTCCATGCCGTCTTGAGGTGTCTGTGGACCCCATCATGGTTTCAGCAATGTGACAGTCCCCAAATGCTAACTTTACCACTGGACAATGGGGCTACAGATGTTCACTGACATTGCATTAATTAATGCTGGTGTTTGCACAGATTACACACATGTAATCTAGGCTTCTGCCTACTTCTTTTTGCTCTTCCACACAGAGATTTCTACTCCCTGCATATGAGCAATTTTCCACCCTGCAGTCCCCAGGCGGGGATTCTCATCCCTCTGATGAATATTCAGAGAGATTTCCTACCTTGAGCAAGTGTGCAAAAAAATTTTGCTTCCAGCATTGCACAGGAGCATATGGAGACAGCATTGAATTCAAGCAGATTATGTCTTTTTCTATATAAAGTTGTGATTGAAATGGAGGTTGGTTATTCGGGACTGGTTTGCTTAGTTCTAGTCTGGTATTTCCTCCATTCTGCTCCTTGAGTAGGATGGAAAGGATTGCAAAATTCACATCAAAACCCATTTATTCATGGCTTAATGCTGGGCAACTGCAACAGAGAAAAAAGGTGAAGAAGGGACCTATTCAAAAGCAGTAAAATTAAAGGAAGATACAACTTCTGATTCAGGAAGATCCTTTAACTGAAGTCTCCTTGAAGCTTGGAAAATACACTGGGACAACCATTTCTTGGTGCTTTTCCCTTTTCCTGCACTCAGTCATCAATAGTTCACTTCTGGTCACTGTCTGAAACACAGCCAATGGGTTGTCACCAGACCAAGCATTGTTATACCTATGGTCAGAAGCAAGGGTACATCTAAAACCTCATATCTGAAAAGGTGCAAACAGATTTTTAAAGAAAAAGATTAATTTTTTTTTTTTTTTTTTTTTTTTTTTTTTTTAGTATATCTCCATGAGGTGATTGTGCTTATGTTGAACTCCATCAATTTAAAAATACTGATACCATCCCTAGGCATGTTCAAAGTGATTTTAGTGGAACTGGGCTGGCAAGAATTTCAGAATGAAGATTTGCATATCCCTAGCTGAGAAAATCATAGCATCAAACTATCTGGAAAAGTTTCTATCCAAAGAAATGCCAACTACATTGCAGCAGCACCGTTCCCATTCCTGAATAATTTTTTTTTTATTTTTGCAAACTCTGGCAGTGAATATTCAACAATCCCATTTGGTGTTTTATTAGTACAACTTGGATCTTTCTTATTCCAGATTTTTTTGGGTCCTGATTCTATGAACATGAACAAAAACATACTCTTAGAACAACCATATGGGTTACTGGAGAGCTGAAGGCACAACCCAAACTCCACGGCAGAGTGTAGAACTCAGGAAAATGATTGGCTGAACCTTGACTGCAATGCTTAACTACCAAACACAAAATACTTCCTCTGAGAAGGGGAGGACAGGAAAGGGAGGAGAGGTGGAGGGGTGGCCCTTTAGATTAGGGAGGTTTTGATGTCAGGGGTATTGAAACTAATGATGATGAAGTTGAATAAGAATTAGGGGAAAGACCAACAAGGCTGACATTCCACTGGGAGTCTGTTATCAACCCCCAAAAAGAAAGAAGAGAAGGACAACTCATTCTATAAGCAGCTAGGTAATGTTTCAGGATCATCAGTCCTTGCTCTCGTAGGTGATTTTAACCTACCAGACATCTGCTGGGAACTTAATACAGCAAAAAGAAGCAGTCCAGGAAATTTTTAGTGTGTATGGAGGACAAGTTTTTGTTGCAGCTGGTGAGTGAGCCCAGCAGGGGAGGGATTGTGTTGGACCTGTTGTCTGTAAATAGAGATGCACTGGTGGGAGATGTGGTGGATGGAGGCCACTTGGGGCACAGTGATCATGAAATTACAGAGTTCTCAATATTTAGTAAAATCAGGAGAAACTTCAATAAGATTTTGACACTGGACTTCTGGAGGGCAGACTTTGCCCTGTTTAGGACACTTAATCAGAGAGTTCCATGGGAAGCAGCCCTTAAAAACAAAGTTTTTAAGTTCAGGAAAGTTGGGTGTGCTTCAAAGAAGAGATCTTGAGGGCACAGGAACAGACTGTCCCTGTGTGCCCAAAGATGAGTTGACAAGGCAAACTGGATTGTCCAGCCTGGATGGGAAATGAGGTCTCAAAGGAATTTAGGAATAAAAAGAGGATGTATCATTGGAAGGAGGGTCAGGTCTCTCAGGAAGTATTTAAGTGGGTTGCTAGGGCATGTAGGAAAAAAAAAATAAGGAGGCCAAATCTCAGTTTGAGCTTAATTTGGCAACTTTTTTAAAGGAGAAGAAAAGATGTTTTTTGCAAACATATTGATGGCAAAAGGAAGGGTAAGAACAACGTTTGTTCTCTAGTGGATGCAGAGGGGAACTTAGTAAGGCAGATGAGGAAAACATGGAAGTGCTTAATGCCCTCTTTGCCTCAGCCTTTGGTGGGAAGATGGCTTGTCCTCAGGACAGCTCTCCTCCTGGGCTGGTAGATGGTGTCAAGGAGCAGAATGGGCCCCCCATGATCCAGGAAGCAGCAGTCAGAGGACTGCTGAGCTGCTTAAATCCATGAGACCAGATGGGACCCACCCCAGGGGGATGAGGGAGCTGGCAGGTGAGCTTGGGAAGCTGCTCTCCATCATTTACCAGCAGTCCTGGCTCACTGGGGAGGTTCCAGATGACTGGAAGCTGCCCAGTGTGACACCCGTTCACAGCAAGGGTGGGAAGGAGGATCCTGGCAATTACAGGCCAAGTCAGCCTGACCTCAGTATGGAGCAGCTCATACTGAGTGTCACCACCCAGCACTTACAGCATGGCCAGGGCATCAGACACAGCCAGCAGGGGTTCAGGAGGGGAAGGTCGTGTTGGACCAAGCTGCTCTCCCTTTATGAGCAGGTGACCCTGCTGCTGGGTGCAGGAGAGGCTGTGGGTGTTGTGTGCCTGCACTCCAGCCAGGCTTTGGCCCTGTCTCCCCCAGCTCACTGCTGGAAAAGCTGCAGCCCAGGGCTGGCACAGAGCCCTCTGTGCTGGGCTCAGAGCTGGCTGCAGGAGGCCCAGAGAGTGCTGCTGAGGCTGCTGCATGCAGCTGGGGCCCGGCTCCAGGGGTGTCCCTCAGGGCTCTGTGCTGGGCTGGCTCTGTTCAGTGTTGGCACTGACCACAGGGATGAGGGCACTGAGCCTTTCATTAGGAAAGCTGCAGACCACACCAAGCTGTGTCCATCTGCTGGAAGGCAGGAGGGCTCTGCAGGGAGACCTGGAATGGTTGGAGGGAGGGGCAGAGTCCAGTAAGGTGAAGTTTAATAAAGTCCAAGTGCCCAGTGCTGCATTTTGGCCACAATAACCCCTGCAATGCCCTGGGCTGGGGACGGTGTGGCTGCACAGGGCCCAGGCACAAAGGCACCTGGGGGGAATGGCTGGACGTGAGCCAGCAGTGTGCCCTGGTGGCCAGGAAGGCCAATGGCTCCTGGCCTGGATCAGGAATGGGTGGCCAGCAGGAGCAGGGAGGTCATCCTTCCCCTGATCTTGGTGATCACTGGTGAGGCCACACCTGAGTGCTGTGTCCAGCTCTGGCCCCTCAGTTTGGGAAGGATGTTGGGATACTGGAGTGTGTCCAGAGGGGGCAACGAGGCTGGAGAGGGGCTGGGAACACAAACCCTGAGAGGAACAACTGAGGGAGCTGGGGGTGCTCAGCCTGGAGAAAAGGAGACTCAGAGGTGACCTTGTCACTCTACAACTCCTGAAAGGTGCCTGTGCTCAGCTGGGGCTGGGCTCTTTCTCCAGGCAGCACTGACAGAACCAGAGGACACAGCCTCCAGCTGCACCAAGGGAAATATAAGTTGGATATTAGGAAAATTTTTTTTACAGAAAGAGTGATGAAGTACTGGATTGGTCTGCAGTGGTGGTGCAGTCACCATCCCTGGATGTGTTTAACCAAGCCTGGATGTGGCACTCAGTGCCATGCTTTAGTTGAGGTGTTGGGGCTGGGTTGGACTAAATGATCTTATAGGTCTCTTCCAATATGGTGATTCTGTGAGTCTGTGTGATCCTGAGTTTATACCACTTATTTAAGTTACAGCATTTAACAGTTCACTGATGAGCATTACTTTTATTTTGTTCTCAAACAGCAAATCTGGAATTTTGGGAAAAAATATTATATTGCAGTAAGGCCTTTAGTATCTCAAACTCTGTTGAGCTCTCATGTAGAAATAAATTAATCTTTATGTGAAAAATTATTTTTACCTTTCAAACTGACACTGTGAAAAATAACATTTCTACCATGTCTGAGTGTTGACATTAACCATCTACATAACTCACAGCCACTTAAATACCACTAAAATTAATCCAAATAAAATAGATTATGGTGCAACACTGAAAAAAACCCACCAAACCTAGCTCACAAGAATTAAACTACATTTATAATAAAGAAAGTAAATTCATAGTAACTTTCAAATAAAATAACTGTCACACGTCTAAGAGATGGCAGACAAATAAGCCATAGCCCCTGCCACATAACAGCAATTAATTGTTACTATTTTAACTTAGGGTGCAGCGACATGGAAGAATACATGGTTCTGAGTTCTTTTTACCAATCCCAATGTTTTTTTGTTGGACCTGGATTCAGGAAGATGTGGGTGGAGGAGATTTCTATTGTGGTGGATGTATTAATTAACTACTTCATTTCTAACTGTTGCAAATGGTTGTGGCAAAGGCTTAAAGCCAATGCACAATTTAAGCATAACTTAGGCATTTACAAGCAAAATTAGGAACTAAGTTGCACTTAAAAATAATCTTTATTTGCTGCTGCTGGCCCCTGCACAATCCATGCATTTCTCCTCTTCTCAGGTAGTGATAGAAATATTTTTTTTAACACTACAAGAAAACTGTTTTAAGGAAATTTGCTAATTAGACACTATTCTGACAACTACAGACAACTTCTTTCACAGTTTCTAGGCTTTATATTTGCATTCATGTATCTTTAGTGGCATGTAGTTTTGTGGGTTTTTTTGTTTGTTTGTTTTGTTGTTTTGTTTTGTTTTGTTTTGTTTTGTTTTGTTTTGTTTGTGGAGTGTGCAGCACAAACAAAACCATACCTGTGGGCCAATTGAATTATATTGCAGTGTATTTTCTATTATCCTTAAATTCACTCCAAAGGATTTTTTTTTTGGGGTCACAATGCAATATTTCTATTATAAAAGTTAATAATTTTGATAACCAACTACAACTATTGCCAATTTGAAGGCAGCTCATGACATATACATGTATGTAGTTAACAACCACTCTTTAAGTCTGCCTGTTGCAAAAACCAACTTTGAAAAAAAAAACCAAAAACCAAACCCAAAGGTTCTCTTGCAAGTGAAACTGCAATGACAAGATAGAGTCACACTGAAAGACAATCTGCATTTTTCTAGCAGGCCTACAATAGGAATCAGTAGGATCCCAGCACCAGGGTAATTAGCATTCCTGCCAGCTGGCTTCACAACGAGCGTGTTCATTTGCCAGGAGAGGACTGTGTGCTTTTCAAGAAGCAGTTCTTATTCTGCTGCCTGGAGATGTTCTCTCTGCCTTTTGTGGTTTTGGCATTGTTTTTATTCCCCCCTCCAGAAGAACAGCAACTGCTCCTAGAAGTGACAGTGTTGCTTGTTACAAGATGTGTCCATTGAAATTGTTATAAGAGGGATTCGTTGGAATAGTTTAAAAACTACATTTTGGCACTCATGAATTCTGCATTACAATGGGGTACATGTTCTTCAGAAAGAAGTAAAAGGATGGGAATATTCTACAATATACTGCTGAGGTGATATGCTAAATATGAGCTGTATTCACTGTACTGGACACAAACTGCATGCAAAGGACAGTAATTTAAATCTGGCTACACAGAAACAGCCCTTATGGTCTCTAAGCTGTTTCCATCTTCTATAACCCATCCCACATCTTAATAACTGGAAACTCAGATATCTTCATTTAGATCTTGCTCCCAGAAGCCATTTGGTGTGGATATAACTTTATATTTGTGTAAAGCAGCTTTACAGATCAGGGCTTGAAGCCCTGTTAGAAAGACAGAATTAATTTAAAGGTCGTGCACTTTTATTAGGGTGGGAAAAAAAAATCAGAATGTAGATTCAGAAAGTTCTGGTTTTATATATAGATGCAGTAGAAGAATTCTTTTTAGTATAGCAGTGCAGTAAAATGAGATGTTTTATTTGTGACTCCGTGGTGTATTTTAAGGATAAATATCAACATCCAGATTTTCTGAAGATGCCTTTATTTTCCTTTATATCCCCTTATTTTTCCTTATCAACATCTATTTAACCATAAAAGGGGCATTATTCTGAATTGTTTAGAGAAATGTCTAACCAAAAAAAAGCAAACATAGGGAATGCAATTCATGTGACTCAGATTCAGACATCTAAAAATTCTATATCTACCCCAGAGTAGCTGCTTAGGTTCTGTTTGTCATTTGTGGGAGGAAACAGGGAAGCCTAAACCATAGTTTTCATCACTTCATAATCTATTAAGAAAGCATTCAAGATAGATGTAATTATTTTTTTCTCTGTCTACTGACCAAGAGCAAACCTAGAGCATTATTACAACTTAGTGCCTAGGGGGCACTAAGTTTAGGGGGATACAATTAAGTGAAATTAATGCAATGAATTTTAAAAACACTGAAAAGACATTGCTTTAAAAATATATGCTGATCTGTTTTTCTGCAGAGCTAGAGATAACTAGGCAGTAAACATACCTGTGCTTTATAAAAAGATGTCTTTGAAGAAGGAGTGCTGTGGAGGAGATGGATGAACACAACAAAAAAAACCCCAACATTCCAGACTTTGGTTTTCTTTTTGACAAAGATGATAAAAAAAAAGGTGGATGTGACTTTGGAACTGGCAGGGATGGAGCATCTGACCTGCAAGGAGACACTGACAGAGCTGGAAATGCTCAGCCTGGAGAAGGGAAGGTTCAGGGGGATCTTATCCATGTGAAAAGTCTTGTGGGAGGGAGTGAACACCGAGGTTTAAAATGTGAAATTTTAACACCAAGTTTTAAAACAGGAAATGCCATTTGAACACAAGAAAATGGAGTTGGTTTTACATTTCAGTGTGTGATTTTAGTTTGTTTGGTGGTGTTTTGTTTCTTTGTTTGTTTGGGCTTTTTTTGTGGTACCTTTAGTCTTATGGTTTTGTTAATGTAGTTGGGGTTTGTTTTTATTTTTGGGGGTGTTTTTGTGGGTTTTTTTTGTTGTTTTTTTTTCTTAGTTTAGTTTAGTTTTGTTTTGTTTTGCTTTGTTTTGTTTGGTTTTTGATGGGTTTTTCTTGGTAGTGTTTGGGAGTTTTTAACTCGGGAGTGTTTGGGTGTTTGGGAGTTTTTTGGGAATGGTCAAACACGGCACCAGGCTGTACAAGAGGCTGTGGAAATCAGTTTTTGGGAACACTAAAATCCCGAGTGGACACAGGCCTAGGCAGGATCCTTGAGCTGTCTCTGCTCAAGGAGGGTGTCTGGAGTGGCTGGCCCTGCCAATCTCATCCTGTCTGAGATGTTCTGGTTCCTAATTGCTGCAGTTCTAGTTCTTTTCAAATCAATGCTGACAGGGGGGAAATTCCTGGCAACAAACCAGGCCAGAGGATTCCTTCCCAAAAAGGAATAATCTGACATTTTTGTCTTGATTTTGGAACAACATCTTTACTTCTCCTATTTAAAGTAGGTGAAGATTTGTCCCTGAAGAACTTGACTATATCTAGTGCTATGCAGTTTTGCATGAAATAATAACACACACACACACAAAAAAAATATAGTACAGTTTCATAATGTGCTTGCAGTTCCAATTTTTAAAAACTAAATTTAGATATGAAAGTATTTTGGTTCCAACCAGTCCCAGCCTTTTAGAATGATAGCTGACAAACAAAAATTCTGTTTCCTACACCAAATCCATTTTTTCCTGGTAGCTGTAGGGACAATTAGCATATTTTTAAAAAAGTGGAAGTTCTAATTTTAGGAATTATATCTTCATTTCCAGGGGAAAGTAGAAGACCAAGGAGACTTTTTATTTTACCAGAAGCTGCTGCCTCTGCAAGTGTGTGCAGAACATATGTGTGAGCTGACACCACGACAGACTGAAGAGGAGCTCAGACCTGAAGCTATTTGAAGCACTGGTTTGGCTTTGTAAGTTCGGTTTGACTTCAGTCCTGCTTGAACAGAGCACACACTTTGTGTGAAGGACAATCATCCATCCCAGCTCATCATCCCATTAATTGTTTCATGGCTGGGCTGCAGTGGTCCAGCAGCACTCATTGCAGTGTACCAGTGCAGCTGGAGGTTACATAGACACAGAAGGTATATTCCTAAATACTCCTTCTTTGAAATGCATTTCCCTCATTTTTTTAAATTTTTTACAATTTTTTAAAATGTTTAATTTTTTTTTTTTTTTGCCAAGCATATTCTCAGTGCCATCTCATCTGCTCTTGAGTCCATTACATGTTTTTTCCCCCCACTATTGCTATTAAATAAGCAGCTATTGCTTCTTATGCTTCCTCTCAAAACATCACTTTTAAATACAAGCAAAACCTAAGCCCTCCAACACAGAGGCAGGTTTTCACTTGGAATTAATTCTAAGTTGTACAAGACCTGTGCATGGAACTTTTAAAAATTTTAAAACTCCGCATAACTCTAAAATTAATTTAAAATCACTATTCCCTAAAGGAGATGGTATAATACCACAGCCATGTCAGCTATAAATCTGATTTAGCTAATCAGATCATTACTAAAAAACTAAAAATCTAGAGTTTCAGCATTTTGGTGCTGCTTTGGGGTTGAGTATTCAGTGTCTCATTTTATGGGCTGGTGTTTGGAGAATCCTCATGACCACAAGACAGCTCAGCTCTGCACATTTTAGCCACTGGGTATTTCAATCATTCTGCAGCTGATCAAAATGTTTGCTCAGTCCTGGTTGCTCAAGTGGGTTTTTTTTCCCACAATTCAGTGTTGTGATCTGAGAGATATTGAGCAGCTCTGTTGTAATGACTCGTGTTAATTGTTCTGAGGACTCATCCTACGGGCACAACCAAATCAATGTTTTCACTCCTATTGCAGGAATTTAATCAGCATTTCCACCGGGACAAGGCAGCAAGCAGATCATGTGTTCCTCTTTCTAGTCAATCACAGTGCAAATGAAATGGCAAAATATAATTTACAAACATCTTTTTTGGGTTTTTTTTTGCACTCCAGTAGACATGGAGAACATGCAGTGCCAGTGATTATGTCAGATTTTACTTCTGTCTAGATAAAAAAGAAGTCACAGGCTTTGTAACTTCAAGGTGACTCCTAACTACACCATGAAACAGCACATTTTCACATTCCTGGATGTAGTAATTCTATAAAGCTATTCACCTCTGAAATCTGATTAACGGAAGACATTTATCTCGATAAGTTTGCTCCACAGATTTAAAACAAAACAAAATGGATTTCCTTGACCTATTAACACTGTAATTATTATTACTCTGATTCCTGAAGTGTGACTCCCAAGGATGTTAGCAGACAGTGTGGTACTGCAGCACTGAGGTGCAGGGCATGATTAATCTTGTTTTATGCCTTCACATAAAATAATGCACGTCAAAGGCAACATCTTCACCCATTTGCATCAGCAGCAGCTAACGAGCACACAGACACTTTCAGACAAGCAAAACTTTTCAAAGGATGCTGTGTTGAGCTTCAGGTCTGCAGGAAGTGACTTGAAAATGAGGTGATTAGTTATGTTCCACGCAGCAGAAGACAGCTTTTCAGACAGTAATGGGAAGAATTGCCACCTATTTCCTGATGTGTCCAAAGAGATTAAACCCTTTTCATGCTGATCTGACATCTCCCCCAAAATCAGTGTATTATTCTCTTACCACCGTGGCCAGCACAGTCCATGTGTGTAAGCAGTGGCCATCAGGACTAATCAAATAAAAAGAAAATGAATGTTACTTTCTACTTCTCAAGAGTGCCATTATTGCCGTGCGACTGTCGTGCGCTTCCATTATCAAACACTCTTTCATATTTTCATAATAAGGTCATAAAATTAACTTCGGGCCTTTATGTGGTCTACAGACTCCATGCTGAGGACTCAGACTGAAAATAAAGTTAGTCAACTCTTGGGTAGTCTGAGATTAAAAAAAAAAGTAAGCAGAAATAATTTTAGGCTTCTTTTAGGATCTGTTTTACACCACTTTTTCTAGTGGTGAAGTGATTTCATGGCACAGTGTTTTTAAGAATTGGGCCAAAAAAGATTCAGGAACTACAGAGGTTTACTGATAGATAGTTCTGTAATTAAGATCACAAGGGACCTAAAAAAAGGTGTGGAAAAGAGCCAATATTCCCCCTGCAAATGGCAGTTCTGCTTCAGTTGTTGTAGTCCTTTAATACAGATGATATGCACAGGGGTAAAGGAAATACAGTGGAAACATCACACTTGGATTTTCAGGAGGCACTTGATGAAGTTCCACATGAAAAGATATTTCCAGGGAGTGGTGAAATAGCCCTGCTATGGCCAGAAGTCTAATTACAGAACAGAAAATGTCTTCTCAGGAGAAAATGTTACCAGTGGCATTCCCTGAGGGTCATTGCTGGAGTGAGCTTTACTCATCAGCGACCTGGAGGAAATTGTGAATGGGGAAATTGCCCAATTTGAAGCTGTCTGGATCAAATGCCACTCTCATGATGAGCAGCTCCAGAAGGACGTGAAAAACTGAGTGAATGGCCAAAAGGGTGACAGATAAACCCCAATGTACTCAAAGCGAAGAGACAAATTCCCTAAAATGTGGCTGCACTGTGTTGAACTGGGAAATGGCCATTACAGCTGCAAAGAACACAGGACTGGAGAATGAGGAGGGATGCAACTTTACATAAACATTGGCAAGATGAATACAGTGCTGCTTGTCACCTTGACATTACTGAAATTGGGGAGCACTCACTGAAATTCACAAGAAATCAGCTTAGCTTGCTTAAAAAAAAAAGAAAAAAAAAGGTAGAAGTCTTCCTTGGCATGGTGGATTGTGATCTGTGATCTTCTGGAGCCTTCCAGAAGATGCAGCACCCAAGGGTTCAAAAAGGAACTGGACAAATTCAGGCACTGCAGGTCCAAGGATGTCACTAAAGAAACTGACCAGGGGTGCCCTTTTAATATCCTGTTACAACATTGTCATGATCACAGCCAGAGACACATCCATTGGTGGAATATCTGACCTAACAGGAAGGATTTTTTTATTCTTAAGAATTTACCACTAACATGGTAGTGATGGTAGTGAAGTTTAGCTAAGAATCCCTTTTCTTTATTCATATAAGTAGCACATTTAAAAATAAACTCTCCAAGAAAACACTCTGCATACATTATGAATACATCCATTAGAACAGAAACTAAACATTAAAAAGCTGCTTTTTCAGAAGCATAATCTTTTAATGTTGTTTATAGGCTTTTTACTTGGTGTTCAGTAGGAAATCTAATTATCTAATAATTTAATATTACACAAGGAAAAAAAAAGTTTGTTAGAGGATTACCAAGAAGAGGGCTGTATTTCTCAGCTGAAAAACTAAGTAATAATATCCTCTTTCCTGAAATTAAAATAAACATGGTCAAAGAAGCCAGTAGATAACTGTGGTGCTTACATTTCAAGAGTTTAGGTAACATCATGTAGCCACCAAAATCCAAATAATTTGGCATTTTTAAGAGTAAAAAATATATATAAACATTTTAATTTATTGTGGAGAAAACCTTCTCACCTAATCTTACAAAAAGATTTTGAAGGCATTAGAAGAGGCATAAATTGGTCTTGCAGCTTTCACTACCATCTATGTTAAAACAACTATTCATAAATGTTACAAGAAAACGCAAATGTGAAGTTACCTGTCAGCAATACATAGATAAATACACCAATTTTCCTTGATTCATTAAACTCTGACGTCTGAATGTGAGCCTGGAGACCTTGTTGTGTCAGTAATATCTGTATTAGGAAATTCCATATAAAGTTGCACAAGGCAAAATTGCAGTGCTGCTACCATGGCTAACCTGTTTGGTTCTTTTGATTAAAAAAAATAAGAATAGCACTAAAGTAAGCTATTAGTTATCCAGAATGATTTATAAAAAAGAAAAAAAAATAAGGTAAAAAAAATAAGGTGAAAAAAAGAGAAAAAAGTAGTTTTAAATTCCCAATATGCTCCTCACCCCATGTCCTCACTGCCAGTGCAAAATTCTCATATGACCCCAGAAACTTCCTAACATTTTTGTTGTGAAAGTTTCACTTTGTAGAATTCCTTGTGACTTCCAGTCCCTTTGGGGTTTGCAGGGACCCAAGCATTACAACATTGGGGGCTGTTTTGCTAATTCAGCTGCTACAGGAATTGACAGAGCAGGGACATTTGTTTCCCAGGATGCTTTTTGTGAGAAGACCTAATCTCAGCAAAACTCAGCATCCAGGGAGGGATGTGAGCACTTGGCTGCCACGTCTCTTCACCATCCCTGCTTGCATCCAAAATTGTGAATAACAATGAGCTGCAGGGAAATGGGGCAGCTGGAGCTGCAGGTTTATTTCCCTTTCAGGAGCTGTAAAGTTTGAGGGAACAAGGCTGGAGTCTGCTCACAAGAGAAGGAAATCCCTTCCCTGTCTGATCAGATCTCATTTATCCACGCCCCAGCTCCCGGAGTTCAGGGAATTCTTGGCTTCTGAAGGTGCTCCAATGTGCATAAAAAAATCCCAGTTGCATCAGAGACTGGAATCTGCTTTTCCCTTCTCCAGCCACAGAGGAGGATGGTGGCCTCTCAGCTTTCCCAAAAGGAAAAACTCCTCTGCATTACATTTCTTACACATGGCCACACTGGGCAGGTAGTTTTTGCTGTTGATAAAAACTGCTCTTATGCCACCTTTCTTTGCCACTAATTTCCCAAATTCTCCACCCAGTAACTTGTCTTGGGGAACCACTTGGCCTGCTTCTCCTTGGTTTTTGCAGTTTTATTTGCTGGGCTAGTTGGTGACTAAAAATAAGGCTTTCCCCCACCCCACTTTTTTTTAAAGTGTGGAAAATCTCTGAAGTTAGCACTCTCTCCATCACTAAATACCATTAACAGCCAACCTAAAAAATAGTGTTTCAATATTTAAAACGATCTAAAATCAATTCTAGAGAAATGTAACATATATAAAGGGGACAATCATGTTGCACTTCATTATTAAATCCCATTTTACTTCTGGCAGATATATATTTATGTCTAAGATTTAAACACAGCTTTTAAAGGACCTGTGCCCCATTTCATTTGCAGAAAACTCAGTAGAAAACCCACCACATCTTCAGCAGAGATGAAACTGAACTGATCCACTGTGCAGTTTGGGAAAGAAAATTTAATTCTTGAGGATTTTCCACCTGACCTTTTCTATCACAAAAAATAAATCTTCCTATGTCTAAAAATGAGTGAAACTCACTCAAATTCCCACTTGATGGAAGGAAAAAAGACATTGTGAAAGATATTGTGGAGGTACCAGGAGATAAGGAAAAGAAGATGAAGAGGTTTCATTAATAACAACAAAATTAATATTCAGCTTCCTGTATGGAAGCTCCTATCCAGAAGAACAAGGGAATTTTTCAGAATTAAAAAAAAAAAAATCTTTTTTGCTGAGACTGGACTTGAAGATTCAAATTTGCTTTCAATGTTGTACATTTCTCAGCATTATTTGTCTTTTGCTAACTTTGATGTAATGAATTACAGCACTGTTGCTTTCTGCTTTCTACATCTACAATGAAAGTTCACATCACAGATGGGTAAAATTGAATTTCGTAAAAAAACAGGAAGAATGTAATTACAAAATTAGGTTTCAGTGACAGGAGCATAAATGGGAATTGATATTATTAGAATAACAATAAATATAATATTGCAAATTACACACAGAAACTGATCTTCAGTGAAGGTGTGCAATGTTGCTATCAAATATACAGATTTGCCAGGAGAGAAATCATGTTTATGGGTGAAGTCTATCAGATTTTGCTGGATCAGCAATGGATATTAATGTGTTTTAAAAGGTGAAAGTTTTACATTAAATTTTCTGTAAAGAAAATCTTTATCTGCACCAAACTAAGAGATGGCCAAATTACATTCAGCATTAATACAGGAAAACAGTCACAGATACGAAGGAAAATTGAATTGAGAGTTAATTCTGTCAGCTCTTTTTAGAAGGCACTCTATCACACTTGTGAATATTTAAAGTTTTCACTCTACTTCATTTCAAAAATTGTCTTGCATCCTCCTGAGCCCCTCTTCACCACCACCACAACCAAAAGAAAACAAAATCTTTCTCTCTCCCCGTTGCGCCGCCACCAAATCTTTCACGTCAGCTCATCCCCTTGCAAGCCCTGGGCTCATCTGATGGAATGAACAAATGGAAGTGGTGGCAGCTGGGGACTGGAGCAGCTGCCAGCCCCCAGCATCCCCTGCCGGGTCCCTGCACCGGAGCCTGGCACCGCGGCCGTGCCGGACCGTCCGTCTGTCCGGAGCAGCAGGAGCTGCAAACCTTCCCTCAGTGGGAAGCTGAGCACTCCACATTTCTCATTTCCTTCTCCCTCCTGAAAGCTGCAGGTGGGAGAGCTGTGCTGAGAGTGGAGATTTGAGTTCATTTAGGGCTCGTGTAACTGAGTTCTGGTTTTCATTATTTTTTTTTTTTCCCCCTGTAGGTCATATGGATTTTCATGTTTCACAGCTTGGTTTGAGCTCCAAGACTAAATGAAACTCCAGAATGTGAGTCAGATTCCAAACCTCCAAGTTTTGCAAGGTTTATGCCATGCTCACTTGTAATTCTACTCTGTGCCTGGCTTGTTAACTACTGCAGAGCTCAAGACAGTTTCATTTTGAGGAGTTTGTACAGCCCTGGAGATGATTTCACTCAAATTGATGATTCCTGTGTCCACCAAAGGGTAGCAGCAAACGAGACCAGGCTAATTCGTATGGCAAGCCACCCTCCACAGTCAATCTATTTGGAAATAAATACCCAATATCTTATATAATAAGCCTTGAAATAAGGTATTTCAAAATGTTCCCATGACTTGGCTGCTGGGAACTCTTTTAAACTGACCGCAGCTGTAAATTTTTTATATTTAATATACCTTTATATGTTTATATTTAATATATACCCTTTTTCATACGTTTATAATCATTAGTGGTTTTTCATTCCACACTTTTAGGAGGCTTTTTCTGGTCATAATAACCTGTGATTTGTTTTGAGCTTCCTTCTACAGTCTACAGTCCAGCTTTTACTTCTTTTATAGTACCAATTTCTTACCTGCAAATTATTTTTCATTTCTGTGAGGACATAAAAAAAGAATGTGCATTATTGACCAGACCAGGAACTTAAGAGCTATAGGGGCTACTTTGAGAATAATGGAGTGCTGTAATTTTTCTTTTAAGGCTTAGAAATACTGAAATATTCATTGTCATAGGCTTTGCCACACATAAAAATGCACATAAAAGTTCTTCCAACACAGGAACAGTGGATCGTGTTTATAAGATGAGGGTTTTTTTTTCTCCTCTACTCTTTGTGAGTGTCTAAGATTCTGTAAAATGGTAAATTCACATGCTCCCTCAGTAGGAAAAAAGGGAGAAGGAATCCCTGACTCCATCCTCCTTTTGCTGAGGGTGACTGAGTCAAGAATGACAAAAGCCCTTCAGAAAGGCAGATCCCCAAGTTAAAGTAAGAAAACATGGCAAGAAAGTTGCCACAACAAGATGGTTCAATCTAAAGTCAACAATATAGGGTTGAATGCAGGGTTGAGTTAATATTGTGGGTTTTGACACAGCAAAAAAACCTATTATTGCACTTGATGACTCATGGAGTAAAGAAACAATTACATATTTAAAATATTCCTATTGGGCCTTCAGAGCTTGCCTGAGTGTTTTACATCGAGTTTCTGCCAGGTAAGGATTGAATCCTCCCCTGCCTAATCAAAACAAGATATTGAGAAATTAGTTTTCAAAGGGAGATGTTTCTTCACAGTGCCAATGCAGCAAGATGAAAATGTACCCGAGGGCACAGGGCTGAGGACTTTGTTTCAACATCAAACACGGAGAGATCAGTCTCATTTCTCTTTTGTGCTGAATGGGAGAACTGCAATCCTGATCTGCTGAGCCCAGTTCTGCAAACACCTCTGTGCCCTGCACGGGTGCCTGGACAGAGAGAGTCCCCAGTGGAAGGGCCAGGGTGGAGCTTTGCTTGAAAGTTTTAGAAATGTTGGAGTTTGATTAATATTTCTCACTAGGTCACTGAAATGCCTGGGAGAACATTTCAATGTTAACAACGTGTTCTGTCGTTTCTATAACATTTTCTGCCTCTTTGCACTTTCATTCCAAATGAAGGCAGAAATGCCTGCCAGACAACATTCACAGAGGGGTGCAGATTCAGCAAAAACCATCACTTTCAGCAAGAGGCTCAAGAGGGGTTTTGTCCAATGCAAATATAGAAATTGTATTCCATTCAAGATTAGCTGAAATAGTTAAAGATGTGCATAAAGCAGAATTCTTATTACTGATGTTAGCTTCTCTTTCAAGGAACAATTCAACTTTTGAAATGCTTCTTGCTTCATAAGAGTTCTTATGGCATGTTCAGAAAAGGACAAATTACTGAGGTTAAGTTGAATTAAGTGGCCTGAAGTCACATTTGACATGTAAAAATTCTCCCTCCTGCACTTTCAAAGTGTCTATGTTTCTGCTCCAAGATATTTTTGTAATCCAGGGAGCTCACACTAGTACTATTAACTTGATATTAAATGGATAAAATTCTTTTAGGCACAATTTTTTTCCCCATTATTCCTTTTGTATGAGATTAACCCCACATAATCCCATAAATCCACAAGGATATCATGGGAATGATAAATTAACTACCCTGAAGACATTAAAAAATTAATTCTCTTTGGTAATAATTTCATATACATACATCTACATACACACACACATATATGTATATCTATAAAATTTCCTTAATTTTTCTATGGAAGTCCTGAATTTGTCATCTAAATAATGACTAGCAAGAATGCACATATTTACCAAATTTTTCTGCAGTCTATCCTCTGCTGACAATAAGCTGACAACTCAAGCTTTTAAATTTTATGATCTCTGAAGTGAAACAAAGCAAGAAAAATATTAAACTTTAAATAAACTCTTCTCTTGCCTTAAAAATTAATTAAAGAAGAGCTTCTACTTTCTTGATTAGACCACGGTTTGACCAATGTTTTTTAACTAGTGCTAAGCTTTGATTTCATGCCCAGGCTCTTTCCCCTGCCATTCCTTTGTACCAGCCCAATACCTGTGAAGTTCACTGGATCAAAGAACTAATCTGCTTTATTAATGACCTTATATTTTCCCCCTTGCCACTCCTTCATTGGTATATTTGTCCAGCTTTTTATTTCAGTGATTTCTGACTTTATGTTTAACAAATACATATGTTTAGTATTTGAGATCATGAAACAGGCACACATTCAAAACAATCAAGAATAAGCTTAAACTCAAACTTCACATTTCATTAATCTCAGAATTAGTCAAACTGATATTTTGAGCTGTAGGGAAGAGTGTGCCCTCCTAAATGTCACTGACAGAGATTTTTATGATGATCAGTAATTTAGGGAACTTGTGTTGTCTCCTGGCAGGTGAAGGGTTTCACAGTGGCTCACTGCAAGCTCAGTGTATTTACTTAGGTTGGAAAAGGGGGTGTGAATTCCATTCCCATCTGTCAGAGCTGGGGCAGTTCTCTGCTGTTCATGGGCAATTAATTATTAATTATCTTTTGTCCATGGCCACTGAGTGTCCCTGCATGGCTGATCAAATTCCATCATCCCAGGGGAAGATGCTCTGCCCAGGGCAGGAGCCAAGCATTCCTACCTGGATACAATCTGAGCCTGGAACAGCACAGCAGCCTCTGCCCCCTGCATTCCCACAGGAGCAGCTTTCTGCTGCCCTGCATTCCCACAGGAGCAGCTTTCTGCTGCCCTGCATTCCCAGGGGAGCAGCTTTCTCCTGCCCCACATTCCCACAGGAGCAGCTTTCTCCTGCCCTGCATTCCCACAGGAGCAGCTTTCTCCTGCCCTGCATTCCCACAGGAGCACCAGGCCCATCTCCAGCAGCCCTGGAGCTGCAGAGGAAAACTCCCCCCTTGTGCAGGATCCCTGCTCCAGCAGAAGCACAGCTGGCACTGCAGGAGGGCTGAGCCACCCTGGGATGGGGCTGTGCCACCACCCTGACCCACAGGGTCAGCTCCTGCTCTGACTCTGGCAGGGTTTTTGTATTACTGCATTGTTTATTTTATTTTTTATTTTCTTCTCTAATTCTCATTCCATATCTTTGCCTGAGAGCCCCTTAATTTCAAAATTATAATAAATCAGAGGTAGGGGATTTAGATTTTCCATTTCAGGGGAAGCTCCTGTCTTCCTCAGCAGACTCCTGTCTTTTCAAACCAAGGCATTACTGAAGTTTAGCAAAGAATCTCAGGCCTTGAAAGCAAGGATCCCCAGCAGGTAATCTGGAAATAAATCCTGTGGATCTCCTTTACCATTCAGTTCCTAGCAGCTTAATTTTGACAGGTCAATTCCATGAGCTGTGTTCACCACAAAGCATCTAACTATGTACATTGATTTCAGAAAGTGGTGAAATTCTGATTCCTATCCACATTTGGGAACACAGATTTCCTGGAAGGTAAAATTTTTCTCAGCAATAAGCCTTCCCCTAGAAAACACAGCTTTTTAATGTTTCATAAATTGTTTCATTTTGTCTGTGCACTTTTTATGCCCTTATATCTTTTTTGAGTAGGGTTTGTCTGAAACTAAGCATGGAGGCTTTATCAACCCTGGACCCTGCTGGGCCAGGGCTGATCAGAGCTTGATCTTAAGACAGAGATATCCAAAATTCACCCAAGACTGTGAGCATCAAGCAGAGGAGTTCAAAGTAAAAGCACCTGAAGCCAAAAGTACCCAACACTCTGCCTTGAGGACACACATGTGAAATACAGATGGCATGAAAGGAATAAGGGTCTATTAGAAAAGATACTGTAAAATAAGTTGTTTTTCCCATACTACAGATCATGTAAGCTGCAGGGTCATGCCCCAGGTCTAATTTTGAGAGAAGGAAAATTCTAAAATCATAATGCATTAGTGTGCTTTGGATGAAGCCATCTAGTCTGGGAGCATAAGGCTGCATGTAAGCAGGAGTCTTGAACATCTCTTTATGCCTAGATCTGTCAGATCTTCAGATAATTTTTTAAGTTAAAAAGACAGGCATTTTCATGTGAATGGAAAGAAAATGCCACTTTGATTTCCACAGAGAGGAAGGCAGGAGGCAACCAAGAGCAGTAGAAACATAACAGTGTACTAAACCATAAAAGCAGAGGAAATCAATGGAAACAAGGTGGAGGTGCACTGCTTAGCAGGATTTCTGACATGCTAGACAAATAAATTGCTGCACTTGCTTTGATTGCACTTCTCCTACATATGGGCATGTTGAATCCACAGAAAAGGAGGTGAAGGGGCCGCAGTGTATGTAAAGAAATATTTGTAGTGAGTATTTTGATCCAGATATTTAAAGAAAAAAGCATGGGAAAATGTGCCATATGCTTTAATGGCAGCAACTCTCGGCATGTAGCAAAACACAGCTCCAAGATGCACAGTGGTGGAATTGTAAGTTGTCCACTGCCTGGTACCATCTGCTTGATTAAAAACTTTAAAATGGAAGGGAAAGTGATCAAAAAAGTCACCTGTGTAACTGCTCACATATTGCTGCAGTTCTCCACCCACACTGATCATGGGAGATTTTATACAGATTTGCATGAATAATGCAAACAGCCTGACACTGATGAAAGTGTCTGCAAGAGAATGTTGTGATCCACAGAGTAAAAAAAAACTCAAAAAACCAACATAAAAAACTCAAAAAACCAACATAAAAACCCTCCAACCACAGGAGAAACTGTCTTGGAAGCAGTATTTTATTTATGGACACTCCAAGACTATGGAAAGCTGTAATGGACATGATCATAATTGATAGCTTGAATTCAGCACAAGAGCAAGAAATTGGTTCAGAGAGTGGGAGAGCAGAAGGAGATGCAGCTGCATCAAGGAAATTCCAAGGCCTTAGAAATCTGGGAAGTAATATGGGATTAATATAGCTTAAATTTTACATTCAGAAGATGGGGAAAGGTGCTTTCTTCCCGTTCTGTGTTTGCTAAACATCTGCAGGCAGATTCTGTAAATACCAGATGTTTGCTGAAGTGTCTCTTAACAGGCTGATAAGCTCATTCCAGAATGGCTGAATATGGTTTGAGGCTGTCAGTGCTCTCACACTCCACTTTACCCTGATTTTGCCTCATCCTGTGCTTTCCAGAAATGAGAAGCAGCTGGCTTAAATAACATTTATGCATGAATTGCTAAACACAGCCATAGCTAATGAGAGAGAGAAAAATAGAGAGGGAAAGAAAGAAGAAGGAAGGAAGGAAGGAAGGAAGGAAGGAAGGAAGGAAGGAAGGAAGGAAGGAAGGAAGGAAGGAAGGAAGGAAGGAAGGAAGGAAGGAAGGAAGGAAGGAAGGAAGGAAGGAAGGAAGGAAGGAAGGAAGGAAGGAAGGAAGGAAGGAAGGAAGGAAGGAAGGAAGGAAGGAAGGAAGGAAGGAAGGAAGGAAGGAAGGAAGGAAGGAAGGAAGGAAGGTGCTGAATATAAACAATGAATCTCATCCATGCCAGAAGCACGTTCAAAAGATGGTCAAGATGGTCCAAATATAGTTTAAATCTCATTTTATTGTAATTTTTGTACTCAGTTTCAACCTTTTCCTTCCCAGGCCAGCTGAGACTAGCTGCACTGTTCTTTCAGAGGCTTTTGGGACTACTCAGAAGGATTTGGGGTGGGTGTCACACAAGGCTCCCAGAATTTGGGTGCAGCACAACAGTTGTCTCACACCTGAAAAGTGCTACACGTGAGATAAAATGGAAGGGAATTACTTAAGAGATTAGCTAAGAAGAGTTAATTGTGGTGAAATCAAATGGTGGAGTTGAGTTAAAAGAGAAGGAAAAAGTAGGTGGTGGTGTAGGAAAAAACCAGTCTGACATGAAGTACAGGAGGCTGATGAGTAACATGACAAATCCTTGCTGCAAAGCAGTGATATTTGGGCTATAACAAACTAGATAAATTATTAGAAATGCATCCTGGAAAAGCAGCTTGTTGATGCACTTTTTCAGGTTTTTTTTTATTCTACATCTCAGATGTTTTACATATTCTGTGGTGTGACTCAGGAATCTTTGAGCGTGGTGAGGTAATTCTGAGACAGCAGTCAGTAATTTATGTAATTAGCATAACAGTATTTAATTATATGATTACTGTAAATATGAGTAAAAGTTTGATGGTGTAATTAGAATGTGTAATAACTACTTGTAATTACGTAATTAAGTGTGATGACATAAGCAAACTTCTAATGGGAAAAAAAAAGTATTTTCAAGCCCTGCTATAGAAAATGGTATAGTGCAAGTTACAGAGATGGTAAACTATATATATTTATATTTACACCAGTATGAATCCTTCAAAATAAGACCCATAAAGACAGAATATGGATAACATATTTTGCAATAGAACAGCAGAGTTCTTCCACTATTTCAATAAACTGGAAAATTCCAATTTTTTTGTTGCATATATGTACCTTCTCTTATATGCTCTCAAAACCAGAAATGTGTGTCTGGGCTTATATATGCACATACATAAAACTTAATTCAGTTTAATATATGAGATATGCAACTTCACACACAAAGGTATTTTTATATATCATTACATATACATCAATTTAAAAAAAAAAGGAATATAAAATAATAGATGATGGTTCAGGAAATGCAATGATCACTTAAGTAATAGCTCTGACTACCCCATTTCCAGCAAAACAGGAGATTGGATTTATGTGATCTATTATGTGAACAGTGCTCATGCAGCAGCCAAAATACAGAAAGGATAAACTCTGAAGAGATGGATGAGATTCCTGGGAGAATTCCAAATATCAATTCAATTGCACCTAAGAAGGAAATGCATGAATTTCTTCACCAGCAAATTCTGAAAACACTTTAATAATTTGGATTTTGGTCTTGTTTTTTTGGTGTTTTGTTTGTTTTCTTTTTTAATAAATTTGTTCAGGCAGCCACAGGGACCTGTGACATTCTCAAAGTAAATCTTCATCTTTTATTCCTCTCTAGAACTACATGCACATTATGTTGGGTGCCTCATATCTTTTTTCTGCTGTGTATAAATCTGGGAATTCACTGAAGCCACTTCAAATAAACATTTGTTGTTATTGGTCCACCCTGTTTTCCTCTCTGTTCTCCCCCATACATCCACAATGTGAATGCAGGAAAAAGAATAATATAATAATATTTTTCAGCTTTGTTATGATATTCAACTTGTAAAACCTCTCCTTTTTTTTTTTTTTTTTTTTTTTTTTTTTTTTTTTTTTTTTTTTTTTTTTTTTTTTTTGGTACATGAAGTAGGATTTTCCTCGCACTAGAAGCTCCCTTTCTTCAATGTGGATTAGCCCAGTATTTCAGGTATTCTGAATGTAAAACCCAACACTACCAAAGCCAGATGCCAATTACTTTCCTGTTTCTTTTCATGATAATATACATTGAAACTATATTAGCTTTATCCACAATACCATAATTTTAACATCCTCTGTTTGACTAAAACACACAGGCTCTGATCTTTACAGTATTTACAACCCAACAACCTCTCATATCTAAATGTCAAGGTACATTGTATTTTGTGCCAAAGCAGTTTATTCTATTTTTGATATTTTTGGTCTTCAGGATATTTTGATATTTTTGGTGTTCATACATGAAGAACTTTAGAAACTTTAGAACTTTATGGTGCATCCATAGTCAATGTTATTGCAAAAATTCCTGTATCATTGTTCCCAGGACAGAACCATTAATGACTGTTAATTCTGTTAATGACTTCCCCACAAAGCAGTGGTCCAAATTTCAGAGGCTAGAGACATGTCAGAGCACATAACAGATATTTTTGCCCTGTTCCTACAATTGTTGATTTCTGCCAATAACATTGCTGAGGACAGGATGAGATGAAACCCCAGCCTGAATATATTTTTTTGTATTTTTCTACATTACACTGTTTTATTTCTTGTTTAGCTATAGATACTTATTATGCATTTTGCAAATGTTTCCATTTTATATCAGAAGCTTTACTTGAATGTGTGACAGGCTTGGCCTCTGAAATTCCCTCAGTTTTGAAGGCAATGTCTATTTTGAGGTTTCTTTATGTGTAAAGAAGTATTTCCACAGTACATAAAAGTGTTTTGGTTTTAGTTTTTTTTCCCTGTAAAAATAAAATCTTATCTTTTATATAATTAAAATAAATTAAAACATTGTGTTATTAAAAAAATATTTTATATTATTAAAAATAATGGTTTTAAAGCCCTGCTGTACTTACTCTGTTGGCAGTTCCTTCCCATAAATTCACCTGGACATTCACAGGAATAGTTGGCAACAAGATCTGTACAGATTCCACCATTCCTGCAGGGTTCAGCTTCACATTCATTCACATCTGCAGGAATCACACAAAAGGATGCCAGGATTAGCAGAGAAATGGTAAAAGCAATAAGCACATGTTTAAAAGAACTGGAAAAAAAAAAAGAGAGAAGTTTTATTATGTCCCAAAGTACAATATAATTCAAAGTTTTTTTTCAATGATTTCCACTGTAACTTCCAGATGATATCAGGGCCAAAAGTTTGGCCTGAAAAAAAACCAAAAACCCCAAATTTTAGTAGTTCTAATGCAGTAATCAGTAGAGATTCTTGCAACTTCAAGGAATGTGGCTACTTCTTTATCAACAGATGCCAGTTAAGGATGTGCCTCAGTTGATCTCACATTCATTAAACATCTAATTGACAAGGCTGCTTAACCATCTAAAAAATTCCCTTTCTGTGAATGAGTTAGTGGGCAAATTGAAACTAATAACTTAATCTAGAAGCCAGCAAATTTCATTAAATTAAAAAGACAGAAAAGGTGAGTAATCTCACTTGAGTTCCTCTTTTTCAGTGCACTTTGTCAAACTCTTCAAGAATAAAACTCCCCTGTGTTTTTCAATGTAGCAACCTTAAGTGTAATACCAGATTTCTTTTCTCAAATGTGAGACAGAATTTTTCAGTGAACATTAATTAGGCAGGGGGATTGTATTGATGCATCATAATTAAATTTCTCAGTCACCACGTTTATATTTATTCTGCATGGACTACAAATGCTGTATAGATTTTATGTGTCATCTAGAAAAGACTGCTCCTCTGAAGTTAAATATATCAAAAAGGGTAGAGGATGTAGTAAATTTGATAGATGATATGGTAGATAATATGGGAAATTACTAGGAATTGAAGTCATGCTCCTTGCTGTTATGTTGAATACGCTTCTGTTCCCAAAATACCTTTTTTTTCTTTTTCTTTTTCTTTTTTTTTTTTTTTTTTTCCTGCTGGCATACACAAACTAAAGAAAATGTTACAAAAATGTCTAAATTTTATGCAACATGGCTTTGCTCAGGAGAAAGATAATTCAATTCTATCAACAAAGTTTCTTGATATTTGGTACTTTGAGGATGTGACTTCTGTACTTTCAACTTGATCTTTTTTTTTTCATTTTCCAGGAACCTGTATTCAAAACATTATGAATAGTGAGTAGGATAATCCCATTGCTGTGAACAGAAATGCAGAGACAGGTCTCCAGTGGAACAGGAAGGCTACTTTCACTTGCTTGAACCAGAAAGTTTTCAGATTTTTATGCTAAAATTAATGATGGCAATGGATCCCTGGGCTTCTTTTTAACCCCTCATGTTTTACCATTTCTTGCTTGTAAAGATATTAGATACTGGCATAATAAAACTTTAGAGTTAGCTGAATTTTTTCTATTAAAGATGAACAAGAGAAGTAACAGCTTAGAGTTCAAAAAATAAAACCTGCCAAGGGAAATGACCAAAGTGCAGACCTGCTCAGTTCTAAATTAAATTCTTTATATGTATTTATAAAATTTAACAAGGTTCTTCAGCTCCCTATTTGCCTTTTTAAGCAAAGCCCATTAACCTTACATTTTTATCAGGTTATTCATCACTTTAATACAGGCTAACACATTTGTGGGGAAAAAAAAAATCAAGGTCACTGTGAACTAAAAAAATATTAAGTGAACATATGAACTATCTACCACTATGCAGGTGGTAATTTATCCTCTTAAAAGCTTTTCTGTGTAAAGACAATATCTTCTCAAGATTTTTATTTTTCCTAATTTGCCATTCCTGTTGAAATAGGAAGAGAAAATGCACAGTTTTGCAGAATATTTCATATTGTCCATGTACTAATGGAGAAAAATAAACTGAGCTTGGAGCACCACATCCTTTTAAAACAATCCTCATACTCCATCCCCATGGAGCAATCAGAAATGATCACAGCAGAAAGATGGAAGTTGTTAATTATTATCTTTGTTACTTGGCTTCTACAGTGATTTTTTTCAGTAATTTCAGAAGCTTGAGTCCCGTCAGTTCAAACAAATTTGTCATTTTTGATGAATGAATGAGGAAATGTTGGTCATTGCAACATGTATGACATATTTAGTTCAAAAGAAAATCAACTAAACCGTGTTAAAGAATAAAAAACATTATTGAACATGGGTTAAATAATAATTTCTATGGAATTATATTTTTTTCCCATTATTATTTCATTTGACTGAACATGCAGATGAAGAATATTTGATTAAGGGTTGTTCCTATGGATTGTGGTGAGCTTATGTTCGAATTCCCAGATGTGCCAATTCTGACACCACACTTTACACCAGCTGGCGTGTTCCTTTCTTCTGGAAAATATAAACTTTGTTATGTTATCATGACAAAAAGTCATGATATTCACTAGAAATTTCACTAGAAATTTTAAAATATCAGAGTTTCTTCAGTAGTTGCTCCTACAGACAAAAAAGACTCATACAGAAAACTGTCTTTCTGTTAACAGATTCTAATTCTTCACCAAACACATAACCTACAAAAGAAGGATAAAGGTTTTATTTTGATGTAAATTAATAATGCACAGTAAAATCACTGCAGGATGCTCATGATTTTTCAGGTAAGGTTAGGTCTTAGCTTCAAGGCAGATCCTTTTGCTTTGCACTAAATAAAATACAGAGACCTGTGTGCTGCCAGAGAAATCAGAGTTCCTCACAGAGGGAGGTTGTAGAACTGATAAACGCTGAGTGAAAAGGACTCATCAAAAGGCAGAGGGAAGGTCTGGAACTCTAGATAGTGTCCAGTCAGATAAAAAAAACCCAACAAACGAACCCACAACAATAAAGAAAATAAAAGAAAGCCAAGAAGAACTGCAATACCCAACAAACAAAAGAAATTAAAGAACAAAAATACCCCCAACCTAAACAAAAAACCCAAACAAAACCACCCCAAAACCCCCAACCTCAAAAAACCCAAATGCCCAACCTCTCATTATTTCTCTGCTGAAGAAGTATTCTGAAATTCAGGGTGATGCAGGAACAGGGAAACTGAAATTTTCTGAAAACAGATTGTTCCTTGAAAGAAATAGCTGGAAGGGCTGAGAGCATTGATTAGGAGTTCAAGACTATGCTAAGGTTTCTTTTTATGCTGCAGATGGTTAAATTTAAATTTTCTATCTCCTAATATCAATCCATAATCACAAAGTTATTAATCAGACTTCTGTTTGAAGCACTGTTGTGTTGCACCCTGGAACAAAACTACACTGTCAGAAACTAGGAAAGTGATAGAGAACTTTTCTATGTCACATAGTGACTTGGAAAACCATCAAGGGGCAGATTTAAGATTTTGCCTTCCTTGGTGGATTTTATATATATACATATACTTATTTAATCCTCTAAGTATTTAATAAAACACGAATAAAAACTAGTAGTTGCAAATGTAATGTAATTAAAAATGCCTAGCCCTCATTTTGGGTTTTACCTGTTAAATATAGTCACACATATTTTCCTGAAAAATCACCCCCCATGAAATGGGTATTTAAATTATGTAGCTGTCATAATAGGGAAAAAGTAACTCATAAATAAAACCATTTGAGTCCTTTAGCAGGCTACTTGGTAGAAACTTGACTTCTTCCTGAAGAAGGGACCAATAAGCTCAATTTAATTGCATTTTTTTGGCCAACACATCTTGTGCTTTGCCTGTGAGTTCACACCAGTGTCTTGTTCCTGTCCCCTGCCTGTTTGTTCTTTTCACAGCCCAAATTCCTGGTTCCTGCCACCTGAGCCCTTGTTTCTGGTCCAGGACTGCCTTTTGCCACGCAGGCTTCCTGAAGCTCTCTCCTGCTGACCAGAACATTCCTTCCTTATCCTTTGGTTTTGCTGTCATTTTGGCTTCTGGATCACTCTCAGGCTGCTCATCTCAAGTCTAAGTCATGTTTTAAAATCAGTCTTCTGTGATGATAAAGTGGTTGGCCCATCACAGAAACAGCATTTATGTTCAAGCATCTTCACTGGAATCTCCTCTTAAAAAAATTCAGTTATCCTTTACTAATATTGCAAATATTTTTCTTCCCCATAATAAAGTCAATTTAGGATACAATTTAGTACAATTTAGGAACAAAAAAGTTAATCTAGCTATATCTGTTTGATTATTGGCTTCTGTGAAGAGCCACAGCCATACACTGGATAAAGATCAACTCCCAATCAGAGTAACTTCACACTCCCTCCTGTGCCCCAGGTTTCAATATTTTTAAAGAAAACCCAAAATATTTCCCTACACATTTGTACTTCAAAATAAAACTGATACATAGCTGACAATATGTTCAGGTATCTTTACTTTTGGAAACTGGCATGGCATAATGTGAACAAAAAGATAATATGGAATAATTATCTTTAAGTTTTAATATCTTTAATTATCTTTGGGGTTTAAGCTAAGCTATTCTTGTAGTTGCTTGATGGTTCTTTATAGATTTTTAAAATGCATTTTAGGTATCTTTTCTTTATTGTATATTGATCCTGAGTGATTAAATTACACAACCCAATACTACATCAGTAAGTTCACACAAAAAATATGATCTTGCTTGCAGAATTTTCTAGTATCTTGTTATTGTTTAAGCTTGATCTTTCAGATGGTCAAACTTTTTATTATGGATTTCCTAGTATCATGAAACTCAGCTTGCACACTTTTTTTTTATTTGCACCAAGCTGTTCAAGCACCAAATATTTTTAATACTAAATGGCAAAGCACCATTGAAAATAATGAAATTATACTGGTTTTATTTGGCATATAATCTGGCTCATGAGAAACTGAAATTTAATAAAGTTATCTTAACAGAGAGCTACTCAGTGATATGATAACATTTGAAGGATTATAGCAATTCATACATAGAAAGACACATCTTCTTTAAGAGTAGAACATTTTTGTTAAAAGTTTACCAAAAACCCCCAAATCAAAGCATTCTTCCTCATATTCATACAGTTTATAAAAACAAGCCTAAACTGTAAAGATCTCCTAAACTGGGTGGACATGCTGGTTTGATTTTTATCCCTAGAAAGAGAATTAATAAATAAGTAAATAAATGTGTTTAAACAAACTGAAAATGCATCAGAAAAAGCACAGGTGGATGACTTTGAATTTTTGGCTAAAGATACAGAATATATAAGTAATGGCCTTGATAATAATTTATTTTACTAATCTTAATTAGAGGTTTAAGAAGGTCTCCAACATGTTCCAAATGAATGTTTGTTTGTAATTTGTGTAAACAGATAAACTCTAACTTCAGCTATGACTGATCCTTGACTTAATTAGGATTATGCAAAAACAAGCTCTAGCACGTGTTTGGCTCAACAGTGGTGTGAAACTTTCTAAAAGAATGTGGCATATTCCTGTGAAATGCAGTAATTTAGTATAAATTATTACATCTGAATTGGATGTATTAACATTCCACACAGGACAGGCATCTGTTAGAATTCAGAGGTTCTCATGGCTTTTTCAAATCTAGTTTCCTGACCACAGAAGGCTCTAAAAACACCGTGCCAAGAGAACCTGCAGGAAACTTCCAGTGTTATGTGCCACGCTGAAAGGATTCACTATTCAGATATCCTTATTATCTGATCTTCAGAAAGTAAGGAAAACTGCTTTACACTTGAGACAAAAGTACAAACCTCTTGCTCCCCCATCCTTAGAGGTTAATCATTGTATTACCCTTTGTCTCCTAATTCCAGACAAAGTTTTCCTCTTCATGTATTTAGTAGAAGATACTGTGGGAAATGTCCTCCAGGATAACGCACCACAGGGCTGTCTGTTAGGATTCTTCCTGAAACATTCACTACAAATATTTTGCATTATATTATCCCAGAGCTCCTGCCTAGAATTCCTTCAGAAACTGCTTCTCCAACCATTCTTACATTCTTTTTTCAGAGCAATTTTATCTCTTCTCAGGCTTCTTTAAAAATTCTAGTTTACACATTTTTAAATATACTTCTGTAACTGGACTTAAAAAAATTTCAAAAACAAGAGATTTCCTGCTACCTGTTAACAATCCAGTGTTGTTTCCCTTCCTATTTGTTCTCAAATATATCTAGGTCAACTTGTTTCAAGAAAATTGGAATATATAGTTAGATCCTTTTCACTTTGATTTGTCAAAATCCAGGCTCTGAGAAAATGAAAAGTATTTTTAAGTTGTATTTTAATTAACAGCTTCTTAAATTTGGTGTGGTAAGTAAAATCCTTAATTTAGACAAACCAGCATTTTTTATGATGACTAATTTCTTTCTCCACCAGTTAATTTTTCATCTTTTCCACATGCAATTTACACTTTTGTTCAATATCAGAGTTATAGATATTTTTGTTATAGTAGCACTGAAAAGAATAGAGGCATGCATTTAGAAACCCAGTTTAAAACTGATTTATTATCTATAGCATTTTCCTATTTCTTTGCATTCAATTTTGGCACTTACCCTATGTTACCCTCACTCAAAGAAAAATTCAAAAATAAATTTAAAGTTTTGAAGTGACTTCATTTCTATATAATGGTAACTATAATCACAGGTTTCAGAATGCTAGGATTAAATGTAAAACTACTGGACAAATAATAATTTAAAAATAATAAAGGAAAAGACACAATTAAATGTATTCCAGAATACGTTTCCACTTTAAATTGTCTACTTCAAAGGATTTAAAATAAGACAGGGCTCTACAAGAACTGTTGCCACAGTAGTGATATATCTTGTGCTGTTAACAAGATTATTTTTGTGTATTTTTAGATACTTCTTCATCCCTATTTCGATTTTGAGAACTCTCATAAAATAGACCATGCAGTGAAATTATACTCTGCATAGGTACCTACTCTCTATTATGCAAAATACTTACATTTTCCTTATAGCCACTGAAAAGTTATTACAATGTCCTCTGTGGAGTCATACTTCCAACACTGGACTAGTCAGTATTTCCTGATCCTCTATTTACCTCTTTAAATGTCTATTTAATGGCTTTTCATCTGAGGCAATTTTAATCTAATGGAATTTTGCAATAGCCCAGCCAGGACATTCCTTATTAGTTTTAAAAGAGTTGGTACTTTAAAAGTTTTAATATGTACTGAAGCAGATTTTTCATTTTTAATTACTTTTAATGAATACTGGCATGAAAACCTTCATCCCATTAAGTAACTTACCATTTAATTTTACACTGTGGAAGTACATCTTCGGGGCAACTATTCCTGGTGTTTCCAATGAACCTTATTAAAATAATTGGCTATTTATATAACAAGCATTTGACAAATCATTTAAACTGCAGTTGAGGAAAAGAAAAAAAAAATGTTATTAAAAAGTGATTCAACTTGTGAATCATTTTTCATTACAAGCAATGCTCCAAAAATCTCAGCTTCAGGAGTAAGTAAAATTATGCAGCATTGGGGCAACTGGATGGATTTGTTACAATAATGTAGGAGATCACGTGGCAATAAATCCAATTATTTTCACAATGAGTTTGAACCCAAATCAGTATATTAGCACTATTTCCCTTCATACATCCCAGAAAAATTTTATCCCTTCAAAATGCAGTTGTTTATGCATTTCAGAATAGGGTGAGGGTAGGGTTGCATTGTTTTTACGTGAGCATGGCTATGGCACAGGTTTTCAAAAATGTCACTAGACAAACAAGTCCTGGAAGACACAAAGATGGACGTTCTAAAATTACCAAGCCAGATGATTATGGCTTTTTTTTCATATGTCTTTATTTGATGTACAGAGAGTGAAGTGTACTCATTTATGGCCAATCTGTATAAATCTGTATAATCTGTATAAATCTCATTTAAACAATCAAAAAATTTAGTCTGAGTCGCTTGCAGAAGTGCACATATTTGTGCTACACAGAGGTAATTTCAACTCTTTGCTGATAGTGTTCAAATTCAGACTCTTAGTTGCTCATAAATATCTGTATGTTTTACTGTTAATGGATCTTGTATTTAATCTGTAACTGCAAGTTGGTGAATGTCACCAAGGAAAGAAACACTCATCACCAATTCTGCCTTTTGTACTGTGGTGATTTCCTTGCCTCCTCTGCAAAGGTGACAGGGAAGACCCCATCTCCTTCCCCACAAAAGATGCAGCAGTTCCACCACATCATCAATAATTATCTGGGTCAGAAATGAAAATATTGTTGTCCAGTCCATACATAAAATCTTTACGATAACCTAACGGTGTGGGTGCTTACAGTTCCTGTAAAAGTCTCTACTTTTGCTGAGAAATGGAACAAGGTGCTTTCTCTGTTATGAGCATTGACATGAAGAAGTCAGAAATAAGCATTTTAAACTCGTAATTTCACAACTGGCAAAGACTCTCTTTGCCTTGCACTCTTTTCCTACTTTTGGTGTATGTCTTCTGCAGAATTATTCTGAAGCTCCCTTAAATATGTACTGACAAAGAAATTGGAAGAGGGTGAGAAGGAAGCAGATTAATTTCTCTTTAACAGTGACAACTGCTGGTATGGAAAATAATGTTGCTTTTAAGTAAACTGTAAAAACTGCATGAGAGTAATGACTGTGTGCATAAACAGCTCTGCTAGGTGCATGAAAGGATCACACAGAATACATTTTCAGAGCCAAATGCCACCTTACTGGCTTGTGAGGGGGGCAAAATGAATTCTGACAAGATTAGAAAGGTTACATATTATTTGGAGGTAAATAACATTTTAAATACTCTTTTATGGTGCAATGCCTACACATCTGGACCAGGGAGCATTGATTCACTGTTAATATGTTGTTGTAACAGGGCAATTCCTGAATGTAATTCCTGAATTAAATTTATTGGTAATGTAGAGCTGATGGTTTCACCTTTTGTAGAATCCCAGAATGGCTTGGGTTGGAAGAGGATCTAAGGATATCTAATTCCAAAACTCCTACCATGGGCAGGAACACTTTCCACTATTCCAGGCTGCTCCAAGCTCTGTCCTGTGTGGCCTTGGGGATCCAGGGGCACACAATTAATACCATTTATGTCCCTCTTTATGTTCCCATCTCATCACCTCTCTAGGACCTGGCACTGGCCACATTCTGTGACCTGATCCCACTGAAAATACCTGAGTGCAGTTAGTTTGTGCACTTCCAGAAAATCATGGTAAGCTGATTCAAACAGAATCTGATGGGGATAAATTTTCAGTGAAGGTGGGCATCATCATTTTTTGGCAGAATCAGACAATCCCACCAGAGGAAGGAACAAAATCTCAAGCCAAAGCATGACTGACAGAAAGCCACATGTGTCTCATGACATCAGACACTTAGCACATGGCAAGAACAGGAAGATAAACGGATTTATTAATAGTTTTCAGTGTACTTTGAGAAAAGCAAAGTATGCCTACATTTGTAAGAAGCATGGCCTTACAGAATTTTACGTGCAGTTTTAGAGCTGAGAACACATCTGCACATCCCTACACAGGTCTCAGGCATGTTTACTCTGCACAAAATCTAGAATGAGTGGACTGAATTTCCATTTGCCTACTGGAATGTTTTAAGTCACTTCCCAGTATGTCAAATCCCAGAAATTTCACTTTGCTGGGCTATTTTCTTTTAGATTATTTTAATCTCACAGGGATCCAGTTCCTGTGCTCTCAGCCTGCTGTCACACAAAGCAAAACATGATAAGTAGAGATGATCAAGAGATTTTCTTTAAAAATACACTCCTGACTCAAACTAAAACTCTCAGCCAGGTGAGCTACAGAAATAATTGTATGTTACTTGAGAGTAAGTGCAGAATAAATGCAAACTACATGAATATCCTGGGTATTCATATGAAAATGTGACAGCACCGTGGGTTTTGCTTGAGATATTTTATGAATACAAAGGGATTAATTTGTGATGCAGACTGGTTTCTGCCATTAGACCATTTTATCATTATACAGAGCTTCAAGCACAAATACTGAATTTTTCAAGTTTTTCTTGCACAGGCAGTGAGTCTGATGCAATATCCTCCTCTCCCTCTGTACTACGCTTTTTCTCAAAGGTGTATCCACATGAAAAAAATGCTACTTATAATTTCAAAAGAGTAGCTACACTACTGAATGTACTCCTGGACCTTCCAAGTTCTTTGACTTCAGACTTCTCACTGGGTCTGTAGTACAAACCAAGCCCTGATAACTGAGTTTGTTTTTCTTCTTTCATTTTTCAGAAGAAATTACCATGCAAAATTTTTCAGTTTCCAAACAATCAAGCCACTCATAAAATTTTCAGCTAGCTCGACAAGCAGTACCAATATTTTATATAGTAATAGGAAACTGCACAGCCATGTGCCAGCACGAGTTCCAAACACAAATACAATATTTTAATTCTGCATCCCTGACACACCTACACATACAGATGGCTGAGCACAGTAGCTCTTATAAGAGCAAAATGATAGAATCAAGAAAAAGGTCAGAAATACAAAATTAATATTTTTTAAAATTTTTTTTCCCTAACAACTGCTCCCAGACCACATCTCTGTGTGACAAAAGTTCTAATTGATAGGTGATTTCTCGTTGAACAATCAGATTTCATTTCAAGATTTCATTTATTTATCTTCCACATAGGAATGAGCTGGTGTATCTGTAAGGAAACTGCTGGTGCAACAAAGACTGAACACAGTTCTTCTTTTAAAACTTCATGTGGCTGTGTTGACCCTAAGCTCAGTGGCTGAAAATGACTTAAGAGTGTTGTGTCCACCA
Organism: Passer domesticus; assembly: GCF_036417665.1. NCBI lineage: Eukaryota > Metazoa > Chordata > Aves > Passeriformes > Passeridae > Passer > Passer domesticus. The sequence continues at coordinate 80,546,026 of NC_087512.1, read as the reverse complement.
AAGTGGGCACAAAAAGTGGGAAAAATAAAAGGAAAATTGATGCTTTGTCCAGCCAAAGTTATCATATGTTCTTTCTCTAACCATACACCTCTCTACTGTGGTTCATCAACTCTTCCCTGGGACTCAGTGCACCCTTTCATAGTTTATTACAATATTTCTGTCACAAAAAGGGGAATGTATGATGTAGACATTACAGTGGGATAACTATTCTAAAATTTAGAGCAAATTCCTTTCAGTGTTTTTTATTTTTAATTCAAATATAAAGATAAACTTGTATGGATAAAACATCTCCATGTGCTATATTTTTAAAGCAGAACATGAACAAATTTAATCTCTTTTGCAATCAAACAGCAGTTCCTGCATTTTTGGAACATTAATTTCTTCCCACCTTAAAAAAACAAAACAAAACAAAACAAACTACTCCTTAAGAAAGGCACTAATTAGGGGAAGACAGATTTACCCACCTACAAAAATAAGTTTATAATGGCTATTGACAGCCTAAGTGACTTTTACACCATAGAAACACACATATTCTTAAAAGCACCATTCATTATGTAATTCAGTCAGTGCCTGGGCTGGAAGGAACCCAACCCCTCTGTTTAATATTGCCATAAAACCCCAAAGCAATCAGGAAGATCTATTTCCTCCTACTACAGCACTTTATGAAAGAAACTCTGCAATTACCAAGGCCTGCTTAAGAAAAGTCACAGCTCCATACCCAGTTCTGGTTAAAACAGGGAAAAAAAAAATCAGAAGGAAATCTAACAACAAAATGCTGCATAAAGAATACAGAATGTAAGGAACTTCTGACAAATAAACCTTACAGCTTTCTCTTTACTATAAGTCACTGTTGCTGTAAAATACACCACTAAACAAAGAAAGTTTTGAGAAAGCCACTGAGAGGCAATCTAAAAGTGCAAGAAAAAGCAACACACTGCACAGAAAAGGCAACGATTTTAACTGGCTGCACAGGAAAAGTAAGAGGGCGCATAACAAATGTCTGCAAAATAACAAGTGGTGTACACAAGGCACTCAAAATCTGCTTTTCTTCCAGTCTTGTAATAGACAAAGGATGAAGCATTTAAAAGATGCTGAAAGACAGCAGGTTTGAAATTGAAAATGGATTCTATTTTTTCCATATACAGCAAATTAGACTTTGAAACTCAATGCTATGTATGAAGAAATTGTTAAGACCAGTAACTCAACAAGAATAATATAGCTATTTGAATTGTGTATGGATAAAAAGAAAAAACAATGCTTACAAACAAATTCTAAGAAGAGTGAAACAAAATTGGTGGGAATATTATACTTCCTACCTGAAACTTTAAGGCAATCTCTGTCTCTTACTGAATCAAATAAAATCTCCAAGAAGGGTGCAAGCCTCAGCTCAGTTACCTTTAACCATGGAATTTATTTGGATTCCAAGGAAAACAAACACCTCCTTCCAATTGCCCCAGAATTGGTGTCACTGTTGTCCCATCTCACCACACATTTATTGCAAGAGGATCCATCAACAAAACACATTTTCAGCTGACAAACCTGTCATTTTTCACCTCCTTAGACAATTTCCTTTTTCCAGGCAGTCCCCACACAAGCTTCCCTGGATTTCTGTGAATGGGACAAAGCCACCAGGACCTGTTGGTTCTGCCATTTCTTTCAGCCCCTGACACAGCTTCAATTCTGGGAACATTTTACTGACTTTTCTTCCAATAGCCTTCAGTGGCTATTTGTTTTTATATTCTTTACTGGTGATCTCTCTCAGATATCTTTCAAATTGCTCACTTTCTTTCACATTTTGAGTTCAATTCTGGAAGTTTCACAAACTAATAATGATACATCTTTCCTCCTTTTTTTCTTGTCCAAGCTACTGGTCAAACACAGGAATAGTTTTCAAATTTCAACTCCACAATGCTTAGAGGCACAAGGACATACTTACACATATAACTGGCTACTGTATTATGGAGTTTATTACTATATCACTAAGTATCTTGTTAAAACTAAGTATAATTTGTTAAAACTATTCACAGAGCTAATTTTGATGACAATGAACCTGTCTTCTCCGCCCCAAAGAATAAAATGGAACAATGTGTTTAAGTTTAGAACAGCCCAAACAAATATTTTTCTCCAAAGGAGGAACCAGGAGGAGCATGGGATGAAAATCTGATGTGGAGCAACTGCATGCACACTGGTACATTAAATTTGCCCACTTGGCTCTTGGGATGGCTGGCTTGGAGCAACCAGCATCTGTGCAAGAAAACGATGGGTTTTAGTCGTCAAAACAGGGCAGCTGCACCAAAACCATCTGTGGAATGGTTTCTGGAGTGCCATGCCACCCAACTGCAGCCAGGAGTGGTGTAGCAACAGCACTCATTCCTTTTAGCACAAAATCTGTGTCACATTCTGCACCCCTCTCACTGTAATTCCTTCCTGGTAGCTGGAAAAGGCACTGTGATTGTGCCCCTGGGATGGAGTAATTGTGGATGCACGGACAGACTGGGGAATGAGAGGCTAGGAAGCAGTGCCAGGGAAAGGGACTGGGGGTCCTGGTTGTGGGAACTAGTAAAGGTAAGATGATTTCTAGAAAGATGTAAAAGCAGGCCTTAGAAACAGAAGGAACAGAAAAAAACTCAGAACTAGCTGCAGCTGCAATGTCTGGAAGTAGAGGAAGTTACAATAGCAGAGTAAACAAGGACATTAAGCAATAGCTTGAGTTTAGACTTGGCTAAGATAGAGCGGAGGATTGCAGAAAAATATGAAACAATATATTCTATATCTAACAAGATAGAAAGTTTTAAGCTTAATAATGGAGTATTGTGTATTGTTGATAGAAGGCATACAAGCAAGCATTGTGTGAAGCAGGTGTACATGTACTTTTAGGTTGATTAGCACAACTGTCTGTAAGCTTTGGTAATATGTTATTGACTAGAAAGTTTTTAAAATGCTCTCTAGCAAAGAAGTCTTTGGCTGGTACTGGCTGTGGGTGAGCTTTGCCATCTTCTTTTTGTCTCCACCATGGAATGAGCCTGATACTACAAGAAATGGTAGCAGAGATGGTGATTCTGCCACCTCGGGATGTGTTTAAAAAAAGGCTGGACATGGCACTTGGTGCTATAGTCTAGATTCTGATCTGAGGTGTTAGGACATAGGTTGGACTGGATGATCTTAGAGGTCTCTTCCAACCTCATTATTCTGTGATTCTGTGATAAAAGCTCAAGGAATGTACCCCAGCAGTCCCGTCCTGTTTGTAAAAAATCCTCCAAACACAAAGGCCAGTGTCAGTGCCCTGGAGCCAGGAGGGACATCCCTGTCCTGGGGCACAGGCCCGGCATGGCCGGCCGGGCCAGGGAGGGATTGTCCTGCTCTGCTCTGGGCCGGGGCGGCCTCACCTGCAATACTGGGTGCAGTTCTGGCATCTCAACATAAAAAAGGCATTAAAGTGTCAGAGAGTGAGCAGAGGAGGCCACGGGGATGGTGAATGGTGTGCAGGGGCCCTGTGAGGAGCAGCTGAGGGCGCTCGGTGCGTTCGGCTGGGGAAGAGGAGGCTGAGGGCAGAACCACCACAGTTAGAGCCACCCATGAGAAGAAGAGGAAAGGCAGCTCTGATCTCTGATCTCTGCTCCCTCTGACACGGGCAGGGCCTGAGGGAAGGGGGCCAGGGATTTGGGATGGAGCTCAGGGGAAGGTTCTTCCCCAGAGGGTGCTGGCACTGCCCAGGGAAGGACTCCCCAAGGCTGCCAGAGCTCCAGGAGAGTTTGGACAACACTCCATAGAAGCCCAGGGTGAGATTTGGAGGTGTCTGTGCACGGACAAGCTTTGGACTTGATCATTGTCATGGGTCCCTTGCAGCTCCATGACTGTATACAGGAACTTACTTGTAGAAATTATGCATCAGGTCAACTGGCCAAAAACTAGCCTTTCCAGCTGTGGCACCACTGGAAAAATGCACTGTGCCCTAGATAGCTGGAATAATGCCTCAAGGTAGAATGGAAATCTGCCACAGGGCCTGTGCAGTTTTCCTGACACGTTTGTGCAGCACATGTGGGTATCACAGGCCATCCATGATGAGGAAGAAGAAAGCAGAGAGCTCGGTAAAAACCTGGGAAGGGCTTGCTTACATATTAAATGTGTTTGATTAACAACCCTTATTCTTGGAGCGCAAAGATTTTAGTTATGTCTGGCAGAGTTAATGATCCTCAGAATATAAACCCACATGCAAATGAAACCCTTAAATCTGAACCCTTTATTGCTTGAAACATGAATTTTCCTGGTTGGATCTCTGTCCTTTCAGCTATTTGAGTGCCAGCCAGTAACACATAGTGTGTCTAATGCTTCAAATTCCTGCTTTTTCCAGTGTGCAATCTCTACCTGATAATCACAATAATGCATACTGTATATATCTTCTAAGTGGGTTTTTTGTGCCCTGAGGGGTTTTCTTTCTCTTTTTTATTTTTTGTTTGTATGAGGGTTTTTTGTGAGTTGTTTTATTTTTGTTTGTTTGTTTTTTGTTTGGTGTGGAGCTTTTGGGGTTTTTTGTGGTTATTTTGTGTTGGTTTGGTTTTTCATTTCTGTTTAGTTTGGATTTTTTGGGGGTGTTAGGGTTTTTGTTTGATAAGTTTATTTGTTTTTTTTGTTTTGGTTATTTTTCGTTGGTCTTTTTTTTGTTTTGGTTTTGGTTTTTGGATGAAAAAAGCTGACCATTTCAGGTTTCAGGGTATTTCCATGGATTCTGACTTGTTCTAGGCTGTTTTAATATAGAATCACAAACTGGCTTAGGCTTTAACAGACTATAAGGATCACCTAGTTCCAACCCCCCAGCCATGGGGATTGCTCCAGCTCTCCTGGAGCCCCTTTAGGCCCTGGAAGGGGCTCTGAGCTCTCCCTGGAGCCTTCTCTTCATCCCCAGCTCTCCCAGCCTTGCTTCAGAAGAGCCCTTGACATGAATCTTCATTCCAATCAGATAAGTAAATGCTTCTTAAATAATGGAGGAATATTTTTTAAAAATAGATTTTCTGTGGGTATCAGCACAAAATCCAGTCCAGACCTCCCCCTGAGGCAGACTTTCCTGGTTTTGGTTACTTTAGGAGCTTTGAAATGGGAAACTCTTTCCTTTTTTTTTGCCACTGGGTAGCCAGAATCTTTTCCGCAACCACAGCCAAATAATATCAGTTTTGCAATAAATCAAGAATATCCAGTCAGTAAAATTGCTAATGATCTCTTTTATAGTTTACATATTAATTATTTACACAGGCAAAAGGTCAGCAAATCTCAGAAATACTGACGGGGTGTTTGTTGATATGAATGATAAAATACCAGCTTTGAGAATGTATCTTGACTGCAAAATCAATCACCTGGCTTAATTGATTTGGCAACAGAATATTAGACATGAAAGAAATCCAAGATAAAAAGCTCTGTGCAAGAGAACCACGTCGTGGCTTTTGCAATTCTTGACAGCGTAGAAGAGACGTGCCTTGCAATGAGGTCATTTTAATTTATCTCTTTATGATAAATTTGACAGACTTCTTACTTGATTTACAGTGAGTTCAAAATTGAATTGTTAAACTTCATGAAGCAGAGGAATCTGTATCAAAGGAATGCTGTGAATTGAGCTAAGGTGATATTGTATATAAATGTTAAATTAGTCCACCACTGAAAATCCCACACTTCTCCCTGACTGCAGAGAGCTCTGTGGCTGCCTCTCACAGCATCCATCCTCAGAGACCCTCTGAACACCTGGATAGGGTATCTGATTTATCACCCCATCTTAAATCAGATTATCTGAAAAGGACTAAATCTCATTCTCCCCCAAAGAACAACTCTTCACATAAAGTAGTCTTTTCTCAAATCACTTCAGCTGCCTTCTGGGGTTGTGGTGAGCCTGGGTCAGCTGTGTGAGGGCTTTATCTTGTCTTGAAGTTGGCAGAAACACACTTTGCTGATTATCAGGACCATTAGCTAACAAAATATACCTCACTATTTTTAAAAGGATGCTGTGGATCCAGCAAAAAGCTGATGAATCACTCTGTGATGCACCAGCTGTATGTTCCTTGCTTATTAATTAGGTGACAAAAGATGGCATTCCATCCAAAACTCGTGCTCAGCAATGTGTTTTGCTTGATGAGAACTTGTGGTATTATTTACTTTAACAAAGGTCAGCTCCTTGATATTTGATGGAAGAAGTGTTGTGTGCCACGCTGATGCCTCAGGTTTTGGCTTGTACATTTTTCACATTCTGTGCTGCTTTAGTGTGTCATTCTGAGCTTCATATGAGGGGATGGTGAGCTCTGTGCACAGAGCAGGGAGACAAAACAATTCCTGCTCCAGCTGGGCACCAAGGACAAATGATCCAAATCTCAGCCCAAGAGCACAAACACCATGGGCTGCAGAGAGAAAAACAAGCAGGGTGGGAGTGCAAGGCCTAATGATGGAATTGGACAATTAACTCCAATCTGCAAATGGAGCAGAAATTTTAAAAAATTTACAAATCCCCGTGACTGGTCGTGCATTTTGGGACCATTTTGGTTCATCTTGGGTGCAGCCCTGGCTGGGCTCTTGTACTGCCCAAGGTGGATCTATGGAGGAGATCCTTTTAATAAATCCCTACTTTATTCTTTAGCTCTGTCCAGCCTCTGCTCTAGGTCAGCCTTCACAAGGCATCAGTTTCTGGTGACCCAGAGGGGACAAAGGCATCTGGAAAACCCCCTGGACCAGAGCCAGAGGAATGTCCAGCTCTTGCCGTGATGGGTCCCATCATGGAGCATCCCTGAGCACATGTGTCCATGTGATGGTGAGCTCATCCACGTGGCTGGACAGCAAACACTCATTTCCACGCTCCCAGTGGAGGAGTTGGGTGTATATTTTCACTGCATTAAGTCAGTGGAATTGCCCACGTTGCCCACATAATTAACTGAGAGTGTGGCCAAAATAATGGAATTGAGTATCCATATTCCAGTCTTTGGATACACTTTGAGTATTTAAGGGACATAACAAATATGAAGATGTTAGCTGAGGTGGACTGTATTGTTCCTGGACACTTCAAATTATAGACAAGTATCTAAATGGAGCAATTAATTCAGGTAGGCTGGATTCAGTGCTTAGTCACTGTGAGCTGAATGACTGAACTAATTTTTACATGTGAGTGGAGCTGGATTCTTGACCATTTCCTTGAGGTTTTACCTTCTGTAACAGCTGGCTTCCAAAAGCATCAACAGCATAAGATTTAAAGAGGCATGCTGCTCTTAGTTTAAGAACCACTCATGCACAAAATGGAAACCCCAAAATTTTTCTTGTGAGATTCTCCTCAGGCAAGCACTTGTTTTGAAAGAGCATTGCATGTGAAAAAACCCCTGGTTTCTATTAAAATAACAGACTACATTTGTAGGTTAGCACATGACCTGCTCAGTCACTAGCAGATGAGTATCCCTCACTAACTGGCTTTGCTTGCTGGTGAGTTGGAGTGAGAAGCAGAAAAGCTCCTGACTCTGTGTTAGCACTACCCAGCAGTAATTAAAACATCCTTGAGCTATCAATGATGGTTGCAGCACAAATCCAAAACACAGGCCCACACCAGCTACTGTGAAGACATTTAACTCTGCTCCAGCTAAATACAACACACCCAAAATTTCTTTCCCAGCATTGTTCATTATAGGTTCTCTACCTACACACTCTAAGATGAGGCTACTGACCTGCTGTTCCAAATCTGACCTGATAATAGGAAATACCCTCCAAATAAATGACAAGGATTAAAAAGAGATGAAGAAACTGTAGGTTAAATTTACATCTGATGTAAGTCTGGAGGATCTGCCCTGGAACTTCGATACTGTGATTCAGAACATTTCTTCATTGTTTATAAAGACATAGGTGAAGAAAGATGTAGAAGATATTTATTCAAAAATTTCAGGAGTTTTTCCCTTTTTTTTTTTTTTTTTTTTAGGATTAATCAAAGCAAACCCACAAACACTACTGAGACAAGAAGATAGTCCTTCTGTTTCAAGTATGCTTCTGTATTAAATCCCCGCAAAATACATTTACCTTGTCCTTGACATGGCATGAAACACACATGGCAAATCATGTCCTGTTGTGTCCAGTGGGTTGGTAGTCAGGTCATCTTCTGAGGGCAGCAGCAGCATTCTGTGGTATTAGCTTGCTCATAATATAAAGGCCAAAGTCTGATATACTCCAGGAAACCAGATCCGATATTAATCCTTAAGAGTGCAGGCAATAAAAAGGCTCCTCTCTATAAATACAATAAAATTTACCATGTGGAACTTACTGTGCTGGCAGTGAATCCCATTAAATCCCTGTGGACATTTACAAACATAGCCTATGAACGTGTCGCCTCGGTATGCTTCACTGATTTCACATATCCCACCATTATGGCATGGATTGGGAAGGCAGGGTCCTGTGAGAAGGGAAAAAAAAAAGAAAAAAAGAAAGAGAGAGAAGTATGTACACATCCACAATAACAACCATAATTTCAGACATTTATAAGCATTCATTAGAGAAATAAAATGCCTTATGCAGGCCTTTATATTCCACTACCTCAGTGAAATACACCCTTCACTTACTTCAGATAACTTGCCAGCAAGGATTTTTATGAACGAGAAAAAAATATGAAGCGTGTCACTACTCATTAATCATGGCATTAGTTTTTAATGTGAGAGAAGACAGGAGACAGTGAGGCTAAATCTTGCTCTTCTGTTAAAGATAACAGGCATTCTAGTTTTTGCACTACTGAGGGAATAGGTATTAATCAAACATGCCTATCATGCACAGAGTGACATGTACAATGTCCCTGAATGATCACTACATGTCAGGTTAGCAGTCTGAGGAGATCTTTGCTATGGCTCCGGGTGACTTTCTGAAATGTGAGTATCTGGGCCAGTAGTTAGCAGCTACCAAACCAACTATTCTTTTCCACTCAGTGCCTCTGTAGCCACTTCAAGATGATGTGAAAAACCTCTTCTGACTAGATTTTCCTTTCCCCCAACATGCCTCATGCTAGGATGCATAAAGTTTCAGCACAGAGATCTGCTAGAACTGCAATTACTATAACTTTAAGTACCTTTGAAAAATGGAATTGTTTGACCTGAGGTCTAGAGTTTACTCATTTAACAGCACTGGAAAAGAGGTGCTTACATGTTAATGTCTTACTAACAGTACCCCCAGCATGACTCCTATCAGAAGAAAACATTATTTTGATTTTTTTTTTCTTTATCTCATTTTAAAGAAGTGGTAAACATTGTTTAGAAAGCCCCACATGCAAGTTTGTCTTGATTTGTAAATTCAATATAATGTATGTTATTTGCAACCTGTGCCATGTACCCTGAAAGGTGATAACCACTGCTTGTTGAAATGTAATGTCATAATCATTCACTCACTTTAAATTGCATTTGGAAAAAAATACCCAAAGCAAACAAAGAGAAAGGAAATCTAGAGCATAATTTACTGACAGAGTTGGGAATGTCAGAATCCCAGAATCACAGATGTTGGAAAAGACCACCAAAGCTGTCAAGTTGAAGATGTATCTGTTGCTCAATTTGTCCCTATCCCAGAGCATGTCCACCCCTTCCTGGGACACCTCCAGGGATGGGCACTCCAGACCCCCCTGGGCAGTGCCAGGGCAGTTCCTGAGCCCCCTTTCCATGGGGAAATTCCTGCTGTGCCCACCCTGAGCCTGCCCTGGCCCAGCCTGAGGCCGTTCCCTCTGCTCCTGTCCCTGTTCCTGGGAGCACAGCCCGACCCCCCGGCTGTCCCCTCCTGGCAGGAGCTGTGCAGAGCCACAAGGGCCCCCTGAGCCTCCTTTGCTCCAGGCTCAGCCCCTTCCCAGCTCCCTCAGCCTCTCCTGGGGCTCCATTCCCTTCCCAGCTCCCTCAGCCTCTCCTGGGGCTCCATTCCCTTCTCAGCTCCGTTCCCTTCCCTGGCCCCGCTCCAGCCCCTCCATTCCCCGTGTGAGGGCCCAGAGGTGACCCAGCACTCCATGGGGTTGGTGTGACCTGACAAGTCACCTTAGTGAACCAACAGATGAACAAATATAATGATTTAGGCTTTAAAGATCTGTTAATCCAATGTTTCTGGGTATCTGCCTGTTGAGTTTTTCAATTACAAGCCCAGATTTGAAAGGTTCTCACAGCAGCTTCATTCATCCAGATGTCACATCAGGGAACACCGCGCTCTCCAAGCAAATATTAATTTGCAAAGCGTAAAAATTAACTGAATGATGAGGATGTCAGAACATATTCCCCAGTTATTACTGCCCATGTGGCTATTGCAATTTGAGAAGCCACGCAGGTGAACATTTCTATTACAACTTTTGTCATCAGCCTGTTCCAAGACACAGCCCTGCAGAGGTTTTGCTGGTGTACATCATTAAACAAGGGATATGTCTCACTGAACCAAAAAAATAATGGACATGAATGTACTGCAGATTATTCTAAATGGTATTATTAGCCAAAGAAGGGCAAAAATTGTGAAGATGAAAACAAGAATAGCTGCTGACTGATTTGCCTTTTGCCACACACACTCTGTAATACAATTTAAAAGTAGTGGTACACTACATTCTTAATTCTGGGAAGACTCATGTCTTTCCAGTATTACTGCTTCTGCTCTTTCAAGTAATACCATTTCATGCTATTTCTTCTTCATAATAATTTGGGAAGAAAGCTGTCTAATAATTTGCATTTTTAGCCTCCCAATAAATACGAAATGTGCATTTTTTTTCCCAAGCCTCTATCACAGCTCTGCAGTTTGGGGAGTACCTGCAGGCAGCCTCATATGCTAATTGTTTCTATGCAAGCAAGATCTCTAATCTTCCAAGAACAATAAATCTCTTAATAATTACTTTCTCATTTTGCTTTCTGCTTTCTCTGCATGGCTTGTTAAGCACACGTTCAGCCTACTTTCATTGATTTTCTTTATATTTTGCATTTTCTCAGATCAGTCCAAACTGCAAAGGCTTAAAAGGTCATCTGAGGAGCATAGTGATAAATATACTAGTGCATGACAGTATTTGTAACTAATGTTTTTCTTTTATGAAGCCTTTCTTCTGGGAAATAAAAAGAACAACAAACAAGAAAACTAACCACACAGCAACAATATGAACTATTTTCTTTCCTGATGATGGTGGTCATGGACAAATAATATCAGTATTTTCAATAAAAATGTTGAGTATTTTGCTTTGGATATTTTTCTTTGTTTTTGTTTTTGTTATTCATAGAAACTGGTACTTCAAAAATAATTTTTAGAGAAAGAAAACATTGTCATTAATTGTGCTCAAATTAAGAAATGATAGTCATGTAGTTTTGACTTGTTAGCATTTATCAATTGATAAAAACATGGGTTAGACTGACTCTGTGCTCTAAATAAATGAATGAATGATTGAAAATTAAAAAGCCTGTACCACCCTACCATTGCTTCTCCTAATTCTTCAAAGGACCAAAATTTAAGTTCACACGTCTTGAGCTTATTTAAATTGCATGAACACCTTAATATGATTTCTCAAAATTAATTCATTAATTAGTTAATTAATTTTAACTGAGTCTACAGGACCCCAATGATGCAATTTCTGCAGATTTAAGTGTCTTGAAGGATCTGGGGCCTAACCCTACCATCATTCCAGTGGAGCACCAAAAATTTAATGTGTGAGATCTGGGCACAGATGGTACATGAGAAGAGGTCCCAGACAACTTCCATAGGGATGTCTAGGGTTTTAAACAACATGGTGTTAAATTCTGGCTAATTAATTCTATGACAGCCTGATTAATATGGTCTGTAACTCAGATCTATAGCATCAAGGTCACAAATATAATTTTTTACCAAAAAAACCCCAAAAACCAAAACCACAAACCATAAAACCCCAACAAACTAACAAAGAAACCCAACAAAAATACCCAAACAAACCAACAAAATAACAAACCGAATATGTAAACTAATTTTCAAAAACAGTGGACTTCAGGGATTGATTGGGTTTTTTTGAATCAATAGTGTTGTAATACTTTTACAGGTAATCTTTAAGTGGCTTCCAACACAAAGAGAACAACAACGTTTGATCAATATTAATGAGCAGAGGAATTCAATGGTGTGGTTTCCAGGCATTTTTATCCATGTTCATATAAAATAATGTCAGCAAGATTAATTGTGCACTCAAAGTAATAGATCTGTTCACTTTGCTGCTCTTTTGAGTCTTTGTTCAGTTCCAGGGGTATCAGCCAAAATAATAAGTATAGTCCGAAATACATCATCCTGTTATTCAATTGAAATCCCATGCTGTTTTTGAAAAAATATTGAAAGTTAACTTAAAGCGTATCAGGTTTTAAATTTTAGATGTTCTTACTAAAACCTCTGAGACTTCATAGAGGTATGAATCAAATAAATGTATCCTCAGCAGAGCTGCAGAGGGGCTCAAGGCCGGACCATGTTATCTGTTTTCTCCTTTGTCAAGAAGAGTCAACAAAAAATACAAAATAAAATCTTTTATCATGCCATACAGAAACTGCATATTTGAGAGAAACCATGAGTTTGTCTAGAGAAGATAAAGCCAGGAAAGCAAGGATACCAGTTTAGTGATAGCCATCTGTCTCTAAAAAAAACCAGCATAAGCATTTGTTTTGCCAAATATAAAATCTGCTGATGCTTTGGTGGGAAGCAAAAATTACAGGGGATGTCGTTAAACAAGAAATCAACATCAGGCCATCTTCCTCACACAGTTAGATTGCCTGAATTCAAAGGTATGCTAAAACAGATGATCAAAAATCAAAGTCTACTTTTTCTTAATAAGTCAAGCCTAAGTGACAAATATAAAAAAGATAAGGGGAAAATAAAGAAAAATAGGTACGTGCCAGTGGAGTGAAACGTGTAAAATAACCACATTTTTTTGCAAGTAAAGTTAAATAAAATTAAATAAAAAAAAATCTTAGCACGTTTGATGGTATCAATCCATTTTCTCTTCATGTACAAATAATATGACTTTAATGAAAAACACTAAATTAGATATTGACCTTAACCTACATCAAGGTAAAGATACAAAGCTAATTGCTTCATTTATTTTGTGGAGTATTACTGAAGTAGGATTAATAGACAATGTTATTCTGATGATATAATAAGCTGCAAATCCCATCAAAACAAATACTGTGAACTATCATCAAACTAATAAAACATATGAAATAATTTTGCTTTTCATTTTAAAGGAAAGTACTCTCCAGCTGCGTGCCTTTGTGGCATCAGCTTCTCTTAAGTTTCTCTTGGCTTTACATGAATGTGGAATAAGGCTTTTTCCCATCTGATAAATTGAGATTTTCACTGGAAATTGCTCACACAGTTTTAACATCATTAGTCAGAAGTTTTCCTCTGTGTTTGGATAATACATGACACTTTAGGTGCTTCCTTTACCAAAGCAAAACCTTCAAAATAAGCTGTGACACAGCTCACTTAGCAGGAGCTCCTGTATTTTGGAATTAGTGCGTGCAAAGGCAGCCAGTGTCACAAACAACTTATTTCAGCTTTATGGGGAGGCAGGAATCAGCCTCCTTGCTGCAGGACCCAGCAGAATGGCACAAACTGCCCATGGTGGGGGAGTTTAGGATTATCACACTGAATTAGGCTCAGTATCCAGGTAATCCAACCCTGCACTGCCTCTGCTCAGCAGTTCCTGCAACCTGAGCACGAAGCTGAACCATCCCGCCATGGAAATAAGCAAAAATCTGCACTGTTTGTGAAATAAATATCACCCATTTGTGATGGGTTTTGTCAACCCATCACAAATATTTGTGATGAGCTTAATTTCCAAGTCTTTATAGTTGACATAATTTTCTAAGTGACATATATGCTTTCTTCACAGGGTTAAAAGTTTTACCACCATTATGCACACAGATGAAAAAATGCCTTTTTTTCAGAAGTACATTGACCTTTTCCTTTCCTCATCACCCTTTTAAAAACTCAAAATGGATTTTTGAAAGGTGTGCCCCTTCAAATGTGAGCTTGCAGAAGTCACACTTCAGCAGACAAAACCCAAAGTAAAACTTAATCCTATTCAAAAGGGACCATCTTCCACAGAGACAAGCATTCCAATCCATCAGGAATGTCCCTACAGGTTGTGGCAGAAATCTGCTTTATTGCACAAAAAGGTCAGGAGTATACCAAAGCTTCTGAGGGTCTCTGATCTTCCTCACATTTACTGCTTTCGTTGTTAATTCAATGTTATTGTGAAGACTTTAGCTGGCACAGAGGCTGATTTTGAATGCCCCAGGTGCCTGCCTTGCATTGCAGAGTTTGGGAACATTTGAGGAGCACATTGAGGAGCTCCCAGCAGATGTGCCATAGACCTTCTGAAGGCACTGCAATCATGAAAGTGTCTTCTAGACAGCATGCTCATTCTGCCACTAAGTATTAAAAGTATTAAAATATTAAAGTATTAAGCATCAGCAATAATTAGCTAATAATTTGTAGTCCAGTATTTGCTCCTTCCCACTCTAATTTTTTTTTTTTTTGTCATCTAAAAGTAATTATGTGTTAAACATTTTAGGGCCCAACTCCATTTATACTGGTGCACCATGACAAACTGACCATCATCAGTTAATGATGACTAACTAACTCATTAGTTAGTTGAACTAACCAATCCTTCAAACTAACTAACTCATCCTCCAAAGCTTCTGAAATGTAACAAGAAATTCTTCCTTGCCCAGCACACTCAAATATTTGTAAAGTAAAGAGAAAAGGAAATAAAGCAAACTACGACAGCTCCTTCCTATCCTCCAAAAAATTCCTTTTTGAATTTGCTACTGTTGCTTCTATTTCACTGCTGGGATACACATGAACTTTTCATCAACAAATATTTATTGACCTACACCTTGGTTTTTGTTTGGTTCTTTCAACGTGAAAAGGATAGGCACATCATTCACAGTTTATGTGGAATATTGATAACAATAACTGATTACTGCATGTTATTGCAGTTAATTCATGAAAGCAGAGAAAGTAATTAGATGACACACACTGTCATCTCATGAACATTCCCAAAATATCAGCTCTGGGGGGGAAAAAATGAAAAACAAAAATCTGTTCAGTCTGGTTTGTAAGTGAATTAGTAGTGTATTAGATTCTATCTGCCTATATATTCATTATAAACTAATGGCAGAGATCCAGACTTAATTGCACTGTGATTAAATATTTATCTTGTTTTTAATGCAGCAAATGGAGCGTGTTGATTGTAATGATCAAGGTGTCTCCATCTGGATGCAGCAAAAGATAAAGTTCACCCCCTGAGTGCAGAATGGCTTTTGGGTCATTTCTGCACATTTCCCTCCAATTCTATTCCCTACAATTCTTCTACAGGGAAGAAATTTCAGCTGATCATCCAGCCATCTCCCAACCTCTTTTGAGCTGAATAACTAGAATATTTCCTGAAAAGAAGCAATTCGTACTTGATGGATATACAATGCCTTTCCTTAAGAGTCTTAAACTTCACACCCAAGACTTTGATGTCAAATTACACCCACATTTGATGCATGGTGAACATAGCAGGCACTGTAATGATTTTAGAGAAGGTGAGACATGAAAACACTCTAAAATTCAGGGAAAGTGTTCAACGCACTACAAGACATTTTCCCCAGGTCCTCTTCCAGTATTTCTCTTCACATTCCTCAGCTTTCAAGGATAAGAACTTTCTTTGCCAATTTTCAATGCTGTTTTTCACCTTTTTGTACCCTTTGCCAACTAAATTTGTGTTTCTGATTAATGCCCACATTATTCTTCCCCCACCAGCCCTCCCATAAAACTCCTTAGCAAGTGTTAATGTGAGACCTGTTCTGCATCTCTGCATCCCCTTTCACAGGAGGATTTTATCTTCCCAAGCAACACCTGATCAGTTTACAGAAAATAGATTTCTAAGGTCTCTT
Source organism: Passer domesticus (assembly GCF_036417665.1). Classification (NCBI taxonomy): domain Eukaryota; kingdom Metazoa; phylum Chordata; class Aves; order Passeriformes; family Passeridae; genus Passer; species Passer domesticus. The sequence goes on along the minus strand of NC_087512.1, from coordinate 80,530,142 downwards.
CCTCCTCCTTTACTTTTCCACTCAGAGAGCATCATTTCTTTTTTCTCAGAGATGATCCTTTTTCTGTCACTGACTTCTCCCAGTGTCTCTGACCCAGCTGTGGTATCTTGTTTGCTACACTCCTTTTGGGATTTATTTTGTCTCATTAAATCTAGATTAATTTTCCAACATACATTAGAAATATTTCCCAAATTTATTTTTCAGTTGATTCTGGTTTACATCAAAGAGGAAAAAAAAAAAAAAAAAACAAACCAAACCAAAAACAACCCTCTGCAAACAGAGAGATTAATTTTGTAAAAACTTTGCTGAAGGACTGCAGACTTGAATTTTTAATGCTAAAATATGCAAAGAAATATTAGATTAGATTTCAGTTGGGATGTCTGGAAGATTTAGTTCAAATGTGCAGTCCTGAAAAGGCTAATGTGTACAGATTCTGCACTAAAACAGACTATCCAAATCCATTTTCTACATGATTGGAACAAATCCATGTCTCTGTTTACTGCACTGGTAATGGCTTAAGTAAAACAGACCCAGCAGTAAAAAAACTGTATATTGTTTAGTATCTAATGCAGAACCTCACTTGCAATTGGGATTTCTGTGCAATTGTGTTATTTTTATCATCATAATTCTTGTCATCATATATGAAGATGTCATTTTTTATTGTTTCACTGCACTTTACACTGCCAATGATGAGGACTTCCCATCCTTTTCGCCTCTATAACTGGAAAGTGCAAAAAACCCTGCAAAGATTATGTGAACTTTAATTATAACAGCAAATAGAATAAATCCAGTTAGTCCTCTTGCTGCGGATTCCAGTGGGAACTAAAAAATGCCACAGCCTAAACTTAGGCTGTTCATATTTGTATGAGTCAGATCCTAATTACTCGTGCTGCATTAATGACACAGAAACAGCAGAAGAGAACCTCAGAGGGTGGTTATCCTCAGGACATGAAATATTATTAAAAAGTGATGAAAGAGAATCACTAAATGTGAAATATATATAGTCCAAACAGGCATAAAGTTGTCCACAGCAGAAATCAAGGGAAATAGAAAAGAGTTACACACCAGTCACTTATTTCCCTGAGGATGTAGGACAGAGGAAATACATCCTTTCCTCTTCCACTTTTTTTCCCAAGCTGCCATCAAACCCTGTTATTTCCATGTAAAAAACCCCAACCCTAAATCATATTGAATTCCAGCTCCTGTCACTATTCTCCAACTCTTTCTCCTTTCCTAGCTAGATAATCCTTCTAGGAAAACATTTCTCTTTTTTCTCCTCATCTCCCACTCCTGCTCCACATTGGTTTGGTGTCAACCCAGACACCTACACTGATTGAGAATCCCAGCTTAAAATCACAACCCATGTTTGGAAGATGCAGAGCAGGATCACTTGAGATCTGCTTCCTTTGCACCAGCTACTTCCACAGCACAAATTCAAATTAATTGCTTGTGATTAATGTGGCTCACATGAAGCCATTTGCACCTGGGTGGAAGTACTGACTTATTTTGGTGGTTAATGGCAACAAGCCCTGCACAGCAATGCTGCAGGTAGGTGTTTTCTGATAAGCTTTAATGCTTTAACTTGAAATTCCTGCTTGAGTCATTACACACAATGCAATAGATTGTGATAAGGAGTTCAAGCACAGCTCTCAGCACAGGTAAATTTTGCCTTCCAGGGCTGGGGCTTGAGCATTCCCCAGGGAAATAATTTATTCCTATAGGGAATGGCATGGCAAACTTCTACTGGAGATTTTGCCTTATAGCCCCTAAAAGAGCCAAACAAGACTGAAGTGATAAAAAGATGTTACTGTTTATTGAAGGTCCTCCAGGTACTCTTATGGCTGAAAGAAAATGTGATACAAGTCTTTGACACTTGTATCAGTTTATCAAATTAGCATAATTGATGAGAATCCCCAGTTAGAAGTACATTTAATGTGGTAATCGCCTCCTTGTTTTGGTCACCCACTGAAAAAAATGTATAATTATAAAATAATACTTGACAGAGCTGCAAACAGATGAAAGAAATATATAAAAAACCAAAAAATCTTTTGGCATCAGAGCCATAGAGCCTTTCCTGATGCCCACCCTCATCTGGATTATAGGTAGCTTGCGACACACATCCAACTGCATGACTTAAAACATTTTGAGGCAAAAAACTTATTTTGAATTTGTTAGAATGTTATATTGCATAGCCTGTATTATTCTATAAAAACTTGAGATGGAAACAAGACCTGATGAGAAACACATTGCTTTGCATTTTCTCTCCCTGCCCCTGCTCATAGGGGGTTAGAGCAGAACACACCTGGCAGGATGTTTGATCTGTATTTTATATAAAAAAGAAAAGCCCACCATTACTGTTTAGCAGGAAAAAAACCCCAGTAGAAATATTTAGCCATTTAGGAGACTGTATTAAAACAATGAAATTGAGACATTTTTGGTCAACATGGAGAGATATTGAAATACTCTCACTCTTTCCCTTAGTGCATATTAATAAATAAACTGTTCTGCAGGATGAAATTCTGTCAAAAAGTCGAAACTAATGAAATTCATGAATAACTGTAACACTGACTTGTAATATTACTGTAGGGTGTTAATTCATGCTTTGTTAAAACACAGTGCTGCAGGAAAATTGAATACATAAATCTCTACCCAGACCTTTTTGTTCTTGGGCTGTGCTTTCCTTGTAGCTATTCCAGCCATTCCAATAAAATTTCAAGAATTCCAAGGCATTTCTCAGGTTATTTGACACAAATAACTTTCAAAGTGTATAAATGTTGATTTCTTGCTAGCATATTTTTATTAATAGACAACTGGACATTCATGGGAGCATGTTACAATTAAAATGACAACTGTGTTCATAATTGGAACATTTTACAATTCCATAATTGTTATTTTTATCGCAACAGTTGCCACACAGCCACAATTCCCCTGGCAGCCAGTGGAAGTTGTGTCTGGAATATGAACTGGACTGGCAAATCTTTTGGCCTTTTACTAATCTTCAGTCACTTTGACAATTTTCATTTAGCATTTTATTGCTTTACAGTAATGTGGATTGTACGTAAATGGTTTTGCCATGATTTTGTTTTGAAGTCACAAGGCATTTATTTGTAAGGAAGACTACTGCAGATGACAGGAAAAAAGATGGAAGAGAAAAATATACAGAAATAGTTATTTTTAATTTTTTTTTTAAACTACTACAAATGGATATGTATGATTACTCAATACACAGGTAGCTGAATGCCATATATCATTCTTTTGCAGGCCTAATAAAGGACATTCATGATCTCAGGTAAAGCATAGTTTCTCAAAAATATTTCCAGTAGAAAAAAGCAAAATGCACTTTAATTGCATTAGTAAAACTTCAAAACAATATACAATAAAAAAATAATCTATTCCATTTCTAAGACAAAAGAAAGCAGGAAGGTCTTGGCTCTTGCAAGGAGTGATTAGCATATGGAAAGTCAATATATGAGTAAAAGTGATGAGAATGAGGTGGTACATATTTGCTACTGCAAGAAATCATCTAAGAAATTGCTGTATATGTGCAGAAATCCCCATGGTCCTGTCTGAGTGAACTCATTCAAGCCTTTGCTTGATATTTCCGTGCCCCTAAAGCAATTTATAGTCTCTTTATGATAAGAAATAAATCTGAATTTTACCTGTTTTTTCATTGACACAGTTTAAAGAGGGCTGTTTAGTCTTGCCCAACATTTCACTGTTTTTCAGAATAATAAGGCAGAATCTTCCTTCAACATTTTTTTCTCTTTTCAGGGAATGACAGACTTAAAGATCTCAAAATACAAGATCCTGATTATACAATCAGCCTCAAAGGAGGCTGAATTTAACAGAAGTACCAAATTCTCTCAGTTCAGCCATGCTCTCTGTACTTTGCCACCTGCCAGAGCTTTCCTTGGGACTTCCTCTATGCTTTCCTTAGCAGCCACCTAATCTGTTTGAACTCAGGCTTGTTAACACTCTGATGTAATAAAATATTAATTATTGAAAAGGTATGGTTGTAAGAAGTAATAATTTTAAATTATTTATATTATATTTATATTAATTTCAATTAATATATTTCTTTTAATTAATTTTTTTTTCCTTTGAACAGGAACAGCTTTTCTACAAATGGGTCATTATTCAATGTTTTGTCTCCTGTATTGGCGTGCAATAAAAAGCCTTGGCAACTAAAAATCATTTAAATTTGCACTGTAAAGGAGTGAAATTTCTTCCTCAGTATTCTTTCTATTTCCACAGTCAATCTAGTGCTTTAAAGATGGTCATAAGACTTAAAACCCAAAATAAACATAAAGTAAACCTCCTTGTGCTGCTGTTTTTTGATTAGAAGCCTTTTCATTGGGCTTGTTAACCTGCTGCTAAATCCTCAACCAACCACTAATTCTGCTTGGTTTGCTTTAATTAGTATTTTCTTCTTTTTGTATCAGTTTCTACATATCTAATGGCAGGATGGGAGTATGTAGTGAAATGTAATCCCAGTATTTTACCAGAGGAGGCAATTTCTTCATCTCCACTCCATCATTCAATGCACATTCCCACCAAATTCCCCTTCCTGATGGGAACACACATGCCACTGCATGGCAGGAGAGATCAAGGAGCTGAACCAAGTGAACACCGACTCCACCAGGAAAATTTCATTATGGATGAGGCCCTTCCAGCTGGAGCAGCCAAGCCCATGGAGATCATCCCACTGCTTCCTTTCCCTCTGCATCCCTCCCTCTGTGCCCATGCTCAACTCATTAATCCCATTTTATTTTTTGCCTGTCACCTTCCTTCCCCAAGAATTTCTCCTCTCGCTTTTCAGCACTTCTCAGGTGAAAAGCCTTTCTAGCAGCAGAGGGTTTTGTCGACTCTTCTCTGTCATGTTTAGCTTTTCCTCAGAATCCCAGAATCACTGGGGTTGGGAAAAACCTGCAGGAGCAGGAGTACAACCTGTGACCAATCCCAAACTGTGAAACCAAGCAGAGCACTCAATGCCACATCCAGTGAAGTGGTTCACTTCCAAAACATAGCACCTCCCCCAAAAAAGGTGTTCTTTTTGTACAATTATTCTATGTTTCAACTCTACTTGTCCAGGGTACAGAGGACTCAAGGAGCAGCAAAGTCTACTGAGATCCCTGCAGCAATCAGAACAGTACCTCGTTCATCTTCTCATTCCTTCCTCATCTTCAGAAGATGGAGAAATAAATACCAAATAATAACAATTGGAATTTTTTAAAATTCACTTCTCTTAGCTGCCCAGAGCTAGAGCCAGTCCTGCTCTTTTTATCTGCCCTGGTAAGGACTAGACACCTGCAAAATCTCTTTTTGGGGAACACTGCTTCCCAGATGGGAACAGCTGCACTTGTGTAAAATTACCCTTTTGATACAGACCCCATAGAATCACAGAATTTGGGTTGGGACTTTTAAGTATCACCCAGTACCACCCCCAGGGACACTTTCCACTAAACCAGGTTTCTCCATCCAGCCTTGATCAGTCTGAGGCAGATGTCTGGCATGAAAATCTTCATCTTGGAAAGCTTATGTGTCAAAATTCAGGTAAGAAAGGGAAAAGCAGACAGAAGGAAAAGTTCATTACAGAAATCAGTACCTGGTTTAGGGGATACCATATGATCTCCCACTTTATTTGTCACTGGCGTGAATATTGTATAACCACCACCAATGCCACTTTCTGAAACTGTGCAGATTATAGAAAAATGCCCATGCCTGGGTTTCTCAGGCAGCTGCCAGCACTGCAGACTGATTCCAAACTCCTAGCTCACTTTTATGTCAAGCTTGAAAAGAAGCAAGCCATTTTGCCAAACTGTGTTATTTTTATGATATGTGGATGGACAGTCACTAAGGGATAGGCTAAAAATACTAATTAATTTTCATTCCTGACCTAAGCAAGATTTCCAGCTTTTAAATGTGACAGGCTGCTGCAATAGCCTTCAGTGCCACCTGGCATCTAGGACTATTTTTATTGCATAAGCCTCATTTCCATCAGAATGGGGTTCAATATGACCTTTACATAATTTTCTGATTTAGTCTATATTTTGCTTGGAATAGATGGAAAAGTAATTAGCAAGCTAGCTCCAGGCACTGGGAAAAAAAATAAAATATGTATTTGGAGAAGAAAAAAGGAAAAGGAATTGCTACAAATGCGTAAACCAAGTTCAGCAAGACAGTAAATCTGTGGTACAGCCCCTGGGGGAATGGCAAATCCTTTCCCTTAGAATAATTCTGAGGGATGATTTCCCTCTTTGAAATGTGTGAAATGGAAGAGCTTTGCACACCACAGCAAAAACACTGTGGCCCCAAAGACAGCCTGGGAGCTGTCACAAAACCACAGCTCCAGATCCTGCTGTGCAGTGGGCAGGAAACTGAAGTCCTTGAGACTTGACCAGACACATCCTTGATGCTTTGAGGGTGACACAGAAAGCAGATTAAACATGGCATGATCCTATTTTTAAACTTTCATGTCAATAACTTAAAATAAAATTTAAAAAAAGGGAATAAAAAAAGAGAGAGAAAAATCTGGTTTGGTTTCTCTTTTCTGATCGTCATGGAATCATAAAATGGTTTGGGTTGGAAGGGACCAAAAAGATCACCCAGGTCCAAAACTGATCATAGTAACCATTGAAGAAGACACGTTTTATTGCCCTTTTTTTTTTTTGTGTTTGTTTGTTTGGGCTTTTCTTTGTTTGGTTTTTTGTTTGTTTGTTGGTTTTCGTTTTTTTTGGTTTTTTTTTTTTTTTTTTCCTGGTGTTTTTGTTCTTTGTTTGGGGTTTTTTCCTTGTTTGTTCTTTTTCTTTTTCTTTTTCTTTTTCTTTTTCTTTTTCTTTTTCTTTTTCTTTTTCTTTTTCTTTTTCTTTCTTTTTCTTTTTCTTTTTTCCTACCTAATAAAATCTCTTAATAATACCTCTTAATAAAGCCTCTCTGGGCATTATTTTCATGGAGAAGAGAGACTCTTCTGTAAAATTGTAAAACTCAATGTTAAACCCACATCAGTTAAGTATTTTAAGGACAAAGGTGTGGTATGGTTATTGTATAAGGATATAAGGATAATTTTCATGTAAATATTAATGCCAGTACAATCTCAAATGTTTTTCATTTCAAGTCTTAGTCTCATTTTCTGAGAACCAAGGACACAAAGTGGCCAGAATTTTGACCAAATATATCTCACCTGCTCTTTGATAAGCAGGGCAGCACCAAATGGCAAAATAATTTCCTGACATGAAACAAGGAAAGAAAAGGAAAAATGCATCCCATCTAAATCTGCCTATTGTTAAGCGTATAAATTAAAATTATTTTAAACGATCTATTATAAATCTGGTTAAGATTGGAGGCAAATGGAACCCTCATGCCTTCAACTTTATATTGTTATAAGAAATCAAAATCATGAAAATTTGATATTCTGAATAAGAAGGTAATATTAAACTTCTATATGGGATCTTAATAATAATATGTCTAGTGGTTTAATTCTATTAAAAAATGGCAATGCAGTAAAATTTTAAATGCAAAGACATTTAGATAGAAAAAATTAAATCCTTTACATTTTTATAGTACAAGTTCCATTCTGTTGTTTGGCTTTTTTTTAAACTCTACATGTCTCATGAACAATTTTATTTCTGAGGATCAAATAACTCCAGCAGAAATACTCTCCTAAGAGTCGTCAAGGCTGCACCCAACAAGTCAGCTTTGGAATATCTATTGACCAAAATAATTTACATTACCTTTAATTTTTCATTTTTTTAAAATGTATTGTCTTACTGTAAACCATATTTTTTTTAATTCTGTGTATAAAAAGACAAACACCAACAGAATATGTTTTGGTATTCCTCTTTAAAAAGCTTCTTAAACACAGGAGATCCAGGGAAGAAAACAAGCACCAGAGAAACCTGGAGTTCTCCTAGCAGAAACAAACAGAGCATGAAACTTGTGTTTTGATTTTTATTCTGGAATTTGCCTTTCAGGTATTGCTTAATACCATGCTCCTAGAGTAAGGGTAATAGGTAAGTAATTAAAGGTAAAGTCTCAATAGTTTTAGATCTCCATTTCTCATGACTTTTTGATAACTGTAATTATTGTGTATAGTACAACTTTCATCCTGGAACTTGTGCTCTTCCTTTGTAATTATTTTATAAAATTCCATTAATTTCCTTTAATGAAATAAACTTAATTCTTTAGATTTTTACAGCCAAAGTCTCTTTCTTTTGATAAGACGTTTTCAACATTTATTCTTTCTCAAGTGATTTGTCCCCCCTGTGTTTTTTGCATTTTTAGGAAAAACATGCTAAAACAATTTTTATGTAAGTCAAAAATCTAAATGAAGAAGGAACAGGTTAAATCTCACATGGCATTTTGGAAGGGTATTATAATTTTCCTTAGATACACAAATATTTTCCTTAGATACACAAATATTCAGTGTAGCTTGCATACTCTACCACAAAGTTGTTGAAAGGATTACTTTCTAGTAATGTCTTTGAAGAGGGAGGCCCTGTCATGTAGTGAATCTTTAACCACTACAACACCTGAACTTAATTAAGACAATAGCAAAACTCACCCTGTAAAAGAGCTTTTATTACCATGAAACTCTAAATGTGTTTACATATGTTGTATAGATGGAATGCAAAGGAAAAAATGCCACGTTTCCTAAAGCATTATAATTTAAAAATTAAAAAAAAAAAAAATCATTGGCAGAGGCAAGGAATGGCTCCAGTTAAGTGATGATCTCAAAGGAAATATATTTATTACCTCAGTCAAAATCACTGTGCAGAGACAAGTGAACAAACTGCTGTGCTCTGTCTCATCAGGTGTTGGAAGAATCACTCTTTAATAATTGTAGAAACTACTCCAGGCTCCTTGAGGAGACATGGGGGGGAATCCATAAAACCATGGGGAAACATTTTTGGGATGAAAAGCTTCAAGCAGCAGGACATCTAGCAGGAGTTTCTTGCTATATCAGGCTTTTAAAAATTATTGTCAACAAAGGAGTCTCCTCCTGGCTCAACAAACAACTTTCAAAGACTCATGTCACATATGGATAGGATAAAAAAAAAGCATGGAAAGGAGAGAATTTTCCTAAGATTTTCTTACTTTTATTAAGTAATTATTTAATTAAATAATAATTTAATTAAGTTATTTTATTCTATTTGATTTTAAGTCAAAACAAATGAAGAAATTACTCAAAATAGTGTTAAGACGTCCACAGTGACATAAAATCATAGGTATTTAACAGGAAAGAAAAAACAGATCTGGAATAATGCTTACCCACAGGCATTGCTAAGGAAAACTTTGTTGAAACTGTGAGGAGTACCTGGAAAAACTCCTTGATTTATCTTTCTTTGTAAAACAGCTTGGGTGAAAAACATTGGGTTATAATTAGTCTGAAGCACTGTGAAACTCAAGGAACTCCAGTGAAATATAATTTCTATAGGGGGATAACTACAGGGCACTTACAGGATTATTAATCTTTAACTTACTGGTTGCAACACTCAAAGTAAGATTTTAAATTTTAAAACTTTGCTTCTGCAAGATTTCTCACAGATGGCATTGTCAGAGCAGCTAGACCTTATCCCAAAAAACCAGAGTATGGGAACACTCAAACCAGTGTTTCATCCCTTTGATTAAACAAGAAGGGAAATTTCAGTTTTGGTCCTGATCACAGGTTAATTAAAACTTCGTAATTTTCAGTAAGTGTTGAAATAGTGTTCATAAAAACATTAGATGCAATTTATCCTACCTCATGTTTTTTCACAAGTGAAGGCATTTGTTGGAAAAACACTATGTGTATGAATAATAATTGGATAAATTTCATTAATGGGAGGAAACTTGCTGTGTTTTTTTTTTTGTGTAAAAAAGCAAAATCTGGTATTGTATAACACTGTCTTTACCAGGCACATGCCACTGAAAGGCTCTAGGTGAGTGCATGAGGTTTTGAATGCAGTTTCTATTTATTTTTCTGCTATCCTGCAACTTCCAAACTGCACAGCTGCATTCCTACCTTGAGGGAAGGGAATCTGCTTTAAGCAGAACCCACAGTTTTAAAAATGCCAATGCAATCTGAGAAATAAGTTGTATTAAAACAATCTTGTAAGAGTGCAGAACTAATCTGTTACTTTCAAAACAGCAACATCTGGTCATATCTTACAGCAAAATCAATAGGAACTATAAATTATGGAGCATCTGAAGACCTAGCATTGCTTCCAAAGTTTTAAGATAGAAATTAATGTTAGATTGCACTTTATGCATGGATTTTTCTCTTAGTATAAATCATATCTGTAGTCAGCCCACGTGGCTGTGTTATAAATTCCACTTTTCTCCACTTGAACATTTTTCAGCTGATGTACCTGGGTAGCTTGGCCAGATCACAGTGTGGGGCTCTCACAAAAACAGCAGTGGTGTTCAAAGAGAGAGGCCATGTCTTTGGGAGGTCCTCTAAAAAATACATGTGCATTTAAAGTATTTCCCTAAAGGGAGAATGGCTGGGGGTTTTGTTCTTTCCTAAGTAAAAAAAAACCCCATCCTTTTCTAATGTTTCTGTTGCATGGCTGCAGTAGGTTTCTGCTGAAACACTTCCCATGAAAACTCCAAGACTGGCAGATCTCTCAAGAAATGGAGACTTGAAAGTTGGTATTTAGTAATTAGAATGCATGTTCCATGGGGGTGTGTGACTACTCTACATTTTTTTCCCCAAATTCCTCTTTTTTCTCTCTTTTGCAGCGTTATTTCTCATCCCAGTCCTCCTTCGTGCTCATTTTGCTGCTACATTCATGTTTAAAGCTCCCTTTTGCTTCTTTTTGTATTCAGTTCTAGTCTTAACTACTCTCCCTCTCTCACATTCTACTCTTGGCTTTGTTCTCTGTCCTTTCATTTATTATTCTCTCCTGTATCCTAATTACTTATATTGCTCCCAAGTTGTAGGTTAGCGTTGTAAACAGTGTTCAATCCTTCCTTGCCATCTTCCTCTCTTCATTCACTTTCCTCACCTTTTCTCTCTTGCTCCTCTGGAGGCCTTTCCTTCTTTTAACAAGCCACTATAAAGTGATTCCCCATTTATTTGATGTTTTAGCTCGCTGAGTTTGTACAACTCAGTGCCATTTCAAATATGTTAGGCTGCTCAGTGGCATTCTTCTCTGGTACACTGTCTCCTTTTTTCTTTAAATACTCCCCAGCTAATGGATTGCCAATTAATTAGAAATAGTTAATCTTCACAATAAAATAAACACGATGCGTTTGTGTCTCTCTGGGAGCTCCTAAACTAATTTTTATGACTGTGATGGTAACCATTCTCACTGCTTGGCAGCTTGTCAATGGAAATAAAAGTTCTCTGAGCAGACACCCCAGCCATCGTTTGGAGAATGTTTTCTTTGTGCACGATGCTTCTGCATCTGCTGCCTTTCTTTTCCCTTCTTTCACTGCTTGTTCCCAGCTCTTTAAAGGATGTCAGTTTTGGGGCATCATCCAGGTGACTGAGTTTTGCCAGCATAAAGACAGGAGAAAAATCTAACATTAAAAAAAAGAACTAAAAAAACACTGATTTTTTTTTTTTTCAACTCCTGATTGAATCATTCTGTTATCTGAAGCTTGACATGCCAGGTTAAGCGTGGAAGAAGGAAGGAAGGAAAGAAGGAAGGAAAATGCTATTGATGTCTTTAAATGCTACAGGAGGATTATATTTCCTGCTGACTCTGAGTTGAGGAGAAGGAGAAGAAAAAGGAGGGGGGAACAGAGAAAAGAGGATAGATCCCAACTGTGATATTTACCAAGTTATACATAAAATGAAACAGGTTGAAATGACTTTAGTAAAGGCAGCCCTCAAGAAATGGTTACCACAATGCAGATGTAAAGTAAATAATTCATACCTGCTGAAGTTGGGTCCTCTTCAATGGAGGCTGTGCAAAAAGGTGTCAGGAGTGGGGAGGGAGGCAGGGACAGGGAATGGGAAGAGGAAGGAAGGGAAAGACAAAGAGAGAAAGAGAAAAAAATACAAATGAAGAAATCCATGTAATGCTAATGCTTGTATTATTTACATTTTCTTAACATAAAAGCAATTAGATATAAATAAAAACTTTATTTTCATAAATCTCCACCCCTTCTGTTCCACTCAGCTTCTTCCCAGCCTGGTGGGAATTGCTGATTCTGAAACTGGGCAGTTAGGGGGCCAAAGTGGCAGTTTTGGGGTGGGTTGTGTGTGCATGTGTGTTTCTGTCAAGCACACAGCTACCACTGGGCTCCCCATTCCAGATGTTTATTTTTCTGGGAAAAGCAATAAAAATCCTGTCTTCACCCCTTGCTTTTGTTGACAGATATCCATTAAATTGCCTTAAGTTACCATCAAAAAGCACTGATGGCTCTGGACTATCTATTACCCTCACATTCAAAAGAAGGAAACAGACATATTCCCAGCAAAAGTGAACTTTAAAAGTACATCAGTGACCTAATTCTTTCTCTTCTTTTAGTCAGTGTGGTTTATATACACATGCATCACAAAAATGGTCTCTTCACAGCCTTGAAAAACTTTTTGGATGGCAGTAAAAGCTCAATTGAAGTGTTTCTCACTTGGATGCTGCAAAAAGGACCCAGAAGTGAGAGAGCTCTCTATAAATGTGATATAGAGGCTCTTTAGAGATATTAAACACACATATCCCTACTTTTGCTTTTTCTCTTTTAACAATTTCCTGCTGCCAGTTGAAATGGAAGCTCCTCCTGCTTTGATTTCTTGCAGAACCAGCTCAGACAACACTCCTGGCATTGTCCACCCTGACAGACCTTGCACATGGCATGGCCAAAAATTTCAGACATTTCCTCAAAGACCACCACCACACTTGGTAAATTTACTTTTTTTTTTCTTTTCTTTCTTTTGCTATCACCCCATGTTTTATGCAGGCAGAAACTAGGAGAGGAGCAGGGAGACCTTCCCTTTTTTTGGCAAAAAAAACCTGTCAACAGACACCAAGTGCAACTGAGAGAGGCCATAAACCTTGGTTAATTCAGCACAATATTCTGTATGCAAGTGTATGTGACAACCAGTGCTGAACACATCAGTTATTCCTAATTGCAGGGTAGCACGGTGTCCTTTTGGGGACTGTCAGATCTAATCGAGAGGAAATAATGAATTACTCTCTCAAGTAATTCAACCATCTTGTCTCTAACCACAGTCATCAGAGGTAAACAGGTGATTTTTATTTCTAAAGTTTGGCGTTTAGATAAACCCTGAAGAAGGCTACACAGAAAAAACATAACATTATGTCAGGCATAATTTAAAATGGCCTAAACATGGTACTTAGCAGAGCCTTGCCTTCTGTAGCTCCTTATTTAATGTTTGAATGTGTGGTTTGAAAATAGATTAATCCATTATGCACTGCATATATGTAAAGATCACATCAAGCTTTAACATCCTCTTTTACTACCTAAACTAGATTTAAAGAAAATGTGTTTGTGGTAGCAGAGGATTTCAAGGTAATGAAAAAAAAAAATTGAAAATACCATACCACTGCCTTTAACTTGAAGTAATCAGCTACATTATTAATTTAACAATATGAAAGCTGACTATAAACACACACAAAAACCCCCAAAAACCAAAGAAAGTAACCAACCATTAAAAAAAAAAAGACCAAAGAACTTCACTCCCCCAAACCCCACAAAAACAACAAAACAAGCCCCCAAAGCAGAATATTTGGAATATTTAAATCTTAGAACAGAATCTGAAGTAAATAAACAAACTACAAATTAAGTCAATAAAGTAGGTTGCAATTTCTCAGGGTACCATGGAAGAGACAACTTCAACACAGACAGAACAGAACATGAAAGCAGGAATTTTACAAATGCCCCAAATCCATATTAGCTTCCAGCTCTGCTGCTGCCTGAGTGAAAAATAATTCACAGTACTGGAGAGTCTGCTTTAAAACTGGTTAAACAAAATTGTCCAATTACACAAGGAATATTTATTCCAGTAACCGTTTCCTTCAGCCTGCTATTTGAATAATATTCTGAGACTTAATTACCAGGATGAATAGCAGCATTAGCAATTCAAAGCTGGATTCTGTTGCTACTCTCATGGTTGTTTCAGAGGGACCACTCTGCACTTAGGTACACATCTAAATAAAACAGGATAGCTGAATCTCAGCTGAATATATCACTCAGATGCCAAAATGGTATGCCAATAATGTTACTTTCCTTGTTTATTTAATTAATTTTGGCTGTTTGATTGCTGGTTTAAGCTCATCCAGGAATAGACTATGCTCTTTTCTTGTCTCAGTTAGAGTTAGTGAGAGCTGCTTTTGCAAAAAGACCTAATTCTACTTGTCAATAATGCATTTCTTAATCCTAGACAGAAATTAAAGATGAGTATTAAAAATGGAAATGAAAATGCAGTTCTGAACCTGTTCACAATTCAAACAGACTTCTAGAAAAAATTAAATTAACTTAATCTCTTGCTTTTTTGTGACAGGATATTTTTACCTCCCTTTAGGTTAATAAAACATGTTTAAAAAACCAGCCTTTAGTAAGATCTTGAGTACTCCAAGAATATATCTACTTTTGCTTTATCATACCAGCTCAAATGCAATATCAGCACTCTGCTTTCCACTTCTTAAGGAAATACACTAAATTACCACACCAAAAATTTCCTACATGACACCACCATTTTTTTTTTTCCCCGTCAGCAGTGATTTAAAACACTTAGTTATTTTAAAAATCTATTTATATAGTGACTCATCCCCAGGGTAATTATGTGTAATTTACTCTTTGCTTGTTTCAGAGGAGTGGAGAGGGAGTTCAGATGGAGTTGCCTTGCTCAGCTGGGCTGGTAGAGGCTGGTGACTCACTGCTGTGGGTGGTGGGTCCCTATCAGCCTGGTGTCCTCCTCCTGACTCCCCCAGTAATTTAACAAAAAAAAAAATAAATAAAGCCCCCAAAAAAGTCACAGACACCCCCAAGTCATGGTCTGATTGCAGCACTGCATGACCTTAAGCTGTAAATTACTCTACAGCTTTAAAGCATTTTCCACAATGCATTTTCCTTTTAATGCATCATTGACAAAATATAAGATATATGGAAGGAGAGAGGTTGGATTTTATCTTCTTCAGAAAAAAATCTGATGTTCACTTGGGAAAGCTTAATTCTGTTTTTCTTAGAGGTGAATAATGCTGCATGATATAAGTGGGATAAAAAAAACAACCAAGAAGACAAGGGCAGGTTTGGATAGCCTATACCAGGTGACATGTCATCCAACATTAGCTTAAGAGAAATAATGCAGAAAGGCAATGCTTGGATAGTATCTGAATATCTCTGCCAGACTCCTGATTATTTCTGTTACAATGGCAGAAACATTGACAGGTCTGGGGGAAAAAAAAAAATCTGAATTTTGAAGCACAAGTATCTTGGTTTAGGGAGATTCAGTGTAACAGCCTGCTATGCTATGTCGTATGTTATGACACATTACACTAGATTTGCATTATATTAAAGCTTGTGTTAAGTTTATACTAATGTGAAGGGCTTTTTAACATTCAAATAAAATGTTAGGCTCATATACAAAAGGAATAAACTTAGAAATATATGGCATTATCCCTATGGAAAATCTGCACAAGACACAAAATTATCCAAAGGAACAGTAAGCTCCAAGAGAAAAATAACATTTTCCTGAATGCAGCATCAAAAATAAATTATAGTCTGCTCAGCATCAAACCTCAGGGGTCTCAGAGGACCTGCGAGCAAGGAAGACTGACTGACTTCCCAAAATCTCAGCTGTAGTCATTAGGAATGTGATTTTAATGCTACAGATGTTCCACTGAAAAGATGTGCCCGAGAATCCTGTCTCTCCCTTCTCTCCACATCTGACAGAATTCAGCATCCACAGGCCCTTGGAGCAGCACTTGCTTCCTTCCTGCTTCTGCTGGCCAAGCTGGTTTTGCACTCATTCATGAGAAAAAAGGAAAAAA
The DNA here is from genome assembly GCF_036417665.1 of Passer domesticus. Lineage (NCBI taxonomy): Eukaryota > Metazoa > Chordata > Aves > Passeriformes > Passeridae > Passer > Passer domesticus. The sequence goes on along the minus strand of NC_087512.1, from coordinate 80,514,204 downwards.
AACCCCAAAAATAACAAACCCCTGAAAAACCGCAAGAAACACCCCAAAGAAACGGATAAAAAAGGCACAGCAGAACACACAGAAATGCACAAAAACAAAGCCAGAAGGAGCACACCAGGCCCCTCACCAGTGCATGGCAGAGATAACTCTCCATGAACTAATGAAACTCTGCTCGGGTGACAGATGTTCGATGGAAAACAAATATATTAATTAAGAAACCCCAAAAATGGCCCCTGGCACTTAGTAGAGAAGATGTATCACTTCCCACAGGTTTACATCGATTTAAGCACTTAAAATCTATGAAAAAACTTACTCTTTCCTCATTGTTTTATTTCAAGAAAAATAAATTCTAATAAACAAGTGGGTCTGAGCAAAATACCGTGTATTATTAAAATCCGGAGTACGAGTGTCTCAAAAAGACAGCCCTAGAAATGCCAATAAAGGCATCTAATCCATTCCTAATGTTCTTCCTTTTTTACCAATCATCAGGGCCATCAGTGCTGAATGAGAATATGTTTAAATACCAAATAAAAATTTAATGTAGGTGAAATACTACATTTTGTAAAAGACAAGATTAGATAATGGTTTTTTTCAGGAGCCTTTACATTTATACCTCTCTAGAACAAGGCAGGAGCTCCCTGGTATTTGTCAGGATGATCTTTCTTATAGAAAACAGTGTAAAGAAATTAAGTTTTAAAGCACTTCTTGAGTTCTTAGTCAGCTCCACTCCTTGCCAAGGATCCCAGCTCTGCCAAAGGCACAACAGCACTGAAAATTGTAATTCTGAAACCAGGAGTAGTCTGGCGTGGCTTGAAATATCACAGAATTTTACACACACACTCACGATGCCATATGCAGATTTGAGAATATGTGAACCTTCCAAAAGAGCAGAAAATGTAATGAGAAGGTGCCCCTGACACTTTGGTGTCCAAAGAAATAAGTGAACTCAAAAAGGTAAAAGGGGATAAAGCTGCAAATCAAAGTGCAAAAGTCTTTGCTTTTTTAAGTGTCAAAGAGCACTCTCCAGCAACCAAATGTATAATCTTAAAATGAAATGCTGAAAAAAGGCTGTAAAATACAGTTATAGAAGTAGGTACCTCCTAGCATCTGTTATTGTGGATGCAAAAATCCTACCTGGGAAATACCCACAGTCACAGAGAGAAAGCTTTGCCTTTCAAGCCAAACAATTTCATCTTTTCATATTTCAGTCACTTGCCTGAAGCTGTTTCACTTGGTTGTTTTGTGTGTTTTAAGGGAAATTTTACTACCTGTTCTTATGTGAATGCAGAATTTTAAAATAACATCACAAACCACACTGCAAAGCCATCATGGTGATAATACTTTTCTATTTTATGGCTATTCTCCCACCTGGGGGAGAAAACAAAAAATGCAATAAAAGCCCACTCAGATGTTCACTGAATCTTTGCTGGCTCTGGGCTGGTACAGGAGGCTGGATTAGGTCTCTCTGTGTGGTATTTTATCTGTACCATACCACCTGAAATTGTTCAATATACAACATCCAGCAGCATGAAAAAGGATTCAAAAAAAGCTATAAAAAATGCCCCAAACAGATGAGAAAATAGCAGTTAAGATAAATAAACGTCAACTCTATTCAGTCCTGTAATATCATTCACTAATCTTAATAAATGAGCTTTTTGTCACAGTATTTGCTATTTTTAACCCCAAAAATAAATTCAACCAGCTGGCTTGCTGCCAGGCAATTGCACCCAGACTGTCCACTCTGCCCTGTGGAAACACATACTGGGATGTTAAACAAGTACACAGGAAATCCCAGAGACTTTCAAACCCTAAAAATTTCAGGATAAATATGAATCCTGAAATTTTCAGTGCTTTCCCAAATACTTTGTGAGTTTTGGCAAATTACTTAATGTGCCAGTAGCAAAGACTGTGCTGCCATCCTTTCTGGGCAATGAAGGTGTATAAACCAGCAACTTCATCATAAAAGCATTAAGACTGGGCAACACCTCTTAAAACACTGAGCCACCAATATTAAAAGTCTTTTGTTTGAAATTAGACAAAAAGGACTCAATGGCCACAGAAAATACATCATAAATGAATAAAACTGCACAGGACCAGGGGCATACAGTTCTTGGGGGAAATAACTGGCTTCATTACAGGCCCTAAAAAAAATTAACAGCTTTTTATATATATATATATATATATATATTTATTTATTCACAATATAAGTGTATAGTACCCTGTCCAGCCTGACTGGGGGCTGGCGTGCTACTTTAATAACACAACACGACCTCCATCACAGGAAACCTGAACTGTAAATTGAATAAGGTGCCAAGAGGAGAATTCAAAGGAGCAGATGGCAGATAAAATAAGAGATGTGGTGTTGGAGGGGGTCCCATGCAGGGAGACACGTCAATTTGGTTCAGTGTGTGGTTTTTAATCTTTTTTTCTGTAAATTCGGGAAAGAACTTCATTTCACAGAAATCCATTTTAAAGAATTTAATTTCAAAGAAAATGCTCCACCATAAAGCTGCCCAGCATGAGCACAGGTGTGGGAGAAGAATCAAGTCATGGTGCTAGAAAGGCAAAAAGGATATTCTTGAATAATTAAAACACTACTTTCATTGTTCAGGTAGAGTTTAGAGACTGGAACCTACTGCTTTAGGAATAATAGACACACAAGTACTCTCTTCTATCTTTTCTGGTTGGGCAGAAGGAAAAGAAGATTCTATAAACTTTATAGCCAATATTGGGTTTATATTCAACTTCAGTACAACCAGAATAAATGCCTATCTGATTCCATTATTGTTTAGCTTTGAAAAATGTACATTGAAAAATATGTGTAGGTAGACTGGCAAAACAATGTCAGTAATACCCAGTTTCTATAAAACACTGCCCTAATCTAGATCTCAAAAATTTATCACCACAGATCTGGGGTTAAAAACAGTAATAATAAGCCATGTATCAATTTGTCAAAGGGTATCTGCAGAGGCCATGCTGAAGCCAGAGCTCTTGAAAAATAATACATTGTTCTGCCTTGAAATGTGACTGGTAAGGAAGTTTACTTTAAAACTTGGCCAATTTGAACAAATTTCTGTTTCCTACACTGGTTTTACTGAACACACAAACTTCTTTACTCACACCTGTACTTCAACAAACAGGAATGCCCAATGAGAAACATGCTCAAGTGTAAAAGAAGGTGATTTTCTTCTCTCTTTCTCACAGGAGCATGGCTTTACAAAGTGAAAACTAGGCAAAAGGACTGTGATAGGAAATAGAAGAAATACACCTGGTGTGAGGTTCCTTTATTCTTCTCAGAAATGCTGCATTTTTCTTCTTAATTTTTCATCTGTGTCATTCTTAACTTTCACAGAAAATAACTAGAAATTGAGGCCTTTTCTCACGAACAAGGGAAGACCATTTGGACTGATTTTTCTCTTATCTTGGTGAATAAAACAGTTGACTGGAAGCCAACACTTTTCCAGCCTGTCTGAATTCACCCCTGAAAGAAACATTTTCACAGCAGCCATCAGTGAGCACTCTGGTGCTCCTCCATGCCCTTCACTTTTCATTAGTGTAGGAGTCAGGCCTATTGATTTTGAGCTCTTCCCTCCTTTTTTTTTTTTTTTTTTTTTAAAGATGTTTTTATTTCATCCTGAGCGTATGGATTTTTCCGTGTCTCACCCACTTCCCCGTACATTTCTCAGAGCACATTTATTCGTTTTCAGTGCAGGGTTTTGGGTTTCCAAGGGATGCTTAGCACCCTTTCTTGTGGCTGCAATTCAAAATCGTTCCCAACCAGCGCCTCCCACTCGGAGGAAAAAAAGAGCTGCCAGGCTCTGGAGTGCTGTGCTAAAATTCTGCCCTTCGTTTTGGATATTCCCCTCTTCTGTTCTGCAAACAGATGGTAAGACCTCTCCCTGCTGGAAGGAAATAATCCAGCTGATGTTGGATGGAGTCTAGAAGTCTTCGACACATTCCCGTCTCACCACATGCATCACAAAAAACAAGGAGTACTATTATAATCTGTTCTCCTTGGCACTGGAAATGCTGGAAATGCTTTTAACTTGGGCCGTTTCAGGTCAGAACAATGAAAATCAATACTTTTTGTCCTTGTTCTTGGGTTCAAGTAAGGCCTTGTGCTCGTCAAAAAAAAAAAAAAAAAAAAAAAAGGCGTAAAGAAATGGGGCGGGGTTAGATGGGATATTGGGAAATAATTCCTGGCTGGGAGGGTGGGCAGGCCCTGGCACAGGGTGCCCAGAGCAGCTGGGGCTGCCCCTGGATCCCTGGCAGTGCCCAAGGCCAGGCTGGACACTGGGGCTGGAGCAGCCTGGCACAGGGGAAGGTGTCCCTGACATGGCTGGGGTGGAATTGATTGGGCTTTAAGGTCCCTTCCAATTCAAACCATCCTGAGATTTTATGGTTATTGAAATACGCTAAATTTAAAGAATCTATTTCTTTTCTTCTTCCGTAGTCTTTGTCTCAAGTGTTCAGGGTAAATACATTAAGTGTGTCATCCTGGAGATCTGGAAAAATGACCAGCAGATGCTCCACATGTTAAAGAAAGCCTGTGATTGATTTTCATTACTGTTAAATACACTAACAAAAAATAAATTACCAGCTTGTCTTCTCCATCAACTGCTCAGTTCAGGACAAAACCTGAAAAATAATCTTTTGTTGTTGGTTTTCTGGTTTTTTTTACACCTATATATTTTAAAAAGTATACATTAAGTAGAAGTGGAAAACTTTTTATTTGGGTCAACAAAAAAAATTTCCATACTTGCATCAAATCAACTCAACTTCAATCTTTTCAAGAGAAAAAAGAAAAACTCAACCATTTTAGAGCACTCTTAAAAAGTTAAAAATTAAGCATCAATAAACACTGTCTAAAAAAATTAAAATGAAAGTAATACATTTTCATATATATATTCCTTTTTTTTTAGGTTGGACTTCTTTTCTGTTAGTTTTCAGGTCAAAGATATGTGTTTGTTTTCAAAGTTAAAAATTCCTTCTGAATTTAACACGCACTCATGAATAATTTGCATGGCCCCCGTGGCACTTTCCAGTTAATATTCATGCAAGGAAAAGTTCAGGTTCAGAACTGGGTGATCCAAATGCTAACAGATGCAGTTTCACTGCATTGTCAATTGCTCAACTTTATACAGCATTATTAATGTTAACATTAAATACTGACTTAACTAAGTCAGTGGAGTTGCTGAAATCTAACAAGGGCTTAAATTAAAGACAAAATGCAAAAGACAGAAATTAATCCCCAACACTAACATTTCCCCCACCAAAACCTTTTTTCACCGGGGATTTCATGATGATTTCACCAAACATAAAATATTCCTCTTAATGAAATCCACTGCAATATTAAAATTTACCTTAAACCACCTATTTTAAAGTCTGTTTTAATTACTGTATACAGCATTCTTCAAGCTCTTTCTACATCAAAGATTGTTGTGACTAAGTTGAAGGTACATTGAAGAAATCAGACATAAAAAATATCAGTCATGAAATATTCATCCGTTGAGCAAATTGCTGCACTTCATAAATATTCCATGTTTTAACCTAGTGAATTTTATCCATGACTCTGCATTAAAAAGACACAATGACACACTATAGATTTTAAAATACACACAAAAAACATACATACAAACTTACATGCCCTACTATATGTAAGCTGACAGAGAAAAGTGTGTACTAAACCTAAACAGCCAATATTTGGCTGGATTTTTTCCACCTATCTGTCTTCTTCCTGATTCTCTGTAACACACAAAGCTCTTTAGGTGAGTTGCATTTTATAAGTATAAAAGTGACTGACTGAATTTATTGTCTCCTGCTGACCTGGAATAAATCAATGAAATACACATTTTTATTACTTTTCACTAGCTGTGCTTCTTCTTCTGTACTACCTTGCAGCTTGAGAATTATCCTAATGCCCCCTCACACTACTTTATAATGTAGATATCCACTGAAAACACCAGAGTTTAGTCTAGCCAGGACCACATCCCAGCTTACAACTCCAGGATAATTAATTCCTCTGCAATTAGGTCAGTCTTTCCCAGTAGAAAGTGTAAATTTTGCTGCCATTTTTCCATCACTAATGCAAACCTCAGTGACTGAAAGGTTTAGTGAGGTTGTTTCCAGCTGTTTCCCAAAATATTTTCAATCTCCACTCCACATGCAGCCCCAAAATTCTGGGGGAGGCGAGTAGTTGCTGGAATTTCTACATAAAGGTCATCAATCAGGTCTCAAGAGAAGGGTTTTTCCCTTCCCTGGTTAGTTTTCTGTTTGTTTCCTTTATTGGTTTGGTTGTTTTTTGTTTTGATTTGGGGTCTTTTGTTCGGGTTTTTCATTTTGTTTTTGTTGTGTTTTTTGGTGGTGGTGAGTTTTTGTTGAGGTTTTTTTGGTTGTTGGTTGAGGTGTTTGGTTGGTTGGGTTGGGTTTTGGGTGTTGTTTTTTGGTGGGTTGGTTGGATTTTGTTTGTTTGTGGGGTTTTTGTTAGGTTTTTGTTTGGTTTTTTGTTTGTTTCTTTGGGGGGTTTGTTTGTTTTTGGGGGTTTTGTTTGTGGTTTGTTTTTGTGGGGTTTTTTTGTCTTTTTTTTTTTTTAATTGGATTTTTTTTGGGTTTATTTGGTTTGGTTGTTGCTTTTTTTTTTTTTAATACTTCCAGGAAGAAGTTTCTGTTCTCCCTAAGGGACAGGACAGCTGAATTTTATGAACTTTCTTTTTCTTCTTCAGTCTTATATCTAATTTACCAAGCAACTTAAGCCCTGACAGCAAATTGGATGACTTGGTAAAAACTAAGAAATAGCAGATGCTCTTTTTTTTCAAAGAACATTAAGGAGGAAAGATGTTAATGGTTGTATCCATGTTATCCATAAAAACTGAACCAGTAAACTTAAGGAAAAAAAGTGTTTTCTGTCCATATTCCTTCTTCTTCAGATTCAAAAGTCCTCGGGCCTTTCTTAGACACCTTGAAGCCTTTAAAGGATATTTCTGATCAATTTTCTTGCTCTCCACTGCATAGTGGCATGGGGGATGCTGCTTCTTCCTTAATAAAAATTTGAATTATTGACCAAAAAATATCCTTGTGATCAAAATCTTGAAAATCAGTTAGAATTTCTTACTTCTGCAATAAAGTTATACTTAGAAGTTGCCACGATCTTATACTTTGTTTTCATGAGTTGTTTTTCTCTCTTTTTTTTTTTTCTAGTAAGAACACCATCACCACAGTGACAGTTGTACCTGGTGTTATGATACCTCAAGGATTCATCTGGACCCACAGCAAGCCCAAGTTTAAGAACACCTTCTAAAGTGTGTTGAGAATGCTCATCAGTACTGAAAAATTACAATTTCTCATCCAGTTTTATATTTAATTACAGCCACTGATAATATTTGGGTTTGAATAATATCTGCAATAACCACTTGCCTACATGATAGTGGTTCTGCTGAGTGTCTGCAGGTCAGATCAATACCTTTTCCTGCTTAATGCCTTTTTTGTCAGCAGTTTGTGTTGTAAATATAGTTTTTATATTGTAAATATTTCATATTTGCCCACTGATCAAATAATTGCCAGCATCACAAAATCATTTAGGTTGGAAAAGACTGAAGATCATAGAGACCAATCTGTGATGTAGCCAAACCTCCTCACTTCCCTGGTCTTTCTGGCCACACAATTTTTGATACAAATCCTGCTGCTGTTTTATATACCATCCTTTTTCCATCATCTCACCCACTCTTTCTCAATAATAAGAATAAATATTGCAGTCAATGAGATTTCTGAATATTGACATATAAGATTAGTTTGGTACCTCCTATAAGGATATTTAAACAGATTTGGGCTAAGGTTTCTGGTTCTTGTGTCTACATTTCAATAAAGGTTTGAAAATATCAAAGAAAAAGAAAATTAACAGAAACGTTACCAGAACAAGAAACAGTAGAAATAATCAGTGGTAAGGGTTAGGGTGTTCTGTTACTTGGTTGTTGAAAACATAAATAGAGAGGCACCTGAGCACCATTTATATATAAAAAATAAATCCAGTGCTGAAAAGCTGGTTTTGTTTGTTATTTGTTTAATTGCTGATGCTCACCTCAAAATGAGAGGAGATACTTCTAGATGAAGTTGCAGCTGCAGATTGTACCACAGTGGCACTCAGATAAAGGAACAGGGAAGAAAAAAAATCCCTGAAAAATTCATAATCTAAACAATGCCATTTTCCAGCTTCTTCTAGAGCAGAGACTGCCAGCTAGATCAGATGGGCTTCTCTCACCTTATCCAAATCCCTTCTCTAAATCCCCTCCTCTTCCTGTATTTAGCCTGTTTGTGAGATTCCTGGGGAAGGCAAAGCTTGGGGGTGGCTCTCAGGACAGCAGGCAGCAATATTTGGGTGTGAGGGCACGCTGAGATTCACAGAGGTCATCCTGCATGTCCTTGTGGTGGCTTGTTCTGCTCCTAATGTTGATGAATCCTCACAGACAGCCACAAATCTAACTGTATCTAAGTTATAAGTGGTGAATAATGGGCCCTGAACGCCTGTAAAAAATGATAAAGGGCAAGCAGAGTATTTTTTACATTTTTTGTTTGTTCTAGTCCCTGTGAATGCATGGCACCTGTGTCCTCAGCTCCTCTGCCAAAGGGTTTGGTAACCCTTCCCTGGTCTGAAAGGATATTTCCTCTCCTCCCAAACAGTGGAAATGTGTGGTCCTGCAGCTGATATAATCCTACAGATCCCGTTAAACTGCCAAAAAAACTCAATTTCCCTGACGTTTCCCTTGAACTCTGCAGTCACTTCCCTCTCGCTGTCTTGTGATGCTGCTCAGCTGCTTTGCTAGGCTGCTTTGAGTCCTTTTAATCAGTCTCCCTTCATCACTTTGCTGTCACCAGGCAGGCCATCACTGCTATGTTTCACTGTACTGCACTCTGGTTTGCTATTAATCGCATCCTCTTTGCTGCCCCAGTTCTCACCAGACAGGGTGTTGCCACTGTGATTTTGGTACCACATACTGGCTAACAATGTGAAAAAAAAGTATTTTGTTATGTTTATGTTGCTAAATTGTCTGTCTCCTATCCAAATATGGCTGTGAAGGCTGCAAAAATGCAAATAAACTAGATTTATAGTGTCACCCACAAGTCCTGTCTCCTCTCCTACTCAACCTGTAGAGTTCTCAGGCTCCAAGCAGAACTGTCACACCAAGCCAAGTTACTTCAGCACAGAAAATCTAGATTTTTAGGGCTGCCAAGTCAAAGCAGAACAGAGCAGCTACTATGGACCATTTTTGAATGAACAGAGCTCATGAGAAGTGTAGATGCAACACTCCCTCTTACAGAGTATGAAATTAACTTCAGTGGCAAATGAAATTATATAAAAGAAGCCACTGAACTCAATGCTCATTAGCCAGGTTATGGTATTTTTAATATAAATTTTTCTTAAACAAGGGTCAAGTATTTCTCCTAAAGTATTGCCACCCATTTGATTTCAGCCAGACCAGACAAAACCTGTATAATTTAATTCTTTCTGTATTTTACTGTAAGATGCATGAAAGAAATGCTTGGCACATCCCAGTTCTAATCAATATCAAGATTCACAGCCTGCTACTTTAATATTTACTTTCCTTATTTTAGTAAACTTTTTGTTTCATGGTCTTTGGGCATTCATTTATTCAGCTGCAATGCTCGAAACACATTTAATCTATTTCACTTTGAGTTACTGATTCTTTTAAACTGCTCAGGTTTCCTCCCACCTGGGAGGATGGCACAAGTGTTGCAGAAGCATCCACCACCTTGCATTCAGCTTGATATATTTATTTATTTTGTTCATGCTACGCTGGTCAGGATCTGTTGGTTTAATATGAGTAAAACTGATCCCAAAGTCGCCACCACTGAGGACAAAGTTAATCCACTGCTCACTTTTGTTGCTGACTTAGGCTAATGTATTGTTCAGCTACAAGCTAATGACTACTGCAGATGTTTCTTATTTCATGCCAGGAAAAGCAGAAGCTGAAATTAAATATTTTCTTTTTATGACTGTCGTCGTTCCCCTTATAAATTACAGCCCATTCAGTCATATTTTTGAATAAATCAAATGACACTGACAACGCAGTTTTCCTATCTGCAAAAATTAATCTTTAAGGACCAAATTCTGGCCTCATTAGACTGTTCATAATGAATAATATAACTGATGATTAAAAAGTTGACCTGCCTCAGAAGGAGAAGAAAGTAATAGGAATTTTTAATCAAGACATGCTTCTCTCTCTCAATTGCAGCAAGATTACATTTGTACTTGAATATGTTGGCATACATCTGTCTTCATGTTATTTCACACCCTTTCAGCCCTCATCTTAGTTAACACATGGAGAAAACCAAGACAGCTTCAAGAAGTGATTTTTTGTTTGATTTAATGTCAATTCAAATTGAGTTTGACAGAACTGGATACTTAATATGAACTGGGTGCTTTATATTTCTAGAAAATGGTAACACAATACACTGAGATTTAGCTCTTAAAAATATTTTTTTCTTACTGGTTTCTCAGGGTTTTATGTCTTTATCCACAACCAGAGTTCTGTTGCAAGCCTTGATGTCCTGACTGCCTGTGCAAATGAAGATCTTGTGCTAACACAGGGCTGCAAAAACCTCTCAGAGCCTTTTCTCAGGTGTATCTAAGTAGTTAAGACTCTTTAGTAATGATGAAAACTCCACCTTGCCAGAGTAGCAATGTTTTTAGTTTGCATTGCCCCAACAGTAGAAAGCTGGTTAATGTAGGAGAAAAACACCTGCCATAAGAACATGGTTTTGATGTGCAGAACTAAACTCAAAAACATGGTTTGGAAAATCTGAAAGTGGCGTGGCAGTGTTTCATGATGTCTTTTAATCACCATTAGTACTTAGACAAATATATTCTGCTGAGTCCCCTAAGACTCACTGTAGGTTCTCACTGATAATATATTTTTCATCTTTATTAAATGCAAGTTGTTGGAACTGAGCTTTTCACCCTTTCTAAAGCTCTAGTCACTGCAACTGCTGAATAAATTAGGAAACAAGAAATGTTTTTTAATGACAATATGGATAACATAATAATATGTTAGTATTGTGTTGGAGAAGAAATGGACATAAAATACCTCAGTTCTTCAGCTCATTTCTAATAACATGCTACCTTTTCTTCAGGTGCATTCATTCTTTTCACCTCCCCATTGATGTCTTTTGTGACAACACGTCTGTCAGTCTGGGGACTAACATACTATTTTTTCTTCTTGCCTTTTTGTTGTTGGTTTGTTTTTATAATGGATAGTAAATGTTCATTCATAACGAATTCACTTAACTTTAAATGTGCATTTGAAGCAGAAGTTGCTTCCAGTCCATGTTGAAAATGAGATACAGGCATCATCAACAAATGAGAAATTTTATTTCTGCCCTGTTTCTGTCTGCATTGTGAAACGCTTCAGACTCCATGAAAACTCCTTTGTATGTTTAGAAGGAAAAGTAACCTTTCCTTCCTTTTCCTTCCAAGTAAGTTGCCACAGCAGCAGTGGTTCTTTCCTCTCTAGCTTTCCCTACACCTGCATTTAGAAGGACCAGTTAAGCAAACAGAGTCAGCAGAAGCCAAATAATTATTACTGCTCAAAGCCACGAGGAGCTACAAAAAATACTGGCTGGGATTTAGAGAAAAGACTGGAATTTACAGATATCATGGACTTCCCCTTTGAAACTCTGAATTCACATGCACATCACTCCCAACCCTGTCTTCCAGAGTGTAGGATCCTGCACAGGATAAATATCTGCAAGCCCTGGAACTTCCTTCTGTGATCTTTTTTGCTGGAGACAAGAAGCAAAAAATTGCATTACCCATAGGACACACCTTTCTGCAATAACCTATGTTTGTGTGGATACAAAGGGAAAGAGCCAGGAAGAATTGTCTTTGAATGGAAATGCAATATGTGAAGCATCTCCATGAGGATTTGAAGTCTGAGCTTTTGTATCCTGCTGTCTATGCAGAAGATGTTTGTATGGCAAAACTGAATATTCTAGGATATTTTGATCACTCCTGTCAGCCTGTTAGCAGGTAATTGTAGGACATCATTAAGGCTGGGATAATTTGGATTATTCAGCCTGGAGAGGAGGATTTGGGGTGACCTCACTGTGGCCTTGCAGGGCCTGAAGAAACCAAGAAGAAAAACGGAGAGAGAAAATTGACAAGGGCTGGGGGGACAGGACACAGGGAATGGCTTCAAACTGACAGAGAGTAGGTTTGGGAATAGGTTCAGAGTACTATGGATGTGGGCAGGCAAACAAAGCAGATTGTATATGCATGTCTCATACCCACCCATTTGAAAAAAAATAAAATTAAAACCTTGCATGCATTCATGCAGGTTGGAATTTGATATCTGTCAGAAGCATAGATCAGAAGAGTGGAATTACACATATTTGCAACAATTATGCATGAAGTGACACATAAACTGAAGAGAATCATAAATACTGAGGAAGCTGAAGTGTGATTTTGTCAAATCGTAAAGCTCTTGAATTCTACCTAACTCTTTTCCTAATTTCAGGGACAAAAAATCAAGGCCATGTCCAAGTCACCCTTTTGAATTTTCCAGAATTCATAATTCCCTGATTTAGAGTGTTGCCATTCCAGTGCATGTTTGAAAGTGAAGATGGTATTGATAACTTGAGAGTTTGTACCTCAAATTAGCATTCTAATATTACAGATATAGCCATGGGGGAGCAGCTGAAACATTAATTTCAATCTCATTGATTAATTTCTTCTAACAGAGGAAATAATATATTGACTCTCCTAACTCATGGAGCAATGTCAGTTTCTCAAGCAGGTGATCAGCTCAAGTAATGCACATGAAATACAAGCTCTGCAACCATAATTCATCGTGAAACCTCATGCCTTAATAATTCTGGTCATTAATATAACATAAATATAAATTAATTACTATTAATCATCATTTTATAGCATCATCAAGTAGGAGAAAGCTGTACACCTGTGATACAACCTGAAAAAAACCACCCTCAAAATCAGTGTCTCTAATTTGAATTATTCATATGCTTCAAACAGTCAGGATTTCACTCAAGTCCTCATTATCCTCATTAATGCACCAAAAGATGAGCACGTGGCATGTAGTGTCTTCTCACCCCAAAAGAACCATCCCAGATAATTTACTGGGTAAATGAAGGAGGAAAAGTGTGGGTATTTCAACCTTGTTATTAACACCTGAGAAGAACAGGTACAGCACAGGCACATCTGGCTAAACAGCAATAAATCCAGACAAAAATTAAAGCCCCAAAATGGGGGAGGAAAGGTGAACACCCCACTGGCATTTTTCTTCCTGTTATTTTGACTGATAATTTTCGTAGTTATTTTTAACTGTATTTTATTATGTTATCTTGTATATAATTTCCCTGTTTTCTTGATTCCTTGCAACAAAATATGAATTAATTCTGTAGCCTAACAGGAAAAAAAAAAATCAGCCATAGACTTCTTATGGAGTTCCTGTAATTATATTTATATTTGGGGGAAAAAATAAAGAAAAAAGAAACAACAACAAACCAATCAAGAACAAAAGCATTTAGCTATTCCCCTTAAAGAAATGTAATTTTGGAGTAAATTAATCCCTTGTTGAAAAAAGTTAAAAGGTCTCATCTGATCCATATTAGCATAATTCTTCTACATTTTTCTAAAGAGGTTTTAGAAGAGCAGAAATATCATTCCACAGTATTTTAAGTGCTTAAGTGAATTTTTCATCTGGATGATGAACACCAAAGACCCTTAAGTAAGTGACTTAACTGATATTTTAAATCAGAAAAAGGAATAAGCTTAGAAAGCAATCAGATCACAGAGAGTTGCCCAGTGAAAAGAAATTTCTGAGCTACTAAATAACAACTTTTCCCAGTTATAAGCATTAAATTTTTTAGGAGAAATATTTGTGTACTCTTATTCTTCTGCTTCTGAACCAAATAATTTTTTTTTTATTATGGGAGAAAAGCAAAAGGATTCCTGAGCTATTTCATCTATATTTTTAGTAGCTGAGATGTATTTCCTTAATTCATTACTTAAAAAGAAGCAAACATACATGGAGAGAGAAAAGTAAGAAAAAGTGATGCCAAAACATGATGTATTTTGCTCTGCTTAATGAGCCCTTTATATAAATAGTTTTGAGAAAAAATTCTGATAAAAAACTTAAAGAGGGAATGGAAAAAAACAACAATAATGTCCATCTGTTTCTGGATCCAATATTCAGCTTTTAATTTGTGTTTCTTTTACTCTGGAACCAAATTCCATTTAGAGCTTGCATTAAGTTCAACACCACCAGGTTTTCCATCTGATCATTTTTTCCTAAGAAGCATAAAATCTTCTAATCTGAATCTCCTAGGATGCCAGAATTAACATCTCATTAAAGACCAATTTGCTTTTTCAGCTAAAGAATCAGCTTCCTTCTGGCATTTTTATTTTTTAGCAAGTTGCTTCCATACTGTTGAGTCACATCCTTCTACACAAAAATCCAGGAGAAAGCTATATTATATAAAATGGGAAAACAAACAGAGGCAGTGCTTCAAGAACATTTCTTGAGTCAAAATTTTATGAGAAATTATGTTGTCTGGTCTCCTAAAAACCTCCAAAACTGTTTACTTTGCATTAACCAAGAAGCTAAAGGAACAGGAAAATAAAGCTACTACCCCATTACTAGCAACACCACAGAGTAATTAATCCTGATCATGATGATACTTAGTGATCCCTAATCTGTAAGAATTATTAGTTCCTAATGAGTGGTGTATTTCAAAAATACAAAAAGTCCTGCAATAATTAATTTCTCTGGAACTGGACAGGAACCTGAAGACCTCTAGTATATTATCCAGAGATAATGGCATACATAAAAAAATTATCTGGCAATAGAAACTGCCTTAAAGGCAATAAGAATTAATTAGGGACAATAATATAAATATTGTTTCCATGTTTTAATAACAATAATAATAATATTAATAATAGTAATAATAATATTTTTAAAGTGGTGAGAGACCCATTTTAAGCACCAGGATGGAGACACCAAAGAACAAAGTCAACATGACATGGAACATCACAAGGAGCAGCCCAGCAGCTGTGTCAGCACTTCTCACAGGCACCTGGAGCACTCCAGAGGTACTCATGGATGTGAAAATGTGCAGAATATTGTGTACCAGAATATTTATTTCATTAGATCTTGATGTGCCATGTGCTCTGCTGTTTTAACCTGATGCAGCTGCTGCCCACCAAAGTTGAATTATTTGAACATTTCTCTTTCCAGACAAAGCTAAGAGCACCTATCCAAAGAGCAATTTTCCCCCGTCTGTCAGCATGAGCTCTCCAGATTTTTATGTGCAGCCTATTTCACTGGCAGGTCTGACAAAACATAACTGGTTTATTCTACCTACTTCTTTTGAAGCTGGTTTAAAAAATATATAAGGCCATAGACACAACACATTTCTGGGGAAAACACTCTTCTTTTTTTTTCTTTGTTCTCTTTTTTTATTCTTTTTTTTTTTTTCTCCTCTGTTCTTTTTTCTTTCTCTTCTTCACCCAATAAAACAGGTCAAAACCTCATGGAAATGTACCTGGCTCACCAGAGATGCCTCTTTTCCAGTACACACAGCCCAGGCAGGTGCCAACTCTTGTTTCTGCAGCACCCTGCCTTTAGCAGGCTCTGTGCACTTGGAATTTCCAGTTAAATAACACCTGGATGGAAAGCCCACTCCTCACAGTTTGTCACAGCTCTCCATGACCTGTATCCATGCTTTTCTGAGTATTTTTGCACGCAAGGCTTGGCATCAGTGTTGCAGCTTTTAATCAAAATGTGATGAACTGCTGAGTCCTTCATCCCTCCAGCTGAAAGCAGGGGCTGGGGATGTGTTTTGGCAAATAAACCCATGCCCACAAACTTTTTTTTCTTTGCAAGGCCTCATCCTGAGCAGTAGGTCTCCCAGCAAGGGGCTAGATGTTTTCTATTTGCCCTTTTAATTAGATGAATAAAATGAATAAAAGCTCCTTCAGAGTGGACAACTTCTCACCCTCCAGTGTGTGACCTGCTTATCCCTTGCCAGTTTGCACCTCCAAATAAAAAAAATTGCAGACACAAAAATAGGAAAATGTGAAATGAATTCCAGCATGAGATTCATTCAGCAGGGCATTGGTCATTCAGGTGTTAAAGCTTTCTCTACCTACAAACATTGTGCATGGTCACATTGACCAGTGGTACCATGTACATTTTTAAGGTCTGTCATGTACTTCAAAATGCTTTATGAAATAAATATTCTGATGAAACCCAACAGAATATTAAGCACTGTTTTTTACAACTGCCAGCAGCATTCTGGGTTGTTTAGGAAGAGCACTGCCAGCAGGTCAGTGTGGGTGATCCTTCCCTCTGCAATTCTGGGACTGCACGGGACGAGAGGCACAAGGATATTCTGGAGCAAAGGGACACAAAGATGAGGAAGGAATTAACTGCAGGATCTTTCACACAAAGAGGCACTAAAAAGGGCAAATTAGAGGTGAAGAAGTCATCACCCCACTTTGCTCAGCTGTTGTTGGGTCCCACCTGGAGCACTGTGCCCAGGCGTGGTCCCTGTTGTGCCACACAGAAGTGGGCAGGCTGGAGAGGGAGCAGGGAAGGGTCACAGAGAGGATCCAAGGGCTGGGAAGTCTGATTTGTGGGGGAAAGAGAGGAGGGAAGGCTGAGGGGACACCTCAGCCCGTGTTCCCCTGGTGAAAGGGTGGCCACAGAGGACGTGGACACTCCCTCTGTGCATGGAGAGGACAAGGGGTGAGGGTCCAAAGGACTCTGGGGAGGCTCTGACTGGACACAAGAGGAAACATTCTCACCATAACAATCAACCACTGGAATCGTCTCCCCAGGGAAGGGATGGATTCCCCAGCACTAGATATTTTAATATTCAGCTGGACAGGGCTCTGGCCCACCTTGCCTGGATGTGATTTTGCCAAGAAAGCTTGGCCCACATGATCCTTAAGGTCCCTTCCAACCTGGGATTCTACAGCTCTGTGAACTCCCATTTTTGCACCCTCTTCACCAATTGTGACTCCAAACCTTATTTTCACAATGGATTTATTGGCAATCAACACCAAAGGCAATTTTTTTGGGCAGAAATATTGTAAATTATGACTTTCAACATTTTCTGCCCTGCAATAAATGCCATTTATCAAGCTATTCTGCTTGCATGCATTCAGACCATTCAATTTAGATTTTCCTGCATTATGCACTCTTCAGGCTACCCAAAAACTAAACATTAGGACCTAATTTGTCAAATGATTTTTATTAATAGGTATTGATTGCTTTTAACAGGGCTACATAACCTATGAGAACATCTTGATTATGTGATAATTTCTGTTTAAAAAATGTGTTTTGCAGGTAATTCCCCATAAAGCACCGCTGTATAAGAGAAATGTGAAGCCCTAAGGTTTAAGGCAGAATAGAGCACTGAGAAATGCCCTCAATGTACTGAAGACCTGCATGGAAGGATTTGTTTTTAATCCCCCTCCCACACTTTCTCACTCTTCTCCCAGAAGAAACTACACTTTAACCATGGAGCCTGATTATTCTTGCTGAATTCAAATAAACACAGGCCCACCTCACCTCTGATGTTAATCTTCTGTTACCAACAGAGCTATTGGAATGGTTTTTGGGAGTGAGAATATCAGCAAAAAGAGAACAATTGCCTTTGCAAGTTTTGGGTTTTTTTTTTTCAAATAATGAATCAGTATCAAGAGAAAATCATGACAGCTCACTGAAAAAGAATTCAGTTATATAATAAAGTCTTCCTCTTGACAATAAGAAATGTGGTGAGCAAGTCACTTTACATAAATTTGGCTGATGTAGGAATAAATATAGCCAATTTGGGTGGCACTACACCCAAAGCAGTGGCAATAGGTGCTGAAATCTGGAGTACACACTCTATTTCCCAATATCCTGGGCAATCTGCAAAGGATTGTGTTGCACTGGGGAGAGAAGTGCCAGCAGGCCAAGGGATGTGATTATTTCCCTGAAATCAAATAGTCAAGCTTGGGGAAGAAAATACAAATAAAGACACCAAAGCCAGGGACTTCTCAGTGGTACCTAGTGACAGCACAATGAGAAAAAAACAGAATTTCACAAAATTACACTAAAATATATTTGGGCTTTTGGGGTTTGTCTGTTTGTTTCCTTGCTTTTTTTTGGCTTATGAAGGTGATCAAACACTGGCACAGATTGCCATGAGAAACTGTAAAGTCTCCATCCCTGGAAATATTCAAAACTCAACTGGAAATTACCCTGAGAAACCTGTGCCTCTGGATCATTCATTGAGGGATGGGGTTAAGCTACACACGTCCACCAGTGCCTCACATCTTCAACTATTCTGATTTTGTGAGGGGCAGTGCTGTAATCTGCAGTATTCCAGGCTACCTTTATTTACTTCTGAGGTGAATACTTTCATATCAGTTGCCTACTGGAGGAACATGACAGTGAGCAATTGGAATTCTTTTGTAAGAGTGGATTCTTTTTACTGTTTCTACCTTGCAAAATCCATGAGTACATATGTCCAACGTGTGGTGCAAACAGCCCTCCTTAAAAAAAGGACAAAACACACACTGTAAGACTATAAAAGCATCTTTGAAATCATTCAGTCATTTCTAATCATGGCATTGAAAAGCATCTGCAAGACTGACAGGAATTGAGTGACAGGACTTTTATCTGTGCTAATTTTTTCCAGAAGCCCTTGTCCTGTCAGTGCAGAGGTCAGGAAAGCAAAAGTGGAGACCTAAGTTGTGCAAATAAAGCCACAAAGCAAACCAGATCAGAGCACTCTGGGCCTAATCCATCTTACTGAATTTTTATTTAACAGCATGAAAAGGGAAGAGCTCCTTTGATTCCTGCGTTTCTGGCTGAGAGACAGCAGCTGTCAAAGAAATAGTTTACTTTGGATACTGGGAAGACTGAACTGATATGGAAAACTGCAACGTGCCAAGCAAGGAACCCCGGGATCACTTCTTAATCACTCAGAGGAATAAAGATGCCATGGGAAAGTGGCATCTCTGGCTCACCTTTCAACTCCTCTCCCTTCACTCAGCCTCCATGCTGCACTGAAACCCAGCTTCCCTTGATCATTAACCACAAGATCATTAACTTGCCTTTCCACCCTTCCAAAATGCACACAGGCATTTTTCAACATGTTTTTCAATAATGAGATCCTCTCAGTGAGAGCTGACATAAAAGGTACAGACACTTTCCAAAAGGATGCTGGCAGCCCATTTGACATCTGTTATTTTTTTTTTTTTCACTTAAATAAACTAAACATGTTCACCAGTTTATCCTCTCAGACAGTTATTGAATTTCAGGCTTGGAAAATCAAAACCGAGTAGTTTTCAAATGCTCAGATTGCAAATGTGAACATGGTCAACCCATGGAACACACTCTCATTGCCTTATGGCATAATAAAGTTAATAAACTCTTTTTCTTGTCATTAAGGTTGTGTTTCTCCCCTTATGCACACACTAAACAAAGCAGGAGCAATTTTTATTTCAAAGAAAACTCCCCCCAATGTAATTTCATAGATCCCCTTGTGTGCTGTCCATGGCTAATTAGTCACACAAGTTGACAGGCAGAACATTAAGGGTTTTCCTGAAGAGAATTCATTAATTACTCCTATTAATTGTCTGTAACAGTTGTTGTTTATTGTATTTTGATAATTTGCATGATTGCTAAGAATTACTTGTGAGTTATTTAAAAGATGTAAAGCCTGCCAACTACCCTGTAATGCATTTCAATGCCAATATTAATTAATTGAAAAGTATTTTGTTTCAATTTAGGTTGAAAGTAATGTTTCCATATATGTAGGCAGGAGTCTGCTGAAGAGTTAACTTGGACCATAGTGTTCTTATTATCTTTGGAAAACATCCTGCTATTTGGAATGTTTGATATAATCACCTTTTATCTGTTTAGCCAAATGCTTTTTCACCTCGCTGGAGGATGTGCTGTACTGAAAACAACTGAAACACACATTTTCCTGCCTCTCTCTATCTTATCCTCTGCCAGTTTATCAGATATTTAAAATCTGTTATAGCACTGAAAAACCTGGCTGCTCAAATAGGGTGATATTACAGATATGTCACCTCATCTCAAATCTTTTAGCACAAGTAAGTTTGGTATGAAGGTACACATAGGAAATTAATATGATTGCTATTAACAGAAGAGTAGGGTCAGAATGAGAATAGTAATTAAAAATATTCAAATTACTCTCACAAGAATTGTTTATAAATTTTGGTTTAGACACACTCAAAGTTACAGGGTTAGGAAAAAAATGAAATATGGCAGAAAAGTAATATTTTTCCCTGAGTAAATTTATAAAAATGCATAATTAGTTAAAATCATTAGCTTGAAATTGATATTATTATGAATATCAGGTTATTTTAAATTTCATTTCTATTATGGTAATAAAGGAACTTGCATTCTTAAGAATCCATGCAGCTCACAAACTGTCTGGAGTATTTGCTACTCTATTTTGGGAAGAGTTCTACCTAAATGTTTGATCTTCCTGGGTGCTTGTATGCATCTATTTTTTTTTTTCCTCCTCATAGTTCATGACTTGCTGTCTGAATGGGACTGCCTTTTATTTACCCACATTAATGCATGATTAAGTAAAATCCCTGTTGTCTTTCACTGTGAAAATCCTCCTGTTTAAGGTATGTCCCTTGAAAAATTTATGACTTCCCAGCAGGTGCCCAGAGTTCAGCAGTGCATCCTGTCATCACACAAAGTCTCTAATGAGGGGGATGCAGACAGCTCCAAGCTGCTATTAAAATCTTCTGTGCAGCCCTTTTGAGGGAGACAGAGTGGCACAGGCTCTTCGTGGTTTTTTGGAGGGTTTTTTTTTTGTATTTTTGGGGATTTTGGTGTTTTTTGGTTTTTTTTTTTTGTTTTTTTTTTTTTTTTCTGGTTCGTTGGGGGTTTTTTGGTGAGTTTTTTGGTTTTTGTTTTTGGTTTGGTTTGGTTTTTTTATGTTTTGTTCGGTTCTCTTTTTTTTTTTTTTTTTTTTTTTTTTTTTTTTTTTTTTAAATTATTATTATTGTTGCTGTTTTTTGGGGTTTTTTTGTTTTGGTTTTGGTTTTGATTTGGTTTTCATTGTTTTTTTTTCCTTCACCCTCCTCTTTTTTTCCACACACGGTACCTCCTGACATCCTGAACACTAATTTTTAACTTAGTGTTTTCAACTGCACAGAAAATTGTCAAGAAGGCTTTTTTGAGATACGAGGGATTAAGAGATTAGCTTTTGGGCAAAAACTCATTAAAAAGCCAAAGAGAAGCAACCTTTGCTAGCATTCCCTCTTAAATCATACATTTAATAAACACTCTTAGTAAAAGTGATCACTCAGGGTCTTGCACTCCTGGGCTCCTCTAGACACATCTTACAACATTATTTTACTTTAAGCACTTCAGTATTTGAATTAATGGAGATGATTGACTAACAGCTTACACCATAATTTTCATAGGAAAATAAATCAAATTATTTTCTTGAAATACCATTTTTTCCCAGTGGCTTATACGGCTGTGTACAGGGTTACATAATGCAAAATGATCTTTTACTAAGAAATAAATTATTCTAAAACCTAATTTTAAAGTTTTTAACAAGGCTAGACTGAATCCATACATGTAGCAAACAAGAAAAACACAAACTAAATTAACATTCTGGATTTCAGTTACTATAGGAATATCAATAGTTTCTTTATTTAACCAGTGTTGTCTAGCAGATATTCCCCAAGGATTGCAAACTAGAAATGTAACATCCTCCTTCTGTAATTGCTGTGATTGCCACACATTGTCAAGTTATTTACTTATGCTTCAGTCTGTTTACCAAAGTGAGTTTTTGTTGAAGTGCTTGAAGATTTTAGTTAAGTACATGTGTATTTTTTAAAGCCGTGTTAATGCTCATCTGCTAATTAGAGTGATAATTATCATAATATGATTTTTTTCTCCAGATTCAGTCATGTCTGGCATCCTCCCAGTCTTGTGCAATGCAATTTCCTGCCAGCCAAGTACACAATAAATCCAAAATTTTCCTGAAGTGAAGCCATGTCTAGACTTTTTTTAGGGTAGCATGACATATATCCATAGGATAAATTCAAGCACTGATAAAAATTATAGGGAAATGGATTGAAAATATCATTTGAGGTAGTATCTCCTGGCTTCTTGTGTGGCCCCACCAAGGTAAAAAGCATCTCCTTATGCAACTCAAATTTTAGCTACAATGACATTTTAGAGTCAGAAGAAATTGCAGTTGGTGTCTGAAGTTGATCATTCTCCCACTAGCTCCATTTCTTTGCAGAAAGTTTAACTTAAAATGAATCAATTTATATCCAAATTCCCTTAAAATTGCATTGTGGGCACTTGGAATTCACTCTAAAAACAGCAGTAGCAGCATTTTCAGGAATGGAAATTAACAAAAAAAGCTCATAAACAAAACAGTGCTTTATTTCTGGACTAAGTTCTGCTCTCTTTACCCCATGGCACAGACATATTTAATCCACAGAACAGTGAAACCTGGTTCCCTCTGTGTAGTTTTTTAAAACATATCTATTAAATTAAATAATCATTATTAACAAATGAGAAGCACACAGATTTAGGACAGTTGTGGTGTTGAGCCCAGCTGTGACAGTTCCATCATTTTGCTCTGTAAATGTATTTTTGTGCCTTCTTTGGGATAATACAAGAGCTCAGTTAACTTCAGTGAGATATCTACCTCTATTTTTTCCTTCAGATTCTGATTTTCTCCTTAAATTTTCTTAACATGGAGGCCTGACCTGCTGGAAGTTTTGGATCTACCACTCAAATTTAGGTTTACTTTGAGTCAAGTGCACATCACCAAATTTCAGTACATTTGACTTGTTCTCTTTGCACTCATCTAATGATTAATTAGAGCCTCCAAATGTATAATTATTTTGAAATTCAAACAAGTGACCACTATGTGTTATTCTGGTTTTCTCCTATGCTGTTCCTATCTCTTCATTTGCATTATAAATTAGTATTTACTCTGGACATTGGCATAGAACTATCAGAAATGAACATTTGAAAGGCTCTAGTTAAAGGATACGTAGAACTATCATAGAATTATCTAGAACTGATCTTTAAGAAATGCTGGTGACATTGAAGTCACCACTATGGACTTTTTTGTGGACCACTGGACTTTGCTGAGTAATTATGTTCTGCAGATGATGTTTCAACTTAATTACATAACTTTCAACCCTTAATTATTATTAGAGATGCCTATGGCACAGATATAAGGATAAAAACCCCAGTAATGATCAACATAAGGACCCCATTGATCCTCAGGATTTTAGCTTTTATACTTTTCATGACTTTGTGATCCTGCAGTTCTTTAGTGCATAACTCCAAACTCCACATTCAGTGTCAGCTGCTGCTGTCCCATTTTGGGCAGACACAGCAATTCCTCTCCAGGCCTGGCAGTCAGGGACACCTCACTGCCCCAGGGCCCAGAAATGGAAACAAAAGTGAGTTGGGGGGAGAAATTGGGGTTAAATGACTTCATTACCTGAAGATGGAATTGGAACATTAACCCCCAATATGCAAATGGACCAAACTTATAAAAGTGTGATAACCTGTGAGTCCATTTTTGAGTGTAGCTTGTGGGGGGCTTTGCCTGCCCAAATCGTTCCTGAAGGCCCTTCAATAAATAGAAATGCTTTTTATTTTTATTTAGTCTGTCCTCTGTATTAAGTTAGCCCCAACAAGGCACCACCATCACCACATAAAACACCAGGGAGGGGGTCACTACCACAGGCTCACGGGCCACCGGAGACATTTCAGCAATTTAATTTAATTTTCACTTACCAACCTCCACAAGGCTGGAGCAGTTGGGGTCTGTGAAGCCCTGGGGACACTCGCAGGAGTAGAAGTTGTCATTGAGCCCTGACAGGCAGATGCCACCATTCTGGCAGGGGTTGGAATCGCACACATCCGCTGTGGGCACAGGGAAAACAAAGTTTTTGTAGAAAAGCCACCAAAAATTACCCACAGGCTCTAAACATGTCAGATTTTTGGTAACTAAGCACAGAAAGAAATTATGAACTCTTATGTCCTTTGAATGGATTTTGGCTCATTCAGTTTTGTATTTATTTAACAGTAAAACTCTAGGTAATCATCTATCCTGAATCTTCCACCCCATAAAATGCGGTTGTCTTAAACTCAATCCATTTGCAGAAGACAATAGCAAAATATAATTATTTTTACTTTTTGTAACCTGAAGACTCTCAGGACCTCTACATATTTCATTCTGTCACAAATGAGGTAACTGGAAGCAGCCCTAAACACCACCTAGGCTCTGGCCAACTTTAAGTTAATAATTTTTCCCAGATAGTTTAGCTTATATTTGCATATATTTTTATCTATCTCAATCTTTATCTTTAAAGGCAGGTTTGTGTTCTCTACTGCTCAGCATAGCATTTAAATATAACAATATTTTCTGCAGTAAATGCATCTGAAAGAATGGTCTACATTCTTTCAGATGTAGACCATTAGATAGACAATTAGAAAACAAGAACATTATTTTCTGTGGGTTTTTAAATTGAAAATTACCAGGTTTTTTTTCCATGCAATTGAAGAGATTTAGGGAAATTAATTTGGTTTATGTCAGGAATTCTGATATTACAGCATATTTTGGATTATTTTGGTGGCAAAATCAGCTCAGGATTTCAACACCTTTCTTGCCCATGGATTTCAGATTAATCCTTGGTGTGAGAATTTACATCTAAGCATTGGTTATGAAATGTAGCTGATGCTTTTATGAATTCTGTGCATCAGTTGCACAGAAAAACTGGAGTAGTGCAGTAGTTTTCTGGGTTATTTGAGTTTTATTTAATTTTTTGTTACTTTAAGGGTGCCTTTATGACACAGAGACCTGCCAAGTACTTGATATAAAGTTTTGTCATAAACACTGTCCAGCTGATGGAGAAGCAAAGCTATTTTTGAGAACACTAAATGATATTTTCTATTCACAATTTAAATAAGCCAAGACTTCTCATTTTCTGCTTTTGTGGCATTACTGGGGTAGCAAAGGATGCTTGTTTATTACTTTATGGGGATTAGGCACTTGGTTGTGAAAGAACAGCTACTATTAAATGAATTCTCTGACAACTGTATTCCCATAGCTCTAATTAAATTAATAAACTAAATAGCATCTGGAGCAGGAACACTTAGTATGCAAATCCACATGGATATTCTGATTAAAATGAGAGAGGATATTTTTGCTACATATCTTCTGATTTGGTGGAATTCTGAATTTAATTATGCCTTTGGCATAAAAGGCAAAAAGACAAAAATACTGATTGCATTTGTAAATTTTATATTGAATGACAAGCAGAATTCACATACAATTTTACATTGTATTTCCAGAAACTGAAATCTCCTGAAATGACCAAAGTATGGACCAAAGTCAGCTGCATAGTTTTAATTTGCCTGAAAATTCACGTTGGCTTTTTCAGCCTGAAATAAAGTGACCCAGCCTTCAGTTTGGGACTAATAAAGCAGATGTTCTCGTCTGTTAACAGCCATTTATTTCCATGTTCAGGAAATAACTGCACTAATTGCTCTTTTGACCCACCACCTTGGCCTGTCAGTCGCTGGTGTAATTTTTGTAATGTCGTTGTACCACACAAACTGCAGAAATAAAAGGAATAAAGAGCACATCTAAAGAGAATGGATTAAGGGAAAAAAAAAAGAAAAAGAAAGGAAGCATAGGGAATTAAAAGTTTCAACCAAAAAAATCCCAAGCAAACAACAACAACAACAAAAAATAAGACAAAACAAAAACAAAATAAACAAAATCCACAAACAAACAAACAAAATAAAACAAACAAAACCAACAAACCAAAATACAACAACAAAAACAACAAAACAAAACCCCAAACAAACCAAAAACAAACAAACAAACAAAAAGCCAAGCAAAAACCAGCTTATCCTGTCTCATCCAAGTAACATTAATGAGAATTAAAGAGGAAAAGTCTTTCTGTAAACAACAATGGTTAAATTATATCACAGTACAAAATCAAATATGATGCAGTCAGAAAAATGAGAAGCTGCACAATTCTGCTTAAGAGGAAGTACCAGGCTGTGCAAATGTTGAAACTTAACGTATCAAAAATAATATACAATGTTTTCTCTGTTATTTATAGTTTATTGTCTGTGAAAATGGTGCTGAACCAAATAAATATCACCTTTGAATCAACAAAATCTTCCTCTATTTCCATTTTGTGCCTCTTGAGAGGACATTCATGCTGAAATACTGAAATCTAATTTGTTATACATTCCACTGGGTTTGATGAACAGAATTTGATTTTGAAGGCTCTGTTATGAGTAAGAAAAGCTGATATGGGTGTATTTTGTCTTAACACAACTGATAAAGGGATTTGTTGCCATTAAAATGTGACACAGTTTTTAACACTAAACTGGTTTTACAATTTAACCCGAGAGATTTTTGTGAATGGAAGAGTAAACTAAACTCAAGAAAGGAAATATGTACTTTACAATCAGTATTGCAGGAGCCTGCTCTGTTGCTGATGGCTTTCCATGGTGGTTGACAAGATGCTGCTTGTGTAACAGACTGTGTAATTTGACAAATTTCTGCAAATTAAACAAAAACTCCAGGAGAAATTCAATTATTACAAAAAAAAAAAAAAATCTAAAGAACAATTACTATTGCACTTTCACTAAGATATTCTGAAAGGATTCCAGTAAGATTCAATGTTGAATAAGAACAGTCATTCATGTTTGTCTTTCCTATGTATGACTAATCTTGTGCCTTTCTTTACATGATTCTGAAGCGTAAAAGTGACTGAAGACAGTACATAAACCTTTGATACTTGATGTAGTATCAAAGACTCCTAAATCTGTGAGATTTTAAAAATTATTATTACTTTTCTCCTCATATTTAATTTCTTCATAACATTTTGAAGTCAAATTAGTTCTTGAGCAAATTGTCCATCCTCTCTTTGGAATCCATGGCTGGTTAAGAATAAAAAAAAACATGACAAAAAGAATAATATCAAAGAGATCCATGCAAACTCAAAATTAGAATTTTAATTAAGAACCTTCCCTAATTCTCCAAACTCAGGAAAAATTATACAGCAAAACTCAAATAAAATGCTGGTATATTTGCTCTCTAATAGTACCTAGGACTTTTTCTTTAAGGACTATGATGTTTTTTGTACGTAATGAATAACTCAACCAATGAACCTGGATCTTTTTCAGTAAAAGGACACAGAGAAAAACTGTTCTGCAAGTCCATCATGCTCTTTTCCAATATGCTCATATAACTACTTTTAAGCCACATGCTTTTCAATAAAATACTGGATCTACAACTATTGCTCCTTTCCACAAGCAGGTGGCTAGAAGTTGTAAATCCACTCTTTGCAGAACTTCAAAAATTTATATAAGGTATTTTTGATCCCAAAAACCCCATAGAAACGAAATATTGCGTGATTCCTGACTGAGGAGTTTAATTCTTTGCTTGACAGCAAAGGACAGCCTGAAAGAAGAAGCCCAACCCTTGTGTGTATAAATAATGCAGCACTCTGTGATGTTAACAGTTAGCCCATCAATCCTTGTCAAGAACAGAAATTCACAGTTTATGAAAACAACTTTTGTGACGTGAAGGCTGAAGGGAGATGGGCAGAGGGAGAAGTTCCATCCCAAAACCACCTGCACCTTCATAAAGCACTCACCCTAAAAGCAGAGAGACCAGACAGCTGCCCTTATTATACGCTAATTAATTTGCAATGAAAAAAGTTAAGAACATGAAAGAGAATTATTTAATCCAACTTAAAGCTATTCACTGTTTAATGTTACAGTTTCTGAGGCAGAAATTCCTGCCAAAAGGTAAGGTGTCCTGAATTAGGCCTGAGAGAAGCATTCCAGTCCCCATGCACAACATTATTAGCCTGAAATTGAGACAATTTCCCTCAACTATAACACCTAGAATGATAACTATTAGGGTTTCTGGCAGAACTGCTGCTCTGAGAGACATTTGCTTGAGACAATGAAATGATGATAAAGAAAGAAACCTGCCTTAAAAAAATCCTGTGGATTCACATTTCAAAACTGCAATGATAGAAGTGATTGAATAAAGACCATTCTGGTGCCTGGGCCACGTTTCCTTCTATAATTTAAAAATAGAGCACATTCTATAAAACAGCAAGTGTGCATGGAAAAATTCAACCCTCTTTATTCTTTCATGTAATGGGCATTAAATATAAATATGAACACATTGAGTATATATTATATAATGAGGCAGTGAAATTCACAGCAGCTGATACAGGGGTAAATGTGCTGATGCTGTAGCTGCAAAGAGAATGGCATATGAGTTTATGATGTTAGACACAGATTTTTAGGGAGACACAATGCTTTTTTCTGGTATTCCATACAGTGTGTGTTTTAAAATTCAACTTTTGGTTCCGCCATTGATGGGAAGAGGAGGGCCATGATTTCTGTCTAAAAGAGCAGCCATAATTGTACTCAATTTCCTTTGTGGCTACAGGAAATATGGCTTATGTTACAAGCTCTTTCAAAAGAAATAAAAATGATGGCCATTCACTTTCATGAGAATAAAACTTGTTCCAAAAGAGAAATCTCCAGGCAGCACCAAAAAATGAACAGCCCAGGAAACAGGCAGTCAACAGAAATCTGGTACAGATATAGCAAAAACAAGCAGCAGTTCTGAAGCTGAGAACAGCACCTAAACTCCAGAAGAAGACTGAGAAAGTACTTGCCACCTGTAGCACTCTCATGTTAAAATCAATTTTGGGAAAAGGAGCTTTAATAGTTTCCTGATTTACAGAATCATCTGCCCAAATTCCCACCTATTTCTCCACAGCTGAAGCAGAACCATAAATAATGTTAAAGACACACCTGTGCAGAGATGCAAAGTGTGAACATAGAAACAGATGAGGTCTGCAGTTCTTTTTAAGAAATTTGTAAGCTGTTTCCTCAGATTTAGTGGCGAGGCACCTAATTTGTTTCTCCTGAGGTAAAAAAGACAGTTGGAATAATTAAATTGTCTCACTTATTATTTGAAAAATAAGGTTTCTAGATACCAATAGCTCATCTACCTCCTTCTGCTTCTTTCCTAGGCTGATTTGCTTACTCTGCAGGTAGAGATTTCAGCTAAATTTCTAGCCAGAGCACTCCTGGCAGAGTGTCTAAATGGTTTTAGAAAATGCATCAAGCAGTAAATGTCAACTTTGAATGTCCTCTTGCTGGACAAGAAAACTACAGAAGAATGTAAATATCAGAGTAAAAAATTCATTATTTCATCACAGGTCTCATGAAAATCACGGTGGTTACTTCTGAAAGCATCTGTGCTCAACAGATTCTATGCACTTAAGCTGCAGCTTGTAGTTGTGGTGGAGAACTGCAATGAACTTGAGCAACACCAAGTGTAAAGATTTTTTTCTAACTTTCTGGTCTCATAATCTGAGGAGATGCACCAGCTGATTTCTCAAAACCTGAGATGGCATTACAAAAAGAAAATCAGATTATTCTAATCAGAGAATTATCATTTGAATACCACTCTGGGACTGGGCTGAAACATTAATCCTGGGTGCAGATGAAGTGCTGACTTAAGATTTGGATTTAATCTAATGGTGCAATACTGTAAAAGTGTGTCCTTACTTCAAGAGTTAGAATAAAGCACTAAAGTAATGTCTGCATAGATTAATTTCTATCATAATAAATCCCCTTCTGCCTTTAAGAAAGTATAATCTCTTGCCTTTCTAAAGGTCTACACTATGAGCTACTTTATTAATCTGAATGTGAAAGAGCAGCAGGTCACTGCACTTCAGCCTGCTGTGTTATAGACCTTTCAAGGATCTGATGTTTGACAATATGAAACACAAGTAGAAACAGAAAACAGCTTAAAAAGTAAACTCTTCTCTCTTCCATAGGTTACAGAGAGTTCATTTCTATGCCAACAGGCTCTGCAGGGAAAAAAAGAATATGAACTATTCCTGTCATTTCACATCTTCATTAGTAAAAAATGGATCAGAAACGATTAAAGGGGGAACGTGGTTATATAACAGGTCTCTGAATATTTTTTTACAACTTGTGGGAAATCTTTCATGCACAGGCTGCTGTGCAGATTTGAGGAAAGCTGCCATCAGTCGAGGCAGTGTTTCATCAAAGGATAATGAGAGATATTCCCCTGCCTGCTCAGCTGACAGCACTGGTGACACCAGCCCCAGCACCCAACCCGAGCCAGCAGCAGTGATGCTTCCTGCAGAACCAGGGAGAGGAAGAAAAATGCCTTTAATGAAGATTCCCTGGTCCTCATCAACATAGGTTCCCACATCTCTCTGCATGCTCAACAAAGCTGGCAAAAAATTACCCAGTGAGTCCCTGCACACTTTGCTTTGGTTCTGGTTGTTGCCCACCTCAGCTGTGTTCACACAGTGGATTTTTTGTGCTCACACAGGTTTTTTGCCACTTGCTAAGACTCAGGTGAATAAACCTGCATTTCTGCACCTGTGCACATTTATGGGGTGAAGGAGGTTTATGAAAAGGGAATGAATAAGACCTTAACTTAAGACTTTCTGCACAGGGCAGTTAGTCTAAGCTCTCTCTCCATTAGTTTGTTTTGTTCAATTAAAATTTTCAGAGGGTATTGCAAAGCATGACAAAAATACCTGATAATTTCCAGTCACTTGTCCTTTACTTTTAAAGCTGATCATGAGATTTTTAGCTTGAAATGTCTCAAATATTGAAATATTCATATTTCTCGCCCATCCCATTTTCCACAGAGGAACAATGAGTGCACATATTTTAACCATTAGCACAGTCCTTCAAAATTAAGTTCTAAGTGATTATGATCTTCTCTAGACAGGTGACATCTTCTTTCCTTCTTGCCCTTAGAGACTTAAAAACTTTCAGATGCACATATTTTTACTGGTCTTTACTGGTTTTTGTCCAGTTTCTACTTTCATTTCATCAGTGAAACAGGATAATTTAAAACACAACCCAAATATTTATTGTGGATTTATCACGCTTAAATGAAAATTCCCAATTTTCGACCACATCTTAGATCTTGGTTTTGTCTCTCCATTTCTTTTTTTTTATGACACACAGCATTTCAAGTTGGCAATTTGGAAGAACTAGGGTGTATGTCTATGATTTTGCATACACGCGTATATTTATTTCCACACTTTTGTATTTATACATACTTTGTATATATGGAAATGAAAGTGATTTGTTCTTCCTTTGTTTTCCCTACATTAGATGTATTCATTCTCTGGTTGCTAAGCAATCTTTAATCTCAGCACTGGTGAATTTATCTTTTCCCATCCTAAGCAAATCCAAATTTGAAAGTTGAGCAATTAAAAAGTCATCATTAACAGTTTTTAAAACTCTGATTGTGCTTCATTATACCCTTCTATCTGCACCAAAAAGAAATACTGTAGAATATAAGTTCTAAGCATATTCTCATTACACTTTGAAAAGTATCCATTGATTTCTAGTTACTTCTATTTTTGGATATCCTAAACACCTTATTTGGCAACATGTTCTTACAAGAGAAGTCATCACTATTGAAGTGATGATGGTTTTCATATTTACATTATATGAAGATTGTGGATTTTGCTTCAGGTTTAATCACTTCCCTCCATGTGATCCCAATATTTGCTAATGATCGGGCATCAGTTCAGAATCAGAACCTCCACTTGAATTTTTTGGGAGTGGATCCTGCTCATCCCCACCAAAATCCATCTGCAGGCAGGAGTAAAAGGAGTGTAGGATGTGGAGGCAAGCAGGGATTCCCTTGCAAAACCCTAGATGATCATTTTAACCCACATGCCAGCACTGAACATGCTTTCCTACATGTACAGCATCCACAATGACCTCTTTCATTACACCAAATCCTATGCATAAAGAGAATAAAGCAAAATATGCTGTAGTTTTTCATCATTACAGTTAATAAGTCTTACTGCATTCATTTCACACATTTTTTTGGTCACATGGATTTTTAGTTTTTTCATTACAGAAGTCCTGCCACTGTCAAAAAAGACACGTCACCTAAAGAGATACAAAAGAAGCGTCAGTTTTCATCATTTGCTTTCTGATTTTACAGGAAGGTGATGTTACTGATCACATTCAGAATATCAATTAGGCACTGCAGATATGAGCCTCTTGTGTGAGGGGTATGAAATAGTAAGGGCATTACAGCTATCAGCTGCAATAAAGAACTGATTCTGTTTGTTTTGGACAATGCAGCTGGCAGTACCATGTAAGCCCTGTGGATGAATGATGAAAATCCTCTAGGTCATTTTTGCTAAGAGCCTCTGGAAAGGACAGATGCAATTTTTACCTCATTTGTTCCAACTTGTTCACAAACAGACTCAAATCTGAAACTGTTACGATTAGAAAGACCCCTGAATGGATTCTACAAAATACTTGTAAATGAGTTCTCTTAGACTTTTCTCAAATATGGTATAAAAGTGGAATAAATAATGAATCTGCCAGGTTCATGGCAGCTAAAGCCACCAGGGAAGAACCCCAGGATGGGGCAGCTTGGGAGGGACCGCGGTGGTCACCCGGTGCCACCTCCCCGCTCCAGCAGGGCCACCCCGGAGCACACGGGATTGTTCCCAGGTCATTCTGGAATGTCCCCAGCCGGGGAGACCCCAGAGCCCCTCGGGGCTGTGCCCAGGACAGCAGCTCTGCCTCCCGGGAGGGGAATTGCTGGGATCAGGCCCTGCCCGGGGCTGCGGGGCCATGGCTGGGCCTGGGGCAGAGCTGGGCCTGCCCTGAGCCCTCACACAGGGACGGACTGGGACAGACAGGCAGGGACAGACAGACAGGGACAGGGGGACACAGGGACACAGGGACAGACACACAAGGACAGACAGGGACACAGGGACAGACAGGGACAAACAGGGGACATGGGGACAGACAGAGACAGACTGGGACAGACAGGGACAGACAGGGATGGACAGGGACAAACAAGGACAGACAGGGGGACAGACAGGGGGACACGGAGACAGACAGGGACAGACAGGGACACAGGGACAGACAGGGACACAGGGACAGGCACACAGGGACAGACAGGGGGACACAGGGACAGACAGGGACAGACTGGGACACAGGGACAGACAGACTGGGACAGGGGGACACAGGGATAGACTGGGACACACAGGGGGGCACAGGGACAAACGGGGACACAGGGACAGACAAGACACAGGGACAGACACATGGAGACACCCAAGGACAGACAGGGACAGACAGGGAAACACTGGGACACGCAGGGGGGCACAGGGACAGACAGGGGGACATAGGGAGACACAGGGACACAGGGACAGACAGGGACAGACAAGGACAGAGGGACAGACAGGGACAGACAGAGACAGGGACACACAGGGATAGATGGGACAGACAGGGTCACATAGCGGGACATAGGGACAAACATGGACACAAGGACAGACAGGGACAGACAAACAGGGACACACAGGGACAGACAGAGACACCCAGGGACGGACAGGGATAGACAGGAGGACATGGGGACAGACAGGGACAGACAGGACAGACAGGGACACCCAGGGATAGAGAGGGGGACACAGGGACAGATGGGATGTTGCTACAGGACACAAAATAAAATGATGTGGACACTGGAATTTTTAAGGTAAAGAGAAGGGAAGTTTAACGTGTGACTCTAACATTTATAGACTTTCAAAACTGACAGAGGATTGGAGGGTGAAAGAGCCACCAATCCAATGACACTGGGCAACCTAACAGTCTATCAAGTTTCTCCTCCTCCAGAGAGGAATGTAAAACAATTAATTATTTACATAAAGTGCGTGAGAAAGTTTGTTACCAGAATGCAAACATCAAAAACCTTAAAAGAATTAGAAAAGCAAGGTGACACAGGGGGACATGGGGACAGACAGGGAGACACAGGGACAGACAGGGACAGCCAAGGACAGCCAGGGTTGAGGTCCCTGGACTATGATAAATTCATTTGTTGCTCTCAGCTGCCTTGCACTATTACAGCCACTTCACTACATGGTGGTTTACAAGAATATTAAGTAAGGAAACAGTTTATATATGCCAAAACCTCATCTCAGTATGGCCACACTGCACAAACAAACCATATTCTTGGCAGTGGTTTTTAATTTACTTTTATTACCCACTGTACATTGTAAACCAAGCTTTAAAAAGCTGCTTGGAAAACCTCATTGCTTCTATGGAGCAACATTTGAAAATGAAGAGCTGGGAACAGTCATTGAGAAAGGATGAAAAATGAAATCAGACAGAAAACAGAGTAAATTACAGCTGTTCACAACTGGAGTGACCAAGAATATAATGCTTTTGCTATACTCGATTGTAACAGGGAGCTTAAATGTTATTTTAATATTAATACATATAGATCCTGGACTACTGAGCCAGACAACTACTCTGTTTCAGCTTCTGTTGACAGACAAATATTCCTAAAGCAATCAGTTTGTTCTCTGGGCATCACAGGACGACCAAAATGCGGAGGAATGAAGTGCATGGTAACTACTTCTTCTCACAAGACCAAGTCATTAACATGCCCTGGAACATTCCAGACACATCCCAGAGGCCACAGCAGACCTGGAAACAAACTTGGTCTCCCACTCTGACTTAATAGTGGTGAAAAAGCACAAGGAGGGTTATCTAGCTGGTCTCTATTTTTTCATTTGTTTGTTTTTGTGGGTTTTTTCCCCAGCAGCTTTGCATCCAGGTAATGTGGTGTGGTTGTAAAGCAGTGCAATGCAATGTAAATCCTGTGAATTAGAACAGGATGCCCACATCATTCCATGTTTGAAATGCAATTGTTCTCCTTTGACACTTAACACAGTCCTGTATCTGCACACAGAGTAGGCATTTTTAAAATACAGGACTAAGCATAAAGTAAATCCCAAAGGGAGGGAAAAATACTAAGAAGGAGGTGAGGATAATTAATATTATGAATACATATTCACAAATAAATTTAAGCTTTTAAAATGAAAATAATAAAATTAATTGCTTTCTTCATCCAGTGTACAGGAACAAAGGGAGGAAGGTGATTACAGTTTGATGGGTACAAATAAAGTTATAAATGTGCATCAGTGCTTACTGATCCTTTTCCACTTTCCACATGTGTGAACATGGGATCTGTCACAGCAGAGGACTGTGGGGCTTTTTCAGATTAAGAACAAAGCCTTTACATGGATTTGTATGGGATTAGCACCAGACCAGTGAAATATGTGTGTTTTATGTTTATATACTTCTGTGCTCACCTCAAGTCTCCTACTTGCTGTCCTTCTACTTTAGCTTATTTTCAAATGTGTTGATAGAATTAACTTCATTCAGTTTTCTTTCTCCCTTCACCCAAACCACAAAATTCACACCAGTTCAGCCCCCAACCTACACTTACAAGTGTTATTTTTTATCTTTTGCCATTGCTGCACAGCAATTTATGCCAGCAACAAACAACACAGTAGCTGCAGCACAAACAGGTGATTACAGAAGCCTCATTATTCACCAACAGAACATATAAAAGAGATGTTGTGAGTGCACAAATATGTTGCTGCAGCCTGATCTTGACAAAGAGACCACAATTAAAATGACTGATAAATGGATTATAAAATTCCAGTCTGAATTTCAATGTATTTCTTCTTGAACTAAGGTATTAAATACAACCCAGCAGCTCATTAGGGAATTCCTTTTTCCCCTCTATGTGTGAACCTCATTAAAGGAATCACCTGTTATTTTTTTTTATATGTTGTAGTTATGTGTTTCCTAGTGGAACTTTTTATTTATTGGAATACAGCAGTACAGTGTTATATACATATATATATATATATTTTTTTTTAATTGTTTTATTTTTAATAGGTGCTGTTCCCTCCCTTTCCCCAAGTCAAATTATTGTCTGAGCACTCCTCTGTATTGCTGGGACCTACAAACATTTTAATTGCTGCCATTTCCATGCTTTGATATCTTGACCTCATACTAACTGTCTAAAAATTCATTTTCCAGTGAGCTGTCCCAGACCACAAGGCAGTTACACCCACAGTTAGTCACCACCGTGGGGCTAGGACATCACCCTTGCCCTAAATTCAGCCTTTTTGCCCCAAAAGGTGTTCTGCTTGGTGCCAGGACATGGCCACTGCTGTGCCAGGTTGAGCTGCCTCAAAGACAAGGAGTGCACAAGACTGAACATCCCAGATGATAAAAGCACTGTTTGGACAACACTTGGCACCCCTGCAGCTTTAAGGACCAATGAACCTCCCAGAAAAGTTGGAAGCAAAAAAAGCTCTTCCAGGGAGCTGGATCAGAGAGCTGGTGCTGGGCCATGAGCTGTTACACAACAGCTTCTAACAAGATCAGCAGAATCCATTTAAATCCAAAGGGTACCTGCCCCACACTGGTGCCAGCCCAAATTAAATCCATTAACTCCACGGTGTTGCTCCAGCTCAATATTGTCAACAGCAGCAGTATTTGAATTGTTTTTATCCATTAATTGAACCACAAATTTTTAAGACAATTTCTTAATGTCCTCATAGTATTCCTTGTACCCTTTCCTCCAATTTCCTGTCTCATTTTCAATCCAGCAACGTTTAAACCACATTTTCTATTTCTCATATGTTTCTGATTAGTTCTTTACTTTTTATCCAGATTTTTCATTTTTTATTTCAGCCTCGGTTCGTAGTGTTTGTCTTTCCATTTGTGTACAGCCTTTTATGATTTTCCCCTCATTACTTATCTGCCACAGCTTTCTTGCTATGCAGTTTAAAGCTATTATTTTTAAGAAGCATCCAGAAACACTCGAGTCCTTCAGTGTATTCTAGTGGCATATCAATTATGTCTCAGTGGTGTTTCAGAATGCCAGGTTACTAACCCAGAAATTGCTGTAAATGGCTCCTTTTAGTCTTGCTGGAAACCAAATATGCAAGAGGTATGCAAGACAATTTGGAGAAATCAATAAAAAAAACATTTATC
Source organism: Passer domesticus (assembly GCF_036417665.1). Classification (NCBI taxonomy): domain Eukaryota; kingdom Metazoa; phylum Chordata; class Aves; order Passeriformes; family Passeridae; genus Passer; species Passer domesticus. The sequence continues at coordinate 80,477,206 of NC_087512.1, read as the reverse complement.
CCCTGCTTTTGTTGTACAAAAATAAAGCCCAAAAGGAAGCAGACATTTATTACACTGGACAAAGGTATTTGCTGAATTCTCCTCCTATGTTATTCAGAAATAAAATTATTTAGGTTATGAAAGCTGCACTTGAAGTACCAGTACATTTTATAAAGTTCAAGAAAAGTCAGCTCAAGCAACAATTTCTGCATTCTTCAACCTGTTTCTTCTTTATTCACCTACCCTGGTAGGTGACTGAAAGGAAGACAATGTGATATGAATATTTTCCTTTCAGCAGCTGCCAAGGAAGGCTGACAACACTGTCTGAAAAGCTCAACTATTGAAAGCAATCTACAAGGCATCACAATAGAAACCATCTTGAGTTATTATAGATCAAAGCCAGGCACTATTGCCCTCCACTACAGCTCTATTGAAACATGCTATAGATGAATAAATAAAATTTAAACATGAAGTAAATTTGGTAAGTCTCATTGTCAGGAGTGAAATGAAGACAATGGGTCTTCCCAGATGAAACATATTAGCATGAAAATAGATTAAAAACCGGGATCAAAGTACTTGAAAGTAAACAAAACCATGAAAAGCATTGCATTTATCACTGCTAGAGACCTCTATATTTATCTTCAGAATCACTGGTTGTAGATTGCAATTGTAAGCATTTTTGGAAATGCTAATCTATTCAGCAGCATGAAATGTAAGTTCCACAAACTTTTATTTCCTGGGGTCTTGCATTGCTTCTATTTTTAACAGGAAAATTATCAGTACATCTTCAATGTCATCCACTCCCTCATCAATCCATCTGATACCTGGACCTATAGAAATCAGATACTTTCTAATAAATCAGGTCCAAAGAGTATTGATTTTGGTGTGGGTTTTTTGCCTTTTTTTTTTTGTTTGTTGTGTGGTTTTTTTCTTAATTTTTTTGTTTTGTTGTTGTTGTTTTGGGGGTTTTGGGGTGGTTTTGGATTTTGGTTTTTTTTGAGGCATTGGGTTCTTTCTTTGTTTGTTTGATTTTGATGTGGTTTTTTTTGGTCTTTTTTTTAATGTTGCAAAGCCCTGTGCCTGCTGCAATTCCAATCCAAGTAGACAGAACCAAACACAGACTAATAAAAATGGTGTGTGGAACCAGCAGCACACTTCTGCTTATGGCCATCCCAAAAACAAAACGAACAAACCCAAAGAACAAACCCAACAACACCAAAAACCCCCAAAACCACAAAAAAACCCCTGCTAAACTAAAAAAAAAAAAAAAAAAAAAAAAAAAGAAACAAAAAAAACCCCACCAACTATATGAGGTCCATAACTGAGTCCTCATAAGTGATTTATCTAATCATTCTACTGCTTAGCCTTCAAACCCCATTGCGCACCAGTCTGTGTCAAATATTCAAATATTGCCCAAGAGTTGATATACTTCTGCTACACAAAAGGTAAGTGCTTTCACCCAGCTCTGCCAAGAAAAAAAAATTAAAAATTAAGCAGTAGAGGTTGTGATTGGATTATGCCTGGCTCAATGTAATGAACCTTAAAACAAAACAAAAAACCAAAAAAACAAGAGTGACAGAGATTCTCTAGGTATCAAAATTCCCCTTTCTGTGATATCACTGTCAATAATTGCATGATTCTACCTCCAGTTCTTGCTGCTTTTATAATGAGTGACTGACAATGCCTACATTCCTCTTCTAGTGGTATATTAGGCACATCTGCTAATGAAAGTGGTTTTTATCTCTCTGAACAAATTTGACAAGAGCCTGGATGTTTTCTGTTAGCTTGAGGGTTTAGGATATTTTTTTGTTTGTGTGTTTTGTCTTGCTTTCTGCCTGCACCTCACTGTGGCCAGGTGAGCATAAAACAGAAGCAAAAGTATCAAACATTCACCTTTTCAGTGGCAGACTACAGCAGGGAATCTGAGCAGAGCATTTATCAGGGCAGAACAAACCCAAAAGATCTCAGCAGCCTTAAAGAAAGGACATCAACCCTTATGCATGGTCTCATTTCCTCCTGGAAAAGTGAAACTTTGTGGTTCATGTGATGGTGAGTGGTTTTTACTATTGTTCTGTGGCAATATTAGAAAGATCAGTGGGTTTGTTTGAATTTTGCTTTGTAGTTTGGTGTTGCTTTGTTTTGTTTGGTTGCTTTGTGGGTGTTGAGGGAGGTGGCTTTTGCTGGTTTTTGTGGATGTTTTTGGCTTATTTTCTGCATGTTTTTTTCTTTCCCTTCATTTTTGTATGTTTTGTTTTGTTTTTGTTTTGGTGTTTGCTTTTTTGCTTGGTTTTTTGTTTGGTTTTGTTTGGGGGCATTTGTTGAGTTTTGTTTTGTTTGTTCGTTTGCTTCTTTTTTTGTTTGCATTGTTTTTGTTTTGCTTTGCTTTTGTTTGTTTTTCTTTTTAATGTAATTTTTTTTGGCGGAGGGGGGTGTTGTTGTTTTTGGGGTTTTTTTCCTTGCTAAGGGGAAAAATCAATCCTTATCAGAATTAAAGATCTAAAAATCAGTCTACCATTTCCATTCTCCTGCATGCCAGAACATTTTGATATGGATTACTGCCTTGCCAGAATCCAAGCAGGAAAAGAGACATCTTGTCAATTGCTAAGAATTCACAGAAAATTTTAAAAAATCCCAATAAAAAAACCCACCAACATCCAAAGGTGTATTATTTTAGATGGTTATTTAAAGAATGCTGTTTGTGATATTGCTCTTAGAAGGTCTGCAGTTCAGCATTTGAGAAAGGCCAGTCTGACAGGAATGAATGTGGTGTGAGGAAAATCATTGAACTCATTCAGATAAAATGAGATGTTCAGCAGTGTAACTAAGCTCATATTTATTGCAAATAAGCCACCATACTCACACCTGGTCTTTTTTCCAGTCCATCCAAAAACACTTGCCTGGCAGAACATTAAAATAGGAAAAGCATTATTTGAATAATTCCTCCATACATCTCATGCCATGAGCCAACAGCATCATTTCCACCCGTTACACATCTCTTTCATCTCTAGTCATATCTCAAATTTCAATTTTTCTTCAAGCACACAGAAATTAAAAAGGGAAGAGACAAAAAATAAGCAGAAGGCAGTAAAAGATAACATCAGATAAGCCAAGCTCTGAATACCAATGGATTTTCAGGCACCCAACAGGTTTGCTGTCATTATCACCCTCTCCATGGCAAAAATCAAAAGGGATTATCTGGGCCATAATTAGGGATAGATTCCAAAATTGTTTGCTTTTTGCAATCAGATCTTGTTGTTCTGTTCCTTTAAAAGGTCAATGAGGATTATTCAAATAAAAAGAAACAAAAAAAAAAAATCAAGCTAGCAGTGTATTATAAAGAAGCAGGTGGGAGAATTCATTATGAGTGAATGGCAGCTTGTTTTGGGATCTTGTTCTGGCAAGGGTATGAACGTTGCTACAACACAGCATAAATATAATTTTAATTCAGTTTTCAGTTCAGTGTTGCTCAATATACCTCCTCCACAGTCAGCATAAAGTCCCACATGGAAATGATTTGGAAAAGAGGGTTTCCTCCCTTAAATTTTGACATTAAATTACCATTGCTTCACTTTGGGGTTGGAAAAAACCCAAAAAAACCCAAAAAAACCCAAAAAAACCCCCAAAAAACCATAATGTCTCAGTGTCAAACTTGTGTTGGTGTTGTCATTAATTCAGTCTTACCGTGACAAAAAATTTCAGTTAGAAATTTAGTTAGATGACCCTGCTAAGAAATTAATTAAATTAAAAGCGCCATTGGTATGTAAAGAATATTAATTCTCATAGCTAGCAAAATTTAATTGCATTATAAATAGACTGCATTTATACAATGCAAAACTTCATATATTTAATTATAAAAATAAATACAATGCTAGTTAAAATTTTAAGACATCTACCTGGCTTTCAATTTGAATTAATAAAATGTCTGTATTTCACAAGAAACTGCATCACTGCGAGATGTAATTAAGTACTTTAATAGTACCTAAATAATTATGTGGCTCCAGAGAATGTAAAAATGTTAGCCTTATGTTTAAGCTACTCAAATAAGGTCCTTCAGGATGCCAGCATCTGGCTTTGATTCAGTCTACAGAAACTTTCAAGTTCTTAGTTTTCTCCAAATTTTAATCCTGTGAAGAGTAGCCTGTGTGAAAACAAATCACTGCAATGAGTCCAAAGTTTATCATTAATACAATAAGAGGTGACAAGTGACTTTCTGTAAGTAATTGCATCTTCAGTGAAGTCCAAAAAACATATAAGCTACAGCTGAAATAATGAACAAACAGAGTAATTTATGATGAAATACGATTAATATGATGAATTGTGGTCATTTATGATGAAATTCATAACTCTCCAGGGTTGCCATGAGAGCCTGATCTGTGAGATGAAAGCACAGCATTAACTACATTTTTAAGCTATTCAAAATGCTGCTTATGGGCTCTTAATTCTTGAAACTCTGCACAGCACACCCAGCTGTGTTTAGTGAATACTTTAACTATTTAGTTTTTTCACAGGATCTGTTTTTTCTTTTCTTTTTTTTTTTTTTTTGTTTGTTTGGTTGGTTTTTTTTGTTTTGTGGTTTTTTTTTGTTTGTTTGTTTTTGTTTTGGCTTTTTGGTTTTCTTGTGGTTTTTTGTTGTTGTTGCTTTGAAGAGACAAGCGGGGACAGAAAAAGAAATAATTGATTGTGTTCTGCATGTGAATGATTCCTGCTGGTAAGTCATCACAGACAAAGCATGTGGACTACTAATGTAAAAATCTCAGCTCTCTCAATGATAACCAGTGCCACCCAGCCTGAGAGAGAGCTTGGAATAAAGTATTGCATCCTTCTCTTACCAGTACAATTACCCAAGATATACTTCTAGGTGACAAAACTATTATGTATTCATATTGTTTTGTTTTGTTGATTTTGTTGATTTTTGTGGGGTTTTTTTTTGTTTGTTTGTTTGGTTGGTTTTTATTTTCTTTTTGGTTTGTTTCAGGTATTTTGTGTTGTTTTTCTGTGTTTTTTTCACACATCATCCTACCACTAGAAATATTTGCATTAACATAAATTCAACATAAGTTTTTGCATCACCCTGTCTTAACTGGACCTCTCAGACAAACCCCTTAAGACAGTCTTCTTATAAAGAATTGGAAATCTGTGCAATTGAATGAAAAAAAATAAAGCAATTTCCAAAGTTTGCCAAAACTAAAATACAGCTATGACTCAGTTCTTTGTCAGGCAGACAATGAAAGTCTGCTGTGGCTGTTGACTGTCCTCCCACACAGCATCTACTGAAATGTTTGTCTCAAATTTTAGAGGCTTCAGTGTTTTCTTTAAATACCTCAACACAAGCAAGGAATTGAGTGTACCTCTCAGGTCTGGAAGTCATCTTTAGAACACTAAATTTATAGCAAAATTTGGAGAAGAGAGATGGTCCTAAACAGAATCAAGACATTAAAGAAAACCAAGAGTACTGAAAATCCTTTTCAAAATGAGAAGAGCACATAAGCTGAGTCATCAGCTGACTCAAGATTGGGTCATGCTGTGAAACATTTTGTGATTTTTCAAAAGCTTTGAGGTAGACAATACCATTCAATTCTAATTCCAGATTTTTCCACAAACACTGGTGATGTACAATATATTAAGTGGGGACTGAACTTTTTGGGTGCTAGTTAAAAACAGAAAGAAGCAGCAGCGAGACAAGCAGCCATGTGCCACAGGGGAAGGAAAATACCCAAACTAAACACTCAAAATAAAAAAAACCATTATTTTTTAAAATTTTTTCTTTTTTTTTTCAGACCAAAAAAAAAAATCCTGAAACTTCCTGGTTATATTTACTGAGGCCCATGGAGTCAAAGAAAAAATAAAGTTCAGAAATATAATTTATCCAGAGCTCATCCATCCCCATTAAACAACAGATTGAAGGAATGTTATACAGCATTACTCATAGTAACCAGCAAGAGTGACAGGAGCAACAGAGACCCCTTTTTGGGTGCCCTTTTCTTATTAATTACTTTTCAGAAAGAAGGCAATTAGTTTTTTTACAATTTTTTTTTTTTATTTAGAGACCCCATGAAATATGTCATCGAAATATGTTCTTGAAACTGCAGTGAGAAGGGTGGAGGAAAGAAAAATATATTTACAGAATGCAACTCCTCTCTTCAGATACAAAATTGCCTCAGCATTGTACTCAATGATCAGGAAAACAGATGGGGTGAGGACAATTAAAAAAAAAAAAAGAGTTTAACTAAAAGCTTTACTGGTTGGTTACTCAAATTATCACTTGTCATTTTGAACCAGAGTTTTCCAAATTTGGCCAAAACAAAACTCTGAGGAAAAACTGAGAGAATTAAGTTGATCACATCCTGACTTCTAAATCTTATAATTATGATCTTTATAGGGCCCATATTTGATTTCACTCTAAATCTACAGAGGACCCCTTGGGATTGATTATGCGGAGTTCATAATTATCCAGCAAATATTACAAGAGTTTCCAAGGGGGAAATTACAATATTACAATTATACCATGCTATTTGAATCAATTTAGGAGCACACAGAACATAATTTGGACAGACAGACACAAACAAGACACAAGCCCCCAGCAGTTAATCTGATCCCTCGTCAATCAGGTGCATGGCAAAAATATTCCTCCAACTGGAGGGAAAAAAAAGGAAACAAAAAGGGAAAAAAATAGTGAAGTCCTATCTTCTTAATAAAAAACCCTGTCAGAACAGGTTGTGGAAAGATTAATGTCATTAGTAAGTTGTCATGCAACAACTCTGTATTAATTTGAGCCTCAACCCTACAATCTGTCTCCTAGAATGCATATTATAAGTCTCATTAAAGCTAATGAGGTTTTGACGAGGCTTCAAACTTGTGGACAGGATTTTATGATTGTGCACCAGATATTTCAATCAGACTGGTTTAAATCCATTCTAATTTTTGCCAGCTCGCTTTGGGGTTTGCATCTTCCCCCTCACAAAACTATTTTATTGGGGTGAATTTCAGGGATCTAGGTCTTTAATTATGAAGTTTTCTTAGTCACAAGTAGAGGCACTGCGAATTCATGCTATGATACAGCATTTATTTTGAAATGTCTCCTGTAAATACAGCTTCTTGGGTTATATATGCAAGATGAAGACCTCCAAAGGCTGACAGGAATGTAAATGGAGCATGCAATTGTGCTGGACAAAATGCCTTCTAAAGAACTCCCCTTACTAATTGGCAATTAATATTAATTCAGTATTAAAGTGTCTCCTTCCAAAAGAAACAATAAAAAAAAACCCTAACAAAATAAACCAGAGGAAACAGAATTCAACACCACCAAGAAGAAAAGACATCCAAAATGCAGAATCCACACGGCTACATCGATGTGGCAGTACTACTCCTCAAGGGAATGGAAAAATTTGCCACAGTCAGAATATCAGGACTTTGCATACCACAGTGCAGGAGAATCCAGAGATTCAGCCATTAAATTTTGCTGTCTTTGTGTAGGGTACTCATCGATAAAAAAAAAGCCAAAAAAACTCCAAAAAACCCCAAAAACACAAGCCAAAAAACAAACAAACAAACAAACCCCCCCCCCCCAAAAAAAAAACTATATAAGTATGCAGATTTTCTCATTAAAGCACCTCATCATGGCTTTGAAAGTGTCACCAAAACATGGATTTAAGCAGTTAAAAAAAACCTCAGAAAATAGTTGCTGAGGATCATTGTTCTCAAATTCAGTGGAGAACTTCATTTACTCAAGTTAATCTGAAAGCTTCCATAAGTCTTTCAAGACATGAAACATATTCATGGAAAATGAAGATACCACAACATCTAAAAGAACAGTCTTTAACACAGATCTGGATGCTCAAGGATCATGACTGACTTTCTGACCTCACCCTCCTCTTCAGGTGATTCCTGAGGGAATTTTAAATGGGATTTCCACAGAAGTGAGAACTCACCCAACAAAATTGAAATATTGTTTGTGAGGAATTCTCCACAAATAAGAGCCTCCTAAATTCTAGAATCTGGCATTGTTTCAAATTGTCTCAGCTCAGCCTGAACTATTGCATCCATTTAAGGGCTGGTTTTAGGCTGAGCAGAGAACAATTATCACTCAGTGGAAATAGGAAGACACGTAGGAAAACAAATATGAAATGGCATCAAGGGTGCCACCTGCAATAATGACTCTTTGAGCTATGAGATTTTCCTTTATAGCAGTCTGGATTTCAGGCAGAGTTCCCTCCATGATTTTGAGGTGTTATCCATTCTCATATGACCTCACAAGTTTTTTCTGTAATATTTACAGCTAATTGCCTGCCTGTGTTCTGCCCTCAAATAAATTTTGCAACCAATAAGACTTGCAAAATTCAACTGATTTTTCTACTGAAACTTTGATTTCTTTATTTTGGTTTTTTTTTCTTTTTTTTATGTAAGAAATTTCTTCATTTAGCAAAACATTCTTTCCAGAACTGACAGCAAATATGACAATTTGCACAAAACCTGCAGGCAGAAAAATCCACGTTGCAGAGTGCTGCATCCAGCATCCCACCTGCAATAGTCTGCCTTAGAAAAACACCCAAATGTGCCAAAAAAAGCATAATTTACTCTGAGTAGGTATGGGCCATCACATTTTGTGAGCCTTTAAGAGTTACTTAGTTCTGAATATACAAAACTGAGGTGTCCAAGGCCAGATTGGATGGGATTTGGAGCAACCTGGATAGTGAAAGGTGCCCCTGCCCACGGCAGGAGGTGTCACTGGAGGGGATTTAAGGTCCCTTCCAGCCCAAACCAATCTAAAATTCTTTGATCTAGGAATTGCATCAAATCCTGGAATAACTATATTGCCATATCCACAATGAAAGATTACACATACATTTCCATTATTTGATTTTTTTTCTGTTTGTTTTCTTTTTTCGGTAGTTGGAAAATTAACTTTTATTGAAGTATCTGCCCCAAATTCATTTGTGTAACTCACTTAAGGCAGTTGCCTACATGCAGGCAAGCACAATGTGAAATTAGGTCCCAGGTGCTCAGCAAATATTGAATATGTAAGTTGTACAAGTTGTTTTGTACTAGAGATTAATTGCTGCTTTTTAGAGTGTGAATATGCTGCATAAGATATAAAAATATGTAAAAGGGTAAGTGAAATATTAAATCTGAGATTCATATGAATTCTATAAATATTAATTACCTCCACTTTAAAAAAAATGTAGATATCTAACATTATTGAAACAGAGAAAAAAAATTTATATCTGTTTTCACAGAAAGGTTTTGAACTACCTGATGTTAACCACCTTCTTTAATGGCAAATAAAGCATTTATTATTATTTTGTGGTCATTAAGTGGAACAAAATATATTACCTGTAAATAAACTGAATTTGGGATATTTTTCTATTTTGGTAGGTAACTAGATTCCACTGAGAATACTCTGGAAAACAGTGAGAAAGAAACAACAAAAATTACAACCCAATCCATCATAAAATCTTGGGCACAACTTTGTGGGTGTTTGCAAAAGCAAATGAAAGGAGCATTTAGTCTTCACTTGAAACTAAACAGTTTTCTTGTTACTTTGATGTGAAAACCTGTATTTTAAATAAAATTCTGCCATTATGAGAAATGGTTGTAGAGAAATTATTTCAAGAATCCCTACAGTGCTGATTCCCAGCTAACATACAAATGTTAGCATATAAAATGTACTGATGTTACGTGCTTTAAAATGTTGCATTGCATTTGAAATAACAAGCCTGGTAAATTTGTACAAGCTTGGAAATTTCAAGTAGAGGTGCAGCAGTTATATTATTTAATCAAAATGTACAAGTTCCGCAGAACCAACGACTGTCCTCACACAAATATGTTAAAGATATGAGATTGGATTCACTTCTCTATTTTTAGTTTTCCACAATTTCTAACCAGTTACTCCCTAGGAGCTTTCCAGGCTTGCATAAATCAGCTTAATTAGCAGATACCCAGCTGAATTGTATTCTGTGTCCACTTTTCACCTTTAAAAATAGACAAGGACTCGTAAAATGCACACACAATGTAATTTCACCTAGGTGGAAAAAAACTAACATTTTCTAAAATGCGATTCCTAATAAGTCCTTATTTGACCTACTCACTTTTGAGGGGTATATCCAGACTGTGATGGTAGAACAGCTCTAATTCAGGAAGGACTGAGCCTTGGGATATCCTGCCTTCAGTTACACCAGAGAAATAAATCACAACCCTACCTCAGCTAAACCAACCTGGTCCTCCCTCTTTCATGGCCAAAAATTGCAGCTGAGAAGATCAGGTGAGGAATGGCTCATCAGTACAGTTTTAATTGTTGTTATCACTGTCGTATTGAAAAGGTTCTGAAATTATTTATTACCCATTTAAATCTCAATTTGGTTTGCCTAGATTTCAGTGTCAGGTATTTTTTAGAATAGCTTCTACACAAGAGTGGGACTGCACAAGTAAAGCCAAACTCCTTTTACTAACACAAACTCACAGAGGTCACTGCAATATGAGCAAAACTCTTTGATTCAAAATAAATGCCTGTATTTCTCTCAAAAAAAATTCCTACTTGATAGAATTCTGAGATGTCTGACCTTCTCAAGAGAGCAGATTTAGAGCTGTGTCACTCCACTTTGGTAACATTGCTTTGACTTTTCAGGGATATTCTTACCAGCCAAAACAAACCTTCAAGTGCTGCAATCTGAAAAACCCCTACCAAAAAAAATATCCATTTATTTGGTGATTATATTGTGTGTCTAACATTTTCCACCTTGTAACAACAACAACAACAGGATACAAATGTCTGACTTGGTACAAAAAAATCCCCAAGCCATACGTTCAGGAACAGCACTGAGATGGCAAGACTTGCTAGAGGAACTATTTACTATAAAACCAAGAAATAAATTACACTTTCTCCACCAAAATGTTATTTTTTTCAGCGTTGTCAATAAAATATTTTTCAGTGTTTCTACTTATCAAAATAGTCTTCAGGTGATTGGTCAAAGCATAGATGGACATAAACCAAGCAGCTTGGTGCTTAATTTCCCTTGTTCCATCTGTCATTTGCAAGAAAGTGCACAAACATGAAGGTATAAGCAGAAAACAGTCTAAAACTGAACTGAGCTAAAATTATTGGTGCACTGATGGCATTAATTCAAATTTAATATGCCTTGAATTCAACAGACATGCAACATTCAAAGGCAAAAATAATGGCACACATAAGAGAGACTACAATCAGTGGAGAGAAAATAAAATTGCAGAACTATGGTAAGAACATAAGAATATTTGCACAGATAAACCATTTTTACAAGTAAAAAGTTTCTCTGCCATGGCCCTTGCTTTTGAATCACACTGATAGCAGATTCACCTTTCCCTCACCCTTTTCCTCCTAATCATCTTGTTTCACTACAGTTAAGGACATATTTGAAAGAAATGTTTCTCCTGACATGAAAGTAAGCCAATTTTATAGAATTTCTGTCTCCAGGAGAAAAAGCAGCCATCCAGAGTGCACTCCACATTCCTTTTGGGAACAAAGATTTTAGAGAGAAGAGGGTTAGCCCACATCACACCCAGTGAGCAAAGAGCAGAAGTCCAATACTCCATCACGGAATCATTTACTCTTCTTTGGTCTTACTGTCACTTACATCAGCAATAACAGTCCCTGGTGAAAAAGGGAAAAAAAACCCTAAACACAAATCTTCCCCCACAAAACTCAACACGGCAATGGGATGGGTGGTAAGAAAAAATGGGTAATCAGTAAAAACAGTGTAGTAAGCGCAAGACATGATTGAACAAATCAGGGTGTAAGTTCAGTAAACCACAGCAAAGAACATTCCTAAGGGCGTGGAGATATGGAAGGAGCACAAGCCCTTTTCAGAATACACCCAGATATCTTCAGGTTTGTCAAACAGCATTCCACGAGGCTGAAAACCTGAAATTACAGATTCGCAGAACCACAGAATATTTGGGGCAGGAAGGGATGTCTGGAGATGATCTGGTCCAATTCCCCAGGCCAGGCAGGGTGCCCTGGGCAGTGGCCCAGCCCCGTGCCCGGCTGGGGCTGCCATGGCTCCACACAGGGACACTCGAGGCCCTCCCTGGGCAGCTGCTCCAGGCCTCTGCCCCTCCATGGACACAAGTTCTTCCTCCTGCTGCTGCCCCTGCCAGCCCTGCCTGGGATGGCCACTGCTGCTGCTGCTGCCCCTGGCAGCCCTGAGCAGAGCCTGGCCGTGCTCTGGCAGCCCTGGCAGATGTTTGGCTGGGTGGATGGAGGGATCCCCCTCGGTGTTCCCTTCTGCAGCCTGCCCAGCCCAGCCCAGAGCTGCTGCAGAGCCCAAATCCTCTCTGGGGCTGCCCTGGAGCCTCTCCAGCAGCTCCTGGTGTCTGCTGTGCTCAGGAGCCTCAGCTGGGCAGGGCACAGGGGCAGCGTCCCCTCCCTCACTGCTCCCACTCTCTTCCTGATGCTCCTGAGGTTGTTCTCTTTATTCCCATCTTCCTCACTTAGAAGATCAGCAAAATGCACAATTGTGTTTTTTTTATTTTAAATTTCCGCACCCAACCAACCTGTGTTACCTACTTTTCTTTTAAACTTTAAAACTCCTGCCAAGCAACTTAACTTCAAGATACATAATCCAAACAGGCAGGATATTTAAGTTCCCTAATTTTTTTTTTTCAGATATACAGTTATGAACATATTAACAATATGGATTCATTTCCATGGTCATAAAAATTTGAATAAAACCAATACCAGTTTTCCAAGAAGCTGCAGTCTACTGAAGGTAAAAATTTGATTACATACTTCAGTAGATTATATTTTGCTGTCTATGCTGATTGTGCCTTCTGGGAGATCCAGTTTCCATTTTAAGAGCTGTCTAGCAAACAGCTTAAAGAGTATCACTGTGTACCAACAGATGCTCACAGCAAACAAGAGATTTCTACCAGATTGAGGGGAAAAAAGGAACTACACAATGCTGAATAGGATTGTGGGATGTAAATCTTATGTCTTTGGGATGTAAATTAATAACAGATACAATGAGCCAAGGATTAGACAATTCTGGGCTCAGGAGCTGATCTTTGTGGGTTTTAGCTACTCCTGGTGACAAATATTTATTGTGGGGCATAAGACCATTATTTATAATTTTCTTATGTGTTGGTAGATGAAATTTAGATAGTTTAGGAAAATGGAAATGTTAAAATAATAAAAAGGATCTTGCTGTTAATAACCTTGTCTAAATAACTTCTTGACTATTACACATGGCCATCACATCTCTTTCCAGAACTGGCAAAAACTTGATTGTCTCCAAACTGTGTTCTCCTGGACACTAAGCCTTGATTTTAGTATTAAGACATCTCAGAAATTTAGGCTCCGTCTTGTGGTGGTCAAAACTGTGTACTTGCACTCACTATAAATTACTCATTATTTGTCATATAAATACTTCCTCCTAACAACTTACTGTGATAGTTTAATAACTGCTGGCTAGTCAAGAGTGCAAACCTACTCTGAAACATCTGCTTTTTAAAAATGTGTAAATCAAAGGTTAATATTGTCAGAAAATTTTTCTGCATTTAGTCCATATCCTCAGTTCTGGGCAATGAAAAAATCCATAAAGGGCAGATTAAAAAAAGTCTTAAATAAAAATTTCTCTAAGCACTTAGATCTGAGCAATTCTCTGATCTTATCCTTGTTGTTTTAGTCTCAAGATGTGAAATGGAAACAGACTCAGCAGTCAGTAATGCCTTGCAACACTGCCTGTCCCCACTCCCACTCGTTCTGCCACATTCCCTAACTAACTCTGAAATCTCTACACAGTTGTCCACACAGCAGATTAAACACTAAACCACCCAAACCTCCCATTTAGGAGAGTAAATCAGTGCTCAAACCCATCCCTGCTGATATCCCCAAGCAGATTGCTTCCTCCCTTCCTGCTCTCCCTCCTCATGGGTGGGACTGGCAGAACTGCTCCTCAGACAAGAGAAGGCACAAGGAGAAAGAATATAAAATATGGAATACAGAGGGTGTTTGCAAGGTAACCTGATTTCAAATAAACTGCAACAAGCCACTGTGGTCATTCACATGTTTCTGTCTGGGCAACTCCTGTCACCAGAGACAAAGTGATGAGGAAAAAAAAAAATCCCAGCAGGGCAGGCTAAAGAAAATAATATTGAGTGCAGAGTAAGATCTCTCCATCCCCATGACTGAATCTTTACAGAGAGACAGACGCTAGTGAAATCCTGGGAGGAAAGAAAAATGCTTTCATAGCTTTTTTCCCTCAGATTACTTGCTCTGCTCTTGCCTGCTGGGTTTTTTTTTCAGTAAGGAGTACATTTGTAAAAGAAGACTGGTCTTCTGCCTTAGAGGTTATCACAAAATCTATATTGGACACTACACCCTCAAGCTTCCAGATATTTACTGGTTTTTCCTCTTTCCTATCTCTCTAAGCAAATGACATTTTTTCCCTATGTTCTTCACACCATCTCTTTTTTTTAGTGCAGCAAATTGGGGTTTTTTTTGCTGGTAGTGGTAGTAGAATGTACAAGAATATACAATAAATCCTTTCATTCCTGACTCTTGCACTAGTGAAAGAGCATAAATTAATCCTGGTTTCACTCTAAAAGCGGCACCTCCTCAGCAGAGATCCTTCTTGGATTGTCATACATATTTCAATTATCATTTCAGAACCTCCCTGCATCCCCTGGAAATTAGTAAGACAGAGGAGTACATGCTACACCTGAGTGGCTGACAGCCATGGCAACACTCTGAATTGCCACCTGAGAGCAGAGCAGGGGATTGATTGGCACTTACTCATGAACCAGCCAGACTCTCCCATGATTACTTTATCTAAATATCATTTTCCTCTTTCACAGTGCATCACCTCCCTGAAATACCCACAGCATTCACTTTTAAGAGATAACTTATCACACCCACTGCTGCAGCTTGCAGTTTGTCCACACTCGCACATCCATCATGGGTTTAATTGTAACAGATAACTCCATGCATGGGCAATTTCACACATTTTACATTAATCTGAAAGAGATATTGCTGTACAAGTCCATGTGCAGAGAACTCCTCAGCATGATGAGACACACAACAGCCTTCTCCTACTCTCTGTGCTCTTCCTCTCATGTTTGTCTTGATGCTAAGATAAATACTTGTCTGTTGGGAGTCTCTGAGAGAACTTTTTTGGGTTTTTTTTTTTTTTTGGCAGATGAAGCAAAAGTAGATGTGAATACAGAAAAAGAAGTTTTGGTTTCTGCTTAGTTTTGTTGATTGTATTGTAACACCATGACATTTTATAACATAAAATAAATGCAAAATATGCATCAGAATTTAGCAGATGAGGTTGGAGATAGAAATTTCAAAGTGATTTTACTGTGCTTTCCCTGGTGTGTCTAGCAGGTTTGCTGCTGATGCCTACAATAAAATCACAGGAGAAGTCCTTGTCTGTACAAAATCTGAGTGCCCAGATTCCAGCCTCTCAGCACTCTTTAACCAGCTTAATTCTTCCAATATCTCCCCTTCTCAGCTCTGGATGGAAAATGTGGGTTATGTTCTCTTGGTTGAAAAGCAGGAGTTTATTTCTGGTACTTTCTGGTACTACATGAGTAGAAGAAATGAAGAATAGTGTATATCTATATGAAAGCCAGCATACTGGAAGATATAAACTCTTATTTCTGGATTTAGATACTAGAGCTGCTTGATATGGGCAGAAACATTTTGACAGGGATTTCCAAAATCCTGCTCTAAAGCTTCGTAACAATAAAAGAGTGTAAGATTTTAATACCCTTTTACACTTCCTGCTAACTCACCATCAAATAATCCAAATGTGTACTACCTGTTTTCTGGTGTCAGGTAACTGTGGGGATCACAGCCAGCAATTCTGCCAGCTGGGAAAGTGGAAAGGTAAATTAAAATTTTCTCTTACTTATTTGGATGAATCAACGCAAATTGCCTTCCACGTATGAGACTTGGATGGAGCTCTGTCATTTGCAGAAGGATTTTTTGGGGTTTTTTGTCATTGTTTGCTATTTTGAAAAGCCTGAAAAGCCAGATAAATCAGAAGTTCCCAGTTCCCTTCTGGGGCTGTTGTGTCTATGTGGTGGAACACAGTGAGTCTGGAAGCTGGTGAGAAACTGAGCTGTTTCAACATCTCCAGAAAAAACTACCACAACCTGAGAGAGTGTCAATAATAGACAGACAATTCTCATCTCAGGTGTGGAGTTCTTGACAGAGATATCTCAGGGAAACACAAGGAAACACCCTGTAAAAGATGGGGTAGGCAACAATAAAGTAGGTTATAATAATAATGGATTTAAAAGTTGTGGATAACAAGCATCACCAACTTTAACCTAAGGGATGATTCTAGTGGAATCACTTGTAGAAAATATAGGTTTCTGCCAAGAAAGTACTGATAAATAATATTTTAAAAGGAAATCAGTCCAGATTTTTAGTAGGAAAAGTCTCAAATGTGCATGGAAGGAAGCAGAACCTGCTTCCTTCAAGGGTAAGGTGCTGTGGCTTTAATGTCCTTGTTTGCAAACTCTGAAATGCAGGAGCACTTACCAAGAGGTTGTGCGAATTATTCTCCATCTTAAAATAATTTGAATGTCAAAATTAATAGAGGAAATGACCCCCAGTGTCTGTATCAACAACAGCTCTGCCAAGATACATGAAAAATATGGGTTTATGTTTTCCTTCCTGTTGTCTCTGGCCAGGTCAGCCACCCATTCACAACCACAGAACCTTGCTTTCTGTTGGACTGAAGTCTTACAGGTTTTCTACTTCAGACAGTATTTAAAGGAAGGAAATTATTGCAATCATCTATGCCAATGAGGTAAGTGAAAATATGTTTTGTTAGTTCATAGTGAAAACACAAACTGGAGCTCCTGTGAATCATAGCTGAGCAAGCTGAGTTAAACTGTAATAGAAGATTAGCTACTCATGGAAAAACAGAATGGGCTGAAAATTGTCAATTCCAACTGAACTTCAATAAGAATTTGGACTCCCAGAGGAAAAATCTTAATGTTTTCAAGATGGCATAAGTATTTCCAATTTGTATCCTGAAACAAGATTTCATTTTGAAATGTGATTGCTGTGGTTTCCTTAGCAAAGTGAAAAACACTCCAAAACCACAGAATGTATTATTACAGGAAACAAAGACCAACATTTTCAGTTTGGAGGGAGAACTTTTTTCCTCCATTTAGGTCAGCAAAACAGTTATTCACAGAGCCAACATCATGAATCTGTGGTGAAAGACATTGGAGATATCACTGAGTTTATATTTACTGTAAGTGCTACATGATACAAAATGTTTGGCATAGGTAATCACAGGAAAAGGAAAAAATTATCTCATGGTTAAAAAAGTTGAATGAAACTTCAGTTACCTTGTCTTTAACCCAGACTACTTTTAAAGGGTTATTACCTGTTGCTCACTTTGTGAACTACAGACGAAACTGATGAAAATGTGACTACCCTGCAATAAATGTTAGCTCTGTTAGCTTAACTTTTAAAACTCTCCTTAAAGAAGTGGAATGCTGTTAGAATATCAGGCAGCCAGGGTGCCCTGCCTCAGTTTCCTATTCCAGTAAATGCAATTACCTGTTCTCTTTTCAGGGAGTTGTTATATAAATATTTTCAGCTACATTCAGGAGGATTACAGAGACTTTTACAAAGATGAACACAGATGACGCCTGCAAGGAAATTAATCATTCTATTCCATGAGCAGGTTTTGAACAGTGTGCAGTAAGTAATGCCTAACTCTAGTGTGATTAGAAGGTAAATGGGTTTGGAGCCACAACTCTGAGATGAATACCAGGGAAAAGAAGCAGAGCTCCATGCATGTTTGGGCTCTGGACAGGTATTGTCCTAGCCTGCCAACCAGAATTGCACAGACAGAGTGGTCTGAAGGGCAGTCTGAGAAGCATTTCTTGATGGAGCTGAAAAATCACTGCTCAGGTGGAATGGGACTAAGTATTTGGCAGAGAGAAGCTCTCAGCAGAATCAACAGCAGTTTAGAGCAGAGGTTTACAAAATCAGTGAAAAGCAATCCAGGACTTGGAAACTCTGAGTTTCCACCAATTTACAGTTACAGACTTTTCTTGTGTGCATATGTCTTTACTGCTTTTTGAACCTAAGCAAAACCTGTGGCAATAAAACCTGACAAAAGACCACTTTTTTACCAAGACACTGGATTAAGAAGTACATCTATCTTCTTTAGACTTAGACCATCTTGTCCAAGGGCATGGGGAACTAGATGTATGCTCACAACACAATGACTGAGTCTGATATTTTATCACCTGTCTGTATTTCCAAGTCCTTTATGTTCTGCCAGAACTTTTCATCAACTTCCATCCAGGAAAAATTATTCAATTTTTGTCCAGGAAGAACTTTGATTGAGTTTGAACTTTCTTTTCTCTTTTTTTAATCACCAAAATGACAAAAAAAGTTTCACACTACCTGAGCAACAGGTACACATGCTCACATATTTGAGAGGAAGGGAGGACAAAAATATCTGGTTGTATCTGTAAGTATTTTACACAACTACTATCTTCTATACTTACATTCAAAAGAATTCTGCATTGCTGCTGAGATCATTTCATGATTATTATAATAACAAATGCGAGGAGATGCTGAAGATGCTGGACCTGTTACTGAATGAGGAGATGCTCTGCTGAGTGAAAAAAACATCCACCTCTGCCTTGTGGCATAACAAAAAATATCCACTTTTAAGACAGAAAACAGCATGGAATAATTTATTACATCACAAGCCAAAGACAAGCTAAGTAAAGCTATTCATTTAACATTAATTTTGTGCTTATTTTCTGTGTAGTGCTTGCCTAACTCTGAAAATTTAATTTTCCTTTAGGTTTTTTTCTAGATACTTTGCAGCTGAACAGGAAAGGGGCATCAACTCAGACTTTACCAAAACATATAAAAGTTGAAGAACAGCAACAAGCAGAAAACTCTTTCTTCCAGGCACAGAACAAGTTAAAAATTTTCCTCAGTTACTAATTTGGTAAGACTTTACTTTAGACTAATACTTAAAAACCATTAAAATAACCTCTAAAATATACTATTATTGTGTGGCTCACTGGGAATGAAGCACTCAACTGAGAACACATTTCTGAAGAGAAGCAAATTGAAGTGGAGAGCAGGAACAGCCCAATGCCCAATGATTTTTAACATCCTTCAAGGTGGCATCATCTAACTAATTAAACTGATTACATTTGAGAACTTCAGAAGCCTAGAGATAAATTCCTAATCTTGAGTAGTCCTAAAAGCCTTGATTATTAATCTGCTAATTGTGTGAAGGCACTTGCTATTAACTTCAGCAGTTCAGGAAGAGAAAATAAAACAACTTTTGTCTATGGCTCAAAGCCTTGTAAAATAATAATGTGAATTTTTAGACTGATTCCCACTGCTACCATAGATAGAAAGTAATTGCATTTTTTATCAGAAAGAAAATTTAAAGTTAACAGAAGAATAGTTAAAACTATCTTCAGACATCCAAAACATGGGCTTTTTTTTCCTTAGCTTCCATTCCAATATTGGAAGTATTGTTCATCATGAGACCTGTGTAGGAAGGAATCCATCCCCAGTGTGGCCATGCTCCTCTTTACTGTAAGGGAAATAATTTTATGGTTTGTTTTTAATGTTTTATGTTTTTAACCCTATTTGTGACAAAGACTAAAGAAGCACCATTGCCATTAAGCAGGGAGTATTACCTGAGTTAAATAGAAGTGACAATGAGCAGGAGCAGAGGGAAGAGGAAGAGGAGGAAAGTACCAAGAAGAAGGCAACAGGAGTAAATTATGGTCATGGATTCCTCACAACTGAAATATTCCATTTCTTTCCACTCTATTCCACTCAAATGTGAGCTTGGGCCCAGCTCTCCCAGCTTCTACTCTTCGAAGGGGATTTCTTTACCTCCTTGCACAATTTCTCTTCAAGTTTCAAAGGCAGAAATTTCATTCACACAGACCTGCCACGTCTCTCTGCTCGTAAGGAGGAATCTCCCTTGGTTCTCCTGCATCAAGCATGAGCCAGGGAAAAAGAGAGTTTTGATTTTTCTATCTTTTTTCTTTTTTTTTTTTTTCAGAGTATACCACAAAGAACTGTGCCCTCTCTTCCCACACAGTTCATCTTCACCTTCCACCCCTCTCTTCCCCCAGGGCTGACCTGCCAATAAACCTGTAGATTAGCTTTATATTCCTTCTGGATGTAGCCCTCCTTCCTGAAGGATGAAAGAAGGATGGAGGAAATTGGACACATTTTCATCATCATAAAGTCTAAAGCTGCCTCTTCCAGGAAAGTTTAAGTCAAAAGTAGAGAGGAACATGTACAGAATTGGCTCAATTTTTTGTGCAGTGTCCCCTGCCTACACAAACATCTAGACCTTGGATCTACAGCTCCTTTTGGGTGTTTTCCCTCCCAGGCATAAATAGCACCTTTCCTTGGTATGGTTGGCCAGGCACTCCCACAGCCCTCTGATTTCCAAGGACTGTTTTCATCTGCTTTCCTAAACAAAAATATGTATGCATTTTAATTGGATTTATTTTTAAAATGTGCATCAGTTCACTGAGTGGAATATTAAGAAATTCAGAATAGTTACCTCCTTAGGAGGTGAAAATAGCTGGCTCTAGAAAATTTATTCCACATCGTGTCCCATTCCATGCCAAAATATACAGCCCAATTATCCATCATCAGTTATCAGCCATCCCACTCTATAAATATGCTAAATACCAGTAACAGTTTAAAATCTGTTCCTGCAATCAAAATACATAACTAGAAAAGTTTTCACTGAAGTATTTAAATATCTTAAGAACACTTTTTTGACAAGCCAAATGTGATTTACAGTGGGGACACAGAAGAACACGCACTATGAGCTGGTTAAAAATAGGGGGAAGAAAAGCCAGAAAATATATTCACATTTGTTACTCACAAAGTGACATCTGAAATGATACAGTTATTCAGATGGAAGAAGATATGCTGCTGGTACCTAAATGAAGGAACTGAGCCCCATGCAGGCTCCAAACAAAACTATGGCTAGTTACCAGCTCTCTGTCAAAGGTCTGTGAGGTGCCAGTCAAGGGTTGTACAAGAATTCTTAATATCCTCTCTTCATTTTTATTAAAATGACCAGAAGCAGATTTTCTAAACCTGCCAGTCTTTTCAGAGCTAAATCAAAAGGCTCTTTCTGACATCAGGCCTTGGAAACCACTCTGATGGAGGACGGTGCCTGCCACATGATTTAAATTTTAAAAATTAGTTACCTCATTAAGAACTAATGTGTGTTCAGCAGGAAGACAATCCTACACAGTGAGGAATGACATGGGCCAGATGATTAAGCTGAACAGCCAGCAGAATAAAATGTGTTCCATTCCAGCAGGTAGAATTCCTGAGCTAAACTTTCCAAGTTAATTGTTCTCTTGCTTTTAAATCCCAGTTTTCACTGAGGAATCAGCACATAATAGGCCAGCTGACACTGGAGAAGCTCCAGTGAGTTGGTGAGAGAATTAAGGAACAGCACAACTCCCAAGGCAGCTGAATGTGCAGGGCTAGAGAAGGGAAGAGGGAAATAACACATTCTAATGTCTACTCTGTAGTTATCCAACATCAGGAACCAAGAGATACAAGCTCCAAGAGAGCTGGAGAGGGACCCTGGGCAAGGGATGGAGTAACAGGACAAGGGGAAAAGCTTCAGAGGGCAGGGCTGGCTGGGATCTTGGCAATGGGAATTGTTCCCTGGCAGGGTGGGCAGGGCTGGCACAGGGTGCCCAGAGCAGCTGGGGCTGCCCCTGGATCCCTGGCAGTGCCCAAGGCCAGGCTGGACACTGGGGCTGGAGCAGCCTGGCACAGGGGAAGGTGTCCCTGCCATGGCTGGGGTGGCACTGGGTGGGATTTAAAGTCCCTTCCAACCCAAATCATTCTGGGATCCTTCATGCTCAAGGACCTCGCAACAATCACACTCACAGCTCAATCTGTTTGCTATGTGAGTGGGGCTCTGCAACACAGCTGCTATGAAAATAACCCCAAAACCCACACCAGAAAGCCAGGAACCAAACAAAAAAGCCTGTTAGCCATAAAAAAAAAATTAAAAAATGCAAGTATTAAAAAAAAATATGCAAGTATTAAAGAAAAGGTATGTTCAAGCATAGTCATGTACATGTCAGTGCAGAAGATAGAAGTCTGTTTTCATGTGCTTCACTTCCTGAATCTGTCCTGACTATGTGCTCAAACAGAAGGGGGAAAAAATGCTGAAAATTACATCAAAAGTGAAAGTCGCAGACACAGGTTCACTGCTGTTTTACCCTTTCTGAAGTGCATTATTTCTTTCTGCAGTTTATAAAGGGGATGTAGGGAAGCAGAGTCTGCAATACTACAAAAAAAAGCCTAGAGTACCTTGGAAATTCTTTTACCTTTCCAAAACTCTGGCCTTGGAAATACCAAAAATCATACACATAAATAAAATCACACACAAAAATACATTTTGCACCCATAGGCTCATTGGGTCCAAAATTCCCCTGTTTTTCATACACTACACATAATTTCCTATATTAATAAGGAATGCTGTGATCTCTGTTATGTCTTTATGTCTGTTACTGTGCAGTCTTTAAATATAAATATGTGGTACATTCTAAAAAATGTCTGGCCAGTCTATTCTGCACACTGTTTATGCAGTTTGAGTGTATTAAACCACATGGAACATTATATTTTACTTCCACGTGTACAAACCCCATGACTGTGCTCCAGAAGCTGCCAAATACTATTCTTATGTGGTTCAAGAAAAAAACCAAACAAACAATTTTGTGAAGTTCAGGAACCCACACAAATGCTAATACAAATGTGGGGTTTTTAGAAAGAATGTGCTACACCTATTATTTTATGGTTATTTTTCTGTTTTTCCTTAATTTTTCCTCAGCTGTTAAAAAAATGGTGTTCTAATGTAAAAGCTGCTAGATTCTAGTTTAAATATCATTTCTACATATGAAACACTCTCACCACTGCTGGTTTGTTGTGGACTTTCTGTGGCCATGAAGAAATAAGAGGTGCAAGAGATTTTTTCCCCAATCCATTATGGGAAGCACTGAAAGCAGTAAATGTTTTCTGACATCTGAAAGCCTTCCTAACATGTCATTGAACCCAGCAAGACCCTTTATAGCACAAGAAGCAGGCTCAGGATTAGGTTTAAAGTGGGAACTCATTCTACAGAGGTCTTTAACACTGTTTATGGCTGTTTTGTCAGCCATACTCCATGGGCATTTGAATTGTTTAATGTTTGCTTGCTGACACAACCCTTGGCTGGATCAGGAAGATAAGAAATAGAAGAAATGCTGTAAAAAAGGGGGGGAAACCAGCCTCACGTGAAATTTTGCAATGTTTGGCAGTAATGCCATAAAGGAGTAGGCATGGAAGAAAAAGAAAATTAATCAAGTGAGAGAAATAACCCTAATGAGTGATGGAGAATGCTATGCAGATTCTGCTTGAGAAAATACCTAAGCTAAATCAGTGTTTTTTAAGAGGACAGAGTTGTTGATAAAATGCAGTTTAATCTTACCATTTATCACTGCCCCAAAATGAAGCTCAAAATGATCTGAGAGTGGGTGAGTATCTGCCACTTCCCCTGTGTACTTCTTTTAAGCTGAAGCCTTTTTTTTGTGCTCACAACTGCCTTCCACCCAGATTTTTTACTCTTTCACTGGGAGAGAGAACACTATTGTCCTACCTCCTCCTTCCCACCCATGATTTTCCTTCACTAAACAACAAATTAATAGACAGAGCTAAACGTAAAACCAAGCTGAAGACCAGAGAGACATTTTACTGTATCATGAACATCCATTCAAAAACACCTCCAAGGAAATCTTTCACTGTGGTAACACATTTTGTGTTAACACCATTCCCCACTGAAATGCAGATGACAGTAGCATTTATGAGCACATCTGCACTGCTCTTTTAGGTCATGGTGCTTTTTTTTTTCTTTTTCCTACCAGCTCTCAGGCTGTGTCCATAATTGCAGTGGACACCTGGAGGGACAGCCATATGTCACAGATGCTTTTTCTCCCAGAGCCATCAGAACCCTCAGCTTTGCCCCTCACATCCCAGATATCACAGGCATGCCGACACCCATGACAACAGACACCCTGCCTGTGCCTCCCAGACTAATTAGAAGTGTCACTTTTCTGGTCTCAGACACTCTGCAGTGAAATTCTAATGAGTCTAATGCGTGTCTGAAACCACCATCCTCTACAGCAGACCCCAAAATACATCATTACCATAACAGGTCAGCTCCATCCTCGTTCTCCATGTGATTTAATTGCAGCTGCTGCTCTTTGTGCAAGATTCTGGAGGACTTGTATTCACCAGCTCTGTGTTAGCAGGGCCTCCTGTCAGCATCATTAGCACAGGAAATGCAAAGTGAATCTGGACTCCACGTGGATAATGAGCATGCTGGAAAGAGTGGCTCCAGCAAAGAGCCACATGCTGCTGATCCAGGCCACTAAATTGGTGTTTTAGCCTTTCCATTATGAACCTTGCTGCTGATAAAAAGCTGGGGAATGCTGTCAATACATTGATACACAAGAGGAATAATTGGATTTACTCAGGGAGCACAGTAGTGCAGGTGGGACAGCATTTAGAAGAAGAACGAGCAGTTCTCAGACATTCCTATGTCTCTCCAAGCTATGGGCTCAAAGATCTAATTGATCAAAGGATCCATATTGATTTTACCCCATGGAAAAGGCACACTAAGGTTGGATTAGATGAGGTATTTCTGATAGAGATGCAAAAAATCTGATTCTGGAATATCTGAGTGAGTTCCTGGATTATACACAGTCATGATCACTGATTAAAAGTGAATTTAGGCACACACAGAGGGCTAGACAGCTTACCACAAGCATGGAATGCTGAATAAATGGATAAAGCAATAACACCTTCTGATGAATTTCAACCATTGTTCTTTCCTGATGCTTCCCCTCCATGTTTATAGCATCAGTACTGACATGAGCAGTCCTGCATGTAAATTATTCATACTTAACAGTCTGACAATTGGAAGTGGCTTTTGCATATTCTTTCAATGATTGCTAATACCTAGCTCAGGAACTACTGGATTATAGCTCAGTACACACTTCAACCAAGTCAGGTGAAGAGAGGAAAATATTCCTCTCATGTTTATGTGAAACACCCTGGCAAAAGGGGCTGATCTATAATGGCATTATTTGATTCAGAGCTGGGAAGCTCTGATTTGGAGCAAAATCCTCTAATCTTGCATTTGCTGTGCATCCAAAATTATGTTGCAGTGGTTTAGATAAAACAGCTTGACACCTGGAGTTATATGAGCAAAAGCCTTCAAAACTTCTGGTGTTAATCAGTCTTACTGATGTTGACTTTACAAGAAAAACATGCTCAAAACCAGCAAACCAGCAAATAATAATCACAATAAGAAAATAACTATATATCAGCCATGATGAGAAAGATAATAATGAGAAATGTATCCAGTGCAGGTCCTACAGTCCCTATTTGACATCACAGACAACTCTAGAGTTACTCTGATCAAGGTGTCTGCAACTTATCTATGTCACATTCAACTTAATTAAATACATGTGCCTGTTCCACCTTCTCAGTCTTCTCTGAGCCAGTTGATTTTGATCAAGGGCACACATTTACATTTTTTTTTTTTTTGGCTCATGAGCAATCCATCTAGGTAAGGACAGCAGAGACCTGATTGTTACCTCTCCAGCTGCAAAGGAGTAGAGAAAAAGGGGTGTGTGTTAAAATTGTAAGAGTGGCTTTCATGAGCCTGTCAATTCAAGGACTGAAGGCAAAGCAAACTCAAGGCATTTTGTACTTCTGCTGAAATTATAGCTCTCAGAATGGTTCCTCTCTGTCCAAACAGAATGCACAGAAAGGACCTTTAAGAGAAATTTGTCACAAGGCTATCACTGGGTGCAGAGGTCAAATACAGACATTTTCATTACCTCCCTCCATATGCACACAAAAAATCCCTGAAATAGATAAAACTGCCCTGCCAAGCTGTTTTCCACTACCTGGAATACTGTACATAACCTATACAGTAATGCTTAGAGGGTTTGCATTTTTAAAACCAACTTTAACTTGCACTTTGGAATACTTAGCACTTCTAAAATGTTTCTCCTTCAGACATGACTAACAGGAGTAACTAAAATTCACTTAGTGATTTTCATCATTAAAAAAAACCCCAAAAAACAAGAAACCCCACATGCTTGGAATTGGAAAATTTTACTGAGAATTTACTTTATTCACTTCAAACACTCCCACATGAGACCAGAGAACTGTATGAGAAGCACAGCCAAGCTATTAAATTCCTCATATTTTTTTGACATCTCAGCCCCCAGGTGACCAAGACTATCAGATTATGGAAAGGGCAAGAACAGGACAGTGAATTCAGAAGGACACAAATCATTGCTGCACTACAAAGAAACAATTCAAGACCGAATTTATCAGATTAAGTAATTTTTCTTTTTTTCTAAACAAAGAAACCAGTCTGCAAGTTTGAAGTTTATTTTTTTTTTTGTTATTATTTTTGTTCTAAATATGGGAAAAATTACTTGTAACTAACTGGGCAATTAAAACAGACAAGATAAAAGCCAATTTCACACAGAAATAGATGGTTCCATTTAGATATTTTATCCTGTGGTAGGATTTCTAAGCACCCAATACCTAGCAAGACACTCTAGGAATTAACAGCAGACATTCAGCTGTCTGATAACATGACAAGCATCTCTGATTTTACACAGATAAAACAGCCTGGTGATCTTTTTTATGACAGTCCCTCCTGTCTGCTGATTCATGGCTTATAAGTACTTGGCAAAGGTCAGCTTTCAAATTTCCTCACAGGATTCTATTCCAGCTCCTTCTGTCCCAGTAAGCACCCTTCACATTTCATTACTAAACCAAGGATGTGTATGTTTGTGCGATGGAAGGAACCAGGCGGGGGGGAAAGGAAGAAAGGGACAAGAAAGCAGAAAGTACACAATCCTGGCAGTGGTCTGTGCCTTCTGGCACAGCCCCAGGCTAAGAGTAAAACTGGGGTGGTTTTTGTGGTTTTTTTTCCCTCTCTGCATCGCACACCAGGGATGTGCAGTTTGCCTTTGGCACTGCAGTGCTGAGAACCATCAACCCACTGCTGGACCAGACAACACAGAGGGGATAAACGTGTCCAGCCTCTTCGTGCTGGGCTCACAGCAAGTGCTGAACTGGGGCAAAATTGGGTTTTCCTTCTCAGCTTTTGTAGTGCACATTCTTATCTGTTCTTGTGTGTGTATATCTGGACACCTCCCCTGTTTGTTTGTTTGTTTTTTATTAAAAACACAACAAACTCAAGAAACCTGGCTGCCTCAAAGCCTCCAATGACACATCAGCTCTTCATTTTAAGAAAGGGCCTGCTCCACACAGACCATTTGCAGCCTTCCACACCACTGGGTAATTTATAAGCACGTTGCCCATAAATCAAAAAATCATGCTCAATGTAATGAAATATTTCTCTAGGTGTTATTAGTTAATGCTGGTAATTATGTTTAGTTACAAGACAGAAAGTGCTATTTATACTTCCCAGGTTATTTTCCTGTTGTCATTGGGAGATTTTACTAAAGCCGACCCAGAACCATTTAGAGCAGGTCTGTGCTGCCCAGAGTTTCTCAGGTGGGTCTGGCAGCTGAGAAGAAGCTGGGAATTGCACAATGCAGCAGAATAACCAGGAGCAAGGGATGCAACTTGCATAGGGAGACCCAAGAGTTTTATGGCTTTGAAAATGGGACCCCAAGGTACCAGTCCACACAAGAGCTGTACTCACAGCCCCCAGAAAGACCCCAGGGAGCCACAACATGGCTTGTACACATCTATTTCTCTGGGTATAATGAGCTGTCCAAATGGTTTTCTAGTCCTGAAGTAGGTCTTCATCATGACAAATGCTTTGGGAGCACAAAACAAGAAGTATTCCCAACTGCAGACACCTGGAGTCCCTGGATAAGGGTCTTATCCAGGAAAAGGACATTTTCATCAATTATCCAGGTCTGGGTGCTTCAGTTTGAATGTGGAATGTCCCAGTAAGATAACCACTATTTCATTACAGTCCTGCTTTTTTTTAAGCTGTCACACTTCACAACTGAGACGTTCTCAGTCTTCCTAAAAACCTCTGAAAGCTGCACAACCTTGAGCCCCACCTCCTGCTGCTAACAAACAAGGAGAAGGAGTCCACTGCAATACAGGGAACTGCAGCAGGAGGTCTTATGAACAGACCTTTCAAATTTATTTATAGACTCATTTGCTGGTGTCAGGTTTTTCTCCTAACAGATTTAGTTTCACCCTCAAATATATGTTTGTAATGCACAGCTGCAATTTTTTCACTAGTTAAAGTGAAAAGGAAACCAAAACCCAGCTTACATATTTTGAGGACTGTGTTTACTTAGAAAGCATTTGACTTTTTAAATACTTCAAATGATACCATTATTGTCTGTACCCTTTATCCCCTTGACTTCTCTGTCCTAGTCTTATTTTGATGATTCTGCTGTCCTTAGGTTTTCCTGCTGGAATAGCCCTCGACTGAAATACTGCCAGATGATTTAAATTCTCTTGTGGCAACACTAGTGAAAGAAAAACACATTATTCCCATTTCAGATAGCCACATCACTGCTGAATATGGAGCACTGTCACATCAAATAAGCTGCTCCTGAAGTGCAGCCAAAAATCCAGCTTCCCTCTGAAAACCAACAGAGGGAATACTGGAATGACTGGGTGTTTGCTCATTAGTCTGAGAGGAAATTTATCTTGTACCTTTAGGAATAAATACACTCAGAGAATAATAATTTTCAGTGGGTTTGTACTACCTGATGAATATTCGAATTTGAAACCTTGATAGTCATTAAGACTTTGGGGAGAGACAGTGACATTTTTGATTAGGCACCGTATTCAAGAAATATCCCAATTCTTATGGCACACCCAATATAAATTCTCAATTTTTCTTTGCTCTCTGCCTTTTATGAAGAGCAGCATTTTCACCCTTTTTAAGAAAACACTTACTCTCTCTCTATATATATTCATTTCCTTCCAGAGATAGTTATGGAAGTCTGAAAATTCATTTGCTCCAAGAAATTCTTCCATTATATTACTCAGTCATTTTAATTGCAAATTTTAAGCTGATCCACTATATACATCTAATTATCTTTAAATGAAAAATACTTGTAATTCTAGTGCAGAAAATTACTATTTCTGTTTAATGGAAGACTGTAATCAGTATGATTTACTTTCTTACTCCTAAAAACTTCAGTAGCTGTGAAGTGAATAAAAGAAATGGGAAATGGCTTAAAAATAACTCTAACACAGCTGAAATCAATGGACTGCATTTAAAACCTCTGATTTTGAAGGACAAATATTTGAAAGCTGTAGGTCTTGGTCATCGAGAAACAATCCCTTCAGGTATTAATCTTGGAACTATCCCATGTGTCTATACCAATTTGATGGGTTTTACTTGGGTTTAGTGGCATTGGTGACTTGGGCAGGGAGGAACACCACCAGAATATCAAAAAGAACCAGGAGAAAGACTCATGGAATTTTTATCACGATAGTATTAAGGAACTCAAAAATACAGATGGCCTCAGAGAGGAGTTGCTCCATCTTTCTCCATAGAGTAACCACATAATTTGCCTGAGACATAATTAAAAAAATGAAAACAAGTCTCTTGGGGATTGTCTTGTGTTTTGTTTTTTGTTTTTTTTTTTTTGTGGGGGGGGTTGGTGTTGTTTTTGGGTTTTCTGTTTTGTTTTGGTTTGGGAGGTTTTTTTTGTTTGTTTGGGGTTTTTTTTATTTGCTATTAAAAATAAGTATATTATTATAAAAAAATACAGAAATTAAACAGCAAGCCACATCTCTGCTGTCATTTACTGCTAAATCAAAACTCACATTTGCTAGAATGACACAGAAAAATTTATCCTGGCTCTTGAATTACAGCACCTTCAGTTTTACCCTTCTGGGAAGAGTAAGCAGTAAACATACAGAGATCCATATGAAAAGCACAGGGAAAGCAGCCCCAGCAGGAAACTCCCCTGGCAGCCTAATTCTAGTAAATATCATCTTTAGATGCCTGAAACATTGCTCATACAGTAAGACTTCGCAGTATCAAAATAGTCAAAAGCATCTTGGCTTTTTTCTACTATTTCTTGATGTTCTACAGCTATTTGACCTACTTCCAGATTCTTCTGTTAAGGTTACATGGAATTATTTGAACATAGTGGGGGTTTTGTGGATGTTTTTGTTTGTTTTGCTTTGTTTGTTTGTTTTTGTTTTGTTTTGTTTTATTTTCTTGGGGATGGGTTTCAGGGGGTTTGTGTGTGTGTGTGTACTGGGTTTTGGGTTTGGCTTTTTCTTCACTGTTTTGGTGTTCTTAGGTTGTTTTAGTTTTTTAGTTTGGGGATTTTGTCTATTTGTTTGATTTGGGGAGGGGGTTATTTGTTTGTTTGTTTACTTGTTTGTTAGTTTCTTTGGTTGGCTGGATGGTTGGTTTACCAGGTAAAGAGGTTTGTTACCCAGGTAGAGAAATGCTCATGAATGGTACTGCACAAACGTACAGAGGAATTAAACACTGGCAAAAAAAAAAATTGGCCTTCCTGCATGTACCCAAACTCTGCACAGCTCATGTCTGTAAAAGAAAGCAGAGGAAAGGAGCAACAGGTGCTTTAAGGTGCTGCTCT
Source organism: Passer domesticus (assembly GCF_036417665.1). Taxonomy (NCBI): domain Eukaryota; kingdom Metazoa; phylum Chordata; class Aves; order Passeriformes; family Passeridae; genus Passer; species Passer domesticus. The sequence goes on along the minus strand of NC_087512.1, from coordinate 80,446,549 downwards.
CTTTCAAAATCCTGGGGCAAGACTCTCAGCTGGTGGAGGACAGAGATGCTCCAAAATTCTGGCTCCCAACCAGAAGCAAGCAGGGCTGCTTTTAAAAACAGTAACTGCTGGCAGCAAGGTATGGAAACAAAAGCATAAATAACCTTAAGTTACTTTTACCTCTCTGGCTCATGTCCTCTGAGACTCTGCTATCTCTATTTCCACAAAGACATTCTGCCATTTTACTTTTTCATATAGGTCTGAACTAAAAAAGTTAACGTGTGCAAGATCTGTCTTCCATTCTCTGTTTACTCTGAGAGTAAATAGTGTCCACTTAAGGTCTTTTTACAATTTGAGACATAAAAAGGTAAGGAAGGCAAAAAGACTCACGTTCCATCAGCTTCTGCCAAAAAAAAAGACAGGTAAAAAATTACAGATGTTTAAATATAGTTTACTTTTAGCTAGAGTGTAAGACAAGCCTTACACTTTTAGCTGAAAGGAGAAAGAGAAATTAATTTCAATTGTTTCAAGAATTGAGTAAATTAACGTGTGGTTTTTTGAACACTACTATTCCTTGAGTTTATGCAGACAGGGAATATAAAGCAAGGAGACACTCTCTCAAAGTTATTTACAAGTCTTAATAGATGCAGCTTTTCAAATACTGTTTAAGAACAAGACACTAAAATGTGCTGAAAAGCAGAGCTAGAGGAAAAACAGGACAGCTCCTCATCTTCCTCTGGCAACACAGACTCTGCAAATAGAACACAAATGGAAGTCAGAGTCCCACATCAAATTAACTCACAATTCTTGTTTCCCACTGGACAATTCTGACTCTGGCATGTACAAAATTGATTAGAGAACTGTTTTCACAAAAATTCTCCTATATGGTCTCAACTGTCAGTAAGTAGTTTGATTCTTTCATGTCCCAAAGGACCTGTGCTCTTTTTTCTTCCTTTGCGTGTATTGTTTTTATTTTGTTTGCTTGTTAGTTTGTTTTTAAGTTCCTAAGGATGGAAAAGCAGTGAAAACAAACAAGTTTTCACTAATGGGGAGCAACGACCTCTCCCTGTGGCCTAAGTTATCAGACCAGTGCCTCAAACTACCAAGATGTGCTGTTCATCACAGCCCGTACCAGAAATGTGCTTCTCCTCCTGCAGGATAAATTAGAACCTGACTAATGTTGCCTAACATGAAATCACACTCCCTCCTCTCTTTCTTGCATGAAACACGCTCTAGTGCCCAATGAACTCACTGAATCTTTACAGAAGGCCATCTGAAACTTTTGTGGATATTGACTCAAGTAAATAAATTTCTAAGTAAGTTCAATTAAATCATGCAGCAGACTGCTTTTTGAAGGCTAATGAGACTGGTGAGATCTGCATGCAAAACTGATCCAGCATTCTGCATAATATTATAGCCTATAACATATTAACTCACTTGAAAATTATGATAAAAAATACTTTTTTTCTTCACCTTTTTTTCCCTCAAATGACTTACACTTTGAGTTTCATGAATTAAATCTTCAGTGATCTCTCAGCTGACTGCATGACTGGTTCCAAGAATTACAGTCCCCTAATTACCTACATAAAATTGGAGTAATTATGGAGCAGACCAGACCAAGGCATCTGGAATTCCTTGGAAATTCCTGTCCTTGGAAATGACTGCAAAAGAGGAGGCCATGGAAGCATGAAGGCTTAAAGATTTTCAGACCTCAGCCCAGCATAGTGCAGTACCTGTACACACTCTTGGGTCTGGGAGTGTGGAATTTCCCCAATTCCCTCTCATCTATCATTTTAGAGCACAGTCTCTCCTGCTTACCCTTTTCTTTTGAAGAAATACAGGCCCTAGAACTTGGACTACAATAATTTGGATTCTTCTCCAAGATCTTTATAATAAATTCATTGCCTCTTGCTCGAATTACCATTTTTCACTCTCCATCAGCTCAAGCAAGTGGTTACAACACAGATTTTTCTCCCACACAGTGAAAACTAGAACCAGCTGGACATGTTCAAGTAGTTGGTTCAGAAACTTCATCAAGGAAAGTTCTTCCCTTTGTCCTACGCACTTCAAAGGGCAGACAGAAGAGCTCTTCTTGACACACACTGGAAGTTGTGGATAGAGAGATAAAGATAAAGGAGGACAAGGAGTTGAGCCCTAACCTTCACTGTCTCCAAGAAACACATTAAAAAGTGAACTACTTCCCCCAAGTCTTCAGGGACCTTGGATATCTGAATTATCCTGAATTATAACAGCTTATATGGAACAAAATAACATTGAAATACTGACCAGTATTACTTTGCCTGCCACTTGATTCTACGAGGGGTGAGAGTGAGGAGGTGGCTGACAATATCCCAGGTTTTTTTTCTTAATTATTTCCCCAGGACACCTCTTTTCCTAGCCACTGGCACAGCTGATCACTCCAAGTTCTCATCTGCTGGAGTTTGTACTAATTTGCCATCTCTCGCTCAGGCTTTCAGAAATGGGATAGTAGCTTTCCAAATGCTGTTGCAGAGCCCTGCACAGGGCTCTTGCTTCATTTTGATCATTAATGTCCTTTTGTGTCTCCCTTTTCTCTCTGTCTCCTACCACGTCCCACACATGTCACCCCTCTGTGTTTTCAAAGTTCTTTGAAGCATCTCTTAATGAATCATCAATTACTCAGCAACAAAAAGTCCAGCAGAACCTTCCATGTATTTGAAAATTCATCACCAAAGCACTCCGTGTTTCATTCTCTCCCACGTAGCCTTTTAGCTTTGGAAAGATGGTTTTAAGAGGTACAACAAAGCTGCTTTTCATCTTCTCTGAACCCATCCTTAAAGCTCTCTGTGTCACACCATACCCCTGACCTTTACTTATATCAGGGGATTGCTGTAGCCAATTTGACCATCACAGTCTCATTTCATCAGAAATAAGAATTTCAGAGTTCTCCATTCTGTGCTCAGGCAGTGTTTTTCTTATCCTGAGGCTGCAAGGTTTGGGAATTTTTTTTTTTTTTGTATGGTTGGTTAATACAATCCATGCTGCCAGCCAGTGTGTCCCTAGATTCTGTGAGAACAGATTTAGGCAAATTTATTTAACTGTGGTCTTTGAAGAACTGCCATGAAAGTTTTGCCATACCACTGGCACAAGAATTCAATGCACATTCTTATAAAAATAGAGACAGATGTACTACTCACCCCAATTATTGCTCTTAACATTTGCAAGGCAGTTTCATGCTCAAGATCAGAAACTGTATGAGCAGCAATGGGATGTTTGCAAAACAAGCTTCAAGACAATGGATAAAAACACATTCTTGTTCTTGCACCTGCAGCAGCTCCTCACTTCCTGCAGGACTCAGAGGGGCTACACATGCGGGAATACAGTGGCATGAAAAAACTGTTTTGATTTTTGTGATGAGACCATCCACGTGGCAGGACCAATGTGGGATCTAAGGACTGGTGACCCTTGTTCTCTTTTGCTCTCTACCACCTTTATGACTCTCCTCTCCTGCTTTGCCCAGGCATGATTATCCTATTCTACCCCTTACACCATATCAAAATTTATTAAGAGGACTAGGAGCTTGTCATTTATAATTGTAATTGTAAAAGTTGGGATCTTAGTACCTGAAGTTTGTTGCAGAAGCTTGTAAAATTTAAGGGCTTGTTAACCAAAGCTTTTGAGAGTTATTAGTGGCTAACTGCTGGACTTAAGGCAACTAGATAATAAAGCAGAAGAAATGGTGTTTCTTTTCAGCCTGATGAGAATTTATAAAGAACATCTTCCCCCCTACAAAATGGGTCAAGACATCTGGGACTCTCTCCCTTTGGGAAGGTGTCCTGGTGTGTAAGCATGTTCAGAAATCCAAACATTAATCTTGAACACAATTCTCAGCTGAAGATTTGGATGATAAGGGCTGCAATATTTGCATCTCAGCGTGCAGCTTCCACAGCACTGCAAGGTTGTGCCTTTTCCTGCTTCAAAGTTCTACTGAGTGCTCTCCATCTCCAACGAAGGCAATCAAAGGCAATGAAAACTCTGGCTTACTGGAGTGACACATTTTCACTTTATAAGCAGAAGAAACATTTCATATCAAACACAGCTCATGATCAACGGTCAGTGATCAAGACCTTTTAATTCAAGCATATTTTTATTTCTCTACTTATGCAGGTTGCCATATACTGATCAGCTGTGTTTACACACTGCTTTCATTAATAAACCAGTGCAGGGTACATTCATTTTACTAGCTAATTTGCTCAAAACTGCTTTCCTGAGGTACAGCCAGTGAACTGAAGCGCCTATAGTTTTTGTGAAAAATATAAAACCACTTTCCATTAGTTTTAAAGATCAGCTGCTTTATTATACAAAATACCTCATTTTTTACCTCAGTCAAGAAATAGGGAGGTTTTAAATTAGATAATTAATTATTCGAAAATGTCTGTTCCTCCCTCAGAGTATAACCAAAATGAATCACCAGTTCAGTTCATTTTAACTTCCCTCAACACTCAGCAGAGTTGTTAAACTCTTTGCATGATCACTGAATCTCAAATCTATAAACCTCATCATCTCAGCAGGAGGTTTTCATCTGAGATCTCTTGTGCCAAATCCAGAATTCATTTTAAAATTCAGGCTCATAACTTCATTCCAATGTGTTTGAAAAAAGCCATGGTTTTCTGTCACAATCTGGAAATTGGACATTTCTATTACCATCTCTAGGAGGAAAATGTGCAAGACGAGTCTTTACATACTGCTACTCATTTCTTTTTCCACTTGGATTTCATAAACAAAAATAAAAGAAAGTTAATAATGCAATTAAATCTTTGGTTTGGGGTTCTTACTGGCAGCCAACACAATTGCAAGACTATAAAGTGAAAACTGCAAAATGAAAAAAAACAGAACACTGAAAATCACAGCCTGTTTTTTTATGTTGCTTAGTCTACTTTATTAATGATAAGCAACAATTACAAAGTAAATGATCAAACAAAACCAAAAAATACCAGATGCATCCTGCATGTATTAGATTTTATTTTGCCAGGATTTATGTAAAACACAATCCTTCTATTGAAAGGAGAGTCTGTACTGCAGTATGGAATTGAACAATGCTTTATCTCACACAGATACTCGAAATGAGGGTGATGAGGGGCACAAGACTTCATCCTCACCCCCAGTGAGGGTCATGTTTACAGAGAAAATTGCTCTGATTCTCCTGCCACGCACTGCTGTCTCTGTCTCCTCAGTCTCACCCTTCTGCAGGGACTCAGGATTGGGAATTTCTCCTCAATCTTCCCCTGCAATGACACGGCCCAGGTCCCTCTGTCTGCAGGGCAGGACATCCAGTCCCCAACAACACCGTGCCCTCGTTGACCTCACACCCATTTAAACAGTCCTTTCCTAAAGTGGGGATCAAAAAACAAAACATCCATCCACTCACAGGGGTTCTCCCTCCCAAAGGCAGGACTTGCCATTTGTTGTTTACGGGGTCCTTTTGGTTTATTTCCCCCTTTTAGTTTATTTCCTTTCTGGGTGGTACCTCTGTCCTTGAGGACATCCCTACTGACCTGTCAGGGGCACCTCGCTCAGGGTGAAAGATAGGAAGCCCCAGACAGATCCCACTTGATACAAAACTCCAGAGTGATGTGACTGATCATCTACTGCCCTCTGAGTCCCAGCACTACAACCAGGATTTGTGTCTGTCCCACTATCCATCCCCTGAGACATTTCTGTCCATGTGGACATGGGAGCAGTGATAGGACACCCTGTGCCCTCCCCAGACCCTGCAGCCACCTCTGCCCAGCACACCAGGTGGCTCAAGTGGGGTTTAACCCCTGCTGTCAGCCCCAGACCTTCTCCATCCCACACCCGGGAATGAGCTCTGGCTTTCCCAGCAAGGCTGCCCAGCCTGGAGCTTCCCCTTCAGCTTTGGGACCTTGGGGACATTTTGGAATATGGGTGCAACGTTCACCTTTGTTTGGCCACCAGGGTCATCCCTGGGTGTCCCAGAGGTGACAGGTGTCTCACCCTGCACTGGAAATGTCCAGGTCCCAGCACCCTTGGATGAAATCCATCCTGTCCATCCTGTCCTACTGTCCTGGGGGAAGTTGTATTAATTTCCTTTTTTCCCCCACTTTGCTTAGACCTCAGCAGCTGCAAGAGCAGAGGTGGGGAAGAGGCCTGACATGTGACATCAGAAATTATGAGTTTCCAGGTTCCTCCACCATGGACATTTCCACCCACAGCTCATTGCGGGGCTCCTTTATGTTTCCCTCCTGTCTCACAACACAGGACTGGAGCTGTTGGCAAAAGTAAACAGCCACCTGCAACATCTACACTTGAAAGACAGAGGTGTTCATTTTGGGGACAAATAATGTTACCCAACTGGCACATTGCAAAAGGGTGACCTCGCCATTTTTTATTAAAAATGAATAAAAATTGATAAATGCTTTACATAATTGCTGGCAAGAAACTCAGATTAAGGGCCCCAGACCAGATCATAAAGAGACTCCCAGTGGTTAAGGCATGACACACCTAATTCTGTGCTGGCAGTTTTTAGCTCTGTTTTTGACTGAGAAACAGGAATCCAAACCAAGGAATGTAATTTAACAAGCAAAAATTTCAGAGAGGTTTTAGCCCACTCTCCAGTAGGCTGTAATATAGTTATTTTTCCCCAAAGGTTCTTTGAAACCGTAAAATCCTAAACTATGTCTATAATAATAAAAAACTGTACGTCTGATCTGAAGATTTAATTATTTAGTTTAGACATAAAGTGACAGCTTGCAATATAGATAATAGTTTTGGCAAAGCTGCAGACATTAATCTAGAGGCAGCTTCAGTGTAAAGCTGCTCTGGCTGTATTCAATAGAAGTGTCATTGCATTTTTAAAATCAAGAGAAACCACAAAAATCCATATTTCTCAAAAAGTTAAATATGAAAAGCAACCTACTTTCAACATCAAGTTTGGATTAACATCTATCAGGGCCCTTGGTCTTTGAACCACCAACTGAAAAATCAAAAATCATGAAATTCAATAGAGTTCAAAATGGGAAACGAGAAAAAAATAAACCAAAGAAAAGGAAAAAGGGATAAAATAATAAACCAGAGAAAAAGGTTAAGGTATAATATAAATCCAAAACCTGAAAACACTTTCAAATAGCATAATGTTTGACATAGTGAAGATTTTTGTCTATGTTTCCTACCCTAAATATACTGCAGCTGTACCTGGCTCCAGTTCTTGGCCATCATATCTTGTAACATGGCTAATTATCAGAACTATTAGAAAGCTTTCAATTCATGGAAGAGTTCCATGAAAAGTGAAACATTCCATGTAAAGCCTTTGTGCAAAGGAAGAAATCAGGATTTCATTAAAACTTGAAGGTTTCATTTAAAAATTGGTTTTTATTTCTTCAGGCCTTCATTAAAAGATCTGAAGAAACAAAAAATCCAGCCAAAGAGAAGAGAATTGCACCTCTTTCTACAAAAGTACATTAATAAATAAGTAAATATAGAATTTTTTTTTCACTCTGCAAGACAGCAATACATGCAGTCGAAAAATTCAGGATAGTTAGTGATAAACAAACTAGGTCACTACACAGATACCAAGGATAAATACAGTTATTTTTAATGCAGGGGAACATTCCCAGACAATTTTTTGACAGCCTGAGATAGCTGTACTGAATGCAGAAACCTGTTTTGTCTACAAACATCACCACCACTCTTCACTTTTTGGTGAACACTGGCAGAATGTAAATACTGGATGAAGATATGTCCTGTGTTAGTGCTTGCAGATATATTAGGAAAAGACCAAAAAAAAAAAATTTGCATGGTAGCACAGCAACAACCTCTTCTTCTCCAGTTAATATATTCTTGTGTAATTCCTGCCACTGACATTTTTAGACTCCCTATGAGGTCTGACATGGGGACACACCTGTGCTGCCCCGAGAATAACACTGGCACCAGACAGATGCAATTTCTTCAAATTCCTGATTTCCAGAAGGAGAATATGGGGTCTGTTATGTCTTAAAGAGCATCAGGACTAAATATTCTCCCTTTTCACTCAGACAGGAGGAACAGGAATTCCTGAATCACTAGTGGAATGATGCCCACCCCTCAGGCTGCCCCCCAAAGCATAAAATCTGGGTGAAGCCAAAGAGCAGGGGTGCTTCAAGGAGGGCAAGAGGCAAAAGAAGTTGGTATTTTATTTTTTTAAAGTACAACAACTTTGAAGAAGCACTTTCCATAAGGCCAATTTCAACAGATACACAATCCAGCCTGTAATCTACTAGAACAGCAATTTTGTTTCTTTTATGTTGTTCTTTCTCAAAGAACATATGTACTATCTTTAAAATCTTCAGTAATCTTACTTCTCTATCTTAACAGAAAAATGGGGCTGAGGAAAAAAAAGGCTCTTTCCACAGCTGCTTTTCCTACAGAAAATTTGTTCTGAGACCCTACATAAAAGGCTTTTAAAAATTAGCCCAACTGTTGCAAGATACCTATGCCATGTTGTAAACAGGCCAAGCATTTTCAATTTCAATTGTAAAAGCTTCTTGCACCTCATTTTGAAAGCAAAAAAGAAATGAGAATCTCCTGCATGCATGGTAATAAAGTGAGAGTAACGCTGAATGACATTAACTGAGAGCTCTCCTGAAACAGCATTTCCAGATGATTCCCTGTTTTTGAGATCTCTGAAAATCTTTGGGTATTTCCAGTATACCAACACTTCTTTCACACACACACACACACAAAATAAAATGGATATTTAAGCAGCTGCTGTGGCTGCAGCACTGGAGCTGGCACTACAGGAGACTCAAAACATGGCTTTTATCAGGCATAAGTCATCAAAACTCATCATTTTTCTTAAAAGAAGATGTCTTTTTCTACTTGATGCATCAACCTTTGTTTTCAGACTTCAGAGGTGGAAGGTACAGACATGTCAAGGATAAGAGATGGGTGGCAGCAACAGAAAAAGTCTTGATGTGACACAGGGACAAAAGATGGCTATGAAAGATGCTAGCAGAAGACTTCATGATTACTATTAGAGCATTAACAGAGTGAAAGTGTGGCTTCCTGAAACTTAGAAAGCATTAAAAATATAGGTTTTTGCTGCAATTCTTCAGATCTGCAAATGGTGCTCCTCTAGATTAAAAAAGATGAAAAATTATAATTACATAACAGAGATTTTTCTTCCAGTGAAATTGGGGTAAAATTTTGGGATATTTCTCCTTCCCTCCTCTGCCTAAAAAGGAAATGTTTAGACAGAATTTAAAATTCTATTCAGATCTTTCTACAAGTATAATGCTTTAACCAGAATTCAACTGGAAAAGAAACCAATGTACCCATTATTAATTATTTATTCCTCTCTATGGGAAATTTTTTAAAACCCACAAAACCTCAAGAATTTGTTTATCAAAAATCCCATACAATCCAGCAGTGGGTTAATTGGTCAAAATTAGTCAGTCAGGAGTCTCAGACATTTTGAATAGTTTTCTCTTTTTCCTCCTGAAGTAACAGAAGCTCACAATGTTTTTACCCATTTTGTCTTCTTCCTTTCTTCCTCCTCAGTCTTCAGCTGCTCTGAATGAAGGAACCAGAACCACACTGACTCCCTGGTAGTTTTAAAACAGACTTCTTCCTTGGAATTAAGCCAGGGCAGGATTTCTAAGGCAGGCAGCTCCTCCTATTTCCACTGAGAGAACATGGGGAGCTTCTGAGCCTCGCCTGCTCTGTGTGACCCAAGAGTGATCTTTATCCACAAGATAAATGTTTGCTACAAAATAATTAGGGAAGAAAAAAAGATTGTAATTTGTCCTCAACAAAATAACCTACTGGGATAGACTAGTTAATCAACACTGGATCTGCCTCAGGATGGTGAGATGGCCACTTTGAACTGGGAGATAGTCAGGGAAATGTGGAATTTTCTCCTCTGCCTTCATGCATGCCAAGGCAAAGCAGACAGGAACACAAGGGATACTCATGGATCTGACTTCTGCACATTTCCACAGGGGGGAATACACAGCTATACTCGAGGAAAGGAGAAATTTGGCACCCTGTGTCTTAGACCTGGTCCAGAAACGTATTTCTTAGCAAAAAAATGTGAACAACTGGCACTTAGAAAACTATCCATAACTCACCCCTGAAGGAACCAGCTGAGGACACATCCAGTGTTCAACATCCCTGTCCATGCCGCTTGCTTCTCCCTCCTTGTCCCGATCTCCCTTCCTTGCACCATCAGTGGGACTCTCCTGCTCCTGCCTTAAGCCATCCCAAGAAGGCAAACTATGAGATAATTTTACTGTTCTGTGTAAGACCACCACCAGTGCTGGAATTAGGAGAAAGCCAGTGGCAGAGAAACTAGATGGGCTTTGGCCAAACTATCAAATCTCACAGAGCTGCTCATCTCAGTTTTGCCTTGCAGTAAAAAAAAAAAAAATACTTTGGAGGATCAGGAAATTTCCTACAGACCAGCTACTTGTTTCACCCCTCCCTGAGCAAACTGCTCTGACCCACAAGTCGGAGCTGTACCTTTTAGTGCTCCACTTTTACTCACACTCAGCATTTTGGCTTCAAGCCAACAGAGAGTAGGTTTATAGGAATTATTAGGAGAAAATCCTTCCCTAGCAGGGTGGGCAGGCCCTGGCACAGGGTGCCCAGAGCAGCTGGGGCTGCCCCTGGATCCCTGGCAGTGCCCAAGGCCAGGCTGGACACTGGGGCTGGAGCAGCCTGGCACAGGGGAAGGTGTCCCTGCCATGGCTGGGGTGGCACTGGGTGGGCTTTAAGATCCCTCCCCAGCCCAAACCATTCTATTACTCTATAATTCTCTGTCCTTAAATTCACATTTTTATGTAATTATTCATCTATACTGAAAGATATTGAGGCATACTAGAGCAATAACTGCTCTTGCTGTGTGAGCCAAAATAGATGTGGTACTAACATTAAGTCAATATATATAGTCAATCACACTTTATTCCAGCTGATTTCCAAGCTCTTGTTCAGAATGTTGCTTTGATTTTTTTCTTCCCCAATGGATTTCACAAAAGAAAGGATACATCTGACACTACATTCCCAGCTATGCCTGACATTGCTTCAATTACTTTTTTTTTTTAAATTTTTTTATGACTTTAGTGACAGGCTGAACCACGAGACCCACATTTGGAGTAAGAGTTTAAGGTCAAGTAAAACCACCCCAGGAAGGAACCAGAGCATTTTTGTAACTGTGCCACAGTACAAAAATGCAGCATTTCTAAGAGAAATTTCTGAAACAATTTATCTTCCTGAATAAGGATACCAGGTTGAAGAGAAGCCTGGTGAAGAAAGGCAAGGTGTCAGAATAGGAAGGGCTTGATCACACCCAAGAAAATGAAAGTCATTATCAAAGAGGTTGATCTTTACCCTGAAGGACTATCTGTAGGGAGTGCATCATTCTGTACAAGGTCTGAAGGTAAAGGATAAAAAAAGACATTAAAGAAATTACACAAAAGGATCATTAAAGAAACATATATAGCATGCACCATAGAAGGGAGTTACTAGGTTATTTCAGCTACTTCCCATGACAGCAGCACACCATTTCCCCTTCCACATTGTACATTATTCACAGTATCAAGCTAATCTTCCCTTAAAATTGTTCAAATAAATAGCACTGCATGGTTTTAAAATAGTTCTGGAATGGTATCTGAAAGCAATCAGCTAGTGGATCTTAGTTTTTAACCTAGAAAAGACCTTGCAAAGCAATCCCATGCAATTCCTCACACAAGCAAGGAATCTGACAAGTTACATTGCATGTAATAGTCTCTCCATCTCTACTTCAAAAGCCTGAGCTGGAAAAGGAATAAAAGAACCCAAAGAAAAAAAGCCTGGCAAACAAATTAAAGCAGTATGGTCTAAAGAACTGTAATGCAGAGCAATTAGGAAGGAAACTTGGATTTCCAGGTCTGGTTGTGTGCAGTGACACCCAGCAGAGATAGAAGCCCTCCTACATGAGGGAGAGACAGACTGAAAGATGTAAACAAATGCTAAACATAAAATAAATCCAACTTATTTTATTTTTTTTTTTCTATTTTTTTATGCCTCTGCTTGGCACATGCAAGTCTTATCTGTAAGGGTTTCTTGTGTGATCTGTTCAGCTTCACTGTTGCAGAAACCTAAGACATGGGTAATCAGATGCCAGAAATTACTGTTATTTATGCTCTGCTGTCACAGCTCTCCATAATTATGCAGGTTGACACAGCATCTTGACAATGATAGGGAAAAAAAAGCAGTTCTTGCGGAGATTTTTTTTCAGCCTCTCTACACAGAATCTAGGCAAATAAAATTGCTGCAGCTAAAAATTAGCAATGCAGTCATCTCCTTCACGTTTGGTTGGGGGTTTTTTTTGGCCTGTCAAAAAGTTACTATTGTAAGAGTACTCAAAGACATGAATAAAAAGGTCTCTATGTCTAAATGGTAGCTTTATGCTACAGTAGGACCGTAATCTGACTATGCATAAATAAATGCCTTGTGTTGTTTAGAATTGAAAACAAAGAAAAAATTAGTTGCAAGGGGTGCGGGGCAGAAAGAATGAGAGAAGATTATTTGCAAAAGGCTGAGAAAACACCATGCTTTGCATTAAAATTAAAAATGTGAAACTGTGGGGTTCATATCCATAGCGTGAAGCACTTAACAGTCACCTGAGCTCATGTTGTCCCACGTGTGCAAGCTACACCCCAGAGTGAGGCTGTTCACTGGTTAAACTGCTGTGTGTACAGAATTGCAATATTCTGATAGAGCACTTTGGGTTAGGAAATTTCTCCAACAGCTTTAATCAAGAGCCACCACTTGATGCAGAAACTGCAGCCTGAGGGGGGGCTTTGCCTCTGTATCTGACCTCACTCTCCCACACATCACCTGGGAAAGGAGGCAGCAGAATAATCCCACACCAGAACCTTCACCTGCTCTGGGGGGAGACTTTGCTCCCCTCCTTGTCCCCTGTGGCCTCCAGGGTCGCAAAAAACCCACAAATCTGAGGCACAATTGTCCTCTCACATCGTCAGATTCCTGCTGGGATGTGCCAAGCTCCTGCCCTGGCTCTGCTGAAAGAGCGCTGATCTTCTTGAGCCTCCTTATCCATCTGCTGCTCCTCCCTGCTGTCATCTGCATGGTTCAGCTTGCTGCTTTAAATACTGTGCCTGAAATCCCAACTCCTGAAACCCAGAACTTGTCGTTCTGCTGAGATAATCCAGGATTCACCACTTAAACAGCATAGGCAGAAGGATGGCTTGGCTGAACAGGAATATTCTCCTGGAAGTAAGGCAATAAAGGAAGGTGTGTGCCCAGAGTGAGCCACGCCAGGTGGCATGGGAAGAACACAGAGATACTGCTGCCAGTGGAGGGCCAAAGCTCAGCTTCGTATGGCCAAAGCTCAGCTAGAGTTGGTGCTGTGAGAACTGTGGGGGAAAACAAAAAGAGATTTTCTGAATAAAATAACAGCAGTAGGCAGTGCAAAAATACCACTGGCCTGTTCCAGGAAGAAACACAGACAGGGCTGAGGTGTTCAGTGAATCCTTTGCCACCTTCTTTGACACAGATGGACCAAGAGGGTCCCAGTGTCCCAAGCCGAAGGACCATGACTGTGAGAATTATCAACTCCCAGTTAACCCCAGTCTGCTGCTCTGTCTGGATCCCTACAAATCTATGGGGCTTGATGGGAATAATCTGATAATCCTCAAACAGCTGCTGATGTCATCACAAAACCTCTCCCGATGATTTTTGAGTGGTCTTGGGAGTCCAGAGAAATCCCAGATGACTGGCAGCTGGAAAACATTGTCTCGGTTTTCAAGGAGAGCAAGAAGGAGGACCCAAGAAACTGCAGGTCTGTCAGAGACTGGTAAAGGTATGGAGAAAATTATTCTGGGAGGTATCGAAAAACACCTGGAGGACAAGTCACTGGTCACAGCCAGGATGGCTTCATGAGGGCGAAGTCCTGCTTGTCAAACCTGATTTCCTTTCAAGGCAACCAACTCAGTGGATCAAGGGAAACCAACTGATGGAACCTTTCTGGATTTCAGGAAAGCTTTCCATACTGTCTCTTACAAGATTGTTCTGGACAAACTGTCCATCCCACAGCTGGATTAACACATGATGAGATGGGTGAGCAGCTGGGTCACGAGTCAGGCTCAAAGGATGACAGTGACGGAGGTGGCATCAGATTGGGAACCCATCACTAGTGAGCTTCTGCAGGGCTCCATCCTCAGCCCTGTGCTCCTCAACACTCTCAGGAAGTACCTGGATGGAGGACTGGAAGGGATCCTGAGGAAGCTCACAGATGATACAAACTGGGGGGAGGTGTCAACTCCCTCAAGGGCAGGGAGGCCATGCAGAGACACCATGACAAATGAGAGGCCTGGGCCAGCTCCAGCTGTGTGAGGCTCAGAAGGGAATGTTTGGGATTGTGCCCCTGGGATGGTACAACCCACGGACAGACTGGGGAATGAGAGGCTGGGAAGCAGTGCCAGGGAAAGGGACGGGAGTCCTGGTCAGTGTCAGTGCCCTGGAGCCAGGAGGGACATCCCTGTCCTGGGGGCACAGGCCCGGCATGGCCGGCCGGGCCAGGGAGGGATTGTCCTGCTCTGCTCTGGGCCGGGGCGGCCTCACCTGCAATACTGGGTGCAGCTCTGGCATCACAACATAAAAAAGGCATTAAAGTGTCAGAGAGTGCACAGAGGACGCCACGGGGATGGTGAATGGTGTGCAGGGGCCCTGTGAGGAGCAGCTGAGGGCGCTCGGTGCGTTCAGCTGGGGAAGAGGAGGCTGAGGGCAGAACCACCACAGTTAGAGCCACCCATGAGAAGAAGAGGAAAGGCAGCTCTGATCTCTGATCTCTGCTCCCTCTGACACGGGCAGGGCCTGAGGGAAGGGGGCCAGGGATTTGGGATGGAACTCAGGGAAAGGTTCTTCCTCAGAAGGTGCTGGGCACTGCCCAGGCTCTCCATGGAATAGATCCCCAAGGCTGCCAGAGCTCCGGGAAAGTTTGGACAACACTCCCAGGGATGCCCAGGTGGGATTTTGGGGTGTCTGTGCAGGGACAGGAACTGGGCTGGATGGACTTTGTGGTTCCCTTCCAGCTCAGCATACACTGTGTATTTACTTGTCCATTTTCAAACAACTTCACCAAAGACATATATATTTTTCTTAATATATAAAAATTAGATTATATAAGTCTTATGGACATAAGTCTTTTATCTACTTTTATATATCTATAAAACCCCTTTTTCCCCCTATGAAAAAAGAGGTGTGTGGAGTGAGGAATGCTATCGATAACCTCGAAAAAATCCTAGACAGTTCTTTTGTGGCATATAGCAAATTCTTACTTCAAATACAGAGCTGTGCATCAAGAATTCATAGAATGATTAGGTCTTGTCTAACATTTCCTAAATTTCTAAGTGTTAGACCAGATGTGAGGCACATAAGTGGCTGCAATTCCTCTGTATGGTCTCTGGAGTGTAGATATACCCAAATTATACCCAAAGTGCAGTAAGCTTGCACATAGCTGCTACACATTATGTAAAATTAAGAAGTTTTTATGTGTTTTTCATATGATAACACATTCACACATACACACACCCCACATATAGTTATTAGCTGGATTAGCTAGAGACTTTATTACATAATTATGGCCTGCTTAATTTCTTAGCTTTCGGAACTTAAAATAGAAGAACACCCCCGCTGTGATGAAAGGTAACACAGCTTGTTGATTAGAGGGAAGAAAACCCCACACAAATAAATGAATAAAAAACCCCACAAGTACGTTAAGTATATTCCCTCACCAGCAAGACTGAGATTTGGTAAAACCTCAAAGCACAAAGGTGTGGTGCAGGTTCTCTGCCTCCAGATTCCTGGGACACAGCTGCTCATTCAATCCCTGCCTTCAGAGCACACAGACCCACAGCTGCAGATACTGGATTTGGACAGATCCTTGCTCTGTTCCCACAATATGAATGGCAGAAAAGCTGTTCTGCCCTCTAAATAGTTGTTTTAGAAAATCAGCCATGCCCTGCTGTCACTACACACAGTGAGTTGTTCTCCCTTACACATAAGATCCAAGTTTCCTATAGAAAGGGAAACTCAGACTCATTATTCCTCAGACTGACATAACACACTGAATTTAGGCTGAATTTTCCTTTCCCCTAGGTTGTCTCCTGAACTTTAAATGCAAAATGTCTTTTGGTGCTCCAATATAAAACAGCATTTTCCAGAGGTTTTAATTTTGCAGCTGTTAATGTACTTACAACCCTTCTTCGAACTTTAATCCTTTGACTCATCTTGTATTTTCTAACGCATCATCTGACTAAGATTTCACTGTATCTTGACTGTGGGCCTTTTCTGAGAGTTGAATCAATAGCTGTTTGTTGTTCAACCCATATTTATTAAAACTCAAGCTGGGCTTCAGGTATGCTACAACAATGCCCAATGTCACAGAATCACATAAACGGCCTGGGAATAATTTTTTCATCACATCTAATCTGACTTGTAATACAGCACTGACCATCCTTGAGGATTTCAGAAATCTGTGGCTTAGCTAAATTTGAGACTTTTAAGAGATTAAGATGAAAACAGTAACACGCCAACTCATATGTGACTCACAACAAAGTTGAGAATAACAGAGATTCATCTCTGATTCTTGCAGTCTCTTAAACAGATTTCCCAGGTATCTTCACTCAGGCTGAAGGAGTTTCTGGCTGTGAGTTCGTTATCATTGTTGTAGGGGCATGTGCTGCATAAACAGCTAACTTAAGGCACAAAAATCTTAATTAAAAGTTACTGTCTTTTGAAATAACTTCCAGAATGGATCATTTCCTTGATTTTCAACTGGGTGGTAATTGAAGAGATGTGGAGGAGGGAAGATGAGACAGTGATCCTTTCCCCTATGGAACCATTGATACACAACCTTCTATGAAGTATATCCTTTGAAAAGAGACATAAAGGCTAAGGACATAAAGGGCAGGGAAATAAGAGGCTGGGCACGTGAAAAAAAAAACAAAAAACAAAACAACCAACTAATACTAGCAGAACGATTAATTCCAGTTATAATAATGCATGGCTTGACATCAAATTTTGTCCTAGGCTGACCAGACACATACAGAATACAACAGTATATCCACTATATGCTTTCTGCAGGCTATACGAGCAGTCATGGAAAATCAATTTGAATACAAATGTAATTTGTTAAAAGAACAGTGAAAATCATTATGCAGGGTCACACTGTCAGCACTTTGTACAGAAGCAGATGCTGTCCAAAGATGCAAAGGCATTCAGTAAAACAGAAGAATCTTGGTCTTTAAAAGCCTCTGTGATCTTTTCAGCCTTTTCAGTATAGATATGTGAGAACAAAGCTACAGTTTACCTCTCTTCTTTCTCAGCACTTTTGCTCCTTGCAGCTGATTCCAGCTGCAGAAAGGGGCTTTATAGAAACTTCTAAGCCTCAGAGAGAGTGAAGGTTCCCACTGTAACGGAGAAAAAGCAACATCTTTGAAACACTTCCTTCAAAGTTCCAGAGTTTTTCGCTCGGGCTGACAGGATACGATCATAAAATAACGAATTAGACTTGCCAGTTTTCAGCAATGTCAGTATCATTTTTAGGCAAACCACCCCAAAAAACTCAGCAGACAGCTAAGTGGAGAAGCATGATAAAACCCGCGGAGCAGCTTCACTATAAAGACAACTCAAATGGTAATTTTTCAGAAGGTCCTGTTGCAAAAATGTTTACCATGAAGGCGTGGGATGCACTGATCTGCTGTGCACCTAAAGTCCCATTACTGCTGTTGATCAGCTTACACCATGGCCAGAGATGCATCTCAGAACCAAAACAGCCACCACTTTTACAGCACGCTTTCCTTTCATCTGATCCCAGTCTTCACTGACTGTTCAAAAAGATGTTGGGGACGAAAAAAAACCCTAAAAAACCACACAGTGGTACTCATGAACCTGTATTACTTTAGGTGGGATGCACTGTATTTCTTCCTCCTGAAACAATCTCTAGTAATCTCTGTAGTCACTCTGGTAGTTACTGTCTGTCCATGCACAGTAAAGCACCAGAGTGCCTGGCATTCAAATTCCACCAAGGAACAGCAACAGCAGCAAATGTAAAAGCTTGCAGTTGTTCTAAAATATGTATAAAAGGGCATTGCTTATTAAAAATGCACCTGCATCTTTCTTGCAACCTAAGGGCTGGAAGTCACTGCACCCTTGGAGGCTGGTTGCATCATGTGCTTGCATAGAAACACATCTCTGAAGATCAGGCTCCTGTTACAGCGCATGAGATTGCAAATTTGTCAGACTGGCCAGGAAGAAGAAAATGACAGTCTCCCATTGAGATGGCTTTTTCATCCATTAGGATCTTTCAATCTCTCTCACCAGTCTCTCTCTCTTAAAATCAACAGCAACAGCAAAAGGACAGGAAGAACCTCACCCCAAACTTGCTGACATAATGTATTTGTTCCAAACACAAAAAGCAAAAAGTGTTTTTAAGACATCATGAATAAACAGGATTTTGACCTCCACCATTGCTTTTCAGAGCCCCAGCAAAAAAAGCAATCTTTTCTTTACCAGTAGGCTTGAAATGCAGGTCAGAAATGAAGTATATGACTTAACTTTGATCTGCACTTGGAATTTACCCTGAGAGGCAAGTGGGAACCAGCCACTGCACAGACAACACTTCCACTGGTTTTCATTCTACACCATTATGGGAATGGACTCATAGTGAGTAGTGTTGAGACAAATTCTGCACTGTTCAAAAGCTGCTTTTGAAAGAGTTTTGGTTACTTACAGTGCTTAGAGTCATTGCAACTTTGAGAGGATCTATTAAAAGTAAATGTTATGACAGCCACCAAAATTAACCCACTAAATCAGACTTGTCAAGCAGCATTTTGCTCCATTTCAGCTCAAAAAAAGACTCAGTATAATGTCCTTCTGTTTCTTTTGGAGAGCCAAGGACAAACCTTTAACTGAACAATCACAGCTTAAGCAATCACAGAGCAAATGGATTTTTTTTCCTTCCTATTTCACTTCTGCTAGAAAACCTATTAAGTTCCCTCTGTTCTGAAGTTACCTGAAAACATGGCAGAACTGTAGACTTTAATGAGAAAACATCACAGATGTGAGCTACCAGAAGTTCCAAGGAAGCCCAGTGCAAAGCACTTATGACAAGTCCAGACTTCGTGGCAGATACAGTTATCTTCTGCTTAAAAAAAAGAGGAGACTTTGGGGAATAAGCTGCAGGTACAAGGACATATTGCATAAGCTATCACATGCTCACTGCAACTGTGTGAATGCTACCGGATTTTCAGAAGCTGCCGTGCTGAATAATTTAAGGACTAATAAAATATTCAGTTTTTCACTGGATAAAATGGTTTCATTTTGAAACCTCAAAAAAAAAAGTTAATAAAGAGGGGAAGAGGTCTAAAAGTCAGCGGGAATATTCTGGTACTCATTAGGACAACAGTTGTTCTACCAAGCAGAGGGATAGAGGGGTCTCCACGCCGGGCGGGATCACACAGAACAGAAACACAGGACAGAGACACAGAACACCCGCGGCACAGGACGCCGCTCGGAGCTCGCAGAGGACGAGGAGAGCCCTCGGGGGGCTGAGAGCAAGAGGAGGGGACACCCACGGGGGTCCCGGAGCCGAGCCCAGGGAGCGAATTCCCCGGGAGGGAGCTCGGGCAGGACAGCCGGGATGGGCAGGAGGAGACGGGACGGGCAGATCGCCCACCGCCCCGGGCAGCCCCCCGAGCCTCCTGCGGAGGGGGGACCCTGCCCACAGCCCCACCATCAGCTCCTCGCACCACCAGCTCCTACAACTTTTCAACGCCAGCAGGGCAAACCCCTGCAAGAGCTGGTTAATATAAATAATAAAGAGAACTCCCAAGAGATGGAAAGTTGTCTCTCTGGGGTCGGGTTGGCGTTTTCTTCTTTTTTTTTTGGTTTTCGTAGGGTTTTTTGGTTTTGTTTTGGGAGGGGGTGAGACACCGAGAAGGCGCCGCGGGTGTTTTAGGATGGAGAAGAGCTAATTAGAGGGAGGCAGCGAAGGGGTCGCCTGGCAAGGGCTGCTCGCTGCTGCCGAGATGCTCAAGCTCCCGAACGTGTTTGCAAAGTGTTCCGCGGCTTGCTGGGTCTCCGGCTCGGAGCTAGCAGCCTCCAAATTACACTGAGGACCGGTGGCTGGAGAGGGGTGGGGGGAGGAAGGGAAAAGCGGTGTGGACAGCTCTGCGGATATTAAATCTTCCCAGCCGCTCATCTGGATTACGTTAAATCTCCCACGGCATTTCTTTCCCCTCTAATTAAGCACAGTTTCAAAACACAACGAGTCTGAGGATGGATGGTCCGCCGCCTTCTATTTCAAACGCAGAGATAAGTATTATTATTTTTCCTCTTTCCTTATGCATAAAGAGAAAAGGAGAGCCCAGGCAGCGGCACCCTGGCTGAGAGCCACCTCCCGGTCCCCCGCGCACTTGGACTCCCGACTTCGCGGGAGCTCCGGCGCGACCCCGACCCCCTCCGTCCCCGCCGTCCTCCGTCCCCTCACCTCGGGCGGGGCGCGGCGCCGCCAGGCTCCCGCAGAGCGCCAGCCAGGCCAGCACCGCGCGGCTCATCCTCCTCCTCCTCCTCCTCCTCCTCCTGTTCTCGCTCCCGCTCTCCTCCGCCTCAGCCGAGGGATGCGAGCCGGCGGGCGCTGGCGGTGCCTCCGCCCGGTGAGGCGATGCCAGGCGCGGCGAGGATGCGCAGGTTCCCTGCCGCGGAGAGTGCCCCGGCCGAGCGCAAGCCCGCGCCGCTCCGCCGCCACCGCCCTACGCGCGGCGCGGAGCCCGTCCCGCCGCCCGCCCGCTCTGCGCGCCCGCCAGGTGCCGCCGCGCCTCCAGCATGGCCCGGCCGCCGCCTCCCAGCCGCGTCCCGCCGCCTCCTCTCCTCCCCCTCTTTCTCCTCTCTGCCTTCCTCCTCCTCCTCCTCCTCCTCCTGCTGCCGTCGCTGCCCTGCCCGCCCCGCGCGGATCCCGGGGGCGGTGCCGCTGGACACACCCCGGAGCCGCCCCGCCCGCGGCCGCGCCCCCGCTGCGCGCAGGGTGCGGGATGGAGCTCCCGAGAGGAGCCGGGACCCCGCGGTGCGCAGGGTGCGGGATGGAGCTCCCGAGAGGAGCCGGGACCCCGCGGTGCGCAGGGTGCGGGATGGAGCTCCCGAGAGGAGCCGGGACCCCCCGGTCCCCTGCTGATCCCGGGGATGGTCCCCCAGTGCTGAGGATCAGGACCCCGCGGTTCCCGGCTGATCCCGAGGATCCTCACCCAGCGCTGGGGATCGGAACCCCGCTGTCCCCTGCTGATCCCGGGGGTGCTCCCCCAGTGCTGGGGATCAGGACCCCGCGGTTCCCGGCTGATCCCGGGGGTGCTCCCGCAGCGCTGGGGATCAGGACCCCGCGGTCCCCTGCTGATCCCGGGGATGGTCCCCCAGCGCTGGGGATCGGGACCCCGCTGTCCCCTGCTGATCCCGGGGGTGCTCTCGCAGCGCTCCGGTGTGCGCGGACGGCCGGAGCAGGTCTGCGCGGCCGGGGTTCCTCTCCCGCGGCAAATCGCATGTTCTGGGCTAATTTGGTTTTGGGTGGGTGCCTGCCCTCGTCTATCACCTGCTGTTCAGGAAGGTGTTTTGCCCTCCGCGGGGGGATTTTGCCCTCCGCAAACTTCTGTCTTGTAGGTGCTGTCCAAACCCTGCGCTCTGCCGGGCGCTGCCTCGGCTTAAAACCCCTCCTGAACATCCACACAGGGAGCTCGCACGGGATCACAGGATTGTGGCATGGTTTGGGTTGGAAGGGCCCTCAGAGCTCACCACATCCCAGTTCCCAAGCCATGGGCAGGGACACCTTCCAGCAGACCGGGAGATGCAAAGGTCCGTTCTTCCACCTCGCTCTCTCTTCAAGTAGGGTGTCATCCTGTCCAAAATTGGAAGGGAATCAAAGCAAGGAAAGATGCCGCGATATTTCAGAAGCAGCCCAAGGTAGAGGGTAGGAAGATCTCACGTCAGACCACTACATACTTTTAAAAATTTTAATCTCCTTTCCCTACCTGGGTATATAGTTTCACGATAGTGAAAAAAGTACTAATTTCCTACTGGGCGTCAAAAGGCTCTCCAGATATTTTATATCTGTAATTTGCGTCCTGTCTACATGCCTTCATGGTGAAAGACCACATATAAATATTATATTAAGCTTTAATGCACTTGCCGAGTGAGAAGGATGAACTGAACAGCACTGGGCTGTTGAGAAGCATTTCTGCAGATACAACCTGAAAGTCCGGGCTGCTTGCATGACAACAAGAAGAGACATCGTGAAATTAGGAGTGGAAACGACCCGTTAAGTCGTCTGATCTCTTGGTTACTTTGGCTGGCACCTCGCAGTGGTTAGAGCATTTCATTTTGCGAGCCCTTTGTCTGCCATTAAATGCCTGCCAGTGACAGGGTGACAGCCCCTGCCTAAAGCTCTGGTTTTACATCTGAGCTCGCAATTAATCACATTTTTCTTTGACACTGGAAGTGTTTTGGTTTCAACACCTTGCATTGTCAGCAAAGATTTGAAAGGACGAGGCTTTTTTGCGCTGGTTAAACTACAAAATTAACAGAAATTATGCACCTTGATAAAGAGGATTTGACACCCACAATCCCATGGCTTTTTCTGCTTGCACACAGCTCAGTGGTGCCCACACCAGGTGTGCACTTCACCCATCACAGCAGGGCAAGTTTCCTGATGGCACTCAGGGCGGTGCAGAGTTATCCAGCAGGCTAGGACAGATAAAGAAAAAAAAAAAACCAACCTCCCAACATTAATTTAGCCCACACCAGCAGAAAATATGTGTAATGTACTCCAGTGTAATGCTCCAACTCACCTGGCAGCACTCAGGTGTGCTGCAGCCACGCCTTCACTAAGCTGCACAGGTATCCCTGCGATTGCATCACCACCTCTACAGCAACTTGGATTTTATACATCAGCCAGAGATCTCCCTGAAGAACCACTGCCTGGAAAGAAAATACTTTTCTTTTTCCCCAGGGGTTGCTTTGCTGTCAGTAAAGAGATAGTGGAAATTTAGGGAGCCTTAACAAAGCTTCTGATATTAACGCATCATTTCTCTACAACGGTGCTAATTTTACTGCTTATCTCTGTTTTACAACCAAGAGTCCAGCTGTCACAATTACAAGGCAAGCTGCACTGTAGCTGCTGTGGCAGCCCAGCATGCCTGCACCCCCAAGTGGCAGTCTTGCCTGTGATTTTTTTTTTTTTTAAATTTTATTTTTCTGGAGGGAATAATCCCGTAATGCAGCCCCTTTATTTCCCCAATTAGGATAAATCTAAAGGGACTAACTACACTCGGTACCGGGAGGCCTTTTTCCACTGAGAGCAGCTGATTAAAATGACACAGAAATAGCTTCTTCAAAGCCAGGCATTGTTTATTCAGCCAAAAGGGATGAAACAACAAAAGGCTTTTCTGCCTGGTTCTTACCTAGAGTGCAGTGCCTTTTTGTTTTCAGGCTCTCAATAAGTTTTATTCAATAAAACCTATCTTCCCACCTCAGAGTAATCAGACATTTTGCTGCTCCACTGTGCTGGGCTGCTCTTCCTGTGCTGCTTCCTCCTGTTTGCTCCTGGTGTTTTGGGGATGACCCAGGACTGGAGGATGCTGCAGGCAGTCCCTTCACCCAGCACCTTCCTCCTACCCCAAGTTTCTCCCCTTAGCACAGGGCAACTCAACTCCAGCTCAGCGCTGTGAGGTTGGCTCAGAGGTGCAGACTGTCCCTTCCAACTCAAAGGCAGCAATCATCTGCATCTAGCTGTTCTTAAAATGGATTTTCTGGAGCCAGGATGTGCTATTTGCTGCTCCAGCCTGGGTTTTACCCAGGAGCTCCTCTGCTGCTGTGCTGTGGGCTCACACTGTTGTCATTGGGGTTGTTGTGGTTGCAGCAGCTTGCAGCACTCCCCTCCTCCAGTGACCTGTCCCTGACCTCACCTTCTGGATGAAGATCCTAACCTTGTGTCCTTCAATGTCCTCCAAGGCTCAGAAATTATTCATTTTTAAACTATTTTATGTTTTTCTTAAAGCAGCTGCCTCCTGCTCCTGACAGCAGGAAAACCTGCCTTATGACTCTATAAGAACTATGGGAATGCAAACATCACATTTCTGTGGGAAACCCTAGGACCTTCAGGACATTTTGAAGGTTCTCTTTTCATTTTTTGGGTTACACACTTGCAAATCTTTACTGTCATGCCAGTGGTGAAGGCACTTTGCTGAAATATGGCCAGGATGGGACTGGGATATCACAAACCATTGCAGCTCAAGCTGATGTTCTACCTTTTATATCAACATTAATATAAATACAAAATATATAAAATCACATTTTTATGTTTGCATTTTGATATTTATCCCTAAGGCAAAACTCTTCCTCCTGTCATGTGGATTCATTATATGCTTTGTGGTTTGGAATTTAAGAGAGAAATGGGCTCAAGAACTGCCAGATATTAATCCCTAATATTTCTGTCTTCCTTTTTCTGCCAGACATAGAACTTAAAGCCTACTTTTCACTTTCCAGACTGTTCCTACACTTCAGGATAATTCCTGCTTAATTTGACTTAGCTGCACTCTAATACTCAAATACATATTTTATTTGTTTACCAATCACTCAGGATCAAGAACTCTTTTGCAACCAGTTTTTTCTTCTTCCATCTAAATGATCATCTCTGTTTGTCAGAATTGTCTGCCTAATAGGATGGCCAGACTGTGGAGACTGCCTAGATCTGCAACATCCCTCCCTTAGGCTAAAGATTCCTGTAGACCTTCTGGAGTAGAGGAGGTAGAATGGAGAGACAAATCAACTGCTGCCTTTCCAAGGGGGAAAAAACCCCCAAACCTAACTGTGAAAGAGCTAATCCATGTCTGGTAATGTCCTCACTGTTTTCCTCCATCTTACTTTGATTAGTAGCTTAAGTTTCCTGCATTATTTCCTGTCTTGCCTCAAATGCTCGAATTAACCCTTTGAAGTCCTTCAGTACATTAAACAGGAAAAAAAAAAATTATAGCCTGTAGAAATGTAGGCAGCCACACTGTCCTTAGATAAATAGCCATCAGTAGAGGAACAGTGATAGCAAGTCTGAATATATAACATGAAGATTTTGGCATAAGAGAAGAATAATGGCTAGTGTGTTTAGCAGTGACATCAGGTCTAACATTTGTTGCACAAAAGGTGAACTGAGCTACTCCCACCTGCTCTGCAGAAGTAGGAGAGCAAGAGTTGATCCTTCCCATGTGCCAACCTCTTGCCAATTTTAGATGTCATCCAGACAACGTGAGTGTAACCTGCCAATTACCCTGTAACACCTTTAGGGTATCTTGGATACCGGCTTTGTGGAGGAGATTAGCTCTATCACCAGCTCCCATCACAGCACTGCCAGATCAGAACCTCCTTAGAGCCGGAGATCAGGACAGTCTCAGACTGCACAGGCACAGATTATATTACCACCTCCGTTATAATTAGGGCTATAAAAAGCCTCTGCTGCACGCGGCAGAACTTTCCTCTTATTTTATTATTTTTTTTCCCTAATAATATGTACTTTGTTCTTCAGGGATTTGTCAGACACCGTTCAGCGTAACCGGCTGCTCTGATTCTGCAAGTCATCTGTGTATGCTTGACTCAAGAAAAGAAGAGATAATACATCTGTCTGTCACCACCGCTGCAACACTGCCAGAATTATTCCTGGGGTTGACACTGCCTCTAAAAAAAGGGAACAGTTGGTTCTTTTATCTCTTCCCAAGCACAGCCTGATCCCCCACTTCTTGAACATGTGAGGTTTCCCATTAAGTCAGCTTGGGTTTTGTGGAAGATCCTGCTTCCCTCAAACATTTCTGGTTCAAAAGCATTGTCATGTAATGCTCCATCACAGGAAAGGGGGAGAAGTAGCTGTGCAAGAGACGGAAACAGTCAAACTCCATTAAAAAAAAAAAAAAAAAGAAAAAAGAAGTTTTTCTTTCAGTCTTTTGCAGTACAGAGCTTTTTTTCTTCTTCTTCTTTTTGACTATTTATAGGAAGGAACTAACAAAATCAGTATCATAGTTGGGTTTTATTACTTTTTTTTTATTTCTGGAAATAAGATTTTACTGTCTACAGAGGATAGTATTGAAGAATCCTGTCTAAATGCCTGAGTATGTTTTAAAATGAATCCTTTTCCTCCTAAAATGCAAATATGTGAAGTGCACAAGAACACGGGAGAGGAGAGGATTGCACAGGCCAAGGTGTGAGCACAACCCCTGGCATGAGGCACTCCTGTGTTTCATTCTGTAAAGCCTTCTGCACACCCCTGAAGTTGAGAAAGTGATTAATTTCAGATGGGATTATTCCCTGCCTGCTTGTGAAAGGAATTTGGATTCACAGTGTTTCTTTCAGCAGGACTAAGGTGTGTGGAAGCTGAGTGCTGGTGCACGTGTGCCTTTTAAATGCTTCTGCAGACAGCTCAGCACCAGCACAACGTGCTTGTCCCGCTCTCTACAGACAGCAGAAAGTCCTGAATTAGAGATTAATGTCACTGCCCTGACTGAGGAGTCACAGCTAAGGTAAAAATGGCAACGTTCTGCCCCAGTGAAGTGATACTTGCAGCAAGATGCAGACAGCGGGTTATAGAATCACAGAAGCATGAAATATTCTGGGAAGGACATTTAATGTCACCCAGAGCCACCCCAGCCATGGCAGGGACACCTTCCCCTGTGCCAGGCTGCTCCAGCCCCAGTGTCCAGCCTGGCCTTGGGCACTGCCAGGGATCCAGGGGCAGCCCCAGCTGCTCTGGGCACCCTGTGCCAGCCCTGCCCACCCTGCCAGGGAACAATTCCCAGTTCCCAAGATCCCATCTAGACCTGCTCTCTGTCAGTTTGAGAAGGTTTTCTGACACAGGAGCAGATTTCTGCTCAGGACCTTGCCCCAGCTGGTGGTGATGCTGTGGGTGACACTGTTCCCAGGAAAACCCAGGGGGTACCTGCATTTCTGAGAGGCTGTTGGGCACCCAGAGCATCCACGTGAGGGATGCTGCTTCACCTCTCTCTTTGCTGTCTATATATGTTTTAAAATGCCAACCCACTCCATAGTGAGGAGGACTCTGACTGGCACCTTGGATATCACATTCCCATGCCCTTGGTGGCCTGTACTCCTCTTCCAGCTGCAAATATGTGTACTTAAAGGAAATCAGTCAGTAGAAGAGGGACTATCTGACTGAACAGCCCTCAGTTCCTTACAAAACCAAGCTAATACACACTTCCCTTTTCCTCAAGTTTGTCTCTCTCCACTGGTCCACAATCCCTAATATTCCACTTGCACAGTGCTTGCTTAAGAGAGAAATGGGCTTGTACAGCTTGTTCTGCCCTCCTCTCTGGATTGTTTCTGCTCCTTTTTACAAGAAAGCCAAATCACCATCAGTAGCAGGAGTTTTGGATCATTTACACCCTTCTACACAACTGCTTAGGGAAAGGAGCCCAACAGCTCTTTGAGATCCCCAGCAAAGCTGGCCTTGCCTCTCGTGCCTCAGTATCAGGAAATATTTGCACCCTGAATCCTTGAAGAGACATCTCTGAAGTGCAGCCCAGTGATCCATGTGCACTGCAGGATTCCCTGGAGGTGGAAGGATTCCCTCTAACTCAGTACATATCGCAGGCTCAGAAATTCCCTGGTTTGGCCAACACTCAACTGAATCAAGATGAATTTCTACAAACCCCACAAGGGCTGTGCAAGAAGCTGCTAAAATTCCAAGCACAGCTCTTCAGGGTCTACGTTAAATTTGTAACAACCAAGGTGCTGTTTGGGTTTTAGTGCTGAAGTTGCTGTTTTGCAAAGTTAAATGTGTTGTGCCAAGGTCTTTATCCTACTGTTATTTATACTGGGTTTTCAAGGAAAGCACCATGAATGAACTCGGTAAAAGAGTTCATTTCAGACACCTACAAAACATATTTTCATATTAGCAAGAATATGCTTCAACCACTTAAACTCCAAGGAGTTTTTACAGTGTCTGTCTGTGTTTTTGTTGATCTTTGCAATAAGTAGTAGTATTTTTTTGTTTGTTTTGATTGTTTTTTTTTTTTTTTGTGTGTGTGTATGTGTGTGTGTTAATTAATTTTACTCTGAGGAACAAAATAAGTTTTGAAATATAATTTTAGGACTGACTTGGACTTACTTTCAGTGCTCATATTGCACCATTACTTTTAGCAGCTCATTCATGCAGAATTTCAGAATACAGGGGAGGAACTATTAAATCACTATAAAGTATTTAAGGGAGGTGCCACCTGCATTTCAGGCATTTAACTTAGACTTTGCCAAACATCTTATGATTTCCAAATCAGAGAATATTATTAGAGCCAAGAGACTTTTGGCTCTTACTCTCTCGTGGTGGGATGCATTTCAAAGCAACACCAAAGATTTCAATTATTAGTTCAGTATCAATCAAGACAAGTGACCAACTTGGTTTCTTCAATCTTCTGATATCTGGCAGTCCAGTGTGACAGTTTGTAGATAATTAATGTCAGATTTTGACAATGTGAGAGATTTTAGAAGTAATTTTATGCCACTGCAGTGAGCTGACAGAGCCATCCTGCCTCAATGTATGACAAAAAATGTTTGCCATAGAAAGTTTTTCTCAAGTGGTCTTGGGTTGGTTGAGGTGTTTTTTTTTAGTAGGTTGGTTGGTTTTATTGTTGTTGTTGTTGTTACCTTCTTCAGGTTAAGAGATAGAAATGTGTGTTAGAAATTGATATAAAACACATTACAAAGAGAAAAAAAAGGAAAAAAAGAGGAAAAAAAAAGGTCGAGGAAAGGAATGTGGTAGCACCAGTTACATTTCTGAAAGGTAATATTTTTCATGATTGGCAGAACATTTTTCCCCAAGATGGAAAAGGGCATACTCATCTAAAGAAGACACAAGAATCCTCTTTTCTTTTCAGATTGTTAGTGGTACAGCAGCCAGAAAACTGGCTTGACACAAGATGCTGAGATTTCAACCTGCATTCTGACTCAAGCAATACAGCTGCTTCATCTGCCTCTCTGGTACATCAATTACATATCTTGACTATTTCCTTCCCCTCAGGGACTCTACTTTTCCAATGAGTGCTCTTGTCCTCATTATAATTTTGAGAAATCTTCATTTTGTCTCATTTGATTTCATCTCGATTGACAATCAGAACAGATTTTTCAGGCAGCTGCTGAACTTGTTGGGGTGCAGCAGCCTCAGCCCCTTCCTCAGGGAATTCACAGCTTAAGACAAGAGCCAGAGCCACAAAGTGCTGTGGAGGAACAAAGTGAATGGGGAAAAGTAAAAGTAAACATGATTTTTTGTGACAAAGATCTGTGCAGGCAATTCTCTTTGTGTTTTAATTGTGTAGGATAGGGGTCTGGGGAAATAAAAAATTCGAGGATGACTTGGGTTGTCTGAGTTAAAATGTCCTTCAGCTTTCAGAGTGAAATTTGTGTTCTTACAGGAGGATTGAGCAGGCCCCAGAGAACCAGCAATATATTATCTTTATTTTATTTTATTTTATTTTATTTTATTTTATTTTATTTTATTTTATTTTATTTTATTTTATTTTATTTTATTTTATTTTATTTTATTTTATTTTTTTATTTTATTTATTTTATTTTATTTTATTTTATTTTTTTGGGTTCAAAATCAGGACATCTCTCCCTGGAGGAGGAGGAAGGTGGTTTAGCAGTCAATTTTAATAGTACAACAGTAATAACAACAACAACCACCACACAAAATCACCACTAACAAGAAGAAAACCAATAAAACATTATCACTATTCTTGTTGTTGTTGTTGTTGTTATTATTATTATTATTATTATTATTATTAAATAGAGAAACTCAGAGAACCTACATGTATTTAAGTAAAGGAATGTAGAACAGACAATGTTTGTCGTAGGGCACATTGGGATATAAATCAAGAGAATTTACAATGCATTATGACTACAAGTCTTTAATAATAGCATTGAAATATTTAAGTATACACATAAATGTTTTCCTTTTTTGTTAGGTTTGTACATTTTTCTGTTCATTCATTGCTTTCACATATCCTGAATTGCTGCCTGATTGGTGGTTCTGTCACATAAAAAACTTCATTGTTTGAAATTGGGAGTTTTGTCTCTTAAGCAAGAACACTCTAAAAGGCCATTTTCATCAGACATTTCTCTCAATTTGAAAAAGCTTCCCATTTAAATATTTTCTTTATGATAAAGGATGTTTCTGTATATGTTTAATTCTTTACTCAAGAATTATTATTTTCTCAAAGGTAGTTTTCTTTCTTCAACTCTTTTGGATCCAGTCAGCTAAATAGGAAAGATTAATTACTGCTGTAAAATTCAGTTATAAATTATATATGGATATAATATGGAAGTTATTACTTGTCAAGTCTTTTGGTTTTTTTTTTTGGTGTGGGTGTTTGGGTTTTTTTTTGGGGGGGGTTGTGGGTTTTTTTGGTGTTTTTGTTTGTTTGTTTGTTTGTTTTTTAATCAAGCAGTCAAATATTGTAGTATCTTGCAGATTAGGCAAATCTTTCACCAGAATTGGAATGGTGTACAAAACCTATTAAGTAGTAAGGATTTGTACCTTTGGTAATCAAATTTGCAATGTTGGAGCACTGCAGCTAGGAAAGAACAATATTAACTCTCAAAATCCTTCTTTTTGTGATGGGGATAGAAGAGGAGAAAAAAGACAAAAAAACTGATAAGAGCCCCCAAAGATACTTTTGAAATAAAATTTTGATCATTAAACTTTGAAAAGTTAGTGACTGACATTCAGCTTTTCAACCATACATATGCATGCAACTAAGAATGACCCATTTACACACAGATTTTTCTCTGTGCCAAAACAGCTTCTTCAGCACTGACAAGGTTTAAATTCACTTTTGCAGTCCACAGAGTAATGCACGAATATTGTGTCTGAAACACACACACAAAAAAAAGAAAAAAAAAAGGAAAAAAGAAAAAGAAATGATGGCTTTTGAGCCTGAAGAAAAGTCACATTCTATCAGTTGGAAAGGGAAGAGTTGCACTTCCATGACAAGTATTATTTGTTGACTCACATATCATTCCTACTACTGGAACTGAAGGTCTTGGAGACAAAATGAGTGCCCCCAACCCACCAGTCCTGCAGGCAGTTTTTATTTTTTCCCTGTTTATGTGATTCTGTCTGGGGATGCAGAGCTGGGGGAGCGTCTGATCCACCTGGAGGCCGAGCTGGTGCTCCGAGGGACCTGGGCAGAGCTGGGTGGTGACAACCCCAGTGAGGCTCTTCCCAGCAGGGCAGGAGCAACCCCAGGGCCAGCACAGCCTGAGGGGCACCTGGGGGTGCTGCTGGGGACAAGGGGACCCTGAGCTGACAGAGGGTGCTGGGGCCAGGAGGGCCAGGGGGAGCCTGGGGTGCCCCGAGAGTGGGAGCAGTGAGGGAGGGGACGCTGCCCCTGTGCCCTGCCCAGCTGAGGCTCCTGAGCACAGCAGACACCAGGAGCTGCTGGAGAGGCTCCAGGGCAGCCCCAGAGAGGATTTGGGCTCTGCAGCAGCTCTGGGCTGGGCTGGGCAGGCTGCAGAAGGGAACACCGAGGGGGATCCCTCCATCCACCCAGCCAAGCCTCTGCCAGGGCTGCCAGAGCACGGCCAGGCTCTGCTCAGGGCTGCCAGGGGCAGCAGCAGCAGCAGTGGCCATCCCAGGCAGGGCAGGCAGGGGCAGCAGCAGGAGGAAGAACTTGTGTCCATGGAGGGGCAGAGGCCTGGAGCAGCTGCCCAGGGAGGGCCTGGAGTGTCCCTGTGTGGAGCCATGACAGCCCCAGCTGGGCACGGGGCTGGGCCCCTGCCCAGGGCACCCTGCCTGGCCTGGGGAATTGGATCAGATCATCTCCAGACATCCCCTTTAGCCCCAGATATCCTGGGATTTGGATCTTATTTGGTTCTCTGTTTAAACTGTAAAAAACAATGCACCCTATACACTGAGATTCAATGAAATGCATCAGAGAGAGTAAAAATTACACCTGTGCCTGATCCTTCATAGACTCCCAGAGCTGAGTTGCCCCACAGTGAACTGCAAAAAGAAATTTGCTGCATCTGCCTAGTTCGCATAATATTGCAAATATTTTTATATGAATCACTTATCTGTGATGATCTGAGTAAAAATTCCTTTCAATGTTTGGGAAAAAAAATAATGTGATTTAACATATTCAGTTTGAATTGCAAACATATAATTTCTTGGTTAAATTTTAGAGAATCTGGAGTTAAATGGCATCAAGTTCTACCCAGAAGTCACCCAAAGTTTTGCTCTTATTCCTCCAAAAATCTTCAGTCTTTTAGGTGTTTTTGGTGGTTTTGTTTTGTTTTGTTTTTTGAGGCTTTTTTTGTTGGTTTGTTGTTTGTTTGTTTTTTTGTTTTTTGGGGTTTTTTTGGTTTGGTTTTTTTTTTTTTTTTTTTCCCATGGGTTTCTAGATTTTTTCTTTCAATTTTATTTTGGCTTTGTTTTTTTGATTATTTTTTTTCAGCAGGATGACTTTTTTAATATTCCTTTGATGCACATTTCTTACCCCATTTTCCTATTTGATGTGAGATTTCTGGAAGACCCTAATTCCTTCAGGATTGTTTTTTTCAACTATTTGAAATAACTTCTAGAGTCTAGGTGTTTAGATGTCCTAAAACATTGGGAAGATCAGTTACCAAATAAGAGAGTTTTGTCTCTCCATGGACAGGAAAAAAAAAAAAAAACAACCCACAATTTAGACATCAGGCACTCACATTGGTGAGAAAATGCAGAATAATCTAAGTACAGGAGTGAGGATGTCTTTCTCCATGAAAAAAAAAAAAAACAAAACAAAATTAAATTAAAAATTAAAGTAAATAGAAATAATAAAGCTAATTTAAAAATAATAAAAATAACAAGAAATAAAAATAAAAATAGAGATGCTTTAATGGGAAGCAGAATGATCAGAGGCTCCTTTTATTTGCAGGGCCACAGAAAATAACCAGAGATATCATCACAGACTGAGGAATGTAAAGAGAGTACGTAAACTCATTTAAAGGAGATTGAAATATTGTGGTATAGAGCAGAAATAGGATAAATTGTGAGAAGGTGGTGATCTGATGGTACTGCAGTCTGGCTTTATAGTGGAGGACAGATATTTTTGTGGTTGCAGTGTCATGGAGACATTGCAGTAAATTTTTTCAGAATTAAAAAAAAGCTTTCACAACAAATGTATAAAACTAGGCGTAATTAGTTCTTTTGGTTACAGAGATTTTTTTTTTTAATTGCTTTTTAATACAGATGCTTTGGAAAGGGAAATGTAGCACATTTTGTAAATGGTGTTACTGGCTGTAGGAAAGGCAAAATAAACATTTTGCTCTGCCTTTATCTACAATAATAGAAGAGATGCATCCATGAACAAATGCTAGCATTAATGCTTTGATGAGTTGCAAGAAACACACATTTAGCCAGTAATTTTAAAAACCAAACAATTACACATAAACTTGGTGATATCATCTGTAATAAAAATAATAGAGACTATTTAACAGTACAGACAACCAGCATTTGCTGGCACCCATAATTAGTGTTCTGGCTGAGCTTCAAATGCTTTATACATTCAATCTGCAGCCTGTTTTCTTGGTTTATCACCTCTCATTTCCATACACTTAAAAACATTACCCATTGAGCTCATCCTTTTAGGACAATATTTTCACTTTCCATAAGTCTGTTGCTTGGAATCATGGATCTACAAGCATTTTGGATTGGGGAGGGACCTGAAATCTCGTTTTGTCCCACCCCCTGCCATGGCAGGGACACCTTCCCCTGTCCCAGACTGCTCCCAGCCCCAGTGTCCAGCCTGGCCTTGGACAATTCCAGGGATCCAGGGGCAGCCCCAGCTGCTCTGGGCACCCTGAGCTGGAGGTGGGGGTCTCACCTGAGCAGGGCAGAGAGACAGAATTCCCCCTCCCTTGATGCTTTTGGTTCAGGGTAAAGAAAAATAGGAAGGTTGGAGTATGAAATTTTTGCCTCTCCACAAGGAACTCCTCCTGTAGCTTGTTCCTGTTGTCCCAACGAGATTAATCTACAAAATCAGAAACTTTATAAACAGGAACAGCAGGCCATCCTTCCTCAGGAATTCCTCTTACAATGATCAATGTAACAACAAGAACATCAACGCAAAGAGCGCTGTGATTTGCAGTGCATTTGTAATGCTTTGCAGTGTTAAATGGCAGCAGTTGGGGTAAACAACCCAAAGCAAGAATTCTCTTTGGCAGCACCCCTTTTGGAGGTGGACTAATTTGCAGATTCATGACAATGATCTTGAAAAATCCCAATTTTTAAAACATTCATTATGGTATACAGTGGCAATTATTAAAATTGTTTGCTGTCTGAGAAAAGTGTCTTCCCATCTTTGATATCATTGATAGCCTGTTCTATTAAGAAATTGTAGTGGTGTGGGGTGTTTTTTTCCTAAATTGAAAGAGCGTTTAAAACATTTTTAATAATTTGTTCCCCAATACTGAAATTTAAAAATACTTTTACATTTGACTGCAAGAAATAGGTACTTTTTATTTCAAACTATCAAACAAATCCAACCTCAAAATAATCAAGATATATTCAAGAAACAAAATGTCAAAACACTTCCTCGAAATCTAAGCACAATTTTTTTTTCCTTCAACACAATGGAAGTTAGATGGAATAATGAAGAACACAAACCTCATTTTACCTAAATGATATATGGTATTTTAAAGGCAGAAATCTAAGAAATGCCATTATTAGAGAATGTGTATTTACTAACACCTGCAATTTTCCAGTCTTTTATCTCTGCTGTTCTTGGAAAGGCACATTGATTGATTGATTGATTGATTGATTGATAATTGACTGATAGCCTCCCTTAACATGCCTGTATCTTGTCATCTCTTCATCCACACACAAATGATCCTAAGCTATGGTGTTAAAATGTGTGTGCTGAGCACTCAAGCAAATTCAAACCAAAATTACAAGCAAACAATGTAGAAAAATCATTGTTTGTTTCCACTGGGCAAATTTGAGTACGTTTATGACATATACACAACATAGAATAAATATTATTTATATTATATGTATACTAACATAATAAGAAATTATATAAATAAATTATTCAATTAATTAATCATATTTTTGTGATTTTACTTTTAATTAATTAATATAAGAGTAACACATCCCCATCTGCTCTAAACCCACATAGCATTGTGAAAGCCTTTCTTTTACTTGTTTTAAAACCTGATTTACACCAGCAAAACAATGCCTATAGGTTCATAGTTATTCTCATTTATTTTGCGTGGTCAATATCTCCCCCTTTCCCCTGAAACCATGATTTACAGAAAATAAGTTTACAGCAAAACAAGATTAAGAAAAATAGCTTAAAAACCTCTGAATTATTCAGAATAGGGAGGGGCACTGTGTGAAAAACTGAGGAACAGATAAAGCTTTCACCATCAGATATATTCTTCCTGCAACTGTAACTTGTTAAGTTCAGTTCTGCTGCATTCCAAGGCATCATCAATTCCCAATCCCTAAACAAGGATTATTTATCCTTTTATACGCTCTGTCTTCAAGAATAATTGTGCAGAAGAGTTCATTCCACAGCAACGTTCAAGGATCCAACCGTGCTTCTTCAGGAATACTTCCAAAATTCAATCAAACCTAATTAATGATGCCACAATATTTTGCTTCTTTAGTTCAGCAGCCATTCTTACAATTCTTTGCCACATTTATTTAGAACTACTTGGCCTGCACTGTAATTTTTTTTTTTTTTAATGTGCATTGGGTTGATTAACTATGGGCAGCCTACATTGATTATCTTTAGATTCTCTCTGTTTCTTGCATATAAAAGAAGGTATTCACAATGCCATCCTTGGAGCAAACAGAGACCTAATTTTTCCCTATTTGTTGCTGGTTTTTACTCTACCTGAGAGTGAAAACACCACTATTTGTTGCTGGTTTTTACTCTACCTGAGAGTGAAAACACCAGTGAAGAACACAGGTCTTCCCTCTCAGAAGCAGAAAGCATCACAAATGTTTTAAATTTTAAGCTGTATTGTTCCCATAAAAAAAAAAAAAGTATTAAATGTTAGAAAACCATCATTGCTTATTTTGGCTTTGAGATGTGTGAAAAGTCGTCTGGAATAGGAAGAATATAAGCAGCTGAGAAAAGCCTGGAAATTATGAGAGATCTCCACATGCTGTGCAAACCCCTTTTTTCCCCTGCAGCTAATATCGTGTGTTGGGGATTGTTATCCTGAACTGTAACACACTTCCACGGCACCTGAAACCCCTGAAGTGCTGAGGCACCGAGGTTCCTGTGCTGGAAGCTGCTGCAGGAGGGATAACAGAGGTTTTTTTCAGCCTGCAGGACCCCTTGGCATGCCTTTGCAGGTGTCCAGGCACATTTCTGCATTCAAACCAGCAGGAAGGAAAGAGGTTTTCTCACAGTATTACCATTCAACAAAACTTAAATATGTCTTACATGGAAATCATTTAGATTGCGCTAATAAATTAATGTCATGGAGGTACTTTTTAGGTTACCTAAGTAGGTTTTTATTGGGTATTTGGGGGCCTTGGGATTCATTGATGGTTTTTTAAGGCAGAATTTCCTCTTCATAGGCACCTCAGAGCAGTGAAGGTCTTGGGAACTCAGCTCCCTGTCCCAGACTTTCCCTGTTATGTTTCCAGAGTCCCATCACACAATTTCCTCCATTATTAACTTGATGACAGACCTATTTTTGAGGAAATCATTACATAATTTATGGCTCTCCTTTAATTTTTTTATTATTATTTCTGCTTTGCAATATATTGTAATATATTCCTAGAGACAATTCCCACCTGATTCACATGTTTTGCTTGTAGCTTCTGATGTCCTGACAGTGCAGCCCAAGGTGACACATCCCACAGGACATGTCTGCTCTGTTAACTGCAGAATTACACAATAAAGGTCAACACCAGTGTGTTCTCAAACCACCCTGCTCTGGGCAAAATAAATGGATCCTCTATGTGGCTATTCTTTTTTTTTTTTTTTTTTTTTTTTTTTTTTTTAGTAAATGGGGATGATATTGATTCCTGACCAGGCAAACAACTTTGCAGTTTGGGAGACTCTCAAAACTGACATTAAATGACATGCAAAAATGACCTCCTCATAGACATTTATTGCAAAAACATTTGGAGGGATGGAACAACACAGAAAGAGGAACAACCTTGTAAATATTGTTGGATACCAAATTGAAGCTGTCCTCTAACAAGCCACATTAAAAGGACATATGCTTCTATTCAGTGAGAAATTAAGTAATGTGAGCCCTCAGCCAGTGGTTTCTTTGAAATGCCATTAATTTATTAGATTGAATTTAGGAAGAAACTTAAATTTTTTTGTTATTTCTAGCACCTAGGTGCTATTGCTCAGAGCGATGCTTGGAAATACGAAGTTTATTGCTAAAAACTTGTTTGTGCCCTTTGAGAGGCTTTTCTGTCTAAAGAAGGAAATGTTGACAGCTTCATGTATTAGTTTAAAAGTTGTTTTCTCTGCCCAAATGTGTTATTTGTTTGATTAATGAATTTTTAGTGAATGATTTCTAACATCCTCTGCTATATCCTGTCAAACAGCGCACACACAGCATGCAAAACTCCTCTTCAGAAGTGTATAAAAATAATTAAGGTTTTTTGCTTTATTTATTGAACATAAGGCACAGGAGTGCAAAAAGTCTTTTTTGGCTAAATTGTATTCATAATATATTGTAAAGTAAAAAATCTACAAAATTTTTCATTACTTTAAAAAAATAAAACAATGTTAATAAATGTTTTACATAAAAGAGTGATTTACAACATATGTTTCTTTGGTTTCTTTTGGATTGTTTGTTTTGGATTTTGCTTGTTAGTTTTGGTGGGTTTTGTTTACTTGGGGTTTTGGGGATTTTTTGGGGTATTGATTTTTTTTTATTTTTAATTTTTGCGCAACCTAGATTAAATTTTAATTTTTGCTCAACCTAGATTTTGCTCCCCCTGGATTAAAGAATAATAAAGATCAAACATTTTATACTGAGCTCTGCAGTGGATGGCATGGCTGGAACTAAAATTGTTTCTGTGTCAGGTGTGGGATGTTTATCTGGGAATAGAACTCAGGCTTTTGTTCAGATCCTGGTAGTCACCATGGAAGAGAAGGAAAGACTTTGATAAACAGGCCATTCATCATGACATTATCTACATTAAGTTTGGTAGTTCTTCACTAGGTTCTCTCATTCTGAAGGGTTATTTTTTAAACTTGTTTTGCCAGAGTTTTGCTACTTCTGAGACAAATAAATGAACATAATGGAGATAAAAGATAAAAATCTTATATATTTCTTTAATTTGACAATTTCCTGAGCTTTGATTATTAAAATTCATCATCAGTCATGAAGTCAAATCACAGAGATTCATAGAAACACCTTATTAGTAGAGATAAGACAAATTACTACCTGTACATTTTTCTTTCAGACATTCAGTAATTATCATTTGTTAATCTTCTGTATGAACACAAATGATGAATTCCAACCTCCAACTTTCCTTTTGTATTTTTCCTATTAAACAGTTTTTTTTCTCCTTTTCCTTGGGGAAAAAACAACAGGCAAACCAAACCAAACAGAAAACAATTTCACAGATAAAGGACTTCTCTTTTTCCTGTGGCCTGAAGTGGTGCTTCTTGGACTTGTATAATATATTAAAATTTACCAAACTGAAATTTAACTAGTTGAAGAGAGATTTTGAGTATGTGCAGTCAGGGATATGCAAGTAGCCCATCAAACTTTGTCCCTCCATCTTTTAGATACATAAATCTGCAAAGATTCACCGTGTTTTAACACAAAAAGCACAGGACACTTCAATATCTGTGGATTTATGTTTGGAGTTGCCCCTTCTCCTTCCTTTTCCCCTTCCATCCTGAGTTGCACATTGTAACCTCCCATGTTCCCATGGACCATATAAACCACTGGAATAGATGGTGTGCAGATTTTTAGTACAGAAATCTGTCTCACACCATTGAATTTCATTAGTTTTATTGTGCCATTTTGGTCCTATTTTGCAGGTTTCTTCTGGATGAAAAAGAAATGGATTCCTTGAAGGAAGGTTAAAGCTTTTAATTTGATTTATCTTTTACAGGGCCTATGCTTGCCATAAAAGCTTGGAAAGAGAAACATATAATATAAAGGGTATTATTTAATCAAAAATGCATATCTGGAAAGAGAGATTCAGCCTTTGTAACCCTGCATCCCCAAAAGTCTCAAAAAGAGCATAAAAACCTCTCTTCCCCCAGCCCACATAGCTCAGTAAAGACAGAACTCTTAAGTCATTTCACTAAGATGAAAAAAAAAAAAGGATTTGCAGGAGAAATTAAAAGATTATGGAAGCTTTTAATAGCAATTAATTAATGCAACCTGAGAGCCATTGATAAGGGAAAAAAACCCAACCAGAAACCAACCAACTTTTCTTAAACTGATCTGTACAAAAATTTATCTACTCTTTCATATTTTTGAATAATTCACTGAGAATCAAAAAAAAAAAAAAAAAAAAAAAAGAAAAAAAAGAAAAAAAAAAGAAAAAAGGTGCATCACCCAAGTCAGAAAACAATTCCCAGGCTTCTAAAAATTCAGTGAGCTTAGATAAGAAATATCTTGTCTTCTCTGATGTCAGTGTCTAATGAGGCATTAACTTTTGCTGTACAGGGAAATACAGACAGCAATTGGTATTTATACACACAGGAAAAGAGACTGATTTCTAGCTGTAGTCCTAGAAAGATTGCTAAGCAAACTTTAAAGGAAAAAAAATTTGAGGGTGAGGCTTGTTGAAGGATGCACTCTGTACGTGAAGGACTTGTTATTAATTAATTTAGTCCCAGGTTAGCTGCAAATGGCTAACACTGCGAATCAAAGATGCTAAATTCTGCTCCTATCCAAGCCCATGAAAGAGCTGCTCATTAATTTCAGAGTTCAAAAGGCAATTTGGCGTTGTTCCTGATGTTTGGGAGAGGAGCACTGTGTGCAGAAGTGTTTCTAGTGGTAAAACAGAGTGTTTTCTTCCTCCTGTTACCCTGTGGAGGAGGACTTTGGAACAACAGATGCTCCTTGTTCTTTGAGGCTGAAGTAGTCTCCATGGAGCAGTTTTAAAAGTATTTACTGTTGAAGGTGTTTTCTCCATTCCAGTAGTTTAAGAACACTTAATTGAGTCACTGGGATAGACATTATAAAAGATTTATGTCTGTATTTTCGGTGATGCAGGCTACAATAGAAAATAATCTTAGTGACAAAACACTGTTATTACTTACTTTAAATGGTTCACACAAGCACTGTAAGTTGGTTTTCTGCTTCTTATTGAGCAGAGAGAAGATATGGCAGTCTCTTCCAGCTTTGCTTGCCATTTGTTCCTATTTGTGTGATAATATTGAGATAATTAGAACTAAATTATTGAAGCAAGTTGTTTTTAATTTAAAAGAAGAAGAAGAAGAAGAAAAAACTCCCTCTTTTTCCCTCTCAGACAAATATTTAGAAATTAAATATTACAGAGCCCTAGGTTCTTGTGTATTACACAGCTTCTGCTAGAGATGATTCCTAAGATTTTGTCACCTCAGATCTTGCAGAAGTTACCAGTGTAGGGGTGCTGCTGTCCAGGCATCCCTGCCCTGCATTCTCCTTGTAGGAAGCATTTTAATGATGTGGAACAATTTAATTTTATGGCACTTAACAGTCATTTTGTGGCATTTAATGGTGGTACTATTTAAACTTTAATGGCAGGTACGATTGCATTTTTGGGTTTTACACAGCTCTTCCCACTCTCACCCATCCTGGAGGAGG
This sequence comes from Passer domesticus, assembly GCF_036417665.1. Classification (NCBI taxonomy): domain Eukaryota; kingdom Metazoa; phylum Chordata; class Aves; order Passeriformes; family Passeridae; genus Passer; species Passer domesticus. Next base: position 80,405,722 of record NC_087512.1, on the reverse strand, counting down.
CAGCTCCCAAACTGAAAGCAGCACTGAACCCTGCCTGGGTATGGGTTGTACACATCCAAGATAATAACATTGTCATTACTTTGGACTAATGAACACTTCAGAGGGATGAATTTGTTCAAAATCAGTGACACACAGATGTTCTTACACTTATCCTGGGATGAAAGGGTGTCTTCATAGCAAGGGATAGATTTAAGTGGTAAAAGCCATAAAAGCTGCAATGTAAGATTTTTTTTTTTTAAGTGGAAAACTGGTGTAGGTCAGATATCTTTCTTATCATCATTATGACTACAGAAATTATGAACCCTCCAATATCCAGTGAATGGCTTTGGAGAAAAGTGAGTGTATTGTTTAAGGATTTCACTTCCTTTCCATTACACCCCTTCCTATGCCTGCAGAAATACAGGGTAACCAATAGTTTTTAATGACTTTCCCTAGGAAATGTTAATTAGCCAACTGAGTAAGGTCATGCCATGCTAGAACACATTAAAAAGAGCAAGAGATTTTTTTAAAGCAAGTTTTTATCAAAATGCTCTCTTGTTCTTTTGACACTCAGAAGAGAACCCAAACCCTAAATCATCATTGTGGATAAATACAAAGAAAAACAATAATCTTTAATATCTAGACTAACAAGCTTATGCTAAATTGCTGACCTGATTCCATAAAAATAGATGGAATTTCAAAGCTCCCTTCCCTTCCCTTCCCTTCCCTTCCCTTCCCTTCCCTTCCCTTCCCTTCCCTTCCCTTCCCTTCCCTTCCCTTCCCTTCCCTTCCCTTCCCTTCCCTTCCCTTCCCTTCCCTTCCCTTCCCTTCCCTTCCCTTCCCTTCCCTTCCCTTCCCTTCCCTTCCCTTCCCTTCCCTTCCCTTCCCTTCCCTTCCCTTCCCTTCCCTTCCCTTCCCTTCCCTTCCCTTCCCTTCCCTTCCCTTCCCTTCCCTTCCCTTCCCTTCCCTTCCCTTCCCTTCCCTTCCCTTCCCTTCCCTTCCCTTCCCTTCCCTTCCTTTCCCTTCCCTGAACTTCCCTGAACTTCCCTGAACTTCCCTAAAATTTCCTTCCTTTTTCTCTCTTCCCTTTTCCCTTCGCCCTTTTCCTCCTTTTGCCTCCTTTTTTTTCCTCCAGTAAGTTGTGAGCAGAGTTTTATAACTTGAATCACTCATTTCTCTCCAGTTTCATTTCTCTCTCTTTCAGTTTTTTTTTCCTTTTTCATTGCAATTTATTAACATTACTTTTACTATGACTTTGGTAATTTATTTTCACTCATTAAAATTATGATCCCAGACAATTAATTTTCTTGCTTTTATCCTCCTGATACACAACAGTCCCTCTTAGATCCCAATGTGGTGCAGAAAAGACTTGAGATAGGGACAGATCTGACCAGAGTATATTAAAATAGTGTTATAAATATTTATTGCACTAGATGATCAGTTACTGATCACAATGCTGATTTGTTTGCTCTCGGGGCTGTTTGTTGCACATCTTCTCACCTTGTGTCATGCAGCACCTCACTTGCAGGGCATGTTTGTTGAAATAAATCAAAATTCCTGCTGTGGTGTTTGTTGTCTCTGAGGGCTGGGTTAGGATTATCATTTTGCTGTATCACTAGCCTAAGATATGAGAAAATTGTTGGTTGTCAGCCTACCCTGGTGTTTGTGCCCAGAACTGCCATAATCTCTGTGCTTTTAGAACCAACCCTTTAGAAACTATTAATAATTACACCCTTACCCTTTTCTCCACAGAGAGACAATCTGTGGGGACAAGGAGGGGCACTTTACCTGTTCTTTACCCATCCTTTCCCCCTTCACCTCCCCCTTCTCCCTCAGACTAGTTAAAATAGAGGATTTTGAATTTCTGTGGCATGTTCAAACCCTCTTGTCCCTATTGCAATGCCCTTGGGGGTATGCCTTAAGGAAAGAAAAAAAAAAAAAGCTTGTTTGAGATCACCCAAGATCTATCTCAAGGATGGATAGGTGTGAGAGGCAGGGAGTGGGGTATAGTGTAAGAGAGATCCTGCAGCACTTGGCATCTCTACCATTTTGGAATTTCACTCTTGACCGAGTGAAATCTGAAAAAAAACTGGTAAAAACCCCCTGAAATTAAAAAAAAAAAAAATGCAGTCACTGTGGGAATTCCACCTCAGGTGATCACATCATCACCTGGCTGGAACAACGGAACCAATGGCCTGGAATTAGAGAATAAGGAAGCCAAGGTTGTGAGGATAAACCACAACACAGGGAAAAGACAGACATACAAGGGGCTACATTACACACAAATCTTGTGGAAAATCAAGAAAAGATATGTACTTAATGGCAGTTTTCAGAATTTTCATTGGGCAGAGGAAAATACCATATTTCCTTCCTTCCTTCCTTCCTTCCTTCCTTCCTTCCTTCCTTCCTTCCTTCCTTCCTTCCTTCCTTCCTTCCTTCCTTCCTTCCTTCCTTCCTTCCTTCCTTCCTTCCTTCCTTCCTTCCTTCCTTCCTTCCTTCCTTCCTTCCTTCCTTCCTTCCTTCCTTCCTTCCTTCCTTCCTTCCTTCCTTCCTTCCTTCCTTCCTTCCTTCCTTCCTTCCTTCCTTCCTTCCTTCCTTCCTTCCTTCCTTCCTTCCTTCCTTCCTTCCTTCCTTCCTTCCTTCCTTCCTTCCTTCCTTCCTTCCTTCCTTCCTTCCTTCCTTCCTTCCTTCCTTCCTTCCTTCCTTCCTCCCTTCCTTCCTCCCTTCCTTCCTCCCTTCCTTCCTCCCTTCCTTCCTCCCTTCCTTCCTCCCTTCCTTCCTCCCTTCCTCATTACTAATTTACTAATTAGATAATTGATCATTTTGTGTGAAATGATCAAGCCAGATTTGCCCTTTGCTGGCTGTGTAAACCAAATTGGAATATTCTCTCTGTGCCTATCAATGTGATAAGTCAATTCTGTAAACATTTAGTTGATTTTGTGTCAGGGGACAACACACGTCCACAGAAAATACCCAAAGACTCAAAAGGACCAGTTGTCAATTGATGATTATAGGCCAAGATGCAGGAGAATTTTAAATAAATATATTATGCCTTTCCTACAGATGCTTCATTTTGGTATTTTCAATCTCAGCTGCTGGGTTTTTCTCCTTAGTCCTGACTGTTGAAAATAAAGTTATTTATAATGTAAATTTAGAACAAATTTAGCTACTTTTGTAGTGTGTATCCTGTTATGTGTTCTCAGTCACATTTCAGTCTTGAAGGGGTAAGACAGATTGTGCTGATATTCCTGGGGGAATACCTATTCATTGCAGAGGTTGTATTTAAAGTAAAATCTTGAAATTGTTGTAAAAATAGGATACTACTTGAAGAAAAAAGATTGAATGCCTGTTGAATAAAACTGATTTTTGCACATAACCCATCCCTTTCTCAGGGAAGGGGTGAAAAATCTAAAAATCAACATCACATCTGAAGAACTCAAGCACAGACAGACTTAGAGATGGATGTGATTTGGACTTTAAGTCAACCTAAACATACACTCCTGTCTTAATTCAATTTTTCAGAGAGCAGCTGATTTTTAAAATATTTGCAAGTGAACTCAGAATCAATTACTGAAATGTAATACTGTATTTTTTAAGGTAGCCTGAAATTAATTTATGCAATCAGGAAAATCCTAATTCTGAATTTTTTCCCTTGTAGCATGCAGTGGAATATAACTGTTATTTCAGCAATCTGAAAATCCTAACACATAATACTTGTGCCTACTTATTATGTTCCATACTTGGAGGTTTTTTCCATTTCATGAAATTATATCACCAGGGGAAAAAAAAAGTCTTTTTACTTTTTATTGCCCTTCTTTTGTGCATTTTCATTTTCTCAAGGGAACTGCAAGAACAACCCACATAAATAAAACCCTGCCAATACAAGGGAAGTTAGTCCCTTGTTTTTGTAGTTATGAAATGAAATAGAAGTTCTAAAATATATAATTTTAGTATTACCTACATCACCTTGGAAATACTTTTTCTCAAGAAAAAATATGGTTGTATGACAGGACTCAGAACATGATTTCCAAGATCATGACAGACAGTGACAGGGATTTAAATACTGCAATGATATAAACAATTTTTTTGAAAGCATTGTTTGATTAACATCAAATTTGAATAAGAGACAAATATGAAATTTTCAGATGACATTACAACACCCTGTTAACTTTTAAAATAATTACTTTCAGAGGATAACTTGAGGCTGAGGAAAACAGAAAAAAATGGTCTTTTTTTGGAATAACTCTGACCCTTAAAATTATTTGTGAAATAAATGCCAAAAAAAATTTAGATAAAAGTGTTAAATTTGTGAAAGAACTATGGAATCCACTGCCACTGCCTTTACAATAAAGGAACACTTGGAAAGGAACATTCATGTCAGTTAAAAAAGCTCACTAAAAATCAAACTCTAATTAAGATCTGTTTTTTTCTTTCTGCAGTGCATACTGAAGCTGTAGGGGTAGAGGATCTGATACCAAATCAGTTAAATAAAGTAACACAAGAAGTTCTGCTTATAGGAATGCAGATCTGCCTATGGTGTTCATGGTAAACACATCCCCATTTATGCACAGTCAGGAATCTTTATGACAGAAAATCTTTCATGCTTATTTCTCACTGTTTTGTCTACATTCTTCCTCTTAACATTTTAATTGAGTCAATAATCAAGAATACTTTCTGTGTGATATACTTCATAATGTTAAAGAGTTTGCTAGCAGGGTCAAGCATCCTATTCCCTATTAAATTAAACTTGCCTAAGTAAAAGACTTTTTTTCTCTAGTTACATTATTTAATTATTGAAAATCAATATCTCCAACACTTTTTCCTCTGCAGTATTTATGGAATCCTTAAGCTTTTTCTTCTGTGTATTACCGTTTCTATCTTCTTTGAGACTAATCCACTTCAGTGGGCTTTGGTTTAAGATTGTAAAATTGTTTGGTTTATAAAATTTGAGTTAGTGAACACTTGGTCCTTATGAGTCCATGAATTGGCTGAAAAAAGGGAATTACACTTTGGAAAATCCCTTCAGTGGCTTACAGGAGAATGTAAGTTCTGGTAATTATTAAATGTTATATTGTATTAAAATTGTAAATTTTATAAAAATTAAAGGACATTATTTTACTACAAGCATAATTCCCCCTGCAAAAAATTCCCCAGGGAAGAAAATGAACCTAAAATAATCCTAAACAAAATCTTGCCCAGAAAAAAAATGATTCATAATTAGCAACTTACCACATGGAAACCACTAAATCAAAACAATACTTATCTAGGGGGAAACCTTATTCCTGCACTCTCAGAATACAGTAATGGTTATTAAAAATATAAAATAAAGAAAAAAAAAAATTGATACTAGTGGGTTTTGACATACATTATTTCATATAGAGTTGAGTCTCTGTGTGCACTCCAATATGTAAATAACTGCTTAACTTCACAGAAACACAAAAACATACGAAAAGTATAAGGTCACTAGCAGAAGAAGTCAATAGGCCACATTGTTTTAATGAATTTTAAGATGCTTTAAGCAACAAAATTATTTAGAAAAACCAGACCATTCCATCCACTTTTCACATCCTTAGTACTGCAGGGTTAGACACCAACATTCCCCTTCTTAGCCGGGGGAGAAGGATTTTAATCTAAATTATCTGAGCTGCTTTAAGTTGGATGAGATTTCAGATTAAGGGTGAGATGAATTTTTCACTTTTTCTCACCATCCACAGCAAAGAAAATCCTCGTGCCCAGCTCATCAGCAGAACTCCAGCAAAGTCCATGGGATAGGTCTGATCTGTCAGGTGTTTTCAGATTATTAGCTGCTAAATATATGATGAGAGCTGAAATTTAATAACTGCACATAGATAGACAGAGAGAAGGATTGGTCTGAAGCTCCTGCAAACCAAGTGAAGGCTCTTGCTCTGATGAGGTTTGACTGATGGGCAAGGTGACTTGACACTCCAGAGAGAAAATCAGGATATCACCCCATCTCTGAGTCCCAGGGCACAGAATTTTGTGGTAAAACATCACCCATTTGCAATGTTTTTGAATGTAATTCTTCTGTATTTGACGCACTCAGGAAACCCTAGGGTGGAATGTGGGGCAGGAAGCTGCACCCACCAATAAAAAATAGCATGAAGAAATGCATGGTGGAAAAGTTCTTTGAAAGCAATACAAACCAAAGATGTAACATTACCTCTCCCTCAGAAAAACACTGAACTTTGCTAAAAGCTGGGCAGGCCTTTTGAAGCAACACTTTCAAGTTAGAGGATAGTTGCTTAGTTGTGAGCAGCTATTGTTATCGTTCACCCCTGGATTTCTTCTTTAACATCAATTCCTTCAGTGAGATACAGCAAGGCTCATCCAATGTTTTAATGTATTCTTTCTTCATTTATTCCTGAAAGGTCAAAGCAGATCTCTGCTAATTCCCCTGAGCTCTTTTCAGGCACCTGTAACTCTGTGGCAGAGTGGATTCTCCTCATTGGCAAAGTGCCTAAATACTCACAGTTGTGATCTCTACTCTCAGTCCTTCCTGCCAAAAGCCTTTTGAAAAATCTGTCTCAGGCAAAAGGACTTTCCAAAGCCCACCACTGGCAGGGAGATTTTGTTATTCACTTTATGGGGCTCTGATGGGATCAAGCCCTGTGCAATAAGCTGTAAAACAAGCCAGGGCCTAGCTGTGCAGTCACTGAAAGTCAGGAGAATTTATGTCTTCCCCAGAGATGTTCAGTATCTCAAAAACCCCAAAAAAACCACCAACATTAAAAGACCAAAAAAAAGCCTCCAAACAACAACAACAACAACAGAAACCTCACCAAAAAAAAAGGAAAAAAACCAAACCAAATAAAAAAATAAAAAAAAACAAACAAAAAAAACAAAACAAAAATAAACCAAACCAAAACAAACAAAAAACAAAAACAACAGAACAAAAAATCACCCCAACCCAAACCAAAAATAAAAACCAAGTCAAAATGTTCTTCCTTGCTTATATACCCCCTGAAACACAAACACAAACATCAGTTATTTTGAATTGCTAGGACTCAACAGATGTTTAATACATCCTCCTATGAAATCTTTGGTCAGAAACTCAAAGCAGAAACTCCATCCCTTTAAATTTATATGCATATAAAAATTTATACCTGAAGAAGGAGAAGGAAATGAGAAGGAAAAATGGGATAAACAATCAAACACCATAAAACCAGCCATTCTGGATATGGGAAGCAAATCTGAGTGCTGAAAGTCTTTTTAAGTAAGCCATTACATCATTGCAAAATTCTTGCTGCTCTTTTAATTTATTAGACAATGAAAACGTTGAAGATAAAATCCAAAAATCCTTCTTAAATAAGGTTTTCTGGGCTCATCTGTAGATCTTGTATTCTTTTCTTTGTCACTGAGATGAAATTAATGGTTCCATCAGATTTCACATTTTACTTTTCTCTAATTGTTTTAGAATATCAAACCTGAACTTTGGAGATATGTCCAAATAATATTTGCTAAATTTAACATCTATCACTTTTACTCTGAAGTCTTGCATTATTTCTTTTTCTGGGTGAATGTTGAATTAAAACCCTTTGGCTTTAGAAACCTTTCTAACTTTTGATTTTTCCTTTTGAAGCGTATTCTTCCATGAAAAATAGCTTATTTTAAATGAATGTAGGATGGCTTGAAATGAAATTAAAAATTAAGTTCCTAATGTGCTCCAGGCATAATCATCCCACCCTCAGAAATCCTCCCTCTGTTCTCTACTCACATATAAATATCTGAATGACAACTTTTCCTGCAGTAATTTAAAAAGAGAAAGTTTTCACAAGTAGGTCATATACTGGCAGTCTCAGGTCACCAAAAATTCGGGGTTTGCATCTTTTTTTACCTGAAATCACTGGGACATCTTTCCAGTCAAAGACAATCAGTTTTTCATCATATTTTTCTTAATTTCTCCTGCCTCTATTTCCCTTGTGGGTGTCAATTCCCACCCTCTTTCCTCAGCTGCTCAATACCTTCCTCTCAGGTGACACAATCCCAATGCATACTAGCATTTCCTAGTGGAAAATGTGCTATTTTTGACCAAAGGTCCACTCATTACAGGATACTTTTATTCCCATTCTCTATTATTCTTCTGGATAACACTGAGAACTATTCAAAAGAAAATTTTTGTTCTGTATTTCTATAGCTTGAATACCCAGCTTATAAGTTCTTTGCCATTTCTGGTATGGCATTTTTAAAGTTGTGCTTCAAATTTTTTTGCAAGTGCTTAAAACTCTGCAAAGTAGGCAAATTACCAATTTTCTTTGTGCTTTTCAGAAAAGAAGGCAAGACAAATACATTTTAAGTATTAACCATTGCTAATTACATAAATATGCACATGAAGATTTATAGATCCATTTTTAGGTTTTATCCCAAGACTCAAAATCTTACTAAGTTTTTTTCGAGTTTGGTAATCTTAAAAAAACCCCAACAAACTATCTCTGAGTTATTTGACTGGTAAGTAGGTTTTGTTTTGGCAGAACAAACCACAGTGATAACTTGGGTTAATTCTTAATAAAAAAATGTATTATATATTTTGGATGAATCTTGCACCATATTCTATAGGGAAAATTAGTGTGATAACATTTAAAGTAAACAATATGAAGTGCATTTTAATTTATTTTTACATTTTTTGTAAAAGTGAGCATTCAAAAGAACACCAAGATTTGTAATGTGAATAAGGAATCAGAATTCAGAGCTCACATAATGATGTCTTTCTTTGCTAAGTATTTTGAATTTGGCAAAAAAGGATTTCAGACTAGGTGGTGATGTTGTTTGGCTAATCTTTTGCATTTGTAATTTGTGTTTAAAGAACAGTTTATTCCTCAACTTCAGATAATTTCAGTTTATGCCCCCATTGCCATTCTAAACAGCAAAAACGGATAAAGGAAAAAAAAGAAAAAGAATAAATCTGAAAAGTTTTTTATTTTTATTTTTTTTTTTCTGAAAACATAACATACTCTTGATCATGTTCCTAGTAGCAGAATTTATTTCTGTTTCACCAAGAGAACCAAACACCTGTGGAATCCAAGTGCATGATTCACAAGAACAAGTTAAAAAGATACATAGTTAAAAAAAAACCGAAAAAAAGCTTTCAGCTTACTGTATATAATGAAAGTGTAGTGGGATTTTCACAATGATTCAGCTATGGAGCATTTGCTGCTGAAGCAAGAAATGAACTTCCCACTGAATCCTGGATTCTGGAGCACTTTTTAAAGAGCCTTGCAAAACACAACATGAAAGAAGAGGGAAGAAAGTCAAATTTAGGATAAGAAGGCAAAAAAAGATTTTTTTTTTTTACCTCTCATATAACAATCTTTGACAATTTTTTTACTGTTAAGACAATGACTACTATAAACTAATTTTTTCGGCTATAATTTTTTTTCCCCAAATCACATTGCAAGGTAAAAGCATATTTTCATTTTGAAGATTTTGCCTAGTTTGAGGTTACACCTATGAAAATACTGCTTTTAATTAACTGTTGAACACAGTCCAATTCATTATTTTTTTTCATTTCTGGAAAAAAAAAATCTGTGCTTATCAGATTACTTTGAAATTTTTTAAGCAGTCAGACAATCACGGGCTGTTAATAGTGGATGCAAATGAAAATAGTTTCTGAACAATTACATTTATACTTAATGTTCCCGTTACTTAAAATATATATGTCATGAATACTAGAATTTATAAACATAACTAATAAAAACATGTAATTGTAAAAAAATGTTTTAATTCAAGTAATGTTTTTAATTATTTTTTTCCCCCTAAGTATTTGTATGGTCTTGAAACCTTTCCTCCTCACACATTTCAAAATGTTATTACTTTACTCAGTACCAAACGGGAGCTGGATCTCTCATGCCAAACATTTCTTAGCTGGGGGTAAAATTTAAGTTCTTTCTTTCTTAAAGAATTTCCCAATGATCTGCCAGATTTTGACACTGTTATTGCAATTGATATTGAAATAATCCCCCTTAAGGAGATTTATAGCACCACTACAGCACAGGAGAGTATTCTCTATGTAACAAGGTCCTTAAATATGCAAGACTGTCAGATATGCTCTCATATGTAATTTCCATTCATAACAATTATAAGGGCTATGAACAGGGGACAAATGAAGCGTGGATGGCAGAGGTTCCTTTCTGCTCCTGTAAGTTTTGATTTTACAGTAAATCCTTGGAGCCCCTTTTAAGTATTTGGAGATAAAGAAATGTGAGAAGAACCAACCAGCTGTGTCATTTTAGGGTAACACCCTTCTCAAGTGCTGATAGGTTGGGAGTTGTCACAATTTTGCATTGCCTCCTTTAATAGGAATATTTTTCCTCCTCCCTTAAAAAGTCACTCTTGAATCTGTGACCTTTTCTCATATTTCCTTAAGATATCCAAACTGAACATAAAACATCAGAATACTTTAGTATGTTATTAAATTAGTAGGGTTATTTAATACTTAATTGATCAGTATTATTGCATTTAGCAGGTTATTTGTAGATTGTTTCTGTCATTTGTGCTGGAAAGTCTGTATCTAATCACATAGTTTCATCTTGGGGTACCTGTTGGGAGGGGATCAATGCTGTGTCATGCCCCAAGGGAAGGCAGGGTTTTGGGACCTCAGCACTGAGGTGTAGATGAACACTGAAAGTTGCTGGAATCTGCTTTCCTGGGCAAGACTGGGATGAATTAGTCCACTGTGCTCTGTTGGAGCTCTGTTTATAAAGTGCAGTCTTTAATTTCAGTATCACAGAATGGTTTTGGTTGGAAGGGACTTTAAATCCCACCCAGTGTCACCCCAGCCATGGCAGGGACACCTTCCCCTGTGCCAGGCTGCTCCAGCCCCAGTGTCCAGCCTGGCCTTGGGCACTGCCAGGGATCCAGGGGCAGCCCCAGCTGCTCTGGGCACCCTGTGCCAGCCCTGCCCACCCTGCCAGGGAACAATTCCCATTGCCAAGATGCCAGCCAGCCCTGCCCTCTGGCCCTGGCAGCCATTCCCTGGGTGCTGTCCCTGCAGCCCTTGGCAATTGTCTGTGTCCATCTTCCCTGCAGCCCCTGCAGGCCCTGCAAGGCCGCCCTGAGCTCAGCCCAAAGCTTCTCCTGCCCGGCTGAGCAATGGCAGCTGTGCCAGCCTTTGCTGCCAGCAGAGCTGCTCCGTGCTCTGCCCAGCCTGGAGCCTCCTCCGGCCTGGCTGCAGCAGCTCCAGCTCCTTGCTGGGCTGGCCCAGGGCTGGGGCAGCTCTGCAGGTGGGCTCTGGCTGAGGGGAGAGGGGCAGAATCCCCCCTGCCCTGCTGCCCCCGCGGGGCTGGGCCCAGCACAGGCCTCTGGGCTCTGGGCTCGGCCAGCCCAGCTTTGGGGTCCCAGCCCAGCCCAGCCCAGCTTTGGGGTCCCAGCCCAGCCCAGCCCAGCTTTGGGGTCCCAGCCCAGCCCAGCTTTGGGGTCCCAGCACAGCCCAGCTTTGGGGTCCCAGCCCAGCCCAGCCCAGCTTTGGGGTCCCAGCCCAGCTTTGGGGTCCCAGCCCTGCCCCACAGCACCCCCAGGGCTCCTCCAGGGCTGCTCCCTCTGCTCAGCCCAGCCTGGATCCATCCCAAGGCTGCCCTGACCCGGGGCCAGCACCTCCTGAGATCCCCATGGGATCCCCTGGGGGTGTCCAGGTCCCTCTGGATGCCATCCCATCATTGTGTGCACACTTGCAAACAGCTCTTTCTGTGCTGTGCTACTGCTTTAGGAAACTTAGGGGAAATTCATGGATGTTAACTTGACAGCCCCTGCATCTCTGTCCTAATAAGAAATTTCAAAATGCTCTTTGTCAGAGGATGACTGATTAAGTAGTAGCCCTGTGCTACAGAGCTGAGAAAAAAATTGATTGGCCAGAATGAAACATTTGCTTCTTCATTTAGGTCAAGACTTTTTTTGAGATGGTGATATTTTGATGAAGTTTTTATCATTCATTTTTATTTTCATTAATCCAAGGTTTCCTATGGGTCCCAAGGCAAATATTTTAACCACATAAAGACTTTTCAACCCTATAGGGCACCCAAACTCTAATAAAAAGCAGATTTGGGCAAATACCAGTGCTGTAAGGCAAGACATGTTTGATATTAAATGTGCCACTGTTCCCAACACTGAACGTCCTCGAGGTCTGAAACAAAAAACAAAACTCTTGCTTGTCTTTGCTGTAAGATTACAATAAAAATGAACTTAAGCTCATACTTTTGACAGCCTTGACATTTTTGTTTGAAACTAGTTCAACTCACCACCCTCCTGCCAAGGTTCTAGGAATTTTCTTTCTTTTATTGAGTCAAAATTAAATTGTGTTCACAATGACTGGCCAAGCTGGTTTTTGCAGCTACTTCTGAAATCAGCAGGATTGCACAGTTTTTCTTGAAGGTGATTTTGACTCTTTATAATTCATACATGGCTTTTCTGTTATTGTGGGGAATGAAAGGAGTTTGACTATTAAGAAAATATAAGTCATGTAATAAGCCAATTATAAGGAATGTTAAAAGGGCGTTCTCTAAAGCACAGAGAAAGTGCCAGACAAATTTTACCCTGACTTTTATTTTACCAGCAAAGCATTATTTTTCTTTCTCCAAACATATTTCTTAACAACCTCAAATTTTAACAGCACTGACATCATCCCATTATTTTTTTTCCTTGTAAATTCTAAGAAATGTTTACTAATTTTATAAGTTGGCATAAAGCAGTGAATTAACAATTCGTACAAGTTTCACAAAATTAGCCAGTTCTTAATGTACCCTAATAAAATTAGGCTTTGTAAATGTAGTCTGCAAAGTGTCTTTTCCCATGAAATGATTAAAATGTATTCACAGAAGCAGCAACTAAGATATTCTGTACATCTTCTTTAGTAGTTTCCTTCAATTATTTCTGAAAGTGACAGTAATGAAAATGGATGACAGTAGTAAAATTGTAATTTTCGCTCTAGAGAGCTTTTATCTTGTGGAAAATAGTTCAGAGAAAAAAAATAACCTAAGAAAGGTGGTTATGTAAACATTGACCAGTATGTAAACATAGAATTTAGGCTCTAGGCCAAATGTATTTGAAGAAAATCTATTGCTAATGCATAACAGCAGATAGACCCTACTACATTGGGTAGATATCTGTTTGCAGTGTCAGCTTCTTCAGAAGGTTCTTACAAATGATTTTGAGGTAGAAAAGAAGAAAAGAAAAGAAAAGAAAAGAAAAGAAAAGAAAAGAAAAGAAAAGAAAAGAAAAGAAAAGAAAAGAAAAGAAAAGAAAAGAAAAGAAAAGAAAAGAAAAGAAAAGAAAAGAAAAGAAAAGAAAAGAAAAGAAAAGAAAAGAAAAGAAAAGAAAAGAAAAGAAAAGAAAAAAGAGATGTGTTGAAGTCTGCTGTTAGGATACTGGCCTTCAAAACCTGCTTTGAAGAAATTTGCATTGATGGGTGACTGGTTAAGGTGGGTTTGGGAGACTCTGACTTGCGTTCATATGAGGTAGCAGGCTCCTGGTTTGATGGTAGCACATTCTCATTTTACTCAGCTATGTCTGTGGAAACTACTGGTGATACCTTCACAACTACAGGTGAAACCAGCACAGAAACATGTGGTGTCCAGCACATACCTGCAGTTTGGTGTGTTTTGATATGTTATATACCTCAGAATCCTAGAGGCTGGAAAATCCCTCCCTGCCCATGGAGTCCCAGCTGGGCCCCATCCCCACCTTGTCCCCAGCCCAGGGCTCTGAGTGCCACTGCCAGGTGACACCTCCAGGGATGGGCACTCCAGACCCCCTGGGCAGTGCCAGGGCAGTTCCTGAGCCCTCTTTCCATAGGGAAATTCCTGCTGTGCCCACCCTGAGCCTGCCCTGGCCCAGCCTGAGGCCGTTCCCTCTGCTCCTGTCCCTGTTCCTGGGAGCACAGCCCGACCCCCCGGCTGTGCCCTCCTGGCAGGAGCTGTGCAGAGCCACAAGGGCCCCTGAGCCTCCTTTGCTCCAGGCTCAGCCCCTTCCCAGCTCCCTCAGCCTCTCCTGGGGCTCCATTCCCTTCCCAGCTCCCTCAGCCTCTCCTGGGGCTCCATTCCCTTCCCAGCTCCCTCAGCCTCTCCTGGGGCTCCATTCCCTTCCCAGCTCCCTCAGCCTCTCCTGGGGCTCCATTCCCTTCCCAGCTCCCTCAGCCTCTCCTGGGCTCCATTCCCTTCCCAGCTCCGTTCCCTTCCCTGGCCCCGCTCCAGCCCCTCCATTCCCCGTGTGAGGGCCCAGAGGTGACCCAGCACTGGAGCTGTGGCCTCAGCAGGGCCAGCACAGGGCCGGGCACTGCCCCGCTCCCGCTGCCACCCACGGCTGGCACAGCCCAGGGGCCATCGGCTCTTGGCCGCCTGGGCACCCCTGGGCTCTGTCCCAGCTTCCCAGCCCCTGTGTCCCACCCTGGAATTCAGGGAGCTGGTGTGACACAAGGCAGGACCTGGCACTTGGCCTTGTTGGCCCTCACACCGCTGGCCTCGGCCATGCTCCAGCCCGTCCTGGTCCCTCTCTAGAACCTTCCTGGCATGCAGCAGATCAATACTTCCACCCAAATTGGTGTCATCCACCAGCTCACTGAGGGAAGACTTGATTTCCTCAACCAGATATTATCAATTTGAATATCACTAAAGATATTGAACAGAACTGGGCCCAGTGCTGGGAACACCAGAAGTGATGATCCACAATCCCCACCTCTCTTTGGGCCCGGCCATCAGCCAGGGCTTTACCCAGAGAAAAGTGTACTTGTGTACGCTTATTCACAATCATAAATTGGTTTTTGCACCTCATGAGTGAAATGGGGATGAAGAGCTTGGGGGAAAAATGTTTTTTCCAGTCTCTTGGCTGATACCAAAGCATTAGGTCTGCCTGAAAGATCAGTGGGCCCTGGGAGTGTGAGAGTCTGAGCTTTGGCACGCCAACATCTGCTTTCTGAAGGATAAGACCCTAAGCTTCTTATGTTGCCTGATGCTTTAGTCTTTAATCTGTTTTGCTAAGGACCTCTAACATAAACATTAATATTTTATAGCATGATATTCCTTGCAAACAGCCAGAAAGCCCAGGAGCATGTCTGAAATGAAGTTCCTGAATTTTTTTTGAACAAGGAAGAACACCACACTGGAAGAAATTTTTAGTCATTATTGAGAATTCACAAGAATTTTCCCATGCACAGTCTTTGTGTTGTGACAGATTAATGTTTTTATTCTCTTATCAAAAATCTTGAAAGTTTTTAAATACGGGTTTTAATGAATATATGAAAGGATGTCAGGGAACTTGATAATTTTCTAATGCAGAATGATGCAAAGTTCATAATCACAAAAAAAAATTCTTCTACACTACAATTTTTCTAAACCTTGATGGAAAATGCAAATTCTAGTGGTTGGATCATTGGAAAGGTATTCAACCCTTTAGTACAAATATACAAGTCATATGCGTGTGTTTGGAGTAAGAAAGTAAAGTGTGTACAGTGCTTCTAGCAAAGATATTAAAATTGACAGAAAACATGGAAACAAAAAAGAGAAATTGGTTGAGGAGTAATTAAACCTTAAAGGAAAATGATAATCAGAAACTATTTCTCTATTACATTTAGACTAAAAAGTTTGTGGGCCTCAAAGAACTGTTTTGATAAAAGTTGTTGGTTTTTTTTTTTGTGAGGGATTTTTTTGCAGGTTTTTTTTTAATTATGTTTTCAATTTCAATTTAAATACAATCCATTGCCAAGCAATTTTGTTCAAGATAAGTTGCATTGAAATGCTGGAATGAAAGGAAGGGAGGATTTCCACATTAAAATTTATGACATTTAAACCTGCAGTTTTGCAAAGGAAGACAGAACTGATGAGGTTACTGGGGTAGAAAGGCTTTCTCAGATATTCAGAAAACAGAATAACACAATTAATTTAGTACCAGTACCACTCAGAAGAGGTACTCCATGTTGGTTGTATCAGCACAGAACATCGAGAGCTAATTTTTGTTCCAGATTAATTTTAGACTGCTGTAGATTAACACTCAAAGTCTTCAATTGCAGCAGGCTGTAAAATGTTACAGTCTGGTTCTCTGCTTTTGCACAAGTAGAAAACCAAGGTTAGAAAATGAAACTGGATCTCTGTGGATATGAAAGTGTCCAAACACCACAGGTTTGCTGCAGGTGCAGAGACCTGGATGGAAAAAATGGACCACCACAATCCATTTAAATATTAAGAAGCAATTGGAAGGCTTTTGGTGGCACTACTTTGAATTCTAAAGTCTGAAAAATAAATTATCCTGGTAAAGAATCTGAGGCTTTTGTGATGAAATACACACTGTTTTTCAAATAACTGAGCTATCTCATCGAACATCAGGAATGCTTTCTGGCCTCAGATTTCCATTTGGCTAATGACTTTCTCACATAGAGTATGACTAAAGCTGTCACTGCAGCAATGATAGCAATACATCAATAAACAACATTTCCCTGGTTTTGCTGTCTCTTCCAAGCAAAATGAAAAGATCAGTAGACTAATCACACTGCTGTTGCGGAAATGAAAATTCACAAAATATGTACAGCTAAGAAAAAAAATTGAAATCTTCTTTAGGTGCATTTTTTTTTTATTTTTTTTGCACTTGAAAGAAGAACTTACACCTAACAAATACAGTTGTGCAAAGTCTGTGACTTTCAAAGGCCAAAAAGACATTGGTGATTTTTGGTGAGTATAGTAAGATTTTCATGCCTGATCACGCAGATAATTAGGCATTGGTCCATGGAGAGCAACATATTGGTCTCTCAGATCTTCATAAATATTTTATCCCAAGCTGGACTGTGTAGAGCTGTACCTATTTTGACCAGCTGGGATCTTGCCCAGATTAGCTTTCAGCTCTTGAAACTAGTACAACATTGATATTGAGTCTTTGTGAGTACATCTTCAAGGACATTTTTGATTAAGATTAAGAACTGATCTATGTAATATACACACTATAATTTTCTCTGAATTGCTTCCTACTCAGGTTGAAATGAAGGATTTGCTAATTAAATGAGAAGATTTTTTAAAATGTTCTAATACATGTGAAACCTGGATTACTTAGCAGTGATTACATTCTTCACTGACAAATTCAGTTTTCAGTAGACGAGGGGCTCACCTTTCAGTTTCATTTAACCATTAATTTTATTTTGTTTTGTTTCTGTAGTGTTTCAAGTTACACTTTCCAAAGTTATGGATTGTGACTAACAAAGACAAACTAAAAAATGTATTCTTAAGGAAAATATTTCTTTTTTTTTTCTGCATGGAATGCTGATGCACATGTCCATGAAAATACATAAATACAGCCTTGATAGTAAAACCTCACAAGAATTTATAGGCACACCACCTTTTTCCACTCTCCAAATATAACACATTTCAATAATTTTGGCACTTTACACTTATTTTGTCATAGCCTGGTTAGTTCTGTCAGCAGGGATGTTCTCCCCCAGCTCAGACCTTTGTTATTTCAGTTTCTTGCCCCGGGACTCACCTCACACCTTTGGCCTATTTAATGTGTTCCCAGGAATCCATTCACAAGCTGTTAAAAAGGGATGATGTTGGATTTAGGAGTCTGAATAAAGTAGGGCAGATATTGGTAGACCGGCTGGAATTTTAAGGGCCAAAAAACCCTTAAAAAAGCAATAAGGATTTACCTGATCTTATTTATGGCATGCAACTAAAAAATAAACAATTAAAGTGATTGACTATATTATATGCTAATGAAAGATGATGAAGCTGAAGGTGAAATGTTGACTTTTTTTTTTTTCAAAGTAGAGAAAGCAATAAAAGGATTTGTCATAGTAGGAGGCATTGTGTTTTACACAAGAAAAAGATGATTAAAATTACTTTATTTAATATTTCATGAGAAGTTTAAAAAAAGTCATTCAATGATACATTTCCAGTGGATAAAATGCTTAGAGCATGGCAAGAAGAGCTTGTGACTGTGGGATTCTCAATGTGAATTAGCAGACAAAATCTACTTACTCAATCAATTATACATATATGTGCATATATATAATAATATATATACACAAATATAACTATATATATGCAAATAGATATCTCAGATGTAGATATATTTGGATAGAAATAAAAGCAGTCTACAGTTTATCAGTTCTTCCTGATGTTAATTGGAAATTTTTGCTCTACAGGAAGGTTGGGAAGGAATAAAGAAAAAATAAAGGAAAAGAAAAAATAAAGGAAAAGAAAAAAAAAAGGAAAATAAAAAGGGAAAAAAGCACTGGGCTGAAGAAAGCCGATTTCTTTTAGACTTTCTCTCTGCATGGGAGATTTGATAGCAAGTACTGCAGTTTAAAAGTCTGAGTAAATGCAAATGAAGGAGAAACTGGGACATCTGGGTATAAAAGTATATTATGTAGTTCCAAGAGGTCCAGTGGCACTTGTGTTGTGTTTAATCAAGTAGAACAAAGTAGATATTAGATCCTTGTAGACTATTTTGCTTAGCATTCCACAAGTAGTATTTAAATCTCAGCGGCCTGAATGCTAATTAATAGAACAAATTAATCTTTTTGACCCAAAGGAAATTTACAACTGTGTTCTTCTCACACTTACAAGGGTATTTATGTTGACTTTCAATGGCTCTGTTGCAAGGGCTGGATAAGAGACATGTGGCAGCCCCAAATCCAAAACAGAATAATCATGTTTTAATCAGTGAGAGGCTTTTTAGAATGTAATTGTTAGAGCAGAACAAGGTTATCCATCAGTTCCTTGTCAAAACACTCTGACCTCTCAGAGGAGATCATTTTCTTAGGAAGAAACAATTTTTTTCTTCCATAGAAGTTTGTAAATCAATACTTGTTTCCTAAAGGTACCCAGAGGTTTTCCTAATGTGTTGTGTTAATGGGCAACAAGGAAAACAAGATTGCAGTGGATGCCAGATGGAAAAAAGTATCTGAATGTGAAGAAAAGGAAAATTCATTTCAATTGTTGAGGTACAAGCTCAGTTGATGAGGGCATTATGAGTGAGAAAGAGAGCTGAAATGCTCCAGAACTCCTTTGCAGCTGCCACAGGTTCGGTTGGTGGGGAATTTCAAAGAGTTTTATAAGGCAGGAAGAAGGGCCTTGAAAGAACATTTTTGTGCCTGAGAAAGAAGGGCTGGGTTTAACCCACAATGTTTTGTAATCTTTTCTGTGTCCAGCTGCAAACTCTGCTCCTGCCTCAGCACTGGGATGTGCAAGGTGTGAGACCACTTCCCTGACAGCTCTTTGGACGTGAAAGCTCTGTTAGACTTCAAGGCTGCAGACCATAAATCATCTCCCAAATCAGATCCACAGAGTGGTGAATATCCTTCCACTTCCATCTGTACCCTGGTTTTAAATCAATTGTTTTGGTCATCCCCTAAATTTGCAGGATTTTCAGCTGTTGGAAGGTTGTCACATAACAACTGCAGAAGGTTTAACTTCCTCCCTGGCATTATTCTGTTGTAAAACACAGAATAGTTTTGTCTTAGCACCATGTGGAATTCTGTCCTCCACTTTGCATGCAAACTTGCTCATGCAGGCACGCTGCTAGATATCCAAATTTTTTTTTTTTTTTTTGGTGGGGGGGTGGGGGACAGCAAGTCAAAAAAATTATCACTTCAGCTTGGATGTCAGGAGAGACTGAGAAAATTCTGACATACACAGCCAAGCCATCTTTTCAGTTAAAAAATTCTACATTTCCCACTGGAAAACAGAACACTGATCAATGCTGAAGGTTTCAATCAACACTTATTAACCCTCAAAACCCTAACTGCTGAAACACAGAGCTTGGAAGTGTTTATTCAGCCAGGTAAAGTTTTTTGTTATACAGTTCACTTTTATTTCCTCACAAATCTTGCAGTCTTTTTTGGTCTAAATAGAGCAGTTTTCGTGATGGTGAGTTTCCACGATTGTGTCACAGAAGCACACTGTCTGCCCTGAGGAGGGGTGTAGTTCCTGAGGAGTCTTCAGGTGGAAGGCTAAGATGTCAAGGGTTTTCATTCACATCAGTGAAAGCAAAATCAGAAACTCAGCTCAGGACAATCTGTACAGTGTGACCCAGAAGAAACAGAAAACCCCCCTTTTTTTTTTTTCTTTTTTTTTTGTGGTTTGTTTCTGTTATACTTTTATGTAATTTGGTTTCATTTGTTGAAAACATTCTTTGTGGGCTGTTTACAGGTGGAAAAAAGAAATGCAAATTTTAACTTTTTTTCCTCTAAGGCTGGCAAAAAACTGAATTGCTCTGAATTTCCACCTTTGTGAAGAAACCATACCGAAAAGATGAATGTCAGCTTATATCATTAAAAAACCCAAAAACCAAATCAAACAACCAAACCAAAACCCAAAAAACCTCAACTAAACTAAAATAAAATAAAACAAAAACAAACAGGGAAAAAACAGAAAAAACCAAACAAACAAACCACCAAAAATGAAACAAGAAAACCAATCAATCAAAGAAAAAAAACCAAACCAACCAATCATCCAAAAAACCCCCTCCCCAAAAAAAACAAACAAAAAAACCCCAAACACAAACAAAAAACCCCCCACAAAAACAAACAAAGAAACAAAACCAGCTGTTATTTCTTGGTCATACTTTCACAACCATGTTAGCCCCTCTTGCTCTAACCTGTGCACATATAGTGTTCCAGATGTAGTCTCTCCTTTTTTTTCTTCAAAAAGTGAGACTCTTCTGAGTAGTGTAAAAATGCCAATTGAGTAGGCTGATGGCGTAAAGGACCTCCTGAAACTCTAAACAGAGTACTGTGTCATTAAAACATCACTTTCTTCCAATTGGTTTGTCTATAAGGTGTGAAATATTGGTGGGGTTTTTTTCTTTCAGCTGTAAGAATCAAGATCAGACAATTAAATAATCACAGAACGGTTTGGGTTGAAATGGATCTTATACCCTTCTGGTCCCTTTCCTCATATCCCAGTATTATTTAACCCATTATTTTCCTTGGCAGACATATCTCTAGACACAGAGTCTGCTGGTAACTCATAAAAAATGCACCACTCAGCAGCCAGGGCACAAGAGCAATCACTCATGGTACAGAGCCCTCAGCCAAGATAGCAATTTTACAAGGAATTTTTATCAGCATTACTATCTGGATAGTCTGCCCTAACAGAATGCAGCAGAATAATTAAACTGAGCAGACTGCCAAAGCACATGTTAATTAACTTTGGTTAACTTCTTCCAGTATTAACTGTGAGAGTGACATCAGTTGAAATAATTAGGCATCAGAGACCTCTAAAAGTACATCAGCTTGTTCATTTTCTAATGCTTTGCCCTCGCTGAGCACTTGTGGACCTCAGGGGACCTGCTTGAACCCTGCTGCTATCAGCAGCATCTCACAGGCAGGTGTGGTGGTGCTGCATTTCTGCAAAAAGCAGGAGCCTCACATTACAGTCAGGGCAGGAAAATGAAGGGCTTTGAGCTTTACAGGACACCAGGAGCAGGAAAATCCTCATACTACTAATGCAGGCCAGCAGAACAGGCAGATTTCCTCTGATCCAGTAACACAACCTGCACTCAAACTAGTACAGAATAAAAACACTTTTCATTTAAAATTAAATATGCAAGCAGCTCTTCACATGTTAATAATCATGCTTAAGGTTTCTATTATTCCTCCAAGCCTTGTTCACCAATCTAACAGAAAATAAAGAGAATTTACTAATAAACTTTATAGGTGATAAGTTTTTCCTTCTGCGAGGGCCATGTTGTGATTTAAGATGGATGAACCATAGCTATGATCATTGCTCTTCCCACAAGGAGAATAGAAACCTGCTTCCCATTCCTGGCCCTATAAAGAGAATTTACCTTTCCGAACTCTTTTGAGAGCACTGTCGAATCTCTTGAAAAAGAGGGGAAAACCTCTAATCATCAACCACTGGTGCAGACAAAACAGTTCTGGGGAGCCATGTACAATTAAAATATGCAGGAAAATCCAAAAAAACAAAACCAAAACCCCCCCATCGCTTCAGTATCTCTACCTTTGGGTTTCAGGATACCAAATATTTTCAAAGCATCACCATTTGCTCTTAAATTTGTGCAAGCTTTGCCTGCAACAACTTTGTGGAGTTCTGCTCATTATCACACAGCATAACTCTTCTCTGTACCCAAACCACAACTTCAATAGACCAAAAGCTTCCCAAACCACTCATCTTTCTAACATTTGCACAGCCACCTACTCCAAATCATCACTCTGAGCCCAGAAGAAACGTGCAGCACTCTACAGTGCCTCAGCTCTTGAAGGTGGGGAGTAACATTCTGTTTTCACTGCTAATTTTTTACAAAGATAGGCTTCTGGATATATCTGTCACTAAGTGTAGAAGAAAGCTACTGAGAGGAAAAAAAGGTTTTCAATATTGACGGTACATTAGTGTGATTTTTTTAAAAAATCAGTTATTGTGTACAGCCACAGCCTGAAGCAGCTTTCAAGCACATTTTTCAGCTTTTTTGGGCACCCAGCATCCAGCCAGGGTTAACCCATCACAGCCCTACAGATAAGTGTAACCTAGGCTAAAACTTGAAAAGTTCAAAACAAACAAAAAATTCATTTTCTTTTATTTTGTTCTTCTTGTTCAGTCTTAGATATGAAGGGGATTTTTAAAAAAATATAGGTCTACTTATGTACAGTCGTATTCCAGGGATAATATTGCTGTTTTCTTGAAGGTCATGGAAAAGGTGTTTTGCTATCCCCTCTGCAAGGACATAGTTCCTTCAATACATAAGGCCTGGGGTGCTGCCACTGCCTCAAATATTGCCTCAAATAGTGTAAAAGTATGAAGCATCCGGCCAACAGGAAAACTGTTCCTTGGAAGAAGAAAATCAGCTCTTTGGTAATATCTAAGTCTGGATTTATGACAAAAAAAGTCCCCTTCAGTCTACTTGAGAAGACTTTTTCCATTAGCATAGGGTTAAATCATCATAGCAACCAACTCTGAATGGTGCAGCCTGTTGAGAGGTGCTCTCCATGCTGATGAACAAGTGCTTATTTTGACATTTTCACGGGTCTCCACAATGACTCCAATGAGTTTAACCAAAAATTTCATTGTGCATCAGAAGCTGTAGCATACTGATAAACAAGTGTGCTGTGGAAAGGGCTGCTGCCTTGCAGGGCCAGACTTTGCTGCCTGCATGGAAAGCCTCCCCAGGTGCAGTGGTTTTATTTCCCCAGGCTGTGTATCTCACACTCCTGCCTGTTCATTCACCTTGATTAGCAGCACAGGTTAAATTAATTTTTCTTGTTCTTCATTCACACAATACTGTTGTTCACTGCAGAATTCACTAATTTGTGGTTTCCCACTCCCAAGTCTTGTTTTCACCAACAGTCTGAAGATTTTGTATATTCTGATGGAAATATTTGCTGTTTAAATTCTGCACTTATTAGGTATTAATGCTCATCTAAAAATCATGTGTTTATACATGGAGATCTATGTCTTTTGTTTTCTTGTCTTAGCAAACCTTGGTTTGCTAAATTTTATTACAAATATATATTTAGATTTTCTAGCGCATTTAAAAAAATTCTTTCCACTGCTAGAGCAGAAAAATGTACTTAGAATAATGTAATTTCTTAACTTAATGACTTTTAGAAAAAAGGGCTTGAAAGTAATTTCATTTTTTAATCATTTAATATTGCAAAGTTGTAACTTATTTCTAGTGAACAAGTCAGGCTTGAAAAGAAACATAGAGCTAAACTTTAAAATTATGTATCTGAACCATCAATAACTGTCATTTCATATAGAAAGCTTTTTAAAGGCTAAGAAAATGTGACAATTCTATGTTGGTGGAAAATTAAAATACTATGTTATCAAATCTCAGTTCCACGAGTATTCTTCACACTGCAATAGGCTGTGTGAAGAATTAAATTGAGTGAAACACATTAAAAAAAAATTAACAAGAGGCAGCTTCAGAAAAGAAATTTTTTGGTGAGTTTTGTCATAAAACAAAAAATTTATTTTGTAGAGCATAGCAAAAAATTTTTTTTAATCAGTCAATGCTTCTCTTTTTTTTTCTTTCACTCATTACAGTTATGGTGGGGAAATTATGGGGAAACAGGAAGAAATATAGCTCATATCTCAGATAACTTCACTTTTGATCTACAGTTTTTTACAGGTTTGTTTTTTTTTTTTGGAAACTTTTGAATCAAAACTCAAGAAACATTTAATTAACAATAAAAATTCTGTTTCTTTAATTTGACATATTCCATTTGGCTATTAATAGAGGAGCATATTTTTAGAACACTGAAAATTTTCCAGGCCAAGAGAATTATACATTGGCAAATAGATGGCAAATATACTTTATATCATAACAATACTTACTCATTTAAGTGGATTACAGCCAATTACATCTGATGTGCTAAAGAGCAATGACCTCTTTTTTTCTTAAATTAAAAGTAGAGTTTCATTAACTTCAGCTGAATTCAACCACATCCTTTGTGAAACGTGCATTTTGGCAGTCTAAACTGTTCTGAGTCTTATTTACCTTATCAAACCAGTCAGATATTAAACCCACGTCAACAAAACATTGTTCTTTGGAATATTCCTTTCCAATTAGGAGAATTCCTCATCCTTAACAAATGAATTTCTTATCTGTATTGCTTTCACGTTATCACAGCTAAGTGCCAGAAGAGGACAATAATATTTAATGAGAAATCACATGAGACAAGGAAATGAAATAATGTGGGAAGCAGTGCCAGTTTATCAGCAGCGGTGTACAAACGTGTAGCTCTCCTGGAGTTGAGCTGAGTTGAAGTTTTCCTGAACTGAGTTATTTACATCAGTCAAAACTAAAGGCTTTGAGGTTTTTTGTTTGGCTCGTTGCTTTGGTTTGTTGGGGTTTTTTGGTTTGTTTTAGTATTTTTTTTTTTTCATTTCATAGTCTTTCATTCTTACTGCTGGATTTTTAAACTGTTGTTTATGGAATTAAAGATGGCTTTTTTCCTTAGAAAGAAAGCTCCACCTGGAGCTGCTTTCTAAATTTTTCCTCTACTAGCTGGTTGCTATTTCTACATGAATTTGAAAAAAATGAAGGGTTTTATAAGCACCATTGGAATCTCTCTGGAGGTTAAAACATAGTGCTGACCTAAAGAAAGCAGCCTTTAATTTGTATCTAATTTCTTTGTAGCAATAGAATTTGGACAATTACATTTCTAAGTTTATAATGAGCTTTAAAAATAAAATAAAAATGTAGTATAGGAAAAAGGAAGTTAACATCCTCAAAAAGCAGTGGATAATTTCTGTCTGAAGAGATAGACAATGCTCCTGCATCCAAACATCTCACTGACTCTATTTTCAATCTGCCTCTCCAGTGTACAGAAAATAAAATCTTTAATTAATGATTGTGATGTACATTAGCTCCTATTTATTAGGAGCTTCCTAATAAATAAAGTAATAAAGTAATAAATTTTACTGGTAAAATTTGTCATTCCAGGTGTTAAACATTTCAGGGAAGTGGAATTGACATGCAAGATTACCTTAAAAGGGATGAAAATTCAAAATCCACTGGAGACTGGGGCACCAACTAGCCCATTTTTTTGCAGAATATTTTGTCATAAATTACTTTATTCTGCATGCACTTATATTTTGTGTGTACAAAGATAGAGGAGGTTTTTTTGCAGCTTCTAATTGGAGAAATGTGTGGGACCATCCAAAATTTATTAAAATATGAGAGCATTTTCTTTACATAAAACCTAGAATGACAGCAATGAGAGCAAAAGTTTGCATATCTTAATGTCTTGAAAGATGTTGTGATATCAAGTACTTTTTTTAAAGCTACAAAAACGTGGGTTGGAAATAACACACAATTTTATGAAAAAAAGCAAGACTAAATAAATAAGAATTTCCAAGGATTAAGTGAGATCTTATAGTCTTTAAAACAGGAATAGATATCTTCCTAGCTGAAAAAACCTGCACAACTCAAATTATTTGCTAGAGTCAATGGGTTAATTCCTCAAACCACAGAATTATTGATATTAGAAGAGATATCTCCAGATGTTGAGTTCAACTTCCCTATTAAAAAAGAGTCATATAGTAACTCTTGTATCCAAGAATGGAGAATCTCCAAACTCTCAAAACTTCTGGATTTGAATATCCTCAAAGTAAATCTCTTAAGTAAAAATTCTTATCTTTCCATTTGTTGTCTGTTGCTCCTTGTCCTTGATACCATTGACTCTGTCTGCTTTTTAACCAATCACATCTTTAGGTGTTCCATGCATTGAAAGGTTTTATTATGAGATAAATCAAGCTGGAATTTTAGGCTGCCATTTATGGGGTATTCTGAAAATAATTTGATTCCAAGTGAAATCAGGTGGGAAAATAACAAATTCCTCTTGCAAATGGAATTCTAGGTGTCTAAAAATAAGCATTGTGCTGAAAAATGTTGTAATTTACTAAATACAAATTTATACACAGGGAGTGCCTAGAATTGAGGCCAAGATGATGCAAAACTACATCTTGATTTTTTATGCAAAAGTATTGCTTCCTTCTTCTGTATATAGGAGATTAATGATCTGAATTTTGCATTGAGTTACTGTCAGAGTTCAGAGCATTTAGGGGTAAATTTGAAAAGTGGGTAACATAACAGGCATATTGTCATTCTGAATCTGAGCTTCACATAAGCTACAAAGAACCAAATATCATGGAATCTGATACTCACAGATTCACATACCCACAGAATCACAAAATCCCGGAATGGTTTGGACTGGAAGGGACCTTAAAGATCCCCCAGTGCCCTCCGTGCAATGGGCAGGGACACTTTCCAGGAATGGCTCATACAGGAATTATCTTCTTTGAACACTGAGAAGACCAACAGATATTCAATGCAAACTCTGAGCACAAATCCTAGAACATCCCCACCTGCAATAATTTTGGTAAGAAAATTTAAAAGTTTGTGGGTTTTTGGTTTTTTTTTTTTTGCTAATGAGGATTGTTACTAAACTATCACCGACTCATAAATCATTGTTACTTGAATTGATTTAAGGTCCAGACTGAGAGGCTTAGGATAGTTATCAGATATCCAAAACCAGGGGAAAAAGAAGAATCTTTTAGCAAAAATATGAATTAATAACAGCAGTAAAATGGAAGGACCTTTTTATGTTGCTTGCCACGACCTGAATTTTTCTGGAGCCACTTCTGTCTGTGATATTATTTCTCTTCATATGAGCATGGGCACATTCCTTTTACCTTCAAATGAGTCACTGCACTTCATTTTCTATAACAAATTTCAAGTCATACACAGATTCTAAATCAATAATGCGAAATGCCTTTCTCTATCAATTCTAGTTCTCTTTATTTAGACAGCAAGATTAGATTTCAGTTGAGACACAGAGTTGTGGTGCAAATGTCATTTTGGAAAAAGGCACTGGCTCCCAACCTTTCAGAACTGTGTGAATGAAAATACCAATTTTGTTATTACAAAAAAACACTGAAACAAATCTTTGCCACTTCAGACAGTAATCAAGGGGAATTAATTAGACCTGGTTATATGTGAGATCTGGGGATTATTATCAAGTTATTTGAAAGCCTGCTTTATTAATTACAGCATGACCTGATGCATGTCTTTTATGCTATGTTATCACCTGGGAAGTGTATAGTAAAATAAGTTTGTGGGGGTTTTAATTGGGTGGTGGTTTTTTTGTTTGTTTGGTTTTTCAGCAGCAAAATTTAATTTGGAATGGAATTTATTGTTCTGTATTCCAGCAACAACATTCTGATGGAAAAACAAAACATCCGTTTTAACTACTTACATAGCTCCTATAAATGACAGCCAAAATCATGATTTTATATATCAGCACTGAAACAAAAAAAGGACAAGAACTGCAGTTATGGAAAAAGGAAAGGTACTTGCAATTCAGTTTTAGAGTTCCAGCTCTCCAAAAGCACCTATAAGAATGTCATTCCTTGTAATTTAGAGGACTGAAATTGAAAAGGAGAGAGTTGACCTGATTTGAGAAGGAAAGGTGCACAGATGTCAGATTAGGAATTCTTTAGAAATCCATTTCCCACACACAGAATATGGACAGAAACCCATACTGGAGCACAAATCTGATGAGGAGCAGCTGAGGGAGCTGAGAGGGTGCAGCCTAGAGGAAAAAATAAAGAAGCTCAGGGGGGACCTTGTGGTTTTCCACAATTCCCTGACAGGGGGCCATGCTCTGCTCCCAAGGAGCAAGGGGCAGGACAACAGAAAATTTCCTCAAGTTGTGATAGGCAAGGTCTGGGTTGGATATCAAGGAAAATTTCTTCACTGAAAAGCTGGTCAGCTGTTGTCACAGGCTGCCAAGGAAGTGGTTGAGTCACCATCTCTGGAGATATCTATGAGATCTCTAGACGTGGTTCTTGAAGATGTAGTTGACTGATGGATTTGACAGTGCTGTGGGAATGGTTCAACTTTATGATTTTAAAGGACTCTTTGAACCTTAAATAGTCCAGTATTTTATGATATCAGGGAATACCATTCAACCTACACCAATTATAATTTTATTTAAAAACTGCAAACCCTGATTCTCAGGTGGGAAATCAGAGTCCACATGGGCTCAGTTACCTGTGCCACTGTACAGACCTAACACACTGCATAGCACAGGCAAAACCTGCAGTCAGAACTCCGCGATAAATGAAAGTTTCATTCCATTACAGTAAAACATTGTGCTTCACTGTTCTGAAAGATTACATGGCTAGTTTCTTCTTTCACAGCGTGAGGGAGAGAAATCTCCTCAAGGAAGTACAAGGTTATGCAGTAGGAAGTAGCAGTGGAAGGTCAGGATGCTTCCTCCTCCTCCAGTGTATGGAATTTACGCAGAGACAAAACTTTATACACACAAAACTCACCCGCAAGACATGGGATTTAAATGTCTACCTGTGCACAAAGGTTGTGGTTATCACTTCCCCTCTGCATGTTTAAGAGAGATGTAGAGAGGTGAAAGGCTGTGCTGTCAGAGCTGATGAATCAGGCCAGCTTTGCAGGGCTGCTTCTCCAACAGGGGAAGTGTGAATCTGCTGATGGATCTGCTCACTCGCCCTCACTCCCCTGCCTAATTCATCCCTAACACAAACAGGGGAAGCTGCAGCAAGGCCATTCACAATGAGACTCCTGGAGCTGCACCATGAAAAATGTCCCAATGGCTTTGGTCCTCTGCTGGTGCTCTGCACCTCTCACAAGTCAAGGGAGAGCCACTGATCATCCCACACGTGCACGTCAGTTCGTGTTCTGTGATGTATTTCATTGTGGTTGTGGTTGGGGTGGATAAAATATCTGCTGAGCATGAGCCAGATAAAGGGAGAGTGGGTCACATGCTAGCACAGGATTTGGAGGTCCTGCCTGATCTCCCTGATCCTACCACAACTTGAGATATTGAGAAAACTGATTGATAATGAAGTCCTCGGGGGAATTTTCAGGGTAAGGGTTTAGGAGTTTTTCCTCCACAAAATGCAGGGGAGTTAGACGTTTCAAAGTGGATATCATGAAAACCAGGCTGCAACACAGAACTGCCCTAGACAACAACAACAACAACAAAAAAATTGCAGAGGAAATGAAAAATTTAAAACCCCAGTACTATTTAAAACCCTCCAAAGTTCAAGTCATTCTTCCTGTTTGAGATGGGCGAACTTGAAACTTTTCTCGAGTGTTCTTTTATTCTTAGAACAGAGAAGAAGTTCCTCCCCTTTCCCAAACATAATCAGCATCTTTGTGCTGGGCAGTGGAGAGGTGAGAGCAGTCCACCACCCCCTGGGTCAGAAACATCCTGTTTGCTTTCCTAGGTGAAAATTTCAAACCCCACATCTCCAAGACTGTATCCAACACCTCAGATGCTGATGCACGTTAGAGGAATGGGAAGTATTGAGATAAAGGACAGGATTTTGTGTCACTGCAGTTCAAATTGCCAAGGGAGGTGTGGTGGAAGGCAGCCTAAGCAGGGTCTCCTTGGCCTCACAGAGCTGAATGTTCCTCCCAGAGCTATCAAATATGAGAGGTGCTCAGGGAGTGTGACAAGGAAATCAGAGAAGCTTGTGTGGAAGTGGCTGCTTTCTGAGCTCAAATGCCTCAAGAATTGCTTATAACGTGGTCTTTCTGATTTAAATTTTTGCTGAACCTCTTTTTTAAATGAATATTATGCTTTCAGAAAGCTAATTTTTTCCACTCTGTAATTCCTAATGACTGAAATCCCTTTTGAGAATTTCTATCCCTCCTATAATTTAGAAGTTTTCTTCGGGAAAGGGGAAATTTCTTCAACTTGATTGATAAGTTGAGATGAACAATTTTGTGTAAGGGTTGGAGGGCATGATTACCTCTGAACTGAAAGTCCTGATGGATGAAAGTGGTGAAGGAAAACATCATTCTGCTCCTTATCTCCCAGTGTCCAAGATTGTGGGTAAGGTCAGCTGTTCAAGCTCCTGCAGAGAACAGGGTCTGCAGCCTTTATTCCATCTAATATTAATAAGGTATCAATCAACAGACAACCCTGCTGGAGCAGAAGAGACTGGAGATTATATGTATTTTTCTGTCTGATGGAAATGATGCTGAAAGAGCATTCAGTGTTTTCAGATAAACACACAGGTCCTGTGTGTAGTCTTAAGTTGCCTTGCCAAACCTAAGCTTTAAACCAGCAATGAAAAAAGAAATAAAGTAAAATCAAACATCAAAGGATTTTACTCAACATGAGTTAAATTGCACATTTGATAGTCAATTTCATTTTTTTAACGTGAGGAAAATACCTTTTCTTTCCTTCAAACCATTATTCCTCACACTATGTGACTCTAAAAAATGGAATTTTCCTCTATTTTTTTTTCTAAGAGTTTTCAAATTCACCCAGTGCAGTGAAAAATTCAAAATTTGAAATTTGAAAAATATTAATTATTTTAACTGGAATTGGATGTTAGAATCTAGAAGTTGTTTAGCCCAACCTCAAATGTTACTAATTCTCTTCTTTAGAAGTAAAGGATTTATTTCTATATAACAGTCACTTTCTGGCATGAGAAATTCAGCAAGAATCCTATATTTGCAAAACTTTTAGGATAATGTCTGGTCCTAAAATAAGTTTGTTTCTTACAGAGCTCAGCCTGGGTATTATTTTCAATTTTAAACTCCTGTTTTAGAAATTCACTTTGGTAGCAGGAGTGTTTCCACATGATAGTGCCTGCCTGACACTGGAATGAAGACTGACCCTCTTGTCAACCAGGAATTTTAATAAAGTTAAAAATTAACATAAGAAAACCCAAAACCAACAAAACAACTACAGCAAAGACAACAAAAGACAGAGGCAGACCTATTTTCAGCACTTATGTCTGGGAAAATTTTCAGCCAATTTTCTCAAACACATGCCCAGTTATTAAGCAATTTTTTAAAAGAAATATTTTTATAGACTTCACACTTTTTTTTTGCAATGATATACATAAATTTATCTATTTTTATTTCACAAAAGTGTCCACTCTGCACTCATCAGAGCAGAAGAAGATGCAGCCCATTTCCCCTTCTTCCCTTCCTTTTCTGCAGCACAAATAAAAGCCATAACCATAAACGTGGAGGGGAATTATTGTCTGGAGTAAGACCAGTATCCCACCTCTCTCCCCTCATATTTGTGTGTGGCTGGAAAGCTAAATTATTATATTTTTGTTCCTGGAAGAAGGCATGAGGAAAAAAAAAAAAAACAAAAAAAAAAACCCACAACAGAAAAGTACTGAAATATCAGTTATGTTTAAAATATATGTAGAACACATCCAGGTAAAGATGATCATACACCTTATGCGTGGATGAGCTGAGTAAGTACAATACAAACCTTGAAGTTTTGTGTCAAAACTCTTTGAGGCAGAATAGTGAGAGAATTTCTATGTGGGGATGTATTAATCTGATTCTAATTCCCCAAGTTTTGGTCTAATAACCTCAGTGATAGCAGACAATGAAGCCAGTTATGCCTTATGAGATATTTAGACTTCTAAGACATTTACAAACCACCTGGGTAATTACTTGTTGAGGCAGAGATGAGTAAAAGAATTATTACTACAAGAACTGCAGACTAAAGGAGGAATTGAAGCAGGTCTGGCAACTGGGAACAGAGAGCATGTCTGAGGACATCACAAAAAAATTCACAAGAACTTTAACTGCAAAAGGTACAATTTTCCCTTTTCGCTTAGAGTCTGGAACCCCACCTGGAGTTTTCATAACTAAACTGTGTAGTGGCACAAAACTGGGAGGAACTATCCATGAAGGAAGGATTCCAAAGTTAAACAGCAGAGTTTAATGATTTGGGGACAGGAGAAATAAAATGGGATGGTATTTAGTGATAGGAAGTAAAATTACTGCATTTATTGTGTGCTTGGATGACAACAAGAGATGTTTTTCCACAGAATGAAGGATTATTAGAAACAATAAAACAAAAAAATAAAGTGATTCCTAGCTGACCCTAATGTGCAAAAACTACTAATGAATATTGTTTCAGGTTGTTTTCTTCAGTGACAATGGCACTGCTTGGAAAAACCTTAAAACTTTAACCATTACAACCATATTTGCTTAAATTACTCCTTCCAATAATTTTGTCCCGTGAAATATAGTGCTTTTGTCTTACAGCTGCCATCAATTATATTTCACTGACTTCCAAGGTGAGTATATTTTTTCTAAAAAATATATTACTTGAAAAGCATCTTCTCATTTTATATGGCACGCAGAAGGATGACTGCGAAAAGGCCAGGTAGGAGCCTAAGCACATTTCTTTTTGCATAAAGTCCCTAGAGGAAGAAATAATGATCAAAGGAGATCTCTGGGGAAAAAAAAAACAACCAAAAAACAAAAAGAAAAGAAACAACCAAACAAAAACAAAACAAAAAAAACCACACCCCCAAAAAAAGAAAACCAAAACCAAAAAAAAAACCCCAAACAAACCAAAACCCAAAAGAAAACAAAAACAAAACTAAACCCCCCCACCAAAAAAAACCCCAAAAACAAACCAAAACCAAAACCAAAACAAACAAACAAAAACCCCAAACCAGAACAAAAAATATCCAAGAACCTGATCAAAGCTCAAAATATTTTTCAGGTGACAAATATTGCCTACTCAGAAGCAGGCTATCTGCTCCAAGTAATATGTCTGCTTTTACTTCAAGTAGAGGTATGGATACTTAATTCACCTACTGGTAATGAAATAGAATGTAATTTTCAGCTACTAATGAGTCAGCAACTGAAAAGATAATTTTGTTGGCTAATACACAGAATTTATGCATGATGTGTATAAAATGTAATGTTTAAAGCAAGTTGTTTGATAAACAGTCCTCAGTTTATAACTATACTTAAAAAAATCGTTGGAAAAGAGACTTTTACCTTGCAAAACACAGTAAATTAGTTGTGAGTTTATTAAAATCAAATGGCACATTTCTGACTTGTAATTAAAACATTCTTTGCAGTGTTATGATACAGTTTGGGGTTTTTCCCCCCATTACCATAAATTATAGTGCTATAAAACAAGGATTAAGATGCCCTCAGTTCCCTTTAGAATGTAGCATTATAATTATTCTCTATTACAGCTCTAAAAAAAGTGTCAACATCTTAAATTTACATCTTTATTAAGGTACATGAGAGAAACAAAGGTGACGTGGTGGGCCATGACAAGACAAAGATGTCTTTTGTGCAAATCCCAGTAAGACCTAAATGTTAGTAAGTGCTTCTCTGCTCAGCTTGCTGAAGTTTTCTGCAGAACTGGGCTAGAAAATAGTATTTAAATCTTGCCAAGAATGCCCAAAAGATGCAAGCTGGTTTCAATCCCAAGATCTTCCAGCCTGGATGCTATCAGGCATGTGATGATGGCGACAAATGGTGCTGAATTTGAGGCAGGAACAGACCTTGGAAAGAGCAGTATTTCAGCTCAAATAGAAGCTACAATGTGCTCTGGGTACCCTGGGCCGTGCCAGAATAACTAAAGAGTAGGAAGTGTGCCTAAGAAGCAGTGAATATATAAAATTAATGTCTTTAGGATTCTCCTGTCTAAAATATACAGAAAAGTCTGTGAAGAAAAACTGTAAACCCAGATATGCCACACATTTTGTGTTTCCTGTTTAGACTTTGAATGTATTCTGACTTCTATATTTGTTTAATGATTAGGAAAAGGAGGGCCAAATTTGCTTGGGATGTACAGAAAGACTAAACAAAACTTAGAGGCTTTGGAGACTTTAACTTTAGGTCTACCAAACAGTGCAGCACTTTGTATACTGAAACAAGCTTTAGATAGGCACTGGCAAATCACACCTTTGTGAATATAGAAACCCCAAAACCACCAAAACCTGAAAATTGTGTGCTGGTGGGAAGGCTGAAGGAGGGCCATGATAAATTCTGGCACCACTGCTACAGGAAATATCTTCAGAATAAAGAAGTCTGAGTCACATTAAGTAAAGCTTCTGCATGTTTGCATAGACACAACATTCAGCAGTGCAGTTTATTAACAGTAATAAACAGTGCAGCCAACAGAATAACAAACATATCTGCTTGATCAGGCAGTGGGAGAAAACAATGCAGAGGAAATGCAGAGCATTTGTGTATTCATGTAATGGTTACATGTACCAGTTACCAATAAAGTGCATCAGTTTTAATATATGTGTGTAGATTTGTGTTTCTGTAGAGATACATACATGCATATATACAGCCCCCGTGGTGCTTGGTGCTATAGTTTGAGCCCCTCATACATATTAATGAATTCAGCCTCAAAATGCCCTCAGGAAGCAGAGAATTCTTACAATAAAAATATATAAATCACATAAAAAGAAGAAATGTAATACACTGCAGCGTGAAGTAAAGAGTAAGAAAGAATAATGCCACAAAAAATCCATAAGGGCAACCAAAAAGAAGAACTCCCAGGGAGGTTAGGATTAAAACCAGAAATCTTTAAAGTGAAGTAATTGTACTTTAGAAGGCAGCAGTCCTCTGAAGAAAGAGGGAAGGGCAATTTTTGACTGCAGGGAATCATTGCCATGTTTAATATACTGTGCACAAACATTTGCATTTCAGGCTTGCCCAGTGCATGCAGCTTCAGTATATTTTTCCTTGCAAGCATGTCGTAAGTTTTAAGTGTTGGAAGGAGACACACAAGTAAATATTTGTAATAATATCAATCTCATATATTGGCTCTTTCACTGCACAAAAATGCTGTAAATCTGACAGCTCAGAGTCTCTTATCCAGAATTTTTCATCTTGGTCCTGCACCCTTGCAAAACCCAAACAGTTTGCTTAGAAGTCTAATTCTTTTGAAATTAGATTTTTGAAATTAGGGAAAGGTTCTTCCCCCAGAGGGTGCTGGGCACTGCCCAGGCTCCCCAGGGAATGGGAGTAAATTTTTTAGATTTAAAAATAAAAAAAATCCCAAAATAATATGACCTTGAGTATTTTTAGAGGTACCTCAAAATATCTGAATTGTTTCATAAATGTTTTCTATGTTCAAGCATTTCTTGTTCATTTTGTATTCAAAATTCTGTTTAATTTATGCCTACTGTGAGGCATTTCTGGTCCCTGTACCCCTTACTCTAACAATAATATGTAAGACACTTATAATAATATATTCTTCATCTTGGTTGTCTATCTAAAAGAACTTGATAAAAACTCTCCACTTTTCCATGCTTGTTATAGTCCAATTCTTAAGTTTTCGGATGCCATCATCAAGGGTGTTACATAAACCTGTAGGTTTATATCCTATAATCATATATGTTAAGAATTTATGGAGATAGACTTGCATAGATGTTCTGCTCACACTGTTTATACTTCTAAAAACACAGTAACATCTTCAGAGATGTTCTTGGTGACCTTATAGTCATTTTATTTCTGTTCCTTCCACAGCATAGAAAGTGGATTTTCACATTTCTTATTGTGCCATCCTTGTCAAAATCAACACTAAAAGCAGCTCTAATGTTATTTTCATAGAAGTTAATGATTAAAGCCAGAATTGTGTTCAGATTGAACCTGTTTCATGCTGTGATTCTTTCAAATTATTTGCTTTTAGCCTCTTGCAATTTCACTGTGCCATATGGTTTTGGGTTATTTGTTTGTTTGTTCATTTTGTTTGGGTTTTGGTTTGGTTTTTGGTTCAGGTTTTTTGGGGGGATGTTTTTATTTGTGTTATTTCTGTTGGTTTGTTTGTGTTTTGTTTTGGGGTTTTTGGGTGGGTTTTTTTCTTGGTTTTGTTTTGATTTTTGGCTTGGCCTTTGATTTGATTTTTGGCTACTACCAGGACAGTAGCCTATGAAATTGTGCAATTAAACCCCAAATAAAGTTCCTCCTGGGCTCCACATTTTCTAAAGCAGTGGACACACTGATATCTTGCTCCTACACAGGTTTCCTGCTTGGAACAAGGGATCACCTAAATCCCACCACGAAACTGGGAGAGGCTGAAGGTGTGCATCTGCAGCTGGGAAACCTCGAGGTTCCACCTTCACCCTCAGTGAGACCAAGGGATGGTGGGACAGGTTTAAAGTGACAGAATGGATACAGAACCACACAGTTGGAAGGACCCACAAGGATTATCCAGTCCAGCCCCTGTCCCTGCACAGACATCCCAAAACCCCACCCTGGGCATCCCTGTGTTATAAATGAGAAGCTTGATTAGGCCAATATTCAAGCAGCAATCAATTTATTAATTAAGATGGTAAAGTATGAGCAATACAGTGCTGGGCACAGTGGGGGAAGTTTTCCCTCCAACTGCACACTGATAGTTGTGGCTTACAGATATTTATAGGGGTACTCATAAGCTTTCTCAGCAGTTTCCATTCCCGATTTTTACATCACAATTCTATACACTATTGTGATTTAGTTTTTGTCAGGATGTATCCCAGAAAGGAGTATCCCCAGATGGTGAGGTCCAGCTTCCAAAAGAAGAAAGAAGTCTCCCAGCTGGTGAGGTCCAGATGCCAGATGTGGGTTCACCTTTTAATTGCAAGGACTGTAAATCTCATACCAGTGATGTCCAGCTTCCCTTGGTCGAAACTATCAGTCATTGAGTTGATGTTCATCTTCTTTTCTCAAGATGCTTTTCCATATTTTGTTAAGGCGTCGAGATAAGCATGTTTCCTTTTGATATATTCTAAAGCTACAGTTTCAAAGATCCTTACTACAAGCAATATTCTAAAATTATACTTCAAAAGGTTATTATTGCAAAACTCTTTATAGCTAAAAACAGAAAGTTCCTGTCAAACAGCAACATCCTTAAAGCTTCAATTTGAATGCTCCTAAATCAACTGAAGAGTTATAAAGGTTAATTGTGAACAAAGGATAGGCTCAAAGGCCTTCTTCCATGCTTTACTCCCTCAGTTATTTATTAGAATTGTCTTTATAACTGTCCCATGGTTGGTTTCCACACATATCACAATCACAGATACACACATTGCCTGTATGCACCTGACATGAAACACAGCTTTGCATTTCACACCTGGGAGAATTTTCTAAATGCTCCTGGAGCTCTGGCAGCCTTGGGGCTGTGTCCATTCCTGGGCAGCCTGGGCAGTGCCCAGCACCCTCTGGGGGAAGAACCTTTCCCTAAAATCCAGCCTAAACCTTCCCTGACACAACTTCAGGCCAGTCCCTGAGGTTCTAACCTTGTCACAGGGAGCAGAAATTGGAGCTGCCCCTCGGGAGGAATGAATACCTAAAAACATTTGTGGCATTTAAGCATCGTGAGGAAAAAAACCAAAAAACCTTCAAATTCCTGCAGGCAAACAAAACACACCCACATGTACATAGGTATCCTCTCTGACAGGTAATCTTGGTAATTTCTAATTGCACCACTTGGAAAACACCAGGATCTACATTTCCTGTGTAATTTCAGATGAAGCTATATATTAATTTGTAACACACCTTATGTTGTCCTAGTTGTGTCCAAATCAGTCAGATATTGACATTTATCTGGGGAAAAAACTCTCTAGGCCAAATTTCTGGGAGGCTGGCATCCACCTTGTCACTCATCATGTGCTAAAGGAAAAAGAATGAAAACTTTATACCTTATAAAATAGAGATGGGAGAGAAAAACTGGAAAGACAGAGGTAGTTGTTATTGCAGAGCACTGAGCATCAGGACTATACTTCCTGACATATAATTTACAATAATTTGCAAACCTTTTGTATTTCCTACCCGGTCTTATTTATAGGTATGCTGAGCAGGAATTTAATTTCTTTCCACTGAACTTTTTTGTTTTAAAGCAGTGAAATAAGCGAGTTCCTGCATCTCATTCTAACAATTTTGGGATGGGGGAGTAGGGGAGGAATATTTGTCAAGGGAGGCAGCAAGCAGAGTTCAACTTCTTGCATAAATTAACATAATCATATTTATCTTTACCTAAAAAAATCAATAATAATTAAATAACTAAAAAAAAAGAAGTCTGGAAATACTGGGTTAATATTCTGATGTGTGAAAATACATGCATCTAATTTTTTATTAAGGATAATTACTGTGGCAATGAACTCTGTGTCACCATTGAGTCATATAATCAGAGAATGCTTTGGGTTTGAAGTGACCTTAAAAATCATCCAGTTCCAGCCCCTGCAGTGGGCAGGGACACTTTGCACTGGACCACCAGCTACTCCTACCAGTCCATAAGTCAGTCTATTCAAAAGCAGCTGAGCTAGTGCCACACTACCATGCACTAAAAGTAATTTTTAAAGTTCTCTTGTGCACCGGGTTCTTTGAACTTACATTTGAAGACTGCTTCTGTAGTGGGAAGGACTTTTTAATAGACCTAAAACTTTCAAGGGACAAGGGCAGGCACACAGGGCTTTTGAGGCAGAGAAGTGGTGACAGCCCCCTGGCAGACCCACCTCCTCCTCCTGGGAAAATAATTTTATGTATAGAGTATATATACATGCGAAACACAAATGTTACATCAAAATAAAAGAAATATAAAAATATAAAAATAAAATAGAAGGATATAAAAGTAACACAGAAGGATATAAATTAATATGAAGATATGAAAATATATAAATTATGCCAGTAAATCTACAGAATCAAAGCCTGCTAATTAAGGAGGTAGAGTGACCACTTAAAGGAAAAATCCTCATTCAACATCTTTATCGGCAAAATTCTATATTAAGAAAAAGGCACTCTCCCCCTTGAAAACATGCTTTTCCCTCCTTCTGCAAGCAGCATTCTCCCAGTTTTCCCCAACATTTTTGCATTTTCATCTTGCTCGTATTTGGTAAAATCCAGCTCCTACTTGATTTTTACTCCATTTGTTAAAAAAGAGTCACAAACCTAACTCACAGAAAGGACGGGGTGAATTAACTTAGGCCACTTGGGTATTTCTTTTCAAATGACATTTTATTGTGTGAAGTACCCACAACGACCTTTGATAAAATTTTTCCTACAAAGTCCCTTTATCTGAGGGGATTTAAAATTAACCAATAATTCCAGCACTTAGCACCGGGCTGCAAAAACTACAAGAGAAGATTTTGGGACTGGAGTGGAGGGGAATCCTTGGGGGTCAGGAATGGGATATTAGGATCTTGGGAACTGGGAATTGTTCCCTGGCAGGGTGGGCAGGGCTGGCACAGGGTGCCCAGAGCAGCTGGGGCTGCCCCTGGATCCCTGGCAGTGCCCAAGGCCAGGCTGGACACTGGGGCTGGAGCAGCCTGGCACAGGGGAAGGTGACCCTGCCGTGGCAGGGGGTGGAATGGGATGATATTTACCAATCCAAACCATTCTGTAATAAAAATAATGTATCGTCACAAAAATAATATATTTTTGCTACTCCCTTCCATGTCTGCTGTGCAACAACCTCCTTGGAAAAACCCTCTGAAAATGAGGCATGCAGATCTATGGAAAACTACCCAAAGGTACAGATTTCTTTGTTCATGTTCAGGAGAATTTTAATATAAACATTGTATATGTGTGTGCTCTCTCTCCCTCTCTCCCTCTAAACATGGTAATTAATTCTTTATCTTAATTTACATCATTATCAGAAAAAGTTGTTGTTCTTAGCATGGAACCTTGGAGAGCTGACGAAAATGAGGGAGGTGCATTCAAAAAAACATTCCAGAATTATTCCCTTATCCCAGTAATGTGTCTGGAGACTCATGGGAAAGTGGCAATTTAGATCCA
Organism: Passer domesticus; assembly: GCF_036417665.1. NCBI lineage: Eukaryota > Metazoa > Chordata > Aves > Passeriformes > Passeridae > Passer > Passer domesticus. The sequence continues at coordinate 80,365,735 of NC_087512.1, read as the reverse complement.
GAAGAATGGTATCACTCATTTTATATCTCTTTAAGAAAATCAGATAGCAGATTAGTTCTTAAAAGTGGTGAATATTTATAATACTAATATTGAATGTGTATGTTTCTGAAAACTTATCTGGTTTTGTGTTTTATTTTACACATGCAGATGAGGTAAATATCCATATATAAATTCATATACATTGACATATATAAATATCTATATACACCTATGAAAGCCTTTCTTTTTACTAAAAAAACCCTTTTCCTTTACACAATTAATATGGTTTCAACAGGTTACTATATAGTCTTAATAAAAAAAATATTTCATATTTTTTGAGACAGGTTTGAAGATTAAGAGCTTTGGAATACCATTTGCTAAAGTGTCTCCCTGATAAGGTGCTTATTTTGCAATAATAATTCTAAAAGCTTATTAATATTTACTTTATGTTAAAAGTTTTCCAGTGCCAATGCTTGCCCCAGGTAGAAAACTGAAGTCACAGATATTTAAAGATTGTTCATATGACCCTGTGAGAGGTTTATGAGACTTGTGAGGAGAAAAAAAAAAGGAAAATAATTATTTTTCGTGTTCTGGGGAACTTATTCTGCATGATAGCACATCTCTTTTTCTTTATAACCAGATAGTCAGTCCAGAGCCATAAGCAACAGAATTCAGGCCCCTGCTTTAGCAAAGGAAAAAAGGTCAAAAAAGGCATATGAGAGCAACAGGAAATATAACATCTTCCTTTTTTTGTTAGATGTGCCTTATACACCATATTTCCTCTAAAAATATTCATAGAAAATCCATTTTCAGACCTCCAGTGAAGACTTTTAGCCTCGTGATGGTTTCTTTCCTATAATTCTGCAATGGACCTCAACCAGGAATGTATTTTTCCTGTCTAGGGGAATTTTGTTTTCTATCTCTATCCTTTCCTTGCCAAGAACTGGAAATGTCCCCATTAGACTGAAATCTGAACAGAGGGTATGAACTGAGCAATAACAATCATAATAATAATAATAATGATGATGATGATGACAATAATGATAATAATGATAGTGTATAAAATGTTATATAACATAGATGATACAGTATAGATTAGAGATTACATATTATACTGTGTATTTTATAATTATATACAATATAATTATATTTTATATTATATTACTATAATATACAATATAATAATATATAATATTAAAGTAATAATGATTATAATAATGATGATAATTATAATAATAATGAACAGAATGATGATAATTATAATGATGATAATGATAATGATGATAATAATATAATAATGATAATAATAATAATAATAATTATTATTATTATCATCATCATCATCATCATCATCATCATCATCATCATCATTGTAAGCTGGTGAACCATGCAATTGTAGCAACCTGTGGATAGAAATTTAGGAATGTCTGTAATATGGAACTGAGTCAGTACAAAGGGTTATGGGAGTAAATAAAACACCAATTAAGTCATAACTGGAAAAAAAAATCACATCAAGTGCCTCTGGGTGAAGATCACAGGGCTCATTTCCTGAAGGCACCTTTCAGCAGAGTCTTGGTGCCAAGCCCCAAACCAAGGTGATGGAGCCAACAAAGCCAAATTTGCCTTATTTAAGCAAATTTTTGTGTCAACATTCTGTTGACCCAATGAATTCCTTATGGGTGAATTCAGCTAAAAGCACTTGCTGGAAGTGATGCCTAAGACTTTTAGCTTTATCTGTTTTTTTATGTATTTGTAGCTGTGTAGACTGCTAAAGCGTAGCTGTAGCTTCTAATATTTCCTATCTCTATTCCCTACATTTAGGAACAATAAGCTAACCTCATAAACACATTCCTAAAATAGTTAGTCTTATATGAACTCCATCTCAGTCAGGCACAATAGAACTATTATATATTTTTTTAAATGAAATGTATTCGAAGTATCTTTATTTATTAATAAAGTTTTAGGGATTCTTGTATAAAGAAAATCTATTTTTTTTTCTCCACTTACAGTTCAATCTGAAATTACAGGGAAAAAAATGGCATTAGATAAATTTTGAAGTGGGAAAGTATCTTTGTTGAATCTGTAGGAGATATATTTCCTCCATTTATGAATTGAAAAACTAAAAATGACTGCAATAAGCATGATATTTGAAATCTGTGTTTGTCTGTCATTTTCGTGTCACAATGCTAACAGAGCAGCCAGAACTAATTACTGAATTCCTGATAACCACTTCAATTTGGTGACAACATCACAGCAACTTCCTCTCTGAGCAGATAACATGGATAAACAAACTGCAACAGTGCCAGGTCATAAATGCAGGACTTCTTCAGCAGCTGATTTATTTTTATTTATTATTGAGCACCTGAAAGAAACTCTCTCCACAAACCCACATATCTCCAGCTTGGCCAATAAGACATTAGTATGAATTACCCATAATATCATTCATGACCTTAAAATAACACTTTTGGTGGTGCTATGAAATATGAAAACTAATTAATAAACTGTTTTGGGTCTATTTAATCTGCATTTATTTAGCACTGTGAAGAGCACACTGCATTATAGGTTGTCCTTACATTTCTCACTACAAGCATATGCTGTCTGGAGCTGTAAACTGCAAATTTTCTACCCTGTGTGACATCTTCCTCACCCCAGGACTGGATTATAACATTTTAACCTAGAGGTGAATGGTAAATAATGAATATTGTACTTTTAGTGCATGCTGTTGGACAGATAATTTATGAAATAATATGTAAGGCCTGAAGGATTTGAGAGAATTTCCATAAACAGCCCAAGGCAGGCTGAAATGTATACGTATAAAGCAAGCTGTTCTTCACATATTTTCACAATATTAGAAATTATTCTGACAACTCTATCTCTCTTGTCACCCCTTAATGACAGTCCATGCTGCCTGGGAAGAGTGTATGAGCTCCTCCCTACCCCTGACATCTTGTTAAATAGGGAAAAGCCACTGGAAAAGGGGGAGAAAAATGATACAGCAAGTTGTTAAAAAAATCTGCATTCTGAGGTGGTCCCTCCTATTCCAGTGCACATCACTAACATAATTGTTGATAATATATATAATGTTGATAACATGTTGATAATATATATGATTGATATATAATTGATATTATATCCTCTTTATAAAGGATTGAAAATACCAAAAACCCTGCATTTTTTTCTGATTTGACTGATGATATAACACATTTATTAGTTACATCACTTTCAGCACTAACATGATTGGAAAGCTACAAATAACTCATTATTTTAGTTTTCTACCTGAGACTTTGTACAAAGATGAAGATATTTCACTCCCTCTCTCACATATGCAGGCTTTAACTCATCTATAAAATTTAAAATTACTGAATTTTTATAGACAATTGTTTCCAACTATTTACTGATAGCAGATCTTTATGTAAGAAGAGACTATCATTCTGCATGAGGTCACTAAATTTCTGTCAGAATATTGCTACATTTAGGATGCTATAGCAAGAAAATACACATGTGAGGCAATTTAGTTTTGTTATGGAGAAGATAAAACTGTCACTGAATAACCACTGTTGCTCTCAGTAATATTCACAAAAAATATATTCTGTCATTATAATGTAATCTGGGGGGATTGTATATTTGAGATACTTGGGTTGGTGGGGAGGTAAATTATTACAGGGAAAACACAGGTAATTTATAAAATGAAGACAGTGATATTAAAAATTTTAAAATGCAAACATGGGAGCATACAAAATCAGCTAAAGTCTTAGGAGAATTTGTATTAGGTTTGTGATGTAGAAAACCAAAATACCAAAGGGTGGTATTTTATGTGCTCCCTTTCTCCATTGGTTTGGAGACATGCAGATGGGAAGAGAAATATTTTTTTTAATATCTCTTTTTTCGGTGTAATAGGCTTTGCAGCATTTTTGAAGCAGCTGAGGCTTACAGCTGATGAGACATAATGATGCTGGTCAGGCCAGCAAATAGCTGATTATCTAAAAAGCTTTTTAATTTCAATTTAATTTGATTTAGTCACACTTTTGTTGCTGACATATATATGATGATCTGGGCACTCTATTCAAATACCCTTGACTTTTATCTTGTTAGAAAATTCAGTGAAAGTTCTCTGAGCAATGAAGGGGAAACTATTTGACCTCAGTAGCTGAAGTGGGCACGGCAAGAACATGAGGCTGCAGTTCAGGAGTGCACAGTTCAATTAAAGAGAATCTGCCCGTGTTTAATGAGGCTGCTGTGAACATCCCTGCTCCAAATTCCTGAAACCCGGCCTCAAAAGCACAACATTAAATATGTGGGAATCTGGGAACCAGCAAATCAGCGCTGCTGCAAGATAATTGGCCTTAAGTGGAGCAATCCTGACACTTTGTTCTATCAGTCAAGTGTAAAAAATCTGTAATAACAGAGTCAGTGGGGACAGAGATTCACCGAATGCAGGCATCCTCCCAGTTTATAAATGCCAAGAGATCTGCTGTCATAGTTACAAGTGAGGTCCATCATCCTGCAGAGATGTTTTAATCATATCTTTCCTTCTTTCTGCCCAGTTTTGGGTGAGCTGGCTGCTGCTGTGAAATTTGTGAGGGATCACTGATAAACCAAAGAATGAAGATGTGGATTCATTTCGTATCACTCCAGATTAACCGTGCTCAAATGTAGGCACAATTAGGTGGGGAAATGTAATGAAGCATGTTAATTAATTAATTAATTAGCATATATTATTGGTTTGAGAGGATCCTCAGGTGGGGTTCAGCAGGGTTGCTTTAAATTTTGGAGAGGAACAGAAGAAGATTAAGTTTTGCTTTTGTGACTTGTGACAACTTGCATTTCAAAACCTAACCCAGTGTTTAAAACTGAAAACCAAATTTGTCAGTGTGGTAAATCCTGCCATCACCTATTTCAGCAAGAGTGTCCCAGCACACTGAAGTCACAGGATCACAGTCAAATAGATCACAAACAGAAGAAGGAAAGGGTTCATTGGTGGTGCCTGAGCAAGAAATCAGAATCACTGCAAGGAGTGAACAATCCCACTCACTTTGTGAATGTCATTAGCTCTGGGTCTGAATCACCCCAGATGATCTGTTAAATGCAGCTCTCTCTTTGACGACCAAGCATGTATGGAAACAGGAGAATCATCCCCAGGCTCAGAGCATGGAATTCTGAGCATTAAGGCAGGGAGTGATGTGCCATAAATTGCTGTACACTTGAGTGCCTAGCTCACTGTGATCATGATGAATTATGCTGCCCCTTGGATGACACAAGGTTTATGAGTGACCCTGGTTGGTTAGAAATGCCAGAAAAAACACTCTTTCATCTCTGTTTCCACTCCACATTTGTCACCTGCTGCCACTCAGTGAGTCACAGGAATTGACTCTCTGCCAAGTCCCAGCTGGTACATTTCTGCTTCTGTGGCCACCGAAACTTCTCACTTTTGCTAAAACACAAAGTCTTTGGGCAAGAGGCTAACAAAAAAACCCCAGGGATTTCTACCAGAGTGTACCAATCAATCCTTATAGGCACAGCACATTTTCCATATGACCACCACCATTGGATTCACTGTTCACTGTTTTTCCTTTTTTCATGCATGATGAGAGTGAGAGCAGATCACATATTAATTTTCTCAGTTTCAAGCATTGGTGTTTTGAAGAAAAAAAAAAAAAGCCTTGTCAATCTGATCTGGTTGTTTTATTGGTGTAATTTGGCTCCACAAGAATGTCTGGCAGCATGTGGATGTATACCTAGATATCTTTGACTCTCAATCATTTAAATTTTACAGAAGATTTTTTTTTCCCTAGGAAAACCTGATTACTTGTGGGATGGATGTTTCTCAGAAACAAGGTTGACTAAGCAGAAAAAGCAGCAACTTGCCAGTCTCACTACAGACAGAATAGTAATGATTGGAGCTGACTCTTTAAATTAGTCATTTTATCAGAGATGTGATTTCCTTCACCAGTATTACCACAGAAAACCAGAATAACATTTCTTTCTTACCCTCCCTGAGTCTCACGCCTCCAGCAGGGATGCATTGCAATTTATTTATTTATTTTTTTTTAATCTGCAAAATGAATGTGAGGAAGCAGAAGAGTTTGGGACTGTGGAGGAATTGCCTGCCTGTGCTGCTAAATTAATTTTATGATAGCTTGTTGCTTCAGAAGGATCTCTTCTTCATCTGCACCAAAGATTAGACTTCAGAACTTTGTCACTGTCTTGTGAAATGTCACTGAACAGATGGTGCTTTCCCCTGTTTTCTTGATCAGAACACAATCTGTCAAAGTGCTTGCACACATGCTCAACTTAAGCACAGCAGCACTCCCATTTGTGTCAGTTCTGTAATCAGTGCTTTATGGATTGTGGCCTTTAAATAATCTTACCAGTCAAGGAAAAGTTACTCTAAAATTTAGTACTCAGTTGCATTTTAGTTAACCAGAAAACAACTTTTGATTGCAAAGAAGCCATTGTCAAAATCCCTCCTTTGTGAAGAGTGTTGGTGACTGAAGGCTCATGCAAGAGGGGAACAAAATAAAGTAAAAACTGCATGAAATGCAAATCAATTATAATAGCAGTCTTTTCAAATACAATAAAGTTTTAAATAGAAATATATAAGTAGATTTATGGTGATTCCATCACTCCTGAGTATGCAAGAATGGAGAAGTGTTCTTGCTTGTCTAAAGCACGTGGTCTTTTCTCATTTTTAATTTCATTTTTAAATCTTTTTTTTCCCCATATGTTGAAGGCTGCACTCTTAAAACATCTTTTGAAGCAAACAGATTAGGTGATGAAGCCACTGGACTCATTGTAGACCAGTAATTTCATGATGTTACATACAAAGACAGCTGAAATAAGAAAACCTGCCCCTAAAATCACAAAGGATACATTTTCTGGCATCATTTTTCACAAGAGCCATGAAAGCAAACTAACTTCATCTCAACCTAACTTTGCCTTAAACATCAGTCTCATCCTTTTCTTCACCATAACCACTGGGTTAGGTATATTACATTGCCTCAAAATTTAAGTTACCTTCTCAACATTGCTTTCCTCAATATATTCTTTTTTTCTTCCCTCTTGATTACACCACTTGGAAAGGAAAATTGTTTATTATGAAAAACATGCATTTGCAGCAGTAAAAACAGTCACAGTGTCAGAGTTAATGCAAAAAAGAGAAGTAATGCAGCACTGAAATTATTTTACCTCAGGGCAGAGGATTTATCAGAGTATTTCTTTGCATTGGATGCCAGTCTATCCATTAAAATGTACATATTATATTCTGGATTGTTTTATTACTCAATGAGATTAGTTTTCTGCTACCCTTATGTTGGCCAAATCATCATCAAACACTGAATGTACTCATAGACAAAATATATATCTCAGCATTGATGTGTTGAAATTACATCAGTGATTCTGACAAAATCAACAAAATTCATGTGTTGTGTTCCAGGTCCTTCCATCACACTTATTTCACCATAACCTCTTGAATGCCATTTTTATCCTTCATTTGATTCTCCCTGTTGCTTTTCCAATCCAGTCTGTTGCCACACATCCTGAGTACAAGCTTTTTGAGGCAAGGAATATTTTATTTCTCTATCAAGTGCCCAGTGCATTGCATCTCACATCCCTACAAACAGGTGCAAATTAAATACTGCAGCTGTGAGATGAAACAGCTGGAGGGAAAATATGCAAAAAAAAAGCTGATTCAGTTGCATTAACAGGCACAAACTGAAACAGCCCAAACTTCTGTAGCTCAGCCCTTATTTCTGAATATGGCACAATGTGGGGTTGTATTTATTGTACGTGTAAAGAGGAATTAGGACAGGCATTAACATAATGGCACAGGATTTCCAGAAAATATTGATGTCATAACAATTTCTGCTCATCAAGTTTGACAAACAGTGGATACTGATACTGTGGGGTTTTTTTTTCATAGGAGCAGGGTGAAGTATGTTTAAACAAAATTTCATCCATGTTCTCATGCCTAGTGATTTTTAATAGCCAAGTGCCTCAGAAGTTTCCTTCTGTTCTCATTTCCTCAAGGTTTTCTGTGCTCTCACTAAATTCTTGTAGAATGACTGTTGTGGTTTTTCTGTTAGTTTGAGTATTTAAATTTTCTTGGGGTTTTTCTTTTTTTTTTCTAATTTTTTTTAATTTCCAATTTTTTATATTTTTATTTTGACACAACTCAGTGTTCATGTTGGAACTACATGTGTGTGAAATTTTTGGTTGCCTAATGTATTCCTATAACTCTGCAGAAGGGAAAAAACAAATTTAAAGATGTTCATCTTAGACTAATTAGCTCTAAATTTCGATTGGTAATCCAAATTCATCTGGTGATGAATTACCAACATCTCCTTCAAATGTCTCTGTTCAGTTTCAATGCATGTGCTTCAAGCATAGAAATATTGAAAATTTTCACTGAAATGGTTGAAGTAAGCTTATAAATGGACAGAAAAAAAGATTTTTCTCTTAAATTTATTATCATAAATAAAAAAGTGAACACAGGGAACAAATTTTTAAGGGGTTAGGACTCAGATTGTGTAGATTTCATTATTGTTGCTCTAATTAAGTAGTTTTTAATCTGTTTTTAATTGGGATGAAACTGTCATTTTTTGGCCTGAATAATCACATTGATCCTCATCACAAGAGGTTTCCACCAAGGGTCTGAAGAGACATAATATTGGTACTCTGATTCTTCAATTCCTCTTCACATGAGGGAACCATTAATAAGCATTGTGTGTCACCTTGTACCAATAAAATTTTAGCAAATTCAATAAATTAATCTTAATTTGAGCTGATGGGAGGGTAGAATCTGCTGACATAAACCTCCACAGGTGCAAGCTAATCTTAAAATACATAAAGATAATATCAAAATAAAGTTAAGGTTGCACAGATTGCATTTGAAAGGTTGGAAAACTTGGCTTTGAGGTAGTAAAATGTGGTTGCAATGAAATCCATGTGGGGGGAGCTGTTGTGTTAAACAGGTGGAAATAAAGCCAGAGCACACCACAAATATTAGAAGGAAAGAAAAAAATACAGTTTTACAAATTGTTGTTCCTTCAGTGCAAACTGATCAGTTAAAATCAGTAGAAAGGAAAACACTTTTAATGCAGAGTGATCTGAAATTTGTGCTTTACCTCCAGAAGCAGAGCAGACCTCTCTCAAGTACTTATTTCTACCCATGTGTAATGAAATGCAGATGAACTCATAAACTTGCCTGAAGATCTGGCAAGTGGTGAGCAGGCGTGGCACCAAGATGTTCAGGAAGCAAACAGAAGAAACTCAGTGTTGTTTGCCTATGATAAAGTCACAAGTTATAGTGATGCCTTGGGATTTTAGCTTTTATAATTTTCTGTATTTGTGATCCTGCAGTTCTTTAGTGTGTAACTCCAAACTCCACATTCAGTGTCAGCTGCTGCTGTCCCATTCTGGGCAGACACAGCAATTCCTCTCCAGGCCTGGAAATCAGGGACACCTCACTGCCCCAGGGCCCAGAAATGGAAACAAGAGTTGTGAGGAACAAACTTGGGGTAAATTACTTCATTAGCTGAAGCTGTAATTGTTAGATTGACCCCCAATATACTAATGGACCAAATTTACAAAAGTGTGAAAATCTGTGACCTGTGGTCCATTTATGGCTGTAGCCCCTGGGAGGCTTTACCTGCCCAAAATGTACCTGAAAGACTTTGATAAATATAATCAATTTTTATTCCATTAATTTTGTCTGGTCTCTGTTTGTAGGTAAGCCCCAAAAAGCACCAACAACAAATATTTTCAGTTTAAACCAGTGTAAAATGAAAACCTAATTTTTGGGTCTGCTTTTAGAACAGCCAGTGAATGATCAGGAGAAGCATTGTCTGGGGAAGGGCTGAGCATTGTCTAAAAGAGTCTTACAAGTTAATGGTAGATTTATCTGCTTTTAAGGAGCTTTGTGTCTTCAGACCCCTGCCCTGAAGAGTTTTGTGCACCCTGACCATGAAACACCTCAGAGGAGCTGGATCTTGTAGCTGCCTGCAGCTGGAGGATATAAACCCACTTTCACATGCATTTCACCCTTCCTTCTGCTGCCATTTGATAGAACCACTACATCAAAAAGTTGCCATGAGGACATTGCACCATCATTTATGAATAAAATCTCTGTGCCAAGCCCCATTTCAGACAGGGTAGCTTAACCTTCCCTGCCTCCAGCTGCTATTTTACTTTGTCATCCTTTGCTTTTGCCTCAAATATATTGTTCTGTAGTCAATTATAAATAAAAGCTGCCTTGTAAATAATGTTTTACAGCTTATTGCAGCCAATAAACCACAGCACAGAGTGTTTTGATGCCTTCCAAAAATGAGCTACGACACATTAATATGAAATCTATTTTTCCATTTTCCCCATCCTAAAAGTTTACAGGCAGCTCTTTTCTCTCACCCTTCAGATAAACTTAAAGCATCATTTCTGTTTGCTGGTGATTTAGCCAGGCACACAGCCATGGTAACACAGCCTTCTAAGTGACAATAAAACACAAATCTGGGCAATAGTGACATTCCCCTACACAATATCTCTGTTATTTCTGTATTGAGTGTACAAGAACAGCACTGCCCATAAAATGCAGCTTTGCACTTTAGCGTCAGGCTGCATTTCTACTTTTTCTTTCTTTTTTTTTCTCTCTTGTAGATAATTGATTTAATCATGACCCAAAGGTGCAGAAATAAATAATGTCCTTATGAATTACGTCTGATAGTCTAGTGAAAGTTAAATATGCAGGCTAGTAGCAGTTATGGGTCTGTGATTTTCAACAAATTTAAATGACTGCATTTTGCTTTGATTCACAACTATTTCATGGTAACAGGAAAACCATAGTGTAAGCAATCACATACCTACCAGAACAACTTTTTCCTTAAATATTTGCAAGGCAAGTCTCCTTGTTGTGCTTTCTGGGATTATTATTATTATTTTAACAGGATGATTGTAATGGCATCTTTTGTGCAGAATCTATTTCAGTATAATATTCTTAGTAAAAGGATTAGGAAACTCATAGGAAAACAATTCTGAACTTAGAATTTCAAGGAAAAAACCCAAAAGTATGGCACAGGACAGAGTTAAATCTTCTAAGGGTTGAAGGGGAAAAGAACCCTTTTTTCCTTTATAACAATCAGTAATTTGCAAATTATCTTCAAATGTAGAGCAATTATTACAGATGATCCTGATAAATATTGGAAATGACTGGAGAAGTAAAAAAACTGCCTTGGACATTAAATCACCTTTATAATACTATATTTTCTTTTCACCTGTAAGGCATTAGTGAATTCTCTTGTTCTCCAATCTGAAAAAAAATATGATTTATTTATCTGTTGGGGTTGTTTTTATTTTTTTAATATTTGTGTCCAAAAAATGAAACATGAAGATGTGTCAAGGTCAGTTTGGCTCTGAGAGTTTCTGCAATTTTGGAAGAGTCACAACTATCATTATAAAATTATCCAGTGTCTCTTTTCCCCCTAGAGATGACAATTTGTTACCAGTTTTTCTCCAATACTCTCACAGACATGGACTGTTGTGTTCCTGATAAAGAGCTTAACACCATTTGCACGTTTTGTGGCTTTGGTTATTTCTTTGTTTGGTATCAATAAGTCTGAGAATTTATTCAGAAGCTGGATGAGCAGAAAAAATGGAAAAAATGGCTTCAACAGCTTGATCTGAGTCAAAGGTTAATTTTCATTGCATATTGTACTCTATTAGTTATCTTATCACTCCCATTTTTAAATAGTTGTGTTTGGCTCAGCAAAACTTTGTCATTGACAGTTCAGAAGTTTTCTTAGGATCTTTTAAATTTAATTACTATTCAAATCTAGACACATTTTCACATATTTGGCATTTTAGGACCTTTTTTCCCCAGTGTTATATATTATAACCAAATAGAAGACAAATGCCCTATGGGCCCTTCCTGTGATCATCCTATTTTGTTATTTCTTCCAGGGGTCAATTCCAAAGGTGGCTACAGCCTCATTTATATTAACAAATCCATATATTGACCCCTTTAAATTAATATATATCTTAAACCCCCAGCATTTTATTTCATGTTTATCTTTTCTTTTACTGCTTCCTCTGCTGAAACAAATCTACTTATCTTCTTAATACCCAGAGTGAAGTTAAAAAAACACTGGCGTCTCTTAGCCAGCAGAAACAAATTATGGGGTCCCCACAAGGCTCCCAGGAATGCCAAGAGAAGTTCAATCCAAACAGCCTGAAAATGCCCAAATTTATTAAATCCCACCAAATCACTCTCTGCTCTCTGCTGCTTTTTTCCTCATGGTGACACCAAAAAATGCCTCAGCTTTGGTGTGAAAGATTCTCTGCAACCTCAGGGTAAAAAAATCCTTTGCCCTCAGAATGCGAATGCAAGACATATCATCATTATTTTTGGGGTGGTTTTTTTTGTTTGTTTGTTTGGGATTTGTTTTAGGTTTTTTTGTTTGTTTGTTTGTTTGTTCGTTTCTTTGTGGGGTTTATTTGTTTTGGTTTTGTTTGTTTTTTGTTAGTTTTTTTTTTTTTTTTGCTTTGGGTGGTTTGTTTGTTTGTTTTTGGTTTGGTTTTTTTTTTTTTTGTTTGTTTTGTTTTCAATAATAGAGAATTGAAATATGGGTAAGGCCAGACAAAACCTCTGGGACATGCAGGAAGACCATCTGGAAATTGATTCCCATTAGTTTTGGGTCTCCATTTGATTTATCAATTTTATTGGTGAGCTGGACCAATTTTCCAGCTTGCAGTTTTCCATTGCATTCAAAGAATAACCTATTTAATTTTGGAGAGCGTCAAGCCAACAGGTGATTAAGAACCATTCCTTGCAGGGGAAAGGGATTGGGTTTCTGTTGCTGGGCATTCAAAACCTCAGCTCCCACTTTCCCATTGAGCTGTCCAGCCTGAGGTTTGGCTCTGGCTATCCTTGTAAAAATTCTCTTTCCAACTCCAGGGAAGTGCCGATGCCTCAGGTTTTAACTTTTATATTTTCTATACATTTGTAATCCTGCAGTTCTTTAGTGCATAACTCCAAACTCCACATTCAGTGTCAGCTGCTGCTGTCCCATCCTGGGCAGACACAACAATTCCTCTCCAGGCCTGGCAGTCAGGGACACCTCACTGCCCCAGGGCCCAGAAATGGAAACAAAATTGAGCTGGGGGAGCAAACTGGGGGTAAATGACTTCATTAGCTGAAGCTGTAATTGTTAGATTGACGCCCAGGATGCCAATGGACCAAACTTATGAAAGTGTGAAAACCTGTGAGTCCATTTTTGGGTGTAGCCCCTGGGGGGCTTTGTCTGCCCAAAATGCACCTGAAGGCCCTTCAATAAATATAAACACTTTTTATTCTCTTCGCTTCTGTTTTTAGGTAAGCCCAAAAGGCCATCAGTGTCACTTTTCTGCAGTAAACATACATAAAATTGAAATGTGGCTATGAAAAGTTAAAAACTTGTGCTGTTTGTTCCTGGCACTGGACCTGAGGCATGGCTGGTGTGGTAGGGGAGGGCACCCAGGACACCCAAATGTCTTTTCTCACATCCACAGTGGGTTTGCACAAAAATTAAGTTGCTGCTCCCATGTCATATCTCTGAATGAAATTCATACCCACTGAAAAGAGGGGCTTGCCCTCTCAGCTTCCTTCAGAAGCTGATCCATGAAACATTCACTTTTCCAAGCAGAAAAGCCTTGATAAACAGATGATGTTTTGCCTCTCTGCACAGTAACAGCAGCATATGGCAAATGAATTTGGGGTTTTAGTTCAATGCAAAGTGAAAATAAAAGTTAAACCTTCTCCTGAATCCTCATGCTGCTTTGGCTATGAGATATACTTAGGGCAGAACAACTTTTCTCTTCATAAAATTCAAACCTGTTGCTGTGAAGATTGAAATTTTTCTGTGTGTTTTAGTATAGTCCTAGAAGTTAGACTGTAGGTAAAAAAAAGCGAAACTTGAAACCAATGTTTTTTATTATTGTCTTCTGCAGCAAAAGATATTTTGTTTTCTCCCCAAATGACAGAAATTGCTCCGCTGGTTTTATTTTGCCGTAATTTTATTACCTTAGGAACATAAGATACCCCAGACCAAATAAACTATATTCTGATACACTAGTGTCTCCTGTCTCCTAAACTGAAAATTGAACTTCATGACATAATCATAATAGAACTTTTCCATTAGTGGTTGATTTGTGCACTGAAATGAAAAAATGTTGTTCCTCTTAAAAGCAATAATCACTGTTCAAGGCAGCTGCTCTAACACCACTTGGAAAAGTTATTTTAATTTGTAATTTATAATTTGAATAACAATAAATTAAAATTTGTATTATATAGTTTATTTCTGGTAGTCAGAATTTAACTGTTGCTGGAAAATGTTGCAGTTTAATGGCAGACATTTTTTCCCACACATATTACTTCCTATTAATGCTTTTTTTATTCCTGGACTTTAAATTTCACTGAAAGAGTTGCTGCTGTGTTGCTACAAACAAAAAGGCCTACCTGACCTTTTGAACGTTGCTCATTACTGATCAGGGCACAAAGTGTTTGTACCAAATTCCTCCAGAATGTCAAATAAATATTTAAAAAATGCCTAGCTTGAATTGCAAATATGAGCCACAAGTGACAAGATCTTTGTTAAGCATGTTAACATTCCAGCCTTTCCTTGGACATAATGTTTACAGAAACATTTGACTGGACAATTTTTTAGGACAAACTTTCCTGAGTATGGTAGTTTAGAAAAGACACCCTGGCAGACCACAGAGCTGAGGGAAGCAGATGACAACTTTCCACCACTATAAATTACAGCCATTTGTTTATTTCTATGTATCATTTCCACTGCTGCCTGGATGCTGATGATGAGAATTGGATGGATAGATGTTGACTAATCTGTAAACACTTTTAACTGGTTTCTGAATTGCAACAAAATCTCTTGCCAGGGTTTTATCCACAATTAAGTCAAGTTTTATGAACTTAATTCCTCACTATTGTTTGCTGCCAAAATGAAATTGTCAAAGGCTTTTGCTCGTTGACATGCTGGGAACAATTACGGGGTTGTTTACAAGCATCAGTTTGGAGTTTTGGGGATGAAACAGCCTCTGCTGAAAGGTCTGATTTGCAGCATCACTCTGCATTTTGACAGCATTCTATTTTTTGGAAAGTGTCTTATGTCTGAGCAGAGCGAGTTTGTAACTTTGCTTCATTTTCTGTAGCTTTTGAGAAGCAAGTGTGAAAATCCTCAGGCTGAGGAAATTAAATTTGGGAGGGATCCTTGTGAAGAATCAATGCAGATGCAGGCAATGCCTTTCTCAAGCTGCTAGGTCTGCAGCTGGCAGCAGCTTTTGTCACATCTGCTGTGAGATGAGCAGCAATCTACATTCTGGTGCAAGCATTCAGATTTGTAGGAGCCCGCTTCTGTTGGTTACATCTCAGTGAGCTGCAGCAAAATTCAACAAACATCCAATGAGAAAAACTCACAAAATTAAGTGCGGGGAGGCAGGGTGGGTATCAGGGTGACCAGATGTTCACTTAGGTATCATGTTTAGTTAAAAATAGTAAGTGTGCATTTAATGTGACAACTTAGAAAAAATACAGAGGAAAAAGGAGGGCAAAAATCAGATTTAAAATATCAGGCATCTGCCCCTTTCAACATCCATGCATCCATCATCCATCATCCATCCATCCATCCATCCATCCATCCATCCATCCATCCATCCATCCATCCATCCTCCATCATCCATCCATCATCCATCCATCCATCATCCATCCATCCATCCATCCATCCATCAATCCATCCATCCATCCATCCATCCATCCATCCATCCATCCATCCATCCATCCTCCATCATCCATCCATCATCCATCCATCATCCATCCATCCATCATCCATCCATCCATCCATCCATCCATCCATCCATCCATCCATCCATCCATCCATCATCCATCCATCTATCCTCCATCATCCATCCATCATCCATCCATCCATCCATCCATCCATCCGTCCATCCATCCATCCATCCATCATCCATCCATCCATCCATCATCCATCCATCCATCCATCCATCCATCCATCCATCCATCCATCCATCATCCATCATCCATCCATCATCCATCCATCCATCATCCATCCATCCATCCATCCATCCATCCATCCATCCATCCATCCATCCATCCATCCATCCATCATTCATCATCCATCCATCCATCCATCATCCATCCATCCATCATCCATCCATCCATCCATCCATCCATCCTTTCCTGCTCCAGATTGTTGCTGCCATTTTGCCATTTGCTCCCACATATTTTGTCTCTTTTTAGAAAGGAATTAACCTGCAATTTTTACTTCTGAAGAGAATGGATGAGCAATCCAAGGATTCTGCACTGATTTTGATTTTATTATGGGAAAGTTGGCTACAATTTTATAATAATTTCACCCCACCAGAAGCACTTTTTCTGCAGGATGTTTCTAAAGATACCACTTTGCTATTGATATTCAATAACTAACTAAGGGTCTGAAGAAACACACTGAGTCTGCTCTACATATGTGTCCTACAAACAGTAATTTATATTCCCAATCTGTTAGATACATTTTAATTCTGTTTTATAGGCTTACTTTGGAATACCAGGTTTTGTGCCAGAAGAAGATATCAGAAATATTATTTAAGTGCAAAAAAGTATATTAATAGCATAACATTTTTCTTTATATTAGCCAAAAAGAAAAATTTTCTATGTTAATGTTAGTTTAAGGAAAAGGGGAAAGAGCATATGCAATATTTCCTTTACCTGCATTATTTCTGCTTATCTAATAGGTAAATACAGACATTTTTTTCTACCCAATGGGGTACTTCTGCATTCCGATGAAATTGACATACAGCAATTTAGGTTTGTCACATTTGAAAAAGTGGAACTCTATAAAACAAAAAGACATTTTGCAAGGCTCTTGTGCTGATTCGGTGTCTGTCCATATATTCTCCATCTATTGTATTTTTTGAGTGTTTGGGTTTTTTTAGTTATTTTTTTTAAATTTATTTTCTACTCCCTGTCTTGAGATTCACGTCATCCTCTTACATCTTGACTAATTCAGTTCCCTGTTAAAATATCTGAGTGAAGACAGTCATATTTTTAAGAAGTAAATGGCAGATAGTTTTGAATCCTGTAGGTAAAAATGCCTCTCTCCTTTTGAAAAGACCAAATTTATTTTTCCTTTTGTACAGGTTTGGATAGTTCTCTCTGCTGGGATATAGGGGAGCATGAATAAAAGTCTCCAGACCAAGGGGAAACTGTGTTGATTTCCAGCTGCACAATGAAGTGCTGCACTTTCCACAGATCACCAAACACTAATAAAACAATAGCAGGCCTAAAATTTCAGAATTACTCCTTTTCAGCTCACTTTAATGGTCCTTCTATGAACAATTCCAGGATTTTTAGTTCTCAGCCTAGCAGAAGTGGCCACTGATTTCTCAATCTTTTTTTTTTTTTCCCCAATACATATAACCTGATTCTTGGGAAAAAAGCACGCTTTAAACCCTTGCAAAACTGCACTTCATTGAGATCCCCATGGTTATTAAGCCCTGTTAACTGACAGAAATTAATATAACTTTATTTGTGATGATAATTATGTTGGCAAGGGATTTCTTTCAGTGGCAACACCTCTTCATCCCCAACCAGGCTGAAAGAGGCTGCACAACTTTGGAGAGAGGCAGTGCTTAAATTCTGAATGAGCTGAACACAGGTACTGCTTCCTCCCATAAAACCCACCTCTCTGGTGTTTAATTGATGCAGAACCATTAAAAACTTGTGTCTTTAAGCTCTGTCCTTATATATCAACACAGTGATCTTCTTGGGCAGGACACAAGGATGTGAAAACACCCAGGGCAGTATTTGTTCTGGTAAATATTTCTCTAATTGTAAGTGAAAGAGTTAAAAAATATTTGCAGGATATTATCTACTGTTGCTGTTTTAATTCTGCATTTCAATTTCTATTAACCTCAGACAAAGTCTGGTTTAAAGAAGTTAATGTGTTTATATGTATTATTTGGTGTTTACATATATTCTTGAGCCCATAAGTAAGCATTGAATTTTATGCATTAACTTTTATATATACATATATATCGACATATTTTATGAATACAACCTCAGGCAGTACATAATAGCACCCTTTTTCCTATTTCACAGCAGATCTTGGCTTTCTAATTAACATTTGACAGTTCAAGTCATGAAAAATTTCACTCTAAGTTTTTTAAAAAAGATTTGGTATGCATGCCTACAAAACCATTTATGAGCAATGTAAATTTTCATCCAATGCACCAAAAAAAGAGTAAAGGCTGGGAAGTATTTAAGTCAAAGATAACTGATATTTGCATAGAAGATAAACTGATTGTGTTGCATAAGTGATTTGGGGGCCTGAATTCTGTGGAAGGTTAATGAAGGTGCATTCCTGGTTATTTCAGGGCTGCAATGTGAATAAGATTAGATGTGTGGATGTGAATAAAACCTGTGAATTTTAAAGTTAATTAAATAAGTAGAAACTGGGCACAAACATCATAGTAGTAGCAATAACAATAACAATAATAATAATAATAATAATAATAATAATAATAATAATAATAATAATAATAATAATAATCTGATTGTTTCAGTAATTGTCTTGATTTAGAGAAGATAAGCAAGGTAGGAAGAGGCTGAGGGACATTTTAGATGGCCCCAAAATAGTTTTGACTCAGCCAGATTGTAGCTGACTCTCTGTTATGATTTCTTTTTTTTCTTGCTCTTATCTTTGTATTTTGAAGATTTTAATTCACAACAAGCAAGATAACTCTTCCAGTCCCTTAAAGGGTCTGAACACCATTGGAATTTCTATTTATCAATAGAAATATCAAGAAATGGAATACATGTTTAGGGTATTTGTACTTATAATATTAATTTTTAAATATAAGCACTCAAAATGTGAGCTCCTGTGACCCTAAAGCATTGCCTACATCATTAGAAATCAATTCTCTCTTGCTTTTGAAATGGAAAAAAACAAACAAACAAAGTTAAAAGATGCTCAATTTTTTTACTCGGTAAGGGAAAAACCACACGGATATAAATCACTTGTATTCCAGGATGGATCACTGAATTATGTTATAGCTGTGCTTGTAATTAGAGGGCAGAACAGATGGTGAAGCCTCAATGTAAAGCAATATGTCTATTAAAGTACTGCCTCCTGCCAAGTAAGGGTTCCAAACCATGAAATGTCCACTCACCCTGTTTTCAGAAGGAACTGGCACTCTGAGAGAAAACTGCTTCCTGAGGAGAGTTTAAAAAAAAAATTAAAATCCATCCCAAAAGCACCCAAACAACAAAAAAACTATCACAAAAAAAATCCTAAAAACTAAAATGAAAACAATAACCAAAGGCAGAAACAAAAACAAAAATAAAACAAACAAAAAACACCAAATCAACCAACACAAACCTCTCCACAAAAAATAAAAAAAAACAAACCCCCAAAACAAACAAACAAACAAACCAAAACAAAACAAAAAACCCAACCCAAACCAAACCAAAACAAAACCCTAACAAACCCAGACAAAGCAAATAGGAACTTTTAAAATAGGCTGCTAATAAAAAATTCAAAGTCAGGAATATTAACTATTTTCTATAAAAGAAACAAAACCCTAGCATATCAATATGTTGTAGGACAAAAACAGGGGTTGGGGAATGAGAAAAGACAAAATACATGTGATTTTGCACTAAATAGACCAATGTCCTGATTTGCTACTTTTTTCTGCATTTGAGGCTGATGGATGAGTCCCTGGTTTTAGGAACAGATCTCAGCCAAATTTCACCTCATAGTCTGAAGCCACCTCCAGACCAGAGCAGACACAGAGGTGTCAGAGAGGTGTGGAGGGCACACCTGATTTCACCCCATTTATCACATTAACTTCTGCAGCCTGGACCTGCTCAGGACACATTAGTCAGTCATTGTCAGGCAAATAATCAATGAGATATAAAAGGTTCAAGTGTTTCCTCAACTCTCCAAGAGGAAAAGAAGTTTTTTTTACAGAAATTTTGCTGGGGTTTTCTGAAAATTTATGTTTATTTTCCTCTGGGTTTGTTTTTTTGGTTTTTTTTTTTTTTTTTTTTTCTTTTTTTTGCTAATCTTAACAAATGTATGGTCTCTTACAGAACTTAGATTTTAATTTAATTGTCATGTCATGTCGTGTCATGGTGTATTTTATTATTTTATTTTATTTTATTTTATTTTATTTTATTTTATTTTATTTTATTTTATTTTATTTTGCTTTATTTTATTTTAATTTACTTTATTTTATTTTATTTTCCTAGCATTTAGATGTTTTCGAAAAAAAATGCAAACAAACAAAAAGACAATCCCACACAAAAAACTCCATAACAATCTGATTCAAACTAACTGACATTTAAAGTTGTTTCAGGATATGTTCACAAAGTTTAAAAGGATGCTTTAGGTCTTTAAGTTCAAACTCGTAGAGATTGGTTGTGTCATAAGCATCAACAGTTTTGAATTAGTATTTTCCTGTCAGAAAATGTAATTGCACTGTTTCATTTCTATATATTCACACCTACAATGAGCTCTGGAAATTGCAGTTTCATAGATGATCATGAGTGATTTTCAGGGAAAGTAAAATCCAGTGAAAATGTGCTTATGCACAAAAGAAAGCTTGCACAGCCAGGGACAAGGAATACATCAGATATTGGTGTTAATTTGCCACAGTTCATGTTTCCTGTTTTTCAGCAGGACCTCAGAGACTGAAATGAAATTCACTTGTCATTTTTCATCCAGCTTGGCAGACAGCCTTCTCTTACTTGGTGATACATTTTTGTTTCCTAGGACTCCAGCTTTATTCGTGTGCAGGAGGGGCATGAGACAAATGGGAGAGGAATGAATGTTTATGTTTAAAGTCTGGGCTGCAGGGGATGAAAGATGGGCTTTTTTCCCAGATATGACAGAATTCCAGCCAAGCTCAAAATTGTAAAACAATTGTATCTCAGGTACTTAAAAGATGTTTGCCTCTGATTCTCCAAATTGAACTTATGACAGTTTTAATTCTGAATAGGAATAGTTTTCTCATGGGTGTATATAAATAATTTATATCTCCTGTTAGTGCTTCTTTTCACAAAAACACAAATATGAAACGATATCCCATTGCTCTCTCACAAAACCCCTGAAATACCTTTGAGAAAACTGCAAATCTGAATTGTAGAAACATCTTTAAGAGGAGATGAAATAAGATCTCCGTGAATGTTTGAAAAGGCAGAAGCAGACAGAATCTTGCTGATGCATTTAAAAATAGCAAACTAACGCCTCACATGGCTTTTTAATATGAATTTTCTTCCCTATTCTTCTAGCCTGACATTTGGCAGAGAGATAAAAACACTAATTAGGAGTAGGTGTGCGCTTGAAATGCTGGATTTCCCACATAGTTTATTTTCATTTTAAATTTCCAGCATTGTTCAAAGACCTGAAAGAAGCAAATTTACTGAAAACAGGGTTTAAGCTGCAAACCAAGACTGCTGTCACTAGAAATTTAGCTCTGATCATGGACCAGATCCTGAAATAGAATCTAAATTCCCCATAAAAGATTAATCAAAACTGCAGATGCACAACTGCGAGTTTGATACTAAAACCTATCCATTGCTGTTCAATTAATCTTGGAATTAGAAAAACTCATAAAATATCTTCAGTTATGGCTTAGCTTTTTTGGGACCTCAGAGCCCATCTGGTTCCAGCCCTCCTGCCATGGGCAGGAATATTTTCCATGAGACCAGGTTGCTCCAAGCCTCATCAACACTACCTCCAGCAAAGGTTTGTAGTCAAGTCTTCATCCAAAAGAGGAAAAATAGATTTAAAAAAATATATTTAAGTGCCCAAAAGTAGATTATATATATTATATTAACCATTACGGAGCATAGCACAGTAATGGAAAACTTGCAGTTAGAATATAATTTATTGGGCAAAAGGACAAACACAATATTGTCATGTTTTGAGAGAGGTTTTTTTTTAGAAAATAAATATATCCTGCTTAAATTCCTCCCTGTGAGGGTGGGCAGGGCTGGCACAGGGTGCCCAGAGCAGTTGGGGCTGCCCCTGGATTCCTGGCAGTGCCCAAGGTTGGACAGGGCTTGGATCAGCCTGGGACAGTGGAAGGTGTCCCTGCCATGAGAGAGGGAGCTGGAATCTGCAAATTATTAAATGTATAGGACAGTATCTTAGAGAAAATTAGGATCCTGAGCTGCTCTGAGTCTCTTTCTTTTTAATTTTCTCCTGCTCCAAATTAAACATTTGCCTATTTCCAACTTAAGAAAAGATCTACAAGAGAAGTGACACAGTAGCACTGGGCTGGAAGCTGGAGGCCTGTTTATTTCCCTGCTCCCTTCCTGGCAGGAAAGGACTTTATTCAGAGCAGATGGGGGGTTGTTGAGTGTTTTCACACCTGAGCTTCCCTGTCACCAGCAAAAATGTGTGGGGAATTATGCATTTCACCCGCTGTGCATCTCATTCCCCTCAGCTGGGCCTTGTCCTCTCTGCCCTTCGCTTGTATGGACATTAAAACCTTCTTGAGCATATGCTGGGGAGAAAGGAATTAACCAGCACAAAAGCACCAAACTCCTTGATCTGCCAATGCAGATAACTCATCCTAAGAATTCCTAATGCAAAGAACACCTCCCTTGAAAATTTTCTGTCTGAGGGGATTGCAACTGTCTTGCCTAGCCCCTCACCAGGGTGCTTATAATGAACAGTGCTGCTGTATAAATATATATATTTATACAAACTCTTGGCCAAATCTCTCTTCCAGTGTCTCTGCTGTCATTGAGGCCTCATGCCATTAAAGCCCTCGAGGGCAGCAGGAATTTCTGCTCGTGAGTCTGAATTTGTCATGATGTCCCCATGACCTCGAGGGAAGTGATTTGGGTTTAGAAACCCCTTGGAGTAACTGCTGCCCTCGATATTGATTTGACCAAGAAAAGGCATTTCCTGCCTGACACAACAAAACCACAGATGATCCTTTAATTCCTCACAGACTTCATGCTCTGTGATAAGCCAGCTGTCATTGAGAGCCCAACACATTAAACAGTGACCAGAGCAAGATGAATTATTGCCCTGCAGTTCTATCAACCCGGACAGAGAGCTGTAAAAGTGTTTCAGTTTTGTATTTTTTTTTTCCCAAAACTTTTAATTTAATTTTGCTTCTATTTATGTTATCAGGATAGCAAAGACTAGACCTTTATCAGTAAGTATATTCATTATATAAAAGGTAGATTTCTTGTCAGATTAAAAAAAAACTATTTTAGGGTATTAATTCTTATTTTTTGCTGCTGCATCCATGTGATCTCTAGTATTACCACTTGATACATGATTTTGTATATTTTAACACTTTTCCTATCTGTCAAAAAGTACACATAGTTCCTCTAAAATACCCCAGTTAATTACGGTGTCCCAAATCATGTAAACATCAATACATGAAGGTCAAATTCACTCAAACTTCTTCTGGTTCCAGCAGATATTTTTTCAATAACTCACCTTTTATTACTATGTAAAAAAACCCAAACAACAAAAACCTCAAAAAAACAAAAAACTCCAAACAAAAATAACAACAAAAACCCCAAACCGATAAAAAATAAAAACAAGACCACCCCCCACCCAAAACAACAAAGGAAAAACAAAAACAAAAAACAAACCAAAGCCCTCATTGACACCAATGAACTTTACTACAACTTCACTTCTATTTCATGGGACTGTGAAATTGTGCAGATATTTTATGCTGTTTAGGATTTTGAAAAATCTTTGCTTGAATCAAAAGCCATAACCTTTGATTGTCAGCCCATGAAGTCCTTTCAGCAAAATGTTTTTCAAAAATAAGATGAAAAGGCCACACAACTCTAAAAATGTCTGCAAGAGTCAAAAATGTTGTATTTATTTATACTTATAGATGTATTTGACCTTGCTATGAATAGTTTTCATTGTTTTGTTGCCTGAAGTTCTTTTCAGGAATTAAAAAACTCCTTTTCTGAAAAGCTGGTCATCATCTGGGTCAAAAGGAGTTGGATGCAGAATTTCTTTTCTGAAGTAAAATCCCAAGAATCTACATCTGTTGGGGGAAAATACTTCATAGGAACATAAAAAAGTAGATCAATGAATAAATATTCTGAGTAAGGCCGTGCCCAAACAATGGGGAATGTAACACCTGCAAGTGGAGAGCTTGATATACATGACTGTCACCATCAATTACACTATTTTTCTTTACAATAGAGTACTTAAAAGGTTGTTACTGAGTTGCTGGGCCGAGGAGAAGCTGTGGTGGCTTGAACCCAGGGCTGCACATCAGTAAAGTGACAGAACAGAGCCATTGTACTCAGTTTCTAACACTCAGCACTTGGAGTGCTGTGTCCATGATATTTTAGTGAAAAATCCTCTGCTAGGATTTTTCCCGCCCTGAGGAGCTGAGAGCCTCAGGAAAGCAATGTAAACAATAACTCTCTGCTGCTGTGGGATGCCACAGGTGCATCTTCCATTGGTCCATGTGGATTGTTTTCAATTAGTGACCAACCACAGCCACCTGTGCCGAGGCTGAGAGCAGTCACAGGATTTTGTGATGCATTCTATTCTATTCTATTCTATTCTATTCTATTCTATTCTATTCTATTCTATTCTATTCTATTCTATTCTATTCTATTCTATTCTATTCTATTCTATTCTTGGTCTTTGCAGCCTTCCGATCTTCTCTCTCTGTTCTTTCAGTATAGTTTTAATGTAGTATTTTAATATAATATATAACATAATAAATCAGCCTTCTGATGAAAATGGAGTCCAGCCTCATGTCCTCACACAAGGGGTCTCAGCTTAAACAAGAGAGTGGTGCAGGCAAGTAGTGAGGACAAAAAAATTCACTTCACACCACAAACTTGTTCCTCCAGCTGCAGGTTCAGCTCTGCCATCATCCATCATCCCCAGCCCTCATGGCTCAGTTGCTATTGTTGTGTTATCAAACAGGCACTTGCCTTTTGTTTCTCTTCTCCTCGCAGCAGTGTCAAGATTTTTATCAGACATCCAAGCCCTGCCAAACAAGAGTTGCAGGCCTAAGATCTTCAGGTGATGTTGCTGTCACAGCACGAAGTTTTTTGTCCTCTAAGCTCACAACAAAAGTTATTCACCAGCTGAGCTGTTGTGTTTTCCCCAGTGCGGGATCTAATGGGATACTGGGTTCCTTCAGGAATTGTGGCCAGCAGGCTGAGGGAGGTGATCCTGCTCTTTGAAAGGACATAAAGAGCAGAGTTTCCTGTCAAGGCCACAGAAGGAGCTCCCCATAGGAAAATCCACCAGAGTGACAAGTTGGGAAAAGCACAGAAGGGAGGAATTTGTGACAGGAAAGCGCTGATTCCTGGTGGAGGTGGGGTTTGTTCAGCACATCTTGGTTCATGCATGCAGAAAAGAATTCCAGCCGTGGCAAACTGTGGGAAAGGGAAGCACTGCTCATGCACAGATCACCCTGAGTTATGGGAATGGCTCTTGTGAGGATCATTCCTGGGATCTTCCACCAGAGGACTGATCATGCTTCATAGATGTTAAAAATTCCCCTTTCAGGGCAGGTGCTTGGGCATTCCCACCCAAACCTGAATCTGCCCATGGAACTGTTTTATCTCGTGGGCTGCCTTCACCTTTGATGGATCACAAGTGAGGCAATCACTTTGACCACAGATATTAAAAGCTGCAAAAATCAAGTCTCAATTCTACATCTAAGGGTGGTGAGATGTTTCCTCTCCACTATATCCTCTTATCCTTTCTTTCTCTTTCTTTCTTTTCCTTATGTGCTGGTTTAAAAAAAAAAAAAAAACAAACAAAAAAAAAAAACAAAACACACCCAACAAAACAGGTGGGAGGTCCCAACTACAATTTAATAGGAAAATCAAAAATAAAATGTAGTAGTACAAAACCACTGGGAGAGTGAGAGCAGGAGCTGCCCCTGTGGGTCAGGGGGTGGCACAGTCCCATCCCAGGGTGGCTCAGCCCTCCTGCAGTGCCAGCTGTGCTTCTGCTGGAGCAGGGATCCTGCACAAGGGGGGAGTTTTCCTCTGCAGCTCCAGGGCTGCTGGAGATGGGCCTGGTGCTCCTGTGGGAATGCAGGGCAGCAGAAAGCTGCTCCTGTGGGAATGCAGGGCAGGAGAAAGCTGCTCCTGTGGGAATGCAGGGCAGGAGAAAGCTGCTCCTGTGGGAATGCAGAGCAGGAGAAAGCTGCTCCTGTGGGAATGCAGGGCAGGAGAAAGCTGCTCCTCTGGGAATGCAGGGGGCAGAGGCTGCTCTGCTGCTCCAGGCTCAGATTATATCCAGGTAGGAATGCTTGGCTCCTGCCCTGGGCAGAGCATCTCCCCATGGGGTGATGAAATTTGATCAGCCATGCAGGGACACTCAGTGGCCATGACCAGCAGATAATTAATAATTAATGGCCCATGAGCAGCAGAGATCTCCTGGAGGGAGGATTGGCTGTGGGAGAGATCAAGAATACTGCCCCACCTGGTTTGAACAGGTGGTGATGGAATGCACCCTGTGGGTTACATGTTGCATTGAAACCTAAGACACCTCATACATTTTCTTAAGGGATATTTTCACTTTCATATGATTTCGCCTCTATTAAAAATGATGACAAAAAAAAAAAAAAAAAAATCTGCATACAACCTTTTCACTGCAACCAAATTGTTCTGAAGTCATCCACCCAGCCAAACATCTGCCAGGGCTGCCAGAGCACGGCCAGGCTCTGCTCAGGGCTGCCAGGGGCAGCAGCAGCAGCAGTGGCCATCCCAGGCAGGGCAGGCAGGGGCAGCAGCAGGAGGAAGAACTTGTGTCCATGGAGGGGCAGAGGCCTGGAGCAGCTGCCCAGGGAGGGCCTGGAGTGTCCCTGTGTGGAGCCATGGCAGCCCCAGCCGGGCACGGGGCTGTGCCACTCTCCAGACATCCATTCCTACCCCAAATATCCTGGGATTCTGGCATTCTGTGACAGTAAATGCAGTAAAATCTGAGCATACACACACAAGATTTTTTTTTCCTCACCTTTATTTTGCCATGGTAATAAACTCCTGTGGCTCCCTTTCTTTCCTTTTCTTCCCCAGGATTAACAGAAATGCAGCAGTTTGAGGCATAACAGCAGGCCCGGGTGAAATGGATTTGAAAGCACTGATTAAAAAGTAATTCTGTTGAGTGCACACCCTGGAAGAACAAGACATTAATTAATTAGACTGCCTACTCAATGAGAGATAAGTAACCAAGATCACAATTATCTTTTCATTCTCAGTCTGGACAGTGCTGGGTTATAATGCAAATAAGCAACAATATTAATTAGCAATTGTTAATAAAATTTTGTTCTGATTCTGGTCTCACAAGCATTTCTAGTGTTATCGTTAATAACTTTACCTGAGATTTTCTAAAGCCTTGAGAAAATCTTGTCTAGTACAAAACATGTAATTCACTTTTTTTTATTTGTTGGGTGTTTTCAGAGGAGATAAGGAAGATTTCCTAGTGGAGGTGCTCTCCAGAAGGGCATTCACAACCAGAAGTTCTGGATCCATTTTATTTTTTCTCCTAGAAAGCCCCAAACTGGCTGTATAAAAAGAAAGGAAACGTTTCTTTCAAGTAAGACAACCACATGTTTCAAATTTTCAGTTTCGGATTTGTGTTACTTCTTTCCTCCTACCAAATGGATGATTAAAAAATGTATTTTCTTGGGTTTTGCCTGGTGCTGAGGTATAAAATACACTGAAAAAATCTGGTTTTGTTTTTTTCTTAACTGAGGGCAGAGGAGGAGCACTTCTGCCATGTTCCTCTTTTAACTCCCCCTTCCTTGAGGACTTGTCTGATAAGAGGGAAGGATGCCAAAACCAGATTTTTTCTAACTTCTTGCACTCAATCACAGCCCTTCTGAGGAATACACACTCCTGGCCTGTGAAATACAGATAACATTTTGTCCAGAGCACACGCTGATTAATTCAGATGTACCTCTCCATCATTAGCTGCTGTAATCTGCTGGTCTGTTGCTCCCAGATGTTCTGCAAAGATGCCCTGTAATTTCTGTGCAAACACCACAAAAACTCGTGTTTGTTGGCAGTGAATTAGCTGAAAAAAAATCTAATCAACAAGTGACATCCTCTCTGCCAATGTGTCAAAGCTCAGATGTGTGTTTAATTCACAGGGTTTAGGAGGAAGAGTCTCCCTCTTTCCAGAACCCCTTAAATATTATCCTCCATGCAAAGCTAGGAATGCCAAAATGCCATTACTATGAATTTAGGTTTGCCATTTAGGTAATATTATAAATTATATATATTTATATTTATATTTATATTTATATCTATATTTATATTTATATATTTATATATATTTATATATTTATATATATTTATATATATTTATTTATATTTATATTCATATTTATATTTATATCTATATTTATATTTATATTTATATTTATATTTATATTTATATTTATATTTATATTTATATTTATATTTATATTTATATTTATATTTTTATATATTTATATTTATATTTATATTTATATATTTATATATATTTATATATTTTTATATATTTATATATTTTTATATATTTATATATATTTATATATATATAACTATATATGCACACACACATACATACAGACATATTTTATACAAAATATATATATATTTATATTCAAATATATAAAATATATGTCATTATATATGACAGGATATATTTAACATTTATATTTACATTTAAAATACAAGTATGTTTATTGAAATTATATATACTTCCTTGCCAACTTTTGCACATGTTGCACAGAACGAAACCACCCAAAAATATATTTATATATATAAAAATTATTTGCAATATTGCACATTTGTATAAACACAATATATTACACAAATGTGCAATACATAATATGTTTATGATTTAAAATTCTAAATTTAAATATAGAACATAAATGTAAACATTCAGAGTATAAATTTTTCAGGGATGCCCCTGAAGGTCTAAGACTGGTATGAGCAGAAGTCTGTAGCAACATAGGCAGACAATGGAAAATTACCTGTGCTTTTGTTAACAAAAAGAGTCTCTCAAACTCAGTCATGTTTGGGATTTTGTAGTTTTATTTTTTTTTTCCAGGATGCATGTTTGTTTTGGTTTTGTTTGTGGGGTTTTTTTGGGGGGGATTTTGCTTGTTTGTTTGGCTGGGGGATTTTTGTTGTTTCTGTTTGTTGGTTTGCATTTTTGCCCTCTGATATTTGTTAAGTAACGATTTGTTTCTGAAATATCCATTAAGTTACTATTGGGTAGTCATTGCTTGTGTTGTCTGGGGGCAGAAGCATAATTCACAGTAAAATTTCACCAAATTTCACCCACAGTAGGTGAATGTTTTTTCGCTTCTGAGGCTCATAGAACAGCACATCAAAAACTAAACAATATTTAGGCATGAGGAACTGTATTTTGATACATTTGCGTGCATTAAAAAAAAGAGGTTTATTTTCTGTGCTCTTGAATGGTAACTGATATTTGTGGAAGGTGTCCAGAGAAGAGAATGGAGCTGGTGAAGGGTCTGGAGCCCCAGGAGAGGCTGAAGAGAAAAAAAAAAGTGAAATACTGCAGTGTGCCAAATAGAAAAATACTGAATTTTTTAGTTTGCCAAAAGGAAAAAAAAAAAAAAACTTTAAAAAAAAGAAAAAAAGCTTTTTTTTTGTTCCTTCCTTTCTTTATAACATCACAGGTATTGCACCAACTAATTAAGCCTCCTCCCCTTAAGCTTAATTGTTCCTTGCCAACTTTTTCTTTTCTTTGTCAAGAAGTGAGAGCTCACCAGCTAAGACTTCTGTAAACCTCGCCATTTTAGTTTTTGAAGTCATCTAAAATGTGTTTACAGCTGATTATGGGGAAAAAAAAGGGGAGAAATAAAAACAAAGGAAAAAAATCAAAACACTTTCAGGACTAGTGTCCGCATTCAAGGTGATTAAAAGTAAAGGAAATGTTTCATCTGCTAAATGCTGTCAAATGCTAAATGTTAAAATGTTAAATGCTAAAAGTTGTCAAATAGCTGCTCTTATTTTGTTTTTGGGGAATCACAATTTTATGAGAAAAAATAGAGGGATTGCTGCAGGCAAGTCGTGAGGACTAAAAATTCCCTTCACAATTTAAATATTTCCTATTTTTTTTTTCCATACATACCCAATATGTTCAGTTTATGACTCAAACATTTTAAAGAGCTGTAGTTTCAGAACACTAAAATATCCTATGCCTAGCATTTCAGCAACACTAACAACTTCAGAAACTTCAGAGATGTTTCACGATCTGAAAGGTTATTTCAGCAGATGAACACAACAAAACAGGGAGTTTTGGTTTTTTGTTTCCAAAATTACAGTTCAGTGCTTAAAGATTACCAAACATACTTTAAAGAAGTGAAAATGCTGTGTGATTACAGAGTTTTGAAAACAATGACATAGATCTGGTAAGTGTAAGGAAGACAGATATTCCAATTTGCATATACATAATCACATCCCTTTTCCCCCCCCCATTCTCAGATTTTTTCTTCATTTCTCTGGGATGATCACTTTTGTTTAGTCTGCCCTTTTCTGGCTTCCAGTTTAGCTTCAATTTAAACCTAACTTCATTGTCACTGTGTCAAAATTTGGGTCATTGCAGCAGCTGCAGGAGCCCTTGCAAATTTCTGCCCCTCTACTCGAGGCAAACTGGGAGTCCTGATGCAGAGAAATTAAATCAAGCTCAGATGAAACTTTAATTAAGTAGCCTGAAAGCGTTGAACGTAGTAATAAATGAGACCAGGTGTTTTTACCCATGCTGTGGTACAACTTGAGCATTTTGTAAAGTCTCTGTGGAGTATTAAAGTCACCCTACAAAGTCTTCAGTTTAGTTTTAGGAATCAGCTCTGCATCCTGGTGTACCACAGACAGCTCCAAATAGATAATACAAAATAGAGAATACAAAATACATCCTGGCAGCAGTGGCTTTTGGCCTTTGTGGTTACCCTCTAGTTGTGGTGAGGCAAATTTGTCTCTATTCAACCTAAATCTCTATTTCTTCCTAAGACAAGACCAAATAACCAAGGTGAGGACATCCCCAAGTATTTTATCAATTCAGTCCCAATCCTTACCCAGTCTGAGTGAATTCACTGACAAAAACCACAATGGAGAGAGCACTATAAAGATATAAAGAGCAAATTAAAAGCTTTTTTTTTTTTTTTTTTTTTGACACCTTAGATGTGTCAAAGCGTTTGCCACATCCTCTGGAAGAACTTCAGTGTTTTGCAGGGAAATCAAGAATAAAACTTCTCAGTAACCTCCAGGTGCCCACCAGACCTTCCTTCTTCTCAGCTCTGTATTTTATTCTGCATAAACCACTCGATTCCACCAGTGCCACTGCTTATCCTTCTTCATCCCTCCCCTGCCAGGTGCCTGGGTGTGTGGAATGCTAACTAAATCATCTGCTCAGCTGGGAAAGGACATTATCTGCAAGATTTGCTGCTGCCTCTCTCCCAAATTCAGCCTCCTTCTCCTGGCTGCTCTGACAGAGCGTGTTACCCTCCTGGTGTTCCTCATGGTTTAACTCCAAATTTCTGCCAGCTTGTACGTCAAGAGACAGATAGGCACGATGAAACCCTGAAACTTAAAGTTTTTTATTAATACCTGGGCAAGGGGGAGCTTGCCTGCTGAGAGAAAAGGCCATTTTTGTGGCAAGATTCACAGCAGGAAAGCTGGGAGCTGGATCATGAATTTATGTTCTATATTTATGCTCCAAGTTTTGATAGATATTACTGTTTTAAAATAAAGTCTTACAAAGAAATGAAATTGAAGCACAGGAATATGTATTTCCAAGCAACACCAGAAGAAGCCACTTTAAATGGATGAAAATGTATTGTGTCTTTTACAAAAATTACTTTTTTTTTGGTGTCTGTTTTCTCCCAGCTGTAGCATTGTGTATTTGCTAAAGCAGAGCGGTGTACAGAGTTTAAGCCAGGATTTATTTCTTCAGATTAAACTCAAATTTTGGTAGTTTTATGTCTTCCTACACCTGGAAATGATATAAAGCCATTCTCAGTCTCCAATAACAGAGAAAAAATGGCTCATTTTTGTACCTTGCTTAATCCCACAGTATGGGAATGGGTGGCAGATAACAGGTAAAGACATTTAGCAATGTCTCAGTTCTTTGAGGGAAGGAGAGCTGAATTATCAGACATCCAGGGACACAACAGGATGCTTACACAGACCGACAGCACTGCAGAAATGTTGTGAATGTGTGCCTCCAGTGTGTTGTGGTAACCACACTCCCTTTTCTATTGTCAGCAGCAAAAGTATCCAAAATCACCTGCTGCAGCCCAAAAATTCAGAGTGAATTAGCTTTTTCTGGCGGTCATGTAAAAAAAAAAACCAAAAAACCAAAAACAAACAGATTTAGCAAACAGTGGCAATTTGAACATTAAATACATTAACAATGTTAACAATGCAACCTGAAAAGGGGGCAAAGGCAGGAGATACCACCAAGATCTGAGCATCACAGTGCTGTGCAGAAAGGAGATTAATAAAGTGGAGAAATGTTTATTCATGCATGAAGGGGTTATGGTGGCTCTGCCTTCTGACACACTATTTCCAGGGCCAGTTTCCACTCCCAGAAGAACTGCAGAACTGCAAGCTGAAGAATACCTGCTGCTCAGCTGGTTTAGTAAAATGAGATTTTAATTCTTTCTTTCTTTCTTTCTTTTTCTTTCTTTCTTTCTTTCTTTCTTTCTTTCTTTCTTTCTTTCTTTCTTTCTTTCTTTCTTTCTTTCTTTCTTTCTTTCTTTCTTTCTTTCTTTCTTTCTTTCTTTCTTTCTTTCTTTCTTTCTTTCTTTCTTTCTTTCTTTCTTTCTTTTCTCTCTCTTTCCTTTTCTTTCTTTTCTTTCTTTTCTTTCCAAAAGAGTAGACAGGTCTAAAATAAAGAAATTTTCCCTTGGAGTCTTTGGAGGACACACTTTTTGCCAGTGCAGCATAGGTAAGGTTCTGCTGATTCCTGTTTTCTTATTTTAAAAATTGCTGTTAGCAGCTAGCTTAATTGAACAAAATGCACCCTTACTAATTTTGCCTGCTGTCCCCTCAGCCTCAACAGGTTTAACCTCTCAGCAGGATTAATATCTTCTATATCTGTACAGAAACTGGAACCAGTATTGATGTTGACTGGCAAGTGGCTTCTGTGAAAACATTAGTGTGAAAATAAAAGCTGACTTCAAGGAGGAATAAAATTATGAAAGTTTGGCTGTGTCCATTTAATTTTCTCTATTGGCTGTCTATGAGAAATTAACATTTTTGCTTCCTTGAATGGCTGTGGCTGACTTTGTAACATGTATTTTACATTTCATTCAAATTGTACATTTAATGTGATGATATGCAGAGATGTAGACCAAACCTGTAACCTGAGAACTGAAAATTAAGGGTGAGAAAGCACATTCTGCTGATACATAAAACAGAGAGGACACAGTTCTTTTCAGATTTTTGAAACTGCAGCGTTTAGGATGCACAATGAACCTTCTGGATGGCCCTGAACAAATATATGTTTTTATCACTTCCACAGATATGGGGTATCATTGCACCAGTGATTTATAAGAGTGTGTAAAATGCATGGAGTATATAAAAATATATAAAGCATATGCAGTTGGAAGGATAAAAACTCCCATATTGGCTATCTGCTAAAGGTATTTTGAGAAGAAATACAAAAGGCCAAACCCCCAATTACAAGCAGTATCATCCTTTTTTGGTTTCCATTTCATCCTTTTTGGTTTCCATTTTCATCCCTTTTGGTTTCCATTTTCATCCTTTTTGGTTTCCATTTTCATCCTCTTTGGTTTCCATTTTTATCCTTTTTGGTGTTACTGCTGCTTTCAACTGGAGCTTTGTTGAATTAATACCATTTCATCAGTGTGATTTAGACCTGGAGCTCATTCCTAAGCCTAGATTCAGTTGCCTGAATTTATTTAGAGGTGATGAGAAGACAAGGCTGTTGCTGCTGCTCTGGTGTCCAGGAGTAACAGCTGGCATTTCCTCCTCTTGAAGGGATTGCCAGGGACAGAAATACACGGAGCAGAAGACTCAGAAATCTGCCTGAGCAGCTGTCACTGAGATGAGCAGAGTGCAGATTCCCAAAACATCCCCTTGGTTTGCCAAAATCCTCGGTGGTTTTGGCACCTCTTCGCTGTGAAACGGGATGGTGGCAGTGACAGAAGTGTCAGGCACCTCTGCAGCCAAGGAGGAAGAGGGGAAATTTTTTTTATTTTGGATATCCTGAGGTGCTGCAGGCACCACCATGCCTCGGGGGTTGGGTTGTTCTTTAATTTAATTTAGTTCCACTGTCAAACCAATATGGATCAACCAGATTTTCACAGCAGGGTGGCAAGAAAGAGACATGTTAAGGTTCCCAGCTCCAGGAAGGGACACTCAAAAGAGAGATTTAGGAAAAGAAAATGAAATCTGAGGTTTGCACAGCTGTTTCTGTATAAAATAAGTTACTATTTGGAAATGTGCCACTCTAGAAAAGCATCTGGGTTTTTGGTTTGTTTTTTTTTTTCGGTTGAGCTGGTTTTTCCCCCTCCTTTCTAAATTTATGTTGGTGCAGCTTTCATAAAAGAAGTTTCTTGCAAAATCATGAGACCAAAGTTTCGTCATTATCCTTAATGGGGGTAATATTTCTTAAGTGAATTGCAGACAACTCACTCAGTTTGCAGACCTCATTTTAGAGTGGGAAGAAATTGCCTCTGCCTTGCTCTCTGCTGAAATGGAAGGGACAATCTAATCTGGTTGTTTCATAACAGACCAATAATTTCAATGTCTTGATTTCAGTGCATGGCCCAGATGGACTTCTCTGCTACAGGACATGGGCTAAAAATAATTTATCTTTTATTTCTGAAGTGCAGGCCGTTAGTCAGGAGTTAAAATTGAAACCTCATTGACAAGTGGTGAGAAAGCTCTGCAGCTTTTCCTTTTTGGCTGCTCTGTAAAAAGGTTTATTCCAGGCATACAGATGGAAAATAAACTTCTTAGATACATTATTTTGAAAATACAAGTCGTAAAGTACAGTTGGTAAATATTAGGTCCCCAGGAACAATGGGACACAAAACCAAACGTAAAGCACATCCATAAAATTAAAAATCCAGAAGAAAAAATACCCCAAAAACCAAAAACTGAAGGTGTTGCTTTGTTACTTGTTTATATACAAATAATTAAAAATAAGTATATAAAGAGGCATTAGTTTTAGCAAATTATCTAAAGTATATTTTTTAACCTGTGTTGGTCTGGAGGCAGGAAGGGATAACAGCACCACAATCACCATGAAAAAGTGAATTATTCACTGAAGGAATTCCAAAAAGAAATAAAAAGCTGATCATGTTGTGAGAGGAGCTGTCCCATGTTCCTGGGCTGGCACCTTTCTCTGGGCAATGCACAGCAAGTGTAAAAAGAAATTAGCAAAATGTAATGATGTGTAAGGAACAGGGTGGGGAAAACAGCAGAAAACATAAGGACACATTATAAATCAGTGACTTTCCAGCATCTGGGATAACATTTTGTATATTCCAGGTCTGAAAACACACAGCAGAACAGAATAAGCCTTCCAGGGGGAGGTGATTAGGATGATTTAACACAAAAAACTCACCTCTGAAAAAAGATTGAGAACACATGGCTGGTTTATTTTAAAGGGAACATAAGAAGAGACATAATAAAATTATATTCCAGTAATTTACATAAGAGCTACAGGACAGAAGATCAAACAGAATCACACCAGCTGTCATCACTTTTCCAGTTTTCCATTTCAGGGAGAAGCATCACTGAAAACTGACACAACACAGAGGTCATATTCTTTTATTTCAAGAAAAAACTTACCTTAAAGACCAGTAATTTTTTTATATTTTAGCAGGAAGACACTTCTTCATACAAAAGTGTAAAGGTAGTCATTGACCTAGGGGAGACAAAGGCTTGGAGGAGGAAAAAAGGCAAAAACTGCCTTAAAATGGTCAAAATGGCAAAGCCACACAGGTGCACCAGCAGACACAAACAGAAATACCAGGATGAATCCAAACCTGATGAATGACAAACAAGTCATGTGATCACTGGTTTTAATTTTGATATTAATTTTCATGTTATTATGTGCAAATGAACCGCAGTACTTTTAACTC
This sequence comes from Passer domesticus, assembly GCF_036417665.1. NCBI lineage: Eukaryota > Metazoa > Chordata > Aves > Passeriformes > Passeridae > Passer > Passer domesticus. Next base: position 80,329,594 of record NC_087512.1, on the reverse strand, counting down.
TGTTCTCATTTTTTATTTTAGTTCTTCAGGTACAAAAGTAGAGGCGATCTTATGCAAGCTATCTGTGCTACAGTTTCTGGAAAATCTTTCCACTGAGTCTGTTTTGAAGCTTTTCAGAATTTGTAAAATGTTTAATGGAACTTGGGCAGAACTGGTGTGCAAAACTGAGATGTGATATTATCCTATCAGGATTTTTGTAAACAAAAAATGTGGGGAAATGTATCCTTTTTCATCTGATTTCTAAAGTTCTAAAGCAGGTGTAGCTCCTTTTTAAAAGAATTCTGCCTAAAATATTCAATATTCACAGACTTTCAATAAAATGAGTGATATATAACCCAAGAGAGATCCTCCATTTTTCTCAATAATGCACATATGATCCATTAGTATAATGAGAATTAAGCGTTTCTGACATCCAGATTCTAATTCTTATTCTTTGCCTTCCCTTATCTGAGACATTTTCAGTTTGCAATTCGTTAAAAATGTCACAACAAATTGTTGTGTTGAAATACAAGAACAATCACTAAAACAAATTTATCCTCAAAAGAGAAAGGTCCATATTTTGAGGACACAATTTTTTAAAATATACACATTGAGGATGATGAGTAGTTTTATTTTTAGTATGTATGAGTATACAACTTTTTTTCCTTAACGTTTTTAATGATGTTACCAGATTTCAATTAAAATTTAATTCTCAAGTCCTTGGTGTAATGAATCTTGCATAAAATCTGTTTATATAAACCAGACTACCATGAAGAAATAAAAACTTTGTTGTTAGTTCCTCTTAAAGGATCCCGTCCAGGCCATGGCCCTACTTGGAATTGTGTCCTTGACTTTCTCAAAACCTGCCCATTGGACAGTACTCTTTTTCCCTGCTGTTCTCATCTTATTTTAATTTTTTAATCCTATTAGTTTTCCTTTGGACAAATTTACCCATCTTTTTTTTCAATTCTAGAATAGAAAAATGTTGTTGACTGCAATACCTGATGGCTTTTGCTCTACCCCCAAGACAGACTTCAAATTTCTTTGACCCACTAAAGCTTGAAAATTCACCAAAAATTTTTGTTTTTCTGTAATTTCTGTGGACTTAAAATCAGTTCCATTCTCTCCCTCTTCATAGGTCTTGTTTTTCACTTCTGAAATAAAGTAAATCGTAGTCCAGAAAATCCAAATTTTATGTTTATATTAAAACTGAGTGCCATATGCCAAGAAAAAAAGAAAGAGCCCTAAAGACAGGAATTAGTAAACATAGGGAAAACTCACTAAGATTTATAAGACAGAGAAGTCTGGCTAAGAAGTTCAAGGGACAACAGGGAATTTACCATGGAAATATTGGTTCAGAATATAGGGCAAATTAAATGATTGTTCTGTAGATTTCATGATAGTAGCTATCCAATGGTATAAAGAAATTAAGAATTCTTAAAGAACAATAAACTAGAAAACTAAAGAAAAGGAAGAAAAATAAATAAGAATTTTTTTCTTTACTGTTTTAATAAATATGAACAAAAATGCTTTAAGGGGTGAGTTCTGGGTTTACTTTTCATTTTGCTTTCATTCTTTTACATTGTTTTTACTTTTTTTGCATTGTTTTTTCCACAGAGCTGAAGGAGAATACCTCTGACTGTGTATCAGGAAAAAGCAGGGGGGAGTCCTTGTAAAACCTACTAACATTAATTATTCAGCATGTGGTCATATTTATTGCAATCATTACCTCCTGTGTTTATAGCCCAGGCAGCAGCTCAGGCCCTGATGCTCTTTCTGAAATAAAATAAAAAAACCCCACAGAATTAATCTGTTTGGCTTTCTGTCATCTTGAACCAGGTTATGTAATTTCCTTCAAATCTTGCAACATTCTTGATGCATTCACTACACTTAAATATGCTGAATTGAAGGAATTATCATAATGGCATTAATTTGATCTTTTGGAAACAAAAAAAACCAAAACTGTAGTGAAATTCATGTTTTAATGAGCTACTTGATATTCAGGCTCCTAGGGTAGACAATTTAACTAGAATATGACACTTTATTGACAAAAACCTAGGATATTACCATCTTAGCATTCTTCCTGCCTCCCATAAAATGATTACAGGTCACAGCTTTATTTGCTCTAGTGGTGATTTGAATTCTAAGTTTTTTACATTTGGCTGAAAAGGGGTATCATGGAATAGATTGCATATATAGAAATTTGAACTCAATTTCCCTTTTGTCTCCCCTACAAAATTGTTTGGGTCCTCATTGAAGCAGTGATTTACTTTTTTTATTCCACACACATTTCGGTTCTGTATCTTCCTGGTAAAAAAAGATGGAGCTTTGTGCAGTCCTAGATGAAGAGCTGTGACATGACTGTCTCATCACTTACCAAGCAGAGTAAGCAGGGGAGTAAGTTCATTAAGTCATGAGCAGTTGGAGGGGTAAAATGCACTTTCTCCCACACTGTGGGATCACTCTCAACCAAAATAATCTCATCAGTATGCAGATTATATGCAGATTATCCACACTGTGTTTTCAAGATCCTTGATTGCTTCTTGCTATTGCTGATAAAAATGATTTTTCAGAAACTGAAGAACTGAGGAGGAAACAAGTTGATTTTTTCCCCTCCTCTCAATTTTCTAATTTTTATTTTTGTGCCCTTAACATATTTTCTGCACCTGCTGAAACATCTCTGCAAACTTCATTACTTTTGAGCATGCTTCATCCACTTTTATTTAACTATTTTTTTTTCTTTAAAATAACAGACCTAAAAATCTCTGCATTTTAGAATAGTTTTTCCTGTATTGAAAGTTTTACCATAGATTTGTAACCACATTAACCCTTGCACAAAAAAGAGGGTGAGAGACTCTGACCTTTAATTTAGTGGTTAAGATTACAGATTTTCTCTGCAACCAGATGCTTTCCCTTCTTTTTTTCCCCCAAAATATTTTCAGGAATACTTTGAAAGGAAGATTTAAGTGCACTTATGAAAACCTGCCATTCCAGGGAAAGTCTAAAGGAAGTGGCAGAGCTGCTCTGGGATGTTTCTTTGTTAAAAATGAATGGGTTTTAATAATAGTAATAGTAATAGTAATAGTAATAGTAATAGTAATAGTAATAGTAATAGTAATAGTAATAATACATATTAATGTTGTTGTCAAAAATGTGCTAACTGCCTCTCATTTTCAGAGGGATGAAATCAACTTGAAACTTGTCATCAAGAGCCAATCCTTTCCCAAGTGGACAAAGGACATTTATAATTTGAATTTTGACTAGAAAAGGGATATATTTTGTTGGGAGATACTTATTCAAAAATACAAAGCAGTAAAAATGTACATAATTAACAAATAGCTGACAGAGTTAGGCTGTGTATTTAGTGCAATTTTAACTCCTGAATGAGAGACACAAAAGCCACATCAGCTGAAAACCCTCAAGGTTTTCACCTCCTGCCCCCAACTTTTCCCTGACTTTTTGCCATGTCATAAGGAGAGAATTTTTTTCCTTATTTACATTATTCAACTGACCATCTATAAAGCACAGCCACTTGCATCTTAAGAAGGAAAATGGGTGGGTGTTAAAAAAATATTTAAGTGTTCAGCTCTGATACCAGCCAAAGCCACCAAAAGCAATACAGAGGGTCAGGTCTGCATGAGCAGTGCTTGTAAAAAAAGCAGAATTAACCTTTCAGTATTATGCTGTTTGGCTTTGCTGGTTCTAGTCAGTCTGTAATGAGGGGTGTAACATTTCTCACTACACAAATCTCCCTCTAAACTTTGTGTCTTGCACCATTTTTTTTAACAGTGTTTATTTTTGAATGAAAAAGGAAAAGAAAAAATTAAAATTAAATAGGATCAATAAAACCACTGATTGTTTTTTTTTCTAATGAGCTTTTTCCTAGAACAGAAGAAACATTCTAAAATGCAGAGATTTTTAGGCCTGTTATTTTAAAGAAAAACAAACGAACAAACAAACAGGTAAAGAGAAGTGGATGAAACATGCTCAAAAGTAATAAAGTTTGCAGAGATGTTTCAGCAGGTGCCCCACTGATAAGCTGCAGCTTAAAGTCTTAAAAGGTCATTTGCAATTCATACATAGACCCATATCTCTGCTGCCTGTACTTTAAAAGGTTGTGTGCAGCAAGGCAGAAAAAGAAATTATTTCAATCTTCTAAATATTGTTCTGACAAAACCTTCTGAGACAAAAAAAAAAAAAAAAAAAAGTTAATTTATCTCCTGTGGCACCCAGAACGTTCTGTTGCTGCAATTATTTGTGCATTTTACACGGTCATGTGACAGGCTATTTTTAATACAGAGGATCAACAACAATAGTTTTTAGTTTAGTTTTTAGGTGGAGGAAAGGCCTATAGAAAAAAAAAACAAACAACAGGTAATGTGAATTTTTAATGAAAATGTCTGCAGAGACACGTTCTGTTATTCTGTTGAAATTGGGCGTGCTTCAAGAACAATTTGGAATAACACAGTTGTTTTTTTTAGATAGTCAATAAGTGTAAGAGCCACAAACAACTACCCAATGCAGACAAATTATTTGGACGTCCTGAACTAGAGGTAGTGCAAAATTAAGGGGAGAGAGGCAGGAACAGAGCCTGAAAATGTGCAAGAACTGGTTCCATTCCCAGCATGAAACCACCCAGCTTCCAAAAAGGGCTTAATTGATGCCCTGGCACCTGAGCTCTGTGTGCCATTTTGGCAGCAGAATGGAGAACAAGCTCCTTCCCACCAGAAATGCTGCTTTTGTTGGTGGTATCTGAGAGTGTCAGCCATGAAAAGCTTTTGTGCTGGCTCTCCACACCATAATTTGCCATTAAGAAGTGAAATTTTAAGTAGACAGCCAGGCTTTGTGGGCAGAACATTTCCTGTTAGATGGCATAAATTACTAAAGTGGTGCCTGGATTAAAAAAAAATAAAAATCTTAGTCACACACTGGTGAGTTTTAAAGAATGAAAATTTGCAACCTTGGCTAAAATGCTTGTCATATTTCATTTAATATGATAATGTGGCTTCATTACTTTTTAATTGAATTACACTTTGCTAAATACTTGACAGCTAAGACTCAATTTGATAGGGAGCCATTTCACAATGCAAGAAGTCATAAGTGATCAGCTAATTGGAGGAGCTTTCTGAATGCCAGGCATTATATAAATGAAACCCCTAGCCTATTTAACCTGCTCTTCTAATGTAATTTTGTGAACTGTGTCCAGAGAGTTTAGTAGAGTATGCTGCATTACTGCAGTGATACAGAAAGTAAGATTTCTCCAATGAGAATTCTTTTTTTTTACTCTTTCCTTTAGTGTTAGTTACACTAGCCATGAAAATCATTAACAATCCACTGTTCCACACAAATTTAAAACTGTATTTGCTGTTTCATTCAGTAGAGCTTCTTTTAATACAAAGAAAGTTATTATTTAAAACTTGCAAATACATGAACCTATTCATTTTGTTATTTTGGTGGCATTAAATTTCCCACTTGGGTTTCTTTCTTTGTCTCTCCTTTCAATCTGGACCAGTAAATTGTTGTGTTACATCTTTCTGTCCTTTTCCCCAAGTCTGCATTGTAGCTAAGAGCTCTCTATGTGATGTAACAATAAAGCAACAAACTCATTCTTTGAAGTTTTCTTTTTTTCCAGCTGCAGTTTTAATCCAATTATTCATCTTTGTGACTACACATTAGGCAAGTGAGTCCTTGAGTTGTAGTTTATTAATATAATTAATATAATAATGCAAGATTTAATATAATTAAATTACATATAATAATATGTAAGATTTCCTCTCCAATTGGGACCCTAACATTAAGATCTTTCTTTTTAAAGGTATTTACTTGAGTGGTCTGGCTTTTTCCTAAAGTGTTAAGTGTTTGGTTGTTTGCAGCAGTTCAGGAAAGAATTTACTAGCTTAAGTGCTCATTAATTAAATAGAATTTGAAAGAAAAAAAATCTGCTGTGGCTATTAAAGCACTAAGCCTCTGATTGTTCATCTGTAAAAGGCACTCACAGTCCCATTGCCTTTAATTAGAGTGGAATATTTTCTTCACCTTAAAAAGTCAGAGTTCAGTGTACCCCCAGGACATTTCACTGCATGCAATCAGCAGGCAATCACAGGACAGCAGCACCTGAAGCTGTGGTCTAAGCTTTCTCTGTAAAGTTGATTCAAGCCTTGATTTCCATGTCTAAATGTGACAAAAGTAACAATTTTATCACTCTTCCTCCATAAATGCCTACAAAGCTCAATACCTTTTCTCATCTCCTCCATCACCCAGGTTTTGGCCATGTTTCCTCATGATCTCTGTCCTTTAAATGCCTCTGTTCACCTCTGGAAATGAAGGCAAAACCTAAAGATTTGTACCCCTGTTGCTCCATTATGCTCCCCTCTTTAGTCTCAGCAAAGACAGCATGGGTAAGTTGAATTTAAAAGGAGCTGAAGCTCCAAATTGTAAACATATAGATAATTTATGAAAACATAATAAAGTCATTACCCACCCATCAGCAACAGTCACAAAGTGTTTGGCATTATTTTGTCTCAAGTTAGATGTAGGTCTAAAGTTTGTCCTTCTCCTTGCTCCTTTTGACAATGAAATACAATAATGAGATTACTTGTTCTTCCATAAATAACAATGGGAACAAATTTGCTTTTATAAATGCTCTAAATTTCTCTGGCTCCAGAATACTCAACATCAAAGGTTAAAGATAACTCTTAAATTGAATTTTCACTTTGCAATGAAATATAAAAAGATTTTGCACTTGGAAGAGATTCAATGCAGTCCTTAACTGTAAAAGGTTAAGCTATGCAGAAAGGCAACATTTTCTGGTGGCTTTCTTTGGCATGAAACTGGGGAGAAAGAAAATCCAGAAACCCCCACAAAACCCTTCTCCATGGCAGAATTTATTTACTGAGATCTTTGTACATGTGTGTGAGATATTCGGGAATATAAGAACCTGTTACTTCTACCAGGCAAGAGTTGTGGTGGCACATGAAGCACAGATATTTCCTTTAAATGATGAGAAACCCTTGAAGAACAAACCCCAAGGGAATGCAAACCCACTTCCCATCAAATCTTCTTTCCATCTTTACACTGCCATGAAACGATCCTTGGGTGCTGAGCACATATTAACATCAGACCTTAAAATAAAATATATGAGTGTATACATGTTTACAGAGGATGAAAGTTTTTCTGTCTAAATGAAAGATGTTGAAAGCTGAAATCACATGGTTTGTGATGAAAGCTGTTGCATCACATTAAACACCAAAAAGCCCCTGCTAAAGTATCACGAATTTTTGGTCATTTATTTATTATATAGTCTGAATAATCTGATACTGGTTAATGTCTGAAGTTGGTAATGAGATACTTAATTTTTCAAGGTTTCTCCTAAAACCAGTTCCTCCTTTTGCTGTTTGTGTTCCTCCAGCAGACTTTTTTGAGCTGTTAAAAAACAAGACTTCACAACAAAAAATAATTGCCTAATATGTTCAGCATTTCAGGAGGCAGTCTGTATGTTAATATTTTGGAATTTCATATGTTTAAGCTGAACTGGGAAGAACCAGCTGCAACCTCTTGTTGGATTTCAGAGAATCCACCGCTGACTCATTAAGTCAGACACCATTTTCTTTTAGGAGCCGTCTGGTGTGTGACCATCCTGATCCTCAAATACTAAAGACCAACACTAAATCAAGAAAAAATTAATTTTTTTTTCTTTTTGGTGTGTGATATTGGCCTGTGGATAGCAATCAATCATTCCATTAAAGGGGTGTAAAACCATGGTGTGCATCAAGAAGAATTGACTCAAATTAGTAACTCAAAGTCTTTTGGAGCACTGCTGTATGAAGGGAACTGGGAGGACAAATGGGTTTTATTGGCTGCTTTTTTATTTGTTTGGTTGGTTTGGTTTTGGTTTTACCAACCTATATTTAATTTTTAACTTAAATTGGGTCCTTTCCTTTCCTTTTTCTTTTCTTATTTCCTTTCCTTTTTCCTCTCCTTTTTCCTTATTTCTTTTTTCAACTTTTTTTATGTTTTATTTTCCCTTTTTTCTTTTTTCATCTTTTTTTCTTTTTTCTTTTTTCTTTTTTCTTTTTTCTTTTTTCTTTTTTCTTTCTTTTTTTTCTTTTTCATTTTTTAAAATATTTTTTTATTTTTTATTGAATGACAGTTGAAAGAAATTTTCTTGTAATCTTATTGATGTTTTCTGTTAGACAAGGAATTATTTACAGGAGACATCATCTTAGAGATAACCTAGGTGGCACAAATTTCAGTAACAATTTTTGAATTTTTGTGTGTGATTGGTGGATTAATATACAATTTAATGTAAGCAGTGTGTGCAATTATGACTATCTTTAAAATGTTATGCTTTTTAAATAGATGTAGATTTTTCATTTTTGGAAAATATTATGCTTTAGATTTTTTTTTTTTTAGTTTTTATTTATTTTTAGAGTTCAAATATGTGGCACATCTAAGTTTTAAACACGAAGGTGTTTAAACCAGCTGAATATGCAGCTGACTGTTAAAAAAGTATGTTAACAAGAATTAGGAATAATTGTGTGTTAATACTTCATCTACTTCCCAAAATTTCCAAAATTAGTTTTGTGGCAAACTTCTCAATTCCTTTAAATTCTGATCCTGACTTTTTTTAACAATAGTGGTGTAGAAAAAGGATAACAACAGTGCTGGGGATCTTAGGGGGCTTTTGCAGCCCAAATGCTCTGTGAGTCTGTGACCTCATGCTCACAACCACGGAGGAGGAACTTCTAAGCAAAATTAAACAGTTGGAACCCTCATTCCATCACACAAAAATGACTCTGAAGACAAAAGACTAAATATGACATTTTTCCACTCTATGTACAACTACAGAGATGCAGAAAATCAGCCAAAACCAATCTTGTTTATGGTGAACTCCTAAATTAATGAGACAAATGTATAGTAAACCCATAAGTTAATGAGTGATAAGAATAATCAATCCCTATTTAAATGCATATACGTGTTAATATTTGGCCATGCATAAAATATTTGAGTGGGTTTATGCCTTGGTGAATCTTTTTGGTCCTCAGTCTTGCCAGAAAACAGCTGATCCTTCTGAGTTTTTCATATTAAATACTATGGAGAAACTAATATGATTTTATAATTTTTCTACGATTTTAAGGAACTTGAAAGCCATGGAAAATTTGCTTTCAAACTATGCCAGCTCCTCCACATGTGTGCCTTAAATAATCCCCACTTAATGATTTCTTTGGAAGGTGCCTGTAGCTATTCAATATTTACCTGTTTTTCCTGCCAGGTTAAAGTGTTGTTGAGACCTCAACCTCTACTGCTGTTAATTATTGAAACAAATGGATTAAATGAAGCTAGAAACTGTGATGAGCACATTAATGCTCGTGTTTGCACGAGGATTCAGAATATGCAGCAACTATAACTTAGTTAAATGTTCAATGAATAGCATGTTAATTACATCACATACTTCTTCTGTTCTGTAAAACTTGAATGCTCATGCAGAGCATTTGAGAGACAAATCTCAGTGCTCTCAAATTATTTTATTTCCTACTGTGTTAATTTTTTCCCCCTGTCTTTGTGCACTTTCTTTCCTTCTTTCAGTAAAAGGAGTTTTTTCAATTCCTACTGATACTTATGGGGTTTGGACATTACTACCCCAATTTATTTTTGGTCAATTTTATTTTGGGCCAGTTATGGAGGAAAGCTGGAAAATGAGATGGCAAAACAACATTTTGTTACTCACTGAGAGCTGGTTGAGGTGCACCACAAAACTTTGTTTTTAAGTGAATAATAATAGTAAAAATAGGGGAAAAAAAGGTAGTCTGAAATAGAAATTATTTTTCATGCCTAAATATTTTAAGCATTCCCCTCAGACTTCTCTCTTGGCCATGCACAGCATCGTGCAGCTTTAGCATTGCCTGCCTTTCTTGGTAAACAGGAAGAAATAGTGAACGACCATTAGGAAAGATTTGTGTGACAAGAAGCAGACACTTTAACAAGTGTATTACTCAGCCTTGATCCTCCCCCCCTCCCCTTGCAACATTTCAGCTCTGGGTCCAGGAAAGCAATAAAAAAAAAACATTCAAGAGGTTCTTATCTTGACCGAATTAATTTTCTCAACACGACACAAAATGTAATCAACTTTAATACATAACTTGAAAGGTTAGCTTGAAGGATTAGAGCAGTTTGATTGTGAAGTGTGCCCAGAAATCTTGATTTGAGAGAGGGTGATGAATTCCTTCAAATTATTACTGGAGCAATAAAAAGCACAAGGTTGAAATGTTTGAAAATTAGGTGTGCTCACATAATTTCCAACTCATTGGTTTCCCATCTAGACAGGGAGAAAATGGCCCGGGGAATTCTTTGAGGACGTGAATCATGAGAAAGCCTTCATCTAAAGGCTGCTGTAAGTTCAGCTCTCTGAAGAAATGGTTATTGAAGCCCCCTGAGGAAATTCAAAGGCTGCTGTGGTGCTGCAGGATATGCCTTTGGATGGTAGGAAAAGTTCACCCAAGTAGATGAATTCCCACAAAACTGAACTTTCCCCTCAGATGATTGTGGAGGTTTTGGTGCTGTGGTGCAGGACCATGCAGGGCTCTGGGACATTTTCAACAGCAGAGCAAGAAGGTAGGGAAAGTTTACCCAGCCAAAATGAGAAACAATTCTCTTTTTGTCCCTCTGCAAAACATTGACCCAGCTATAGGAAGAAACACAAATGCCTTATTAACCAAACCCTATCTTTTCAACATTTTATTGCTATTTGATTCTATCCAAACCTAGCACTGCCGAAGTCTAAATAAAAAGATGTTGAAAAGGATGCTGAGGAATATTGGCTAAAATCCTGTCCTGTTTGTGATTTAGTCTTCTGGGAAAACCTGATTTGTTTCAAAATATCTAATTATCTTTTCTTAAAACCTCAAAAGTGAAAGGTAAATTTAAATGAGACTATATTATCTTTAACAAGAATATTTATATGTTTGGGGTTTTTTTGCAGCTGCTGTGGCAGCTTTTTTTCCTGGTTTTACCAACAGGGTCAGTGCCAGCAGCCATGCTATTGCTTCCAAAACTGCAATGAAATTCTAATGCTGAGAGTCTCACTACAACTTATCAAAGAGAAGTTAAGTAATTTTTCTTTTCTTTTAAATTTTGAACAGGAAGGAGATGTACACCAAGCTAAAAATATGGAAGATAGCAGAGCCCTTCCCTCCCATACATCTGCAACAGCTGTGAAAAACTAAACAGAAGCAGCAAGGCAAAGAAACCCTGGAAGAAATTAGCAATTTAGAATAAATAAATAATTTTTCCTTTCAGACTGAGATTTTCTGCTCTTTGGGACTTCCTATCTGATGTTCAGCATTACCTCAGAACGTTCAGACAACTGCTTCTCCAGGGAAAATAGTTTGGGGTGCTGCTGGGCACAACTCATTAATGAGATTGAAGAATGCTACCATCATCCATTCAAGTTAACAACCTGGAATAGAGGGTGAAAAAGCAATATACGAGTCCTATGCATAATTGTGTTTACAACTAGACTTCCTTTCCTGTAAAGCAAAGTGCAGCTGTATTTCCCCTCATCCTCCAAAGTGCCCTGAATCACAGCCATGGTTAACAACCAGCCTCACATCTTGGAAAGTGGTGCCTGCAGCAGGTTGGCAGGGTATGCTCAGTATACAGAGTGAGAAAATTGTAGTTTCATATTTGCACTGTGTAAAAAGGAAGGAGATTCCCATCGAGAGCCACGATGTTTTTTTCAGATACTGTTTATGAGGAAATGGTTTCAGCTAATGGATAATGATCTGATTCTGATGAACTGTGAAGACTTTTTAAAGGTCTTTGTGTATCCCAAAGCAAATTCATGAAATAAGCAGACTATCATAGGGTCCCAAGACCACACAGGGGGAAAAAATGCCAAAAATTAACATGCTAGACAGTCACAAAAAATTTGTAACTTCCTGTTATGTGCTCCATGTATAGAATTTTGAAGTTTGAAATTAATTTGCATTAATGGGCATAAAGCTCAGAGATCCAAATGAAAAATCTTGGAGTTGTCTCTCCCATTAAAAAATTTAATCTGAGTAGGAAGGAAAAAAAAAGATACATCAAAATAGCTAAATACTTCCTTTTTTTCATTAGTATACCAACATGGAGGCTCCTTGGCATCCTTCAATCTGTCAAACACCTCAAGGTCATGTGCAATATGGAATAGATATTGCTTTTTTAAAGGCAACAGAATTTTGAGTATGGTATGATTGTATCCATTGGAAATAAGATTGATGATGTCAAAACTGCAAGCCTGAAGAATCCTGTGCTGTTATAAGTCTTTGACTTATCTGTCATCTGGTGAAAAGGAAAACTCAATAATGGCCACACATTTTTCAAATGCATCCATGCTTTTAATTTTGAAGAAGACCCAGGAGTAAAGAATATATGAACTTAGAGGGAAAATTTGTCTGTGTGCTATTTATGCTATTAAACTGCGAAAACTGCAATGAAATCTCCAGATGCCTTTGATTTACACAGGCATGTTTTGTAGCAGAATAGCTGCTTTCACCTTTCGGATTGACAGACCATTGCAGCTGAGATTGGAAGTAGAAGACTTCTGAGTTAAATCACAGAATCCCAGGATATTTGGGGCTGGAAGGGATGTCTGGAGATGATGTAGTCCCTCCCCTGGGCAGGCAGGGTGCCCTGGGCAGGGGCCCAGCCCCGTGCCCGGCTGGGGCTGCCATGGCTCCACACAGGGACACTCGAGGCCCTCCCTGGGCAGCTGCTCCAGGCCTCTGCCCCTCCATGGACACAAGTTCTTCCTCCTGCTGCTGCCCCTGCCTGCCCTGCCTGGGATGGCCACTGCTGCTGCTGCTGCCCCTGGCAGCCCTGAGCAGAGCCTGGCCGTGCTCTGGCAGCCCTGGCAGAGGTTTGGCTGGGTGGATGGAGGGATCCCCCTCGGTGTTCCCTTCTGCAGCCTGCCCAGCCCAGCCCAGAGCTGCTGCAGAGCCCAAATCCTCTCTGGGGCTGCCCTGGAGCCTCTCCAGCAGCTCCTGGTGTCTGCTGTGCTCAGGAGCCTCAGCTGGGCAGGGCACAGGGGCAGCGTCCCCTCCCTCACTGCTCCCACTCTCGGGGCACCCCAGGCTCCCCCTGGCCCTCCTGGCCCCAGCACCCTCTGTCAGCTCAGGGTCCCCTTGTCCCCAGCAGCACCCCCAGGTGCCCCCCAGGCTGTGCTGGCCCTGGGGTTGCTCCTGCCCTGCTGGGAAGAGCCTCACTGGGGTTGTCACCACCCAGCTCTGCCCAGGTTCCTCGGAGCACCAGCTCGGCCTCCAGGTGGATCAGACGCTCCCCCAGCTCTGCATCACTAGAAATATCAACAGACTTTGTCAGAAGTGACATAAATTCAGAATTCTCACAGAAATAAAAAGCTGTGCATTAGAATAAAAATCAAGCAAGATATTAGACATTGAAACTTGCAGTATTGTTAAAAACAATGCTGCAACACCACCTTTTAGATTGAATCACTTCAATTAGCTCTTGCACATCATTGCCCTCTCTTTTTCTAGTTTTCCTGGGCTATCTCACCCTTTCACTTAACTATTGAAATGTAGCAATGAAAAGTTCATACTCAGCTCCCTTTTTTTTTTTTTTTATTCTTCCAAGGAACAGGCTTATAGGACCAATGAACAAATATCAACATTTTACATATAAGAAACTCTTTGAAGAAAAGGGTAGAGATTTATCATTTTTAAGTAGACACATTGATCCTACCTGTCCTGTTTCATGGGTGTGGCAGCTGCCATGGAAATTTTCATTATTCAGTGGCTCCAAGTGAAGCTGGGGTGGGAGTTAACTGACAGCAGCAAATCCAGGAGCCCAAATATGACTTAAATGACTTAAATATGACTTAATTACTTAAAATTCTGCTCTCATTGTGTTGTTCTTTCTTTCTTTCTTTCTTTCTTTCTTTCTTTCTTTCTTTCTTTCTTTCTTTCTTTCTTTCTTTCTTTTCTTTCTTTTCTTTCTTTTCTTTCTTTTCTCTCTCTCTCTTTTGTTTTCCTGTCCTTGTATTTTCTCTCTTCTAACCTTTTGTGTTTCAGTCTTTTGTCAATGGCTAACAAGCCTGACAAGCGCTTGACTTCTAATTGTTAACACTTCAACATTCTAAATTAGTCAAGACCTGTTTGATAATACTAATTTAGAGGTTAATTTAAGGTTTTATAAATGGCCTTTTGCTATACCTGCTTGCTATGTCAGGATCTAATAATAACTGTGAGAGATAAGAGGGCGAAAATTACAAATAGGAATGTCCTGAGAAGTAAAGAATAAGAAGCAGACATCAAGATTTTTGCATTCTATACAAATTGTGATATAAATTGTGGCATATAATATACAGTAGAGCATATGTGCAAGAATCCAAGCTACTATCTTAGTAAAGATACTATTAGTGAAAATTACTTTTAATTTCCCTTAAAATGACATTTAGTGAATATATTTTGGCAAATTTTGTCCACTATTTGGAATACAAACACCTGGAAACCTAAGTAACTCAAATTTAAACACAACAGCCATGCAATAGCACCAATTTTCCAAATATGCCACATAATCATCTACTGCAGAATCATTTCATTGGGTGTAAACATGGTGTGCCTGTGGGAGAGGAGAGGATATGCTTGAGAATTCCAACAGTTCTTTCAGACTGAGCTGAGAAGAAGTAATTCACCACATTTTGAGTATGGCAGACATTCTATGTCTCAAAAGAAAGAAACAGATCCAATGTTAGTCTGCGGAACAAATCTGAACAATTATTTAAAATAAAGTGCAATACAATCTTTTTTTTAATGAAAAAAAAAAGAATGGTATACATCTTCAAGCTCCTTGTAAATTTCCAGAATGAATAAGGAGAATCTGCTTCAAAGTGACAGAGATTATATAATAGGAAAATAAAAATTTGGCTGTGAGGGTGGGCAGGGCTGGCACAGGGTGCCCAGAGCAGCTGGGGCTGTCCCTGGATCCCTGGCAGTGCCCAAGGCCAGGCTGGACACTGGGGCTGGGAGCAGCCTGGGACAGTGGAAGGTATGAAAAATGGAAGAAGGTGGGAGTAGAGGATTTTTAAGATCCTTCCCAACCCAAGATTTCCATGATTTTGTGAATCCTAGATGTAAGTAAGGCACCCACCTTTCTGCCCTGCTGAGACCTGGGCACAATCAGTGTGTTCCAGCTCTTTTCTCCTGAGGATGTGTCAAGGCAGACCATGTGGAAAACCGGGTTTGTCCCTGGCTAATTTTAGACAAGGACATGAATGTTTGCACCATGGCACAAAATTGCAGCAACTCTGGGACTGAGACCTCCTTTATGTGAGTTAAGAGCATGCCTGGCACGTGTGGGCAACAGTTTTACACGACAGACACAAAAATTGCTTGGATTTCAGCAGATCATCACTAGGAGATGACACTATAAGATATCCACCTTGCTAAGTCTTTTTTACACAGTCAGCAACCCAAATTATTTCTGAATTCATATTTTGGAGCCATTTTCTGTATCATAGAACCTGACTCCTGAGCCATTTCTTCCTCTTGTAGTTGTCTGCCCAATCAGCTAATTAAATGTTATATTCAATCTACTGCCTAATTTCCAAATAATTTATTTCCCTGCAGAGTATCTTCTCTCTCAGAGAGCCTTATGTCACAGAAAAAACATTTGCTGCTTTTATGTTTTTCAGACCTAATTCCCCTCAGTGTCTGAGACTGTATTTACTGCTGCTTAAATCTCAGTTAAAACTAAAACCCAATCTCAGTTTAGTTTGACAAGATTAAAGCAGAATTAATTCACTCTTCAAGGATTCTCACACAGTCACAGGATTACAGACTGCAAAATTTTGGGGAAGCGATAAAAATTTTGTGTTATTAGTAAGAACAGTTGTTTTGTTTTCAAGACACTTTAATTTTTAATCACTTTATGGCAGCTGTATATACTTTAAAAAAATGAAAAAAAAAAACCCACAAGTTTTATTAAGAACATTCATTTCTTTATGGCTTCCTTTCCTCATAGCAGAAGGAAACATCCAAGTAGAAAGAAAAGGCAATAAAAGTCCAGAAAGATAATGTGGACCAGGGTTATTATGCCTTGACAATGTTCTAGCAATGAACAGATATAAAAACAAACACCCTTCAAAAGACATACAAAGGGACATTTCCTGTTTATGCAAATAAGGATCATGTAAGGAATGATCAAGCCACCCTTCCTATAGAGTGCCAATTTGTTAAATGGAACAGATTGAAAATAAAAGGTCATGTCACATAGGCATAGCTTATTCCAAACTAAGTGGGATCACAAGCAGTAATTTGAAAATAGCATGTCATACATTTCATCACCCTGGTATACACACCTGTAACCAAGGCACTGGGAGTGTTAATCCAGTGTAAAACCTCTCAGTTTTCCTCCTTAATACGGACAATTTTATATTTCCAGAGAAAACAGGGTCTTTGTTTCCAAGCACCAGAAAAGTTGTCACATAATTTGGAAAGCTTGCAGCACTTTGTAATGATGCCAATTTTGTAGGAAAAGGAATGAATTGCACCAAGTGTTATTTACAAAAATAATTGCAGCTATGCCTGGGTTCTTTTCTGAACCAGGTTTAGCACCTCAGGAAAATAAATGAAGCCTATTTTGCCTATGTAAGGATTCTCAGGGATAAATGTTCTTTATTAATGAAAAAGACCTGTCTTCCTCCTCCAGAGGGAAAACAGATGTCTACTCCCTTTGTCCTGTGAGTTGTTTGACATGATGTATTTTGATTATTGGGTAAAGATTTGACACATCAAGCACATGCTGATAATATTGATCTTTAGTCAGTCCCTATGTTTCCTCTTTCTCTTTCCACAAGAGCTTTTTTTAAAATTTTTTTTTGGTTGCATGTACACCTCTGGCATAGCAAGAAATCTCTCTGTGTTCACTGCCCAAATCACTGATGGCTTTAGGTGCAACATTCTGCTTTTCCACTGACAGGATAAGACACCCATTTGTGCTCATCCTGGGGTCAAGTGGTTTCTTTAGAGCTGTCAGGAGCCTGCAGCCTGATCACAGACACCTGAGAGGGTTCTCAACACCTCAGAAATTGCCTTTGCTCTCCCACACCAGCACAGCTCAGAGGATGAGCTCTGGCTGTAAATCTATTCCCTAAAATTCTGCTATTTGTGACCTAAACAGAGCCTTGTGCAGGGCCATAACAACCTGTGAGCTCTTTAATTTCCTTCTCTTCTGATGCTTAAAATTTGCCTTTTCAGCCAATGCCCAACAGGAACAGAAAGGGTCCTAGACTAACAGAACAAAAATGGGTGGCTGAAAGTAGTAAAATACCAGAATTTTGTGGTCCTTTACAGGGCCAGTGGGGCCTGTGTTCTATAAGATGCTCAGGGAAAAGTGTGGAGTAGGAATAGCTCCCTTCTAGCCCCAAAATCAGTTTATGAAACCAACAGAGATGGGTCTCTTTGGAGCTGTGGCCTTTAGGAAAGGTGTACTGCACTTAATGGAACTGTTCTCAGCACACCAATGAAATTATAGAACATCAAAAAAACAGAGTCAGGAGGGATCATCCACTCCTGGCCCTGCCCAGCACACCCCAAAAATCTCACCCCACGTCTGAGGGCATTCCCAAATGTTGGGATGGAGACCAAAATCCTTGTTTTGAGCAACTTGCAGCTGGAGGAACCCAGTCCATCCAGCCTCAGATGTCTGAGCTGAATCTCTTAGTGTGCACAAATCTTCCGAGCTTTAGTCCAAAACTTAAGCTGAACCAGTGCTCAAAATCTTACAGGAGACTTAGGAATGACCCCCACAGATGAACAGAAAGTCTTTAAAGACTTTAAATGAGCTGCTTTGGGAGTCTCTAGGCTGACAGGGCCAGGATGAAGAGTCAGGCAGAGCACCTGCACTCCTGGGGTTTCACCACCTCGATGTGTGTGCTCCTGAGGAATCCTGAGCTCTCCCTTGGAAGCAGCAGATGAATTTCCTCCTCCCTTGGTGTCCCCACAACTTGCTGGCTGAAGCTGTGTTTCCTCTGGCTCAGGGTCACCGCCTCCATCCCATCAGGTTTTATGTATGAAGCACAAGAATTGAAATGCTGCTCTCAGGACTAAACCCCCCTGCTTAAAACCTTCTGGTTCTTAAAAGCTTCTCAGTTCAGAGATGGAATTGTTTGGTCTTCAGGCAGCATCTTTGTATCTGGCTTTTCTTAATGTGGGGAAGGCTAATGCCAGGGCCCAAGACGAAGTTTAGGGAGACAAAAAGGAAAAATGAAGGATCAATAATAACCCATTTATCTTTCATTAAGGGGCATAAGAACTTCTGAAAAACAGGGCAGCCATAGGGGCAGAGTAAGAAGGGAAGAGCAGAAGATTAAATGGAAGATGAAGAAGCAGGAGAAACACTTCAGGGTGTCATAGTCTCTTTGGATGAGACCCCTCTGTGGTATGGGCTGAAGGGCAGAGCTGGTTTTTGACCAACATGACACACAAGCTGTAAGCAGCATCCCCACCGAGCACCTGATGAGCTTCTGGAGCAAAGCTGACTTGACTGAATGTAAAAAACTTAAAAATAATAATTGTACTATAAAGATCACTGAAGGATTTTACCCACTCTGGTATAAAAAAGCTAAAAGCACCAAAGCCTTCTTCCAGACCATTGTGCCTCCTGTAAACCAGCTGCCAGGAACTTGAAATAAGTTAAAGGTGGTGCTAGTTCCAAATGAGATCTAAGGAAGAATAAAGAAGGCTGGGTCCAGTGGGTGGAGACATCTGCATAGCTCAGATTTGAACTTTGTTCTGCCACTGGATCACAGAGGTAACGAGCACCTTTCAACTGTGGTGCCTCTCTCCCTCTTCCTCTCCATCTCCCTCCCCTCTTTTTTCTGTTTCTATTCCCTCTCTCTACCTCACATTTGCTGTTAAATAAAGTCTGTACAACTGAGTTCAGCATATGGTCTCGTTTGCACTTGAATTCAGGCAGAGGCCTCTCTCTCTAATAATCATCAGATCTTAACAGTGAGTGCCAAAATTGAACTCTGAACCAAACCCTGAGGTCCAAAACACCTCAGTATGAATGGAAGGAGTGAGGTGGCTGGTTTGAAGGGGCACCATGCTCTGAAAGAAAACTCATTTTAGTGGAAACAGACAAAAAAGACTGATGCTGATTCAAACTATGTGATTTTTCAGTTTGTTTGTTTGGGTTTTTTAACCCCTCTTTTTTCTGGAGGGGGTGGGGTTTGGTTGGTTGGGGGTTTTTTTGGTTTTGGTTGGGTTTTTTTTGTTTGTTTTGTTTTGGGTTTTTTTTGGTTTTTGTGTTTTGGTGGTTTCTTGGTATTGTTGTGGTTTTTTGTTTGGTTGGTTTAGTTTTTTGTTTTGTTTTGGTTTGGTTTCGGTTTTTTTTAGTTTGGCTTTTTTTTTGGAGATATACAAAATTTGTTTCCTTGCTTTATCATCTGTTACTCACTACTCTGCACCCTTGGGAACCATCTATCCTTTAAGTCATAGGAATGCATCTTGACCTTCTGTCTGCCTCACATGCCTCAGAAAAGTCCAGCCTCATCTGAAATGAGTGTGCAATGAGGTTAAAAAAAAGAATTTAAAAAAAAAATCTAGGAGATGAAATTTCAGGCCTTCTTAAATGAGAAGATTGCAGAGATGGGGGAGAAAAGCTCTGTTATCTCTGTGGAACACGAGCTTCTGTGAGTTTTGATCTAAGCAATTTCCCTCATTCAAATTAGATTTTTGTGGGCATGTGATGTGCAGAGGATTCCTGATGTGCTCGAGTCTGTTTAGCTTTTTGTCTGCAAGTGGAGTGCGTGATGAACTGTCTTTGGATTACTGTGAAAAGAGATAAAACTTTATTACCTTACATCTAAAGTTAGTTAGCAAAGCCTGTCATTTCAAACAGAGAGGAAGACTGGAGTTAATGAGCTGCTTCAGCGTGATGGGCGCCTTAGAAAGAAGCTGTGTTTTCACAAAGTGAGGGGAAAAAACTATCACAGGATCAGTGAGAGGCCCCATAATTAATAAGGCACAAAAGCACAGTGCTGCTTAATGTAACATAACAATCCTGAACTGTAGACATTGCCAGCGTGGGCTTCCATTTGCAGAGAGTCACTCGCTGCCCATGGAAAATCAGGAATTACCAGTCTCATCAGGACCCAAAATGGCACACACATGGAATTGCTTCATTATTATGCAGTTAGGAAAGTAATGCTCTCTTGCTGTTTGTGGCTCTGCTCTGCCCTTTCAATTACTTTAAGATTAATTGCGTTGATGCATCTGTTTTGTACACCGAGTTGGAACACAACTCCTGCAGCACTCGGCCAAATATTCAGCACAAAACTAAGGCTTGAAGGCATCCTAAATGTTGAAATTGTTTGGAATTGTTGTCAGCACACTCCAAGCAAGCAGGAGAGGAGGCATGTTTGTTTGAGAGGCTGCTCTTAAGCAGCAAGGGCTTTATTTGCTCTTTTATTTCATCATACATGCCGGTGCCTGCGCCCAGTTGCTTCAGCATGCTGAGCAGTTTCTCAGAGAATAACAGATTTCCTGAAGGAAAGAAGCAGCATATTAAAACCATTAATTAAAGAGGTGTTCTACTCATGTCTAGGAATAACAGCCTTTTCATTACACATTTGTGAAATAGAGCCATAAAGGCAGAGCAGAGGCTGGAGTGCTTAAGGAGATACACAAAATTGTTGTTCCACCATTGCTGCTCCCCTCAGTTACACGCCTGGTGCTGCTCAGTGCAGCAGCAGCTTGAAGCAGGAAGAGGTAAATATATAAAGAGGTGATTCTTTAGTATCTACAGAGCCAATTCCAAGGAAATAACACCAGCTTTAATATTGACTTAACTTAGTTCGGGCTCATTCAGAAATTATTTTAGCTCCAGGTGCACCTGAGAAGATGGAAGGCCTGGAAAAATTTCAGGAAATGGGTTTAACAAAAAGTGGAAATAATACCAAAAATGCTGTGATGGTTTCTTGAAACATGAGCAAGGGTGTTTAGAAATATCTGTGTACACATTAAGTAACATATTTGAGATTTAAATATTTTAACAACATCCACTCATGGAGATATTATTGGAATAAAAGGTTGGGAAAAAGGAATTTTAAAACCAACCAAGCGAAAGATATGTTTTCATCCTTTCATAAGGTATATGAGAGAACATGATAGCAAGATTGCTCACTTCCTAATGCTGATCTTAAATTTTCCAAGCACTCCTCCCATTTCTGTAAGTAAATAGCAAACAGAAATGAACAAATAGAAGTAAAAAGTGTCTCATGCAGGAGGTGTTAAGAAAAGTAGCACACTGAAAGGTGATAAACTCTTATTGACACACTGCCTAATTTATTGATAGCTGATGATTTAACATTAGAAAATGTGAATTTAGGCTTAGAAAACTTAAACACTTTACTATGAAATGACAACTTTAAATCTTTATCGTCAGAAATTTCAGTTTAGAACTTGGTGTAAAGTCCTGCAAAAATCTGTGGTTTTGACACAGCCCTTCCCTTCTGAAACTAGTGGAGTAATAAATATGTTTATGATGGTATTTTAGAAGTTAGAAGATGCTTTATGTGTATCACAAGGAATCATGAACTGATTGGCTGAATTTTTAAAATGGTTACTGGCAATTTTATTGTCTTGTTTGTATCTTGAAGTGATTGAGAAGTGGAAAAAGAAAAAAAAAAAACAAAAAAAAACAAACACCCAAAAAACCCTAAACAAACAAACAAAAAAACCCCGAAAAAACCAAAACCAAAAACAAAAACCAAAAATAACCCCCACGCATAAAAAAAAGACAAAAAAAACCCACAAAAAACCTCACCAGTTTGATATTTATTGATCTGAAAATCTGAAAAATTAAAGTAGCCATTAAATATTTCCTTCTCTGAACTGTTTCCTGAGTTTCTGAGTTTCTAAGATTTTTCTAGTGATTACGCATTTTAAACTTGAACTGAAGACATAGTTTATTCGACAGCCTAAATTATTCTAGTGAAAAGAAAGTTCAGTGTGAAGAAAAGTTTTATGTGCTTTGATGGTCTGATGGAGGAATTTAATGTAGACAAACCTTAAAGCCCATGCAGATGGAATCCTTGTTAAAAAGGTTTGGGGAATATTTTATACATAGTGAATTTTCAAATAAACTGGAATTTATTGCACAAAGTCCTTGGGAATAATAATGTTTAATAACAGCGGTGTTATATTACTCCATTATTCTGGGGAGCAGCATCATGAAATTGACAAGCATCTTTAATAAAATGCATAGATAAAAACCTTAGCCCAAGACTTTAAATGTGTAGGGAGTTATTGTTCTTTACTTTGTGATGATGAAAAACTTCCTGCTCCCTTTTCCTCAACACCCCTGTTTCTCAAGTTCCTTTTCCCCTTCACTACTCACTACAACACCTTTTTTTTCTGGGATCCCTATGAAAAAACATGAAACTCATGCACTGCACACATATTCTATGATATTGCTTTTACAGCTTAACCATTTAAAAATAACTTTCAGGCAAGGGAAACCTTGTAGAAACTTCAAAAATGTGTTAAAATCAGCATTGCAAGAAAATGTAGAGCAGTTGCATTACAAAAAACCTTTCTTGAAGAAAAAAAAGTATCAAAGTTGAATGCCCAATGAACTTCATTAGTTTCTGATTCCAAATTTCTCTAATCAGCTATGACCCATAATTTCAAACCAAT
This sequence comes from Passer domesticus, assembly GCF_036417665.1. Classification (NCBI taxonomy): domain Eukaryota; kingdom Metazoa; phylum Chordata; class Aves; order Passeriformes; family Passeridae; genus Passer; species Passer domesticus. Next base: position 80,306,915 of record NC_087512.1, on the reverse strand, counting down.
TCTTTCTTATGTTATTTGCAGCTTATATGATTGCATCTTCTCAGGAAATGATAACCAAGGTTAAAATTTCAGAATAAATTATTTTAGTTCAGTCAGTGTTACTATTCATCACTAATACTAACATACAAGTAAGCATTAAACAGGAAATGTCAGATCTTAGTTTCTTCCAGCTGTAATTATTGAAGACACTCACTCATAGATGCTTGAAAGTTTGAAGTGAGTACACAGAAAGGAAAAATTTAAAAAACATTTTCTCACTACCTCACTCAGGAGATCATTATAAGTCCTAGACACATTTTCATAATCCTGAGAAAAGAATAAAAAAGGAGCATTGAATTTGAATTTGTCACTGTCAGTCACTCAGATGTAAATTTGGTTCTATTCCCTTCATACAGTTTTTGAGGACCCAATCCTCCCCTTTTTAGTCTGATACTTTGAATTAAGAGCAGGATGGGAAACAAACAGAACTGCAAAATTAATATGAACTGACTCTTCTTGCTCTTTGGAGTTTTTAATCCTTATTCTGATTTAAAAATACTTTTACTAAGTTATCAATCTCATTTTCTGAGAGGGTTTGAACAATGAGAAAAATCTCTCTTTCTTCTCACTGTCATGACCATGGCATAAGTGGGGGCAGAAATTTCCACTAGAAACCTGTGCATTCCCAGGTAAAAACAAGGTGAAATATTATTTTTGTTTTATTGTTTGATTTCCTGTGCACACACAGAGGTATTATAAGGCTTTTTTTTTTTTTTTTTTTTTTTTTTGACAGGGGAGCTGGTTTGGGCTTTTTGGAGTTTTGGTGAGGGGTTGGGTTTGGTGGGGATTTGTTTTAGTTTGGGTTTTATTTTTTGTTTGTTTGTTTTGGTTTGTTTTGGTTGGGGTTTTTTGGGATGTTTTGTGGTTTTTTTTGGTTTTGTTTAGTTTTTCTTTGTTTTATTTGTTTTGGGGTTTTTTTTTGTTGGTTTTTGTTGTTATTGTTGGTTTTGCTTTTATTTTTGTTTGTTTGTTTTGTAGAAAAGACCTCATCATCATCAGAAGTCTTCTCTGAGTAGAATCTGAAATCTTTGGATATTAACCAAGATTCTTTCTGTGCTACAAAGTTTAGCAATTGCTGGAGGCAAATCCCAGGTGTGGGATCACCACCGAAAAATGCAATGTTATCCCCTGTGATGTGCTGATAATCACTGGGGTACTTTCCTCAGCTTTGTCTCTGTTGTCATGGAAGGGGTTTTGGGTGCATTACAACTCAATTAGTGCAGATTTGGAGACTACCCCACATGTGTTTGTGGCTGAACAACACCCAGGCGCTCAACACAGGCAATGGAATTCACAAAGTGACACCAAGCTCAAATGAAGTTTAAAGGATGTAAAACTGGATCAAGGTGCATTGCATTTCCCTGGGTAAGTTACACACAATTAAAATGTTTTTTTCTTAATCTGTTACCAAAACTTCTCAAACCTCAAAGACTAAAGAACCCTGTTTGACCAGGAATGGATGCAGAATTTAATATACCCAGCAGCATTTTCAGGTAAGGAAATGGGGCCAGTTTTCTGCACATTTCTGGGATAATAAGAAAGTATTGAAAACATTTAGGAGGCAAATCATCTTTCTAGGCCTTTGTTACTTGTGTCTAGCTCTAAATATGGCTTGGATGCTATTAAATGTTCTTTATTTACACAGATCTTATTGAAGCACAGTAAAATAAAATGCTTTATCCCAGGCAGATCGAAATCAGAGAGACTGAAAAAGACAATTTCCTTTTTATTCACAGCTCCATTTCTAGATGATGACTCCAGATGTTATTGTGTACCTTTGATAAACATCACTTGTGAGCTCAAGAAGTGCTGCTTAGATAAAGATGAAGAATCAGAGCAGCTCCAGCAACTGTTAAAAACCATGAAAGCTCTTGCCATGCAATTCATCACTGCAGTTATCATCACATCTGGGCATAGAGCAGGAAAACATTGGGGCTGCAAGTAAAATAGAAAGGTTGCTAGCCAGCCCTGTCTTCAGGGATAGATTCAAAAGCACAGAAATACAAAATTTCAGCTCTCTGAAACTGCAATGCGTTGGGATTTGAGGGGGGAAATTTGAAGATAAAGCACATTGGCCAATGTGCAAGCAAATAAAGGCTTCAAATTTTCAGATTATATATCTGTATACTTTGTTGCTTAATCATACAGAGACTTATTAAAAAGTTGAAGCATGTAGTTATTGTAGGGATAATGTAAGTATGGTCTGTGCAAGTGTGTGCAAGCTGTGTGACCCAAACTTATCCTAAACATGTGGCACCACCAAAAACAGTCTTTTACCCAGTCATGCTGAGGTCACAGCATCATCTCCACATATATTTTTATATATTCTGAAAGGAAAAAAAGCAAAGGCAGAAGAAATATTCAAGATGTTGCAAAAAAAGTACATTTTTAGAGTGCATTAGGTGCTACATTAAGTTATAATTTCAGTTTCTAAACTTACAACTAAGACTCTTAACCTGAAGGATGTCAGCATTGCAAAAAAGATCTCATTCTCCTTCAGTCCCTCCTCAGAGAGTACCTTTATTGGACAAATTTAACAGAATAATCTGACCTAAAGAATCAAGACAGTTTTCCATTTTCCCAGTTCTTTTTTCCCAGACAAGGACAAAAGCTTCTTTATCATAGATATGGCTGCAGAATTGTTCAGCTATAATTACACCACAGGGGTTAGAATAGTGGGTGTTGCCCAAGAAGTGTTTCATCCAGGTCAAGGTTGGTCAGAAATTTCAGTTTAATCTCTAAAAATGAATAGCAGCCTGGAGGTTATTGTAACCGTTTTTGTGGATATATGTGCATCTTATCTAATAAAAGATAATTATCATTGATTACATTACCTTTAAAATTACAGCAAGAAAGAGATCAATTGAATAGCATATTAGACAATATGATTTTGACAAAGCCTCATTTGCAGCCAAATCTTACCATTTTACAGTGACATTGTGAAACAAGGTACAGGACTTCTCTAAATTTTCCTGCTTTGAATCTCCAAAGCGCTGCAACAACATCTGAGTTTAAATGTACAGAAAAATGAGCAGAAATAGTAGCACGTTCACCTGTGCCATCAATAGTCATATTTTAAACAACTACTAATTAAGAGATTTTAAAAATGTTATACTTGAGGGTGTAATATTAAGGTTTAAGGGTAAATGTATATTACATTTCAGTAATTATGCAGATGTTTATGAAAAATGTGTGTCTTAGATAATAATGAACTTGTGGACCCAGACAATATGAGAAACACCATTAAATTCTTAAGTGATTATTCTCAAATTTTAATTTTTTTACTTTTACTAAAGTATATTTTTGTGATTTTATTTTTCAACTCATTATTTCAGAATTTTTTCCTTCCTGACAGCTTACACAGAACCATGAATGATTTCCTGTGCAGCAGAATCAGCTCTAAAAAGGACCTGCACACATCTAGAGGAAGAATTTAACTTCAGTTCCCACTGCATCCCTGTCTTACAAATGAATCAGGAATTAACTGGAATTGACACTTCATTTTTTAATTGACTGAAAATCCTTTTTTTAAAGCTGTGGGAACATTTGGCAATCCCTGTTTTCTGCCTTCTCCTGTTTTGGGGGGAAGAAGAAGTTGAAATTTGCAAGTTCTTGTTGTGCAAGTTTTTCTCTCATTGTCATTTTCCGAGGGAAGGGTAAAACAAATGTGCAATAAAATAAATACACACATTCTGAAACTGCACAAACAGATTTTGCTCCATGACAGATAGCTAGGCTGAAAGCCTGCCTTCCAAGGATTTCAGAAATTGTCCATAAAGGCTCATCTTTTTCACAAACAAACAAACAAAAAAGGATTCTTTCCCAAAACTGCTCATCTATGCTCAAATGCTAAAGTCCTAAAATACCATCTGGTCCTTTTTCCATAGGCTTTTCCTCATATTTTCCTTAGAAATTTTCATCCTCTCTCGGAGACAAAATATTCAGGGTGTGGAGCAACTTCTCAGGTTCAACAAAGCCTGTCAACTGGGCTCCACCACACTGTCCTAAAACAGGAGGCATCTAGTTAAATAAAAATTGCTAAAATCTAAACTGCCACACTTAAAGAACCAGTAAGCAGAAAAAACTGTCCTCACTGAGAAATTGTGAGATAGTAAAAATTTGGTATTAAGCAGCTAGAGAAGTGTGGTTTTTTGGATGATCACAGGGAGTTTATTGTGGGGGCTGGAGCAAGTAATTTAAAGAAAAGCAAAATATCACATTATGGGATCTGCCTTCTCCCCTTTTTAAAAGGCACCTAAATTCATTGTAAGAAAATTTTTTAGACACTCCTGTACCTTCAAGTGAACAGGAGGTAAAAGTAAGGAGAGACTGCACTGAAAAATCAGTGGAGTCATAAATAACAAAAGTGATGTCAGAAGTTTCGACACACGGTGATCCTCTTTCTCACTTGATGCAAAGATGTTAATTTAAATCTTACTTGGAAACTTAATAACCTTACTGTTCTTTACTTTTGTAATAAAATTATGGTTATTGAATTGTAAAATGCTGCATTGCAGATATGGGAACTATTAATCTAATTTTATTGTTAGAAACCTGCTATTTGGTTTTTCTATTACCCTATATTTTGTAGATTTCCATAGTTATGCAAAACTTTCACACAGCCAAAAATTTTCTATTGATTTTGCAATAGCTTCTCTTTGGAGAAGAATCCATCAAGCAAACAAATAAGTAAAGTAGCTCAGTTATGAAAGTACAGAAACACTGAAGCAAGGAGAAAACAACTTTTCAGAAAGTATAAAATTAGCAGTCACTACTCAAAATGTGGGTTTCTTTGCTTTTTTGTTCATGTTCTAATACTTCTTTTGCACGTCTCTATTTTTTTTTACAAAATTTTAAATGAAATTAAACAAGTTTACATACAGGTCCAATCTTTTATTTCCATACAGAGTATTATCTTCTTTCTTTCTATGCCTGCTTGTATGTCAGCTAGAGGAGGAAACTCCAGTGAGGTTATAGGAAAATTTTTCATGAAATACTCCATTTCAGACATAGACCCTGAGTGGGTTTTGGTTTTACTTTCATTGAAAGACACCTGAATTGGGTCAGTGTCAGGCACAAAAGCCAACAATTACCAGGAGGCTTTTTTGGGGAGTCCAAATATCCACCTGTCTCTGTGGAGAACATTTCCACCATCCATTCTCCTTATCAATAATCTGCTTATCAGGTTCAATGCCAGTTTTTCCTCCAGAACCATGACTGCAAACACCCAAACATAGTTACTGACTCATGTTATAGTCAGGAATCTTGCTTAATTAATGATGTGGATCCAAGATGTGGATCCAAGTGGATTCTGTGTGGTCTCATCACTGTTTGAAGGCCAAGTTTCCAAAAACTTGGATTTACAGGGGGCACCAAAAAGTGAAAAAAAAAAAAGGAAAAAAAAAGGAAAAAAAAAGTAAAAAAAGGAAGAAATGCAACAGGATAATGAAAAATAAGGCATATTAACTAATAATTGGATAAAACTAAAATCTGGCCCGATTTGCTTGCTCCAGCGATTTTATGAATATTGATTTTGATTATTAGGAATGTATGAAGGAAGCTGAGTTGGCACGGAAAGAGAGTTTGCAGCCACAAATCTGTTTGCACTGCTCTCAGCATGCTGGGCACATTTACCCAGCACTGGGACTTGTGACAAAACCCAGACAGTGATCCTTGCTCCTGGCACGTGTCCCTTAATTCTAAGCAGGCTGGAAATCAACAATATTAGGGATTATAATTCCTGTGAACAAACCATTCCCAATGCTGGGGTTTGTATTTCACTTTGAAGGAAGATCTCACTGTTCAAATATTTATTTATTTATTTCTCACTCCCTGGGTGTGGACCTCCTTATTTGTTTTTTTGTAATTGAATGTCAGACTCTTGGGCTCTATTTTCCTGTTTACACAGGTGGAACACTGTGTGTTAACAAGAAATCTCTTCAGGGATTTTTGTGCTTTTTCAGTAAAGACAAGGCACAAAATTTATTAATCTCTCTGCTTATAAATGACCCCTCATTTGCCCAGCAGATTAATTAATGACAGTTTGAAACAAAAGTGAATTTCTGGTCCTGGCCTGTTCTCAATGCATTGTGTGCTGTGCTGTCACATATTGTTGCATTTTATCCATTATTTTCTATCCATTGCATCAATAGCAAAAAATTGCATCAATTGCAAAAAATTTGTAACCAAACCTTATCAGTTTGAGCTCCAATATTTGTACAAGAAGAAATCTTTTTTCAAAATACATACACAAACTCTTGATATTTTCAAAATCAGATGGAATTAAGGAGATTATCACTTTTCATCCCAATGGAAGGAGTGCAAATTAAACTCCTATATAATAATGAAATAGAAAGTGAAGAAAATTGATTTTGAGGTCAGTTTCTGAATTACTTATAACATTAACTCTTAATTAATCTCAGCACTTTTCCTGTTAAAAAACAGAATTCATTTTTATTTCTTTTCAAGAGATAAAGGTTTATAAACAAAATATTTTTGTTAAGTTTTCAAAATATCTGGATGCTCCAAGGTTCTTTACAAAGCATAATCATTGCAAATGTGCTTTTGAGTCAAAATACCAATTATAAGCTAATAATAAAAAATCTGTTTGTGTTATTACATATGTTTTGCATCAATTTTGTCATCCTATTGAAGCTGCAGAAGAGTTCTCCAAGTGGGACTAAAAAAACAGTCCTACATTAAAAATCTGTGAGTCTGGATATGGAAAACTGTTCACAAATGTTTCTTACTTGTTATATTACAGTGAAACCTGTAACCAACTGCAATGTCAAAATTATCTGAAATTTTAAGAAAATCAAAGCCAAGACACAACCAATCAACACCTTTCTAAAATTTAGCAGCAGTACCTACAGCTCTGTCTGTAATTCCCAGGAAAAGCTGCTGTTTTTCACAGGACTACAACCCAAATATTTGGGATAGTATCTCCTTCTATGATGCATCAAAGTGTGTTGGGATTTTTTTTTCCTTAGTTTTGAGACTTCTTGGTGTTTCATTGCTGAGTTTCCATTAGAAAGATGTATAGAACAGGTCTGGATATGCACTCCAAGTTTTCTGGAGTTTTAAAGTAAAATTAATATTTTTTCCTTCATTTTTACATGAGATTCAACTCTGACCTTTTGGAAGGACCTGTGGAAATAAAAGTGATTTAAAACAGCTTAAGTTCTACACTAATCCAGATATTCGCTTTTTCTTTTTTTAAACCTCCTTCACAACATTCTTCTTGTGGCTGTTGGTGTATACACAAAACACCATTTTCAACAGTAACTGTGATGGCAACCTTGTGGATTCTCTGCTTGAGTTAGTAAATTATAGATTTTTAATTAAAGCTTTTTTTTTAAATAAGAACTTTAATATTACAGGTCACCGATAATGAGAAACCAAAGTTACAGATAATTCCATTCACCTGAGCTTGGTTGCCCAATTTCATAAAACTAAAAGACTCTCAATATTAAAAAAAACTTATTAAAAAGTTCCTGAGAATTAGGGAATCATGAGAATTTTCATGAATCTTAGATGCTAGAAAAAACAATTTTTTGAGACACCACATAAAATGACGTATCACTTAAAGGATAAAACAGGAAACCTGAAATTCTGGTCCCCTTGGACTAAGTGTGAGCCTTACCATGGATTTCCAGTGAGTCCAAATTCACTGCTGATTATCACAGATTTTTTGCAAAAATATGACCCTAAAAGTTTGTGTTCAATCACCTCCTATCCCCAAGGAGTAGGTAAGAAACATGAGATTCTGGCATTGAAAAAAATGCAAAGAGTTGTGCCCAATTTTTGCTGAAAAGCCCCCATTTGTTTTGAGGTGAAATGGTGCACCACAGACATAAAATTTATTTGCTTCGCATCCAACCTGGCCCTGGACACTTCCCGGGATGCAGGGGCAACAACAACAGCTTCTCTGGGCAACCAGAGGAGCCCCCACATCAAGATCCATCCCCAACAAATGTCAAAATACTGATTTTACACACAGAATTGACCATTTTAAGAGTTACAGCTTCAGACGGGCGAGCAGAGCTTGTCAAACGTCAAGCTTCGCGCAGCCTGCGAGGGAAGGTTTCTGAAACACCAACAATTAGCTCAGTTTGTCCATCTCATTTAAAGTCCTGATCTTGGCTTGGAATGGCTGATGTGAGTCAATACTTTGATGGAGAGATGGCATTTGTTCAATTCAAATGACAGCCATCATGCTGACTTCTGTTCTAAAGCTCCGAGAGGTTAATTGAACAGATATGAAGGATAAGCCACTCTAAAATTGCCTCTGCTCTGCCTCAGAAGTGCTAAGCCTATGGACTTAATTTAAGGCCCATCTCTTTTGTGCATTAGACTGAATCGTATAGGAAGTTTAAAGGAGGAAATGTTAATAAAAGACAACTTAATTGTAAAATTTGCATACGGTGGGGAGTTTCAGTACAACAGAGTTTAATGGTATCCCAATCAATGAGATTCGGGCATTTCCCTACTGAAATAACAATTCCTGCTGAGCTGGAGAGCTGGGTGGTGACAAACCCTATTATTATTATTATTTTCCTATTATGATCCTCAAAACTGAAATCACAGATAATTTCATATCAATTTAGAGTGGGTCTACAATGACCCCCATCTCTATTTCAATAACAACAACTTGCAGACTTTTTGTTTCAGATGAAAATTAATTAAGGTATGCTCACTGTATGCTTCATTCTGGAGGTAATTATGAGGCACTTTGAAACTTTTTTGTAGGACATCATGCTTGGTTTTGCAAAATAGCAGCCTGCGTTGGAAAAAAAATGAACAAAGTTAAACCTGCTGTGATTTTTTTCCTCTCTGCCTGACCAAATAAAGTTAGATTTATCTCTAGATTGTAGCAGACTTGTGATAAAGACAATATAAGAAGACAGTGTAAAGTGCCTTGTCAAAGAAAAATATTGTATTAGTTGGAAAATAAGATGATTTTGCAGGGAGGGTGGCTGCAGTCCTACCCAAGATTGCTTCATGTTTACTCTGAGAGCTTCTCTGATTGATTGCATTTCAGCCCTTTTCAGTTTTAGGAAATTTCACATTACTCTTGTTTCTAACATGACAGGAAGTATATCTTTCTACCTTTCTGCAATGGTTATTATAAGCTGCACAAGTATGTATCTTTTTTTTTTTTTCCCTTTTTGTTTCACACCAGAAAGATTGTGGAGAGCTCATGCATTTTATGACAATAAAAAAATCAAAATAAAGAAATCAAAATTCTGTTTAAAAGGATTCCTTTAGCTTGCCTTACCTAGAGGACTTCTCTAATCTAGAGAAAATCATCATACAGCTTTATTCTTCAAGTAATTTCTATTTTTCATGCTCCTCAGTAAGCAATCCTGAATATTTCTGTTTCACTGACACTAAAGCCAAAGGTCTTTCTGTACATTTGTAAGTCTCAACTCAGTACTGAAGTCACTAGTCAAATGTATTCACATGTCATAACACTCCTTGTGCTGAGATTAATTGTAATTTCATTTGCCTGCTCTTAAATGGTATTTCCTCTTCCAAATTTTATACCTTCCAAAATAGCGAAATGAGAGCAAAATTGGAAAAATGAAGACAAGTGCTTTTGTTTCTTTGGTGCGGTTTGGGTTTTTTGTTTGATTGGCTTTGGTTTTTGTTTGGTGTTTGGTTCCTTCTCCTTCTTCTTCTTCTTCTTCTTCTTCTTCTTCTTCTTCTTCTTCTTCTTCTTCTTCTTCTTCTTCTTCTTCTTCTTCTTCCTCCTTATTTATTTTTTTTTTTTTATTATTATTATTTTGGTGTGAATCTTAACGCCATGGTCCACCTAGCTTTCCTGACCTGGGTACACAAGAAAGACAAATCAACCAAACAGATGAAAATTAATGCTAATCCTTGTATTTGCTGAGGTATTCCAACAGTTTTTTTCCCATTTATAATGAAAAGTCATTTTCACCCTGAAATCTCAGCAAAATATCAACAACAAATGAAAATTCTCTTGCAATGTTCATTGGCTTCCAGGAAATAGTTCATATATATTTAAATATTTATGGTTTTAGCTGTATATGCCATAGTCTTAAAAGAGAACTAGTATCCCTTAAGTCTGCTTTGGAATAACAACATACAAAATACCTGGGATTTATAAATTAAATTATCCAAACCAGGATATTCAAACTGTTTTTGTTATGCAGGCTCTTTGGTTATATCCAGCTCCACTGGAAGTCAAAATTTCTTAATCTCTCAGCAACCTTTGGAAGTCTGCTCTGAAATTTTGGGTGTCATTTTGTTTTGAATTGATACTGGCTCTGTTTTATGTCATGTTTTAGAATGTTTCTGAAGGATTTTTATTTAACACTATCACCTTAAATTGATTCAGTTACTTTGGTTTCTCATATATTGATAACAGCATCAATGATGATGACCTGTAGAATAAAAGCAGGGAAGTTTTTGAACTTTTTTTATAGCATTAGGTTTTTTGGCAACTGGCCTTTCTACAGAAGATAATTGACATTTACAACCAAAAAAGATAAAAGTAAATGGTCCAAGATAATGGTAATGAAAATGCTTAGGTAATATTTTTATATTTGTTACTAGTATTAGTTCTTAAAATATTATTCCAAGGACAGCAATTGTTAAATACAATTCATTTCCTATGTAAATGGGAAATGAGAAATTTTACAATATCATTTGCAATCAAAAAAAACAACAAAAACTCCAAAAAAATCCCAAAATCACCCAAAAAATACCAACCGAAAAAGGACTTTATCAGTCTTTCAAGTCTGCAGTAACACAGAACATCCACAATAACCTGTTTTTCACACAGGAATTTCCAAATTATTGATTATGCTTGATGAATTTATGGTTGCATCCTATGGGTTGGAATCCTCCATTGCTGAAAGAAAACCAAAGACAATTAAAAACTTTGATACCATTTTTAAAACTACATAAGAAATTGACAACCTAACATGAAGAGGAATGAACCAGCTAGATTACTTCACTGTTTTCATTGTAATTGGTCAAAATATCCTGATTTAGCATTTGGAATAACCTGTTTTTCTAAGGTCTACTGTGTCCATATTTTCATACTTTCAAAATAATGGCTTAGATGTCAAAAATAAACAAACAAACAAAAACAGACAATCAAATAAATAATCTCACTACCTTCTAAGTTACCCAGATATGTCCTTGCTTTATTCTTTTTCCTTTATTCTTTTTCAGCATGTTTAAAATTTGCTGCTCTTCTTACATGTTTGTATCCCACCACTTCATACTCCAGAAAGAGCAAAATCCCCAAATAAATGAATATGTTTCATTTTGGTGATAACTTTTTCTACTCTACCTCTGTTATGCTGATATTAAAGCAGGTTTCTATCTAGCTTTTCAATCCTGTATTCGACCATCAGTTTTATTCATGGTCTAAAAAAGCCTTAATACTGCCTATATAAAAATTTTCAGGGTATGGGGTGAGGTGAGGTAATAGGACCCTTTCTCCTGTTTTCATTTTAATTTTTTTTTAAAATTCTGTGAAGCCTCAAAAAAGCCAAGTCAGGAGCAAGGCAGAAAGAAAAACTCTTTGTATTAATGACGTCTCTGATCCTTCTTGATGCTCTAAGTTGTTGAATTAATATTATGGGAAAAGGTGCTCAAGGCAGAGAAAGAAGCAAATATTCTGCCCTAATCCCAAAAGATGCTGAACAAATTTTGGAAGAGAAATATACATGAAATGGCAATTTCTATCTGAATCTGTATAAGAGAACTGTGATGGGCAAGGTTGAAGTGTTTTTTATAACAGAAGGATTGTGAGATAGGCTGTTTTACTTTTTCCCAAAAGACAAATCCCACTTACTGCTGTTCATGATATTATCTTTCTATCTCACGTATGACTTCTGTTTAATGTAAATGTGGCAGATTCTGTTTCTCAGTTTCTGATAAAAAGAAGTATTTCCACTGGGTAGATTAAAGAGTTCTGCTATCATGTTTCAATATTACTTTCAGAGTCAAGGGACTGTGTTGGTCCTATCTGTAACCTGCTCCTTATTTAAAGAGAAATTCTGGCTGTCTGAAATCATGTTTCAGATCACTATAGCACCACAGCAACATTGATTTGCACTTCTGGGTGAAAAATAAAAGACAACATTATACAGCGTAATTATGCTGATGCCTCAGCTGAGCTCCAGCACATCTCCTGTGGGGGTTTGAGCATCAGAAGTCTGAACAAAGCTGGGTTGAAAAGTAGCGTGGCTGGTCCCTTTCATTATGAGCTCAATTCCTGATCCTTGCCTCCTGAATGCACTGAATCTAATTCAGGCTTTGGTTGACACGAGTGGTAATTGCTTGCAGAGGCTGGGGATCATGGAACCATGACAGGAGGGAAAATGTTAATCCTTAAGTACTTTCTGAGCATTCCTGTCAGTGGATGGAAAAGGGCACCTCGCCCTACTGAAGCCACAGAGATCTCTTGGGTCCTTAGCTCAGGAAAGTTTAAAAAACAAACAAATTGAGATATTTCCAGAAAAACATGAGGTCTGATTTTCTATATTATTTCTCGTGAACATTATAAATGTGGCTAAAAGTTAGGCAATGTTGCTTTTCATCCACTGCAGGAGTTAAAAAGATTCTGCTCCCTAAGGTTTTAAAAGGTCATAAAATATTGTGGTATGCCTGACTTCCCTCACCGTGTTCAAAGGACCATGCTGTATCAATATGTTCCTTCCAAGTGTCAGGTGCACAGAATTAATTTTCTCTCTGAGACCATTCATGAGACACCATTACCCCTCCATGCAATTCAGTGCATACATGGACAAGATCAAGGTAAAAATATAGAGGAAGAATTGTGCATTATTTAATCTAATTTCAGATTTAGCAGTTAAAAGACGCTCAAAAAAATTCACTTTACTTTCCTGCTAAGAGAACTTGTCAGGATCTCAAGTGACAAATGCAGTCTTATTCCACTCTGAAGTAGATAGAAGCTTACCCTTGACTCAAAATATGATGAAAAAATGTTTTCAATTTCTTTCTATTTTGCAGTAGAAGTCAGTAACTTACTGGGAGCTCCCACTAGGCATGTTTTTTCCTTTCATCAAGTCCCAGTCTTGCTGTTTTTAAAAGTATTGTACGTTTTAATACAAGAATATGAGGAATATCCAGTGCTTCTGTCTTTGTCAATAGTTGGGGAATGATTGAACAGAATCCAAGTTTTAAATCTTTTCATTTCCATTTTTCACACTGTTCTGTTAAGAACTAACCAGAGAAACATTTCATGTTCAGCCCTCAGTACTGCTTGAATACCCCCAAATCCTGAAAATGTTTATTTTAATTGGCTGTTCAGTTAAAATACTTTCAATTTTTATTTTGATTCAGTTACAAAACGATAAAAAAACCCCAGAGTAATTATGATATGGTTTGAATATTCTTTTTTGCAAGGCAGGGAATGCTGGAAATAATCAACAGTAATTTAAAGACAATTCCTTTCTGGTGAATGAAAAGTTTGAAATAATCAGAACATTCAACATGAAGAGGTGACAGAAAATATGGATGTCACTGTGTCTTTCTGAGCTGGGCTTGGGAACTTAAAGTTTTAGTGTTTCCACATTATCATGATTGTGGCAAAGGACAACCTAATTATTGAGAGTTTATTGTTTCACTTGATGCTGTCAGAACTCTTTATTTGATCTGAGAGGATACATGAAATAAAAGCTGAAATAAATTATCTAAGTGAGCAATTAAATGAAAATTCAAGAGCTATATAGGTAAAAATATCCTTGTTGATGGAATTTTCCTCTCAGTCTGTCCCAAACAAAAGAGTAATATAACTATCATAAATATATTTTGTCAAAATGTATTAGAAAAAATAGTTTCACCACCTCTGAGATGCTGAGCTTTCTGTTTATCTACTCCAAAGATCAGACTCTAATTGGAAATACTTTCTTAATGCAATTTCACTTATATTGAAAACTCTATCTATAAAATATTGAAGAGAAAAATTCTCACTCTTTTCCATTTCACATTGATGAATGAGGGTTTAGGAAACAGGCCAGAGTTTATTCACTTTATATTTTGGAAAGATCTATAAACATTTATTAATTTTAATGGGGTTTAAGTGTTGCCTTGGTTTGGAATACTTTATATTAAGAGGGAAAAAAAAGCAAAACAGTGCACATCTTCTGATCTGCCAAAAACATAATGGAATATATTATTTATCTGGTCCAAAGAAGGGTCAAAAAATGATGAGAAGAGGAAAACATGTTCAAAACCGGCTGTATTTCATCAACTCCTGTGAACACTTATCTGACAACAATAAGGATAGGAGTATTATCTCTGGACCCTGAATTCATGTGGGAAATAAGAAAATCAGGGAATTGTCAAAAGAATTTAAGTGTCATTAGTCTGAATGAGAACCCAGCTTTGAAATTATCAGAGTACACAGAAACTAAAATCACCAGGATGATCACCTGGTGAGCAGCTGCCAAAGGAATTCTGTTCAAAAAGGAAAAAAAAAAGTTATCATTAGGGACTGATTTTGGGACATTTGGTTTTCAGCATGTGCTAGTGAACTTATTTAAAAATACATCTGAAAATCTTGTTCCGGGTCAGGAATCTGTCGACAGAAGATGTGAACATGGAGAGAAGGAGTAGGAAATTATTTGAGACTGTCCTTCTTAAACAGGTCTGTTTCAACAAGGGTCCAAGCTTTAAAGAAAGCCTTGTTGCAGCCTTGTTTTCACAAAGATCTTCACTTCTGCCTGAAGAAGATGACAAAACAGATTTGACATGGATAACATGTACATTGTGACATTTATTTTCATCAGCTGGAGCTCCCACTTTTTCCCTGATATCCTAAAACACCAGTGATGCAAAACCCTGCTCTGTCTTCATCACAGGCATCAACACCCTGGAATCCTCTCCCCAGATCTGCTGCCCTTTTGCAAAGGTCACTGTGTCTAACTCCTCTGTGCCCTTGCTAGGAAGAAATCTGCTTTTATTGGCACTCTAGTATAGTGACTTGGGTACCTGGCAGAGTGGGAGAAAACAAAATATTTGATGGGAAGGGAAATGTGACCTCTTACGACGAAAACAGGCTGTGGAGTTGGAATGTGTGATGCCATAACAGGTAAAGTTATATTTTTGTGTCTCTCTCAGGGAAAATGTGAGGAACCACTCAGGGAAAACACAGTTCTTAATAAGAGAGGAAGTGGCAAACAGAAAACCAGCAAAATGTCACAGAGATCTCATGGTGACATGAGTGGGAAAGGGTGTAAATTTACAACAGAGCACCTGCTTTCACCATCCCCAGATCGCACCAGAGATGAATTCACTCTGTCACTCACACACAGGGTGAATTCCTGAGCCTCCCAGAGCTGCCAGGAGAGCTTTTTTACCTCAATTATGCCCATTGTGCTTCAAAAAAAATCTGTTTTCAGAAGGCAACACACAGGACAGGCAACATGTGAAACTGAACAATTGAAAGGAGAAGAATGGAAATCCCATGCCATTTCTGCTGGTTGTTATATTTGCTGTGATACTGCCGGGATGATTTTATGTTTCATCACAGCTCTACAACATCTTAAATATGAGACACCAAGCTCTGTGCCTTGCAATTTAACCACTAAGTTTTCTTGCACCAATAATTATTCAAACATTTCTGAATATGAGTGGTTCTGAGCTCAAATTATCACCAAAAGTCATGAGAAAACCCTAGTTGCTTCATTGAACTATTTGCACACACACATATGCTTTTTATTCATATAATAAATAACTCCTTCACAGTAATTTAGTGGCTTTTTTATTTCCATGTTATAGTTTCAGTAATTTAATCATTCATTATAGCTCTAAAACAGGATGGCCACATCTCAAGGCAAGGAGATATAGGTTTATGGCATACTAAAGGTCACTGAACAATTATTGGGGTTACTAATTGACTTTAATTTTTTATAGTTCTGTCAAAAAGTTGCATTGCATATGTGGCATGCATGCTGTATAAAAATGATTTAGTTACTGGATCACTTTCAAAAGCCTTAAAAGAAAACACTGTCTAGACAAAGAGAGGACTATAAAATGGTCCTGCAAGATTATGGTTAAAGTTTAATGACATGCTTTCTACACAGTATTGCAACTACAAGAAAAGCAAATTAATGACATTTAGGTTGCTGTCACCTGTAGTGGGAGAAGGGCTTTTTACATTTCACACTTTGTTCACTCTTTCAAGTAGTATCTCTTGAAATAAATCAGAACTGAGCCAATAAAATTTGACATCGTAACTACAGTGTGCTGCTAATAATACTAAATACATAAAATGCAAAATAAAAAAGGAAAAATGCATTCTTTTAATCTGGGAACTGCTATTGCAATTGTTTGTTTGTTTCCCATGATGATTTTGTTTAGGTTTCTATTGCAGCAGATAATAAGATGAAGTAAAAATGGTCCAGATTACAATACTGTTACTCAAATGGGATAATACTTTATTTTAAAAATTTGTTCATGTTCCTTTAGCTGGATTATTCCTACAGCACAGTACTTGTTAAATGGAATTGCTGCTTCTTAACTCTGTTTTACTTAGGTTCATGTTCTTACTTACACACACATATAGCTCCTAATTCGGGTGGGGTTCCTGATTTTAGGTACCATGAGAATGGTGCCTAATCTGTGCCTAAAAATCATGTTTTTTCACAGGCTCATTCCAACCTCTGAAGTGTGGCTCTGTCTGGACTCTGCATCAGAAGAAGAAATGCATTAAGTCTTGCTTTTTATGGCCTGAAAATCTGAAAATGTTATTAGGAAGGAAAACATGGCAGGGTTAGAGGGCAGGAGGAGCAGAAGGATGATATCCACCCCAGACTGAATGAGCCCAACACTGTCTGACATCAGCTCAACTTGAAACCCACCAAGCCATTAAACTCTCTGGTTTACCTGAACAATCTAGGCTTTATAAAAAAAGTTGTAAAGGTCTTTTTCTTGCCCTGAGGTGGTAAGGAATGTTAAGAGCTCGAATTTTTGCCTCTACAGAGTTGGATAGCAGGTTTGTGTAAAGTTTTATGGGTTTGTAGTTAATAACCTGAGCACAAGCTCATCCGCATTACAGGACTGAGCTTTCCAGAAAAACAGAGGCAAGAGGGGATTGAATCTAAAATGGATTGAAAGCTGGATGAATTAAAAGCTGAGAACTTATCAGAATAGTTTTATCTTGATCTGACCAAAAAAACCCTAACCAAACCCAACTCAATGCAACTAAACCAAACCAAATCCTGTCACTGTGATATTTTATGAAAAATCCCTTCACCAGGATTTATTCTCCTGGGAAGATTAGAGGCCCCAGAGGAAAAGAAAAACAATATTATCTGATCACTTCTCCCTGTGTTTTCCTCTTTGGAATGCAGCAGGTGTATCTTTGATTGGTTCCATGTGAATTGTTCTAACTTTATGTCCAATCCCAGTCCAGCTGTGTCGGACTCTCTGGTCTGTCATGAGTTTTTATTATTCATTCTTTTCTAGCTTTCTGATATATTATTTTCTCTCTATAGTTAGTATAGTTTTAGTATAGCATTTTTAATATAATATAATAGCATAATATAATAAATCAGCCTTCTAAGAATATGGAGTCAGTTTAATTTCTTCTCTCATCCTGGGACCCTCACAAAAAACACACGCCAACAAAATCCTTTCCAAAAAGGGCACACTACTAAATTCTCCATGTGTAAATAATACTATCCCCGAAAAATGTGTTTCACAGCATAGGAAACATGAACTAAAACTTTTTAGCACCATGGATTTCAATATTGCAGACACAATAGTTTCAGCAAATAAAACTTTGATGGAAAACCAACCTGAAAGTGAAAGTGTAAGTCAGAGGAGTCAGGATAGGATCAAAAACCAGAATGAGATCTGAAAATGAGTCAAGCCAAGGTCCTTGGTGCATGCATTGAAGGGATTAAACACTCTGCACTTTACATTATACTGGCTCGTAAATTCAGCCTTTCTGATCTGACAAACACTTCTGGGCTGTGGCTGTTCCTGGAAGTTTTACTCATGGAACACCATGAGGAAGGTTTGAAGAGCTGGCTGCATCAGGAGAGGTGAGGATGGAGTGCCAGCAGCAATGAATGATGGAAGAAGCAAGTTTGTGAGATGGGAAGTGAAAACCTGTGGATGTCTGCAGTGTGACAAATTGTGCCACTTGGCAGGAAAAACATGTGATTTTCAGGAAAGCAGATATAAATATATAGACTTGAGTAACTTTTGATGGAGCAATAACAGCTGCATTTCTAGAATGAGTGTGAATGGCTTCTCATTAAACCTAGTCCATTAGCAGTACTACAGCAATTTTTAAAATCAAATTCACATTAATCATATAACACATCACATTGTGATATGTTTGATGTGCTCTTCAATTTTTAATTTAGATTTTCAATCCATTTATCAAGGAAGACCTCAGTTAGAAGTGGGTATTTCTTTTCTGAAGTAGAAAATATTTTTTGTGAAGTAGAAGTCAGCCCTTAGAGTTTATTTGGACCTTTGTTTTGAAATTTCCTCTGGAATTTTTCTTCAACTATAAAAACAGAGTTATTGAAAAATATCAAAGTCAGACTGACATTCTATAGCAAAAATGAATCAAAAATACATGTATCAAAGTAATGCATGAATAATGAATAATTAATATTTAATGGTAGCTCTTTGGATATTGGTTTCTTGATATGGGTCTGTTTTTAAGGCTATGCTGCTATTTTCAGTTCTCAAAATTTGCTGATTAATATTTCTTGCTCGATTGAGTCAATGGTCAAAAATGTAAGCTAATAGGATCATAAGCTCTTGGATTCATTTTAAATCATGATTAATAGAAGTTATATACATGCACCAGAGAATCAATTTTTGAACTCTTAATGGATCATATCCATTTAGTCCTAACTTTGTTTTTCTCCTTCAAGGAGAAAATATATTAAAGCCACTTAGGGTCCATTCTGAATGTTTAAGTATATCTCCAAAGTGGATAAAATGCCATTTCCCTTCAGAAAGATTTGAGACAAATCATTGTGAAGCTAGATCAGGCAGATAAGCAACATTCAGAGAATTTTTTGCTCTAAGAGCATCCCACACCCTGCCTGGTTTCCTGTTCAACCTGGAGAAAGGGAATTTTCTCTGCACCACAAAAGGACAGGTCCTCTTGAGCATCCCTCCCTGCTCAGAGAAGCTTCCATGGGGTAAAGACTAGACCTGTCATGGCTCAGGGTGTGCTCAGGCAGGACTGGCTGTTCAAGCTCAGTTTCAAGGATTAGAAGGGTTGGCTCTTCTTTCCCACAGGCTGAGAAAAGAGAGTTTCTTTGTTCTTATTTGGTCAGCAGAAGCAGGGAAGTGATTGTCCCTCTGTGCTGGGCACAGCTGAGGAACATTGAGTGTCCAGTTCTGGGCCCTCACTGCAGGGAGGCACTGAGGGGCTGGAGCGTGTCCAGAGAAGGGAACAGAGCTGGGAAGGGGCTGGAGCCCCACTGTTAGCATTCAGGAACACATAATCACGGAATGATTATATGCAGGTGCTTTTATTGAAGAGCTCTGGGTGTCAGGGGTGTACAGACCCAAATCTGACTCTGAAATGGTTTTGAGCTGAATGTGTTTTATATTCTATCATTATATAACTTATATATTAATTATTAAACTAACATTGTATTGTATACATTGTTGTATTGTATACATTGATTCCATCCACGCATGGATTTCTTGTGATCCCCCTCAAACCCCGAACATAGTTTCTCATGAGTCTTGTTACAATAACAATATTCTAAATATTCAATAACAATACTCTAAGCAATAATTATATCTAATCACATCTAACAATTATATAATTTCTCATATATCGGTTACACAGGTGCAGTTTCACATGACCCAGCAAATGCAAGGCCTACCATTTCCCAGGGCCTGCCCTTCACATTTCCCCAGGCCTTATTATGCCTAACTTTCTTTCTAACTCCCCAAATTTTCTATGATTTCAAAATCTTTTACTATCACCAGGAGAGGCTGAGGGAGCTGGGAAGGGGCTGAGCCTGGAGCAAAGGAGGCTCAGGGGGCCCTTGTGGCTCTGCACAGCTCCTGCCAGGAGGGGACAGCCGGGGGGTCAGGCTGTGCTCCCAGGAACAGGGACAGGAGCAGAGGGAATGGCCTCAGGCTGGGCCAGGGCAGGCTCAGGGTGGGCACAGCAGGAATTTCCCCATGGAAAGGGGGCTCAGGAACTGCCCTGGCACTGCCCAGGGGGGGTCTGGAGTGCCCATCCCTGGAGGTGTCACCTGGAGGTGGCACTCAGAGCCCTGGGCTGGGGACAAGGTGGGGATGGGGCCCAGCTGGGACTCCATGGGCAGGGAGGCCTCTTCCAATCAGATTCTTTGATTCTATTTTCCCTTTCTTTCCAGAATCACAGAATAATTTAGACTGGAAAAGCGCTATTCTCACCTTCTCTCTATAAGAATCCTGTGCTCAGTTCTGCCAAGGACACAGTGAAAGGCACATCTTTGCGTTGACTCCCTACAGCAAAATTTTCCAGCTACACTGTAGGCCTCTTCCCTAGCGTTTTCCCATAACACTTAAAATCCAGTAAACCAAGAAGTATCTAGTTTTGTTATAATGGCAGCAAGAAAAAAAAAAAATATGATAAGCAATAGCTTGGTCTCTTTAAGATTGTTAACGTTTTCTTGAATTCACAGTTTGTTCTTGCAATCTGACAATCAGACATTTAAAAAGGCCAGAACTGGGTCTGATAAATGAAAAAATCAATAGCAGGTTTCCTGCTTTTACCCATATGAGACATTTAATTCATCTGTTTAATTCAGCTTAATTTATAACATTAATGAGGCAGTTTCTGAACGACTACAGGAAAAGTGGATGATTTGCATTTTTATTTACTTGACAAGTTACAGTCTATCCTCTTCAAATACTTTTCCCACTTGAGAATATCAACCCTTAATTACACATCTAGCTAAGAACAAAGATAAAATCACATGCAGTGGACTTATGTCTTTTAGAAATGTGGGGAGTTACCAGCACTACCACTACATAGTTTTTTGGCTGTCTCTTTATTAAAACTTACTAAATCATTCTATGAAAACTCTTTGAAAAAAAAAAAAAAGACATCAGTTAAAAATGTTACCAGGTCACCTCTAAATTATTTTTCTACTCCTTGATCCTCTTAATCAATTTCAACAATTTTAAGTCAAGTAATCACTGCTACTATTGATGATCTAAGAGTTGAGGTAAAGTTATGTACCTTTAGACACACCTTACCTTTAGAATTACCTTTCCTCTGATACTTTTCTGCCAATTGCTGCAAAATATTTAATATTTTGGCTTAATAAGCTGTGGATTAACAAGAAAATATTCCGCTCTCCTTAAATTAAAAAAAAAAAAAAAATTTCTAAATACTATTTACATAGAGAACCCACTAGATAAATATTTTTATAGTGGGATAAACTATGATTTGGAAGATAGTATTTTAAAGATAATTAGTTGCTTAAGTTATTTTTTTTTAATGTGAAAGTGGAAAAGTGGAAGTGGAAAAAATTGGCTTTGCAAATACACTGCAGTTTCTCTTATTAATTTCTGAGACAAATATATCTTAACATTTCCAGAATAAAGAAATTGTATCTTTTGCTGCTCTTTTGAGTTTAAAGAAACTTTTGGTTTTGCTCTTAAGCTGGTCTGGTTTGATCTGGTCTTTTATCAGAAGAGTAAACAAATTAGATATTTAATTAAGGAGCCTAAGCAAATACTAGCTGTTGTGGTATGTGACAATTTGAAGGCTGGTTTCACTAGGGATATCTCACCAATTGTATATTATTGTTATATTTGTGTAATCTTTTCCTTCATTTTAGTAGAAAAATTTACTTCAGGCCCCAGAACATAAGGTTAAACACTGGTTTCACTCACAGAGGCAGCAATATTTTAAGTAGTGATAATTATCTTGCCAAAAGTAGTCATCAAAGGTAAATAAAGACATTTTGCCAATAACTGAATTTACAAATCCAATTTCCTGTTAGTGGAATTTCATGGTGTTTCAGTTCAGTGTGGAATAGCAATAGTTACCTTTAGTCCCATATTTTTAATTAGGTTATTCAATCAAAATAATGCAGTTAAAATGCCAAGGGTATATCACATGCCCAGGTACATAAATTATGCAGGTTGAATTAAAAAAGCACATAAAAAAATTTCAAGATAGGTCATGTTTAGGTTTAGGAGGTTTTTTTCCATTTCTATTTAGTAAATACTAATTTCTGAGTCAATATTTGATTTTATTTTCTTATTCTACTTTAATAGTTTTCCACTCAAATGAAGGAGAAAGAGATCATTGACTTTTTTCCAATATTTTTTCCAATATTATAACTTTGAAGCATTGATTCATTTCCAATGACTTTTTAAGATTAAATTAGAGATTTTTCAATGTTTCAATAAAGAGAGAAACAAGAAAATTACTTGAAAATAAGCAAACAAACAAAATAATCCAAACCCCAAGTTACATGTCAGCTATTATATTGTTATCAGCCTTAAAGAAGGCAACTGATTTCAAAATTTCACTGTCTAATGACTCAGAAGAAAAAAAACCAAACCACTCAGGACTTTGTGACTTGGCTTTTAAGGCTTTCATTATTGATACAGAAGGTTTTTGAAAAGCCTTAAACTCTCTACTGCTCATTACTAGGTCTTAAATTTGACATGTGTGGTATGCATTACAGTGTGATTTCTCCCTATTTATAATTTGTTCACGCGACTGACGTTGGATTTCTGAACTGAGTCCAGATCCACTGTAAATGAATCTATTTATAAAAAGATAAGTTTAGCTCTCAAAGTCTGTGCAGCAGGATGTGACTGAAAAATTACATTAATGGAGTAATTAGCAGTAACATTTCTGATAATCTGTTGTGAGTTAATATCTTCTTGGCCAATAATATACAAAATAAAGCAACATAAACTCATTAATAAGAAAATAGTCTT
Source organism: Passer domesticus (assembly GCF_036417665.1). Lineage (NCBI taxonomy): Eukaryota > Metazoa > Chordata > Aves > Passeriformes > Passeridae > Passer > Passer domesticus. The sequence continues at coordinate 80,283,926 of NC_087512.1, read as the reverse complement.
TGGATTTCATATTATTTCTAAGAGTTGAAAAAATACCCCACTGGCATCTCATTCAAAAGCCAAATATCAGCTCCTAAATTTATTTAAAAGATAGAACAACATAAACATTTCCAAGAGAAACACTTTTCCAAGAGAAAGGTCTTTCACTAATTTTTTTTTTCTCCAGTAAAGATGTGTTCTAGGAAAAGGATATTATCTAAATTTTACTCAGTCCATTAATTTTGCATTTGGCTAAAGACAAAACCTATGAGAATACTTTTTTGATTTTGGAAATTTAGTGATATTAAAAATGATTGCCAACACATTTACTCTGAGATTTGTTTCATCTTATAAGAGTCAAACTTCATTTTTAATGAGTGTCTGATAGATACATGTGTGATCTCTTCCTGGGGTTTGCTAGTTTTCTTCTTGTGTTTATGAAGAAGAATGAGAAAATTAATTGAGATTCACCTTAAAATGGATATCTGAAAATTCATCTAAAATGTGGGGATGAATTTTGCTTGCCTTCTGAAAAGCATGGCTTTGGATTATCATCTCGTGTTCAAAATACAATATCTCACTATTTGGATAAAGAAAAATGTGTTTCTCTGGTTTTCATGATAAAAATGGGAAAGATTAGATGTATAGATGTATAGTCATGGGATACATTCCTTATTATCTCTCCTGACAGATGTAAAACCATTTCTTTGTTGTCTCTAGGAGATAAGTTCTAATTTGAAATTGCCTGATCACCGCTAAATTCCTCACAGGTTCCAAGAGTCACTTATTGCTACAGGGAATACCAATATCACCCCATTTTACACCATTTTTTATTACATCATAAAATTATTCTATTTTTTTAAGGTATGGCGGACCAGTACAGGGCACCAGTTTGCTGCTGAGTCACAGATACATCTTTTTTTGTAGAAGAAAGTTTTGGGGTTTAGGGTTGTGAATGCACCTTTATGTCTCTTATCTTTGGGTTTTTCTTATAGGAGTGATTTTTTTTTTTTCCTCCTATAAATTATTAAGCTGCTGTGGTCTTCTTATCTTTGCTGAAAAAAACGACAAATGTGAGATAGTTCTTCACACAGATTTTTTTGCTTGTCATTTGTTTTTTCATGTTTATCAATAAAAATCAACCTCTTAAAAGTTTATGTGGATTAAATTGTTTGAGATGTTTTAAACAAAACTGTCTAAAATTCCAACTCTCTAAGGTCTTAGTTGGCATCATATGAATGGTAAGAAAGCAATAATAGTAAAAATTATTGTCTAGACCTTGTAATGTTTTATATAACAAAGTTATATGCTTTCAAACCTAAATATACATATTTGTATGGATACATAAGTTTTGCAATGCCTTTGGAACAGGACTACTAAAGCAGGGCTTAGAGGCATATTGTTGCACCATCTAACATTGAATTTTTAAATCTGAATGTGACAGTGGCACACAGTCTCATAACTGGATATCAGTTGTTCACTCTTCCACTATGAAAAAAAAATTCAGAGCACAAGGAGAGGACAACTTTTCTGGGGGGGAAAAGACGAAATTTCAGCCATCTTTAAGGATAATTCAAATAACTACCTGAAAACTGAAATGAATAATGCTTTAAAATTATGGTTAAATCATTCTGAAAATAAAATTATCTAGAGAAATTTAAGGTTGGAAAAAATTGCAGCTTTTCCACTGCCATACTAGAAAATCAATGTGCAGTATAATTCAAAGAATAGGACTGAACATGGGTTCCTTTTCAGAGATTATTGTTTTCCTGTAGAAAACAGAATTTTCTCTGCTATTTGAAAACACAGCAGCACTGCCTCTTCCTGAAACAGAACAATAATGATGTCTGGGTGTATACATTACTGCACATTAGCAGGAGGTTGTGACACAGGGAGTGCACAAACACCATGTCTGAATAAGCAGAAAACACATTTTCAGTTTCAAATCTCTTTCTCAAGATGTTTATGTGAAAAAAAAAAAAAAGGACTCAGAATAGGGAAAAAAATCACAGACATTTCTGTTTGAATTTGAAGACAAAAACTGGAACAGTCAGTAAATAACTCCATGTAGCTCTGTCTTTGGTATGCAAAATTTAGGTTGAGACTAATTCCCAGTAAAGTGTGGATGTGATTTTTTACATTTCCCCAGAAAAATAGTTCTTATAACTCTTAGTAATTGCGTTAAAAAATGAAAAAAAACAACCAACCAACCAACCAACCAACCAAAAAACCAAACAAACAAAACCCAAAACCACCAAAACAAAACCAAAAAATCCTATTTATTCATCTAAACTTGTTTTGCCTGGAGAAAAATTGTAAACATGTATCCAAGGCATGTAGGCTTTCACACAAGGACCATTAAAAATGATTATTGACTTTGGGTATGAATGCTGAGTTCTGGCCATTTTTTATCACCAGACTTTTTACGCCTACTGCAAAACAGGTCTTGAGGTGTGTCATCCATGTAAAAGTATATTTTATTTATAGCTTCAAAAACTAACTAGTTTCACTGCACTCAGAAAGTCTTAATACTTTCTATGACCTTTGAAAATGTGATGGTTTGCAAGCCTGAGTTAGATACATTTATGACTAATGGCCCAAAGGAGGTCATGCTCCAGATCCCTGTATGTCATTGTTGCACAATTAAAAAGAAAATCAGAAATACATGAGGAAAGTACTGTTGGGCCATTAAAAACAGTTTTCTTAACTGGAGAAACAGTAATTGTCTAAAATAATAGGAAGATATATATTTATGTATGTGAGCACAGAGAAAATGTATAAACACAGTGGAAAAAAAAAGTTGATTCCTCTGCATGTATGGAAGAGTGAAAGGCTACTGAGTTGCAATGAAACAATTTTATTTTTATTTAACAGTAAGGTCTGTTACCATAAACATCTGGGAAAATATTTTTTGAATGCAATGTACAGATAATTGTAAAGAAAGTTGCGTTGAGCCAATAATCTGCTTAGATTGTCAAAATTGTTTGCATGTATTGTGTTTCATAGGTGGTAGATATGTTGGGTTTGCTGTTTTGAAATTTCAAGTCCTTTCGCAGAAAAGAATTAATTTTTTTCCCCAGCATAGATCTAAACTGTGGCTCAGGACAACTTAAAAAATAAAAAGGTTTCAGATACTTCTTTGTGGCCAATTTTTACCAATGGAAAACCACTTCCTGTGGTTTCTGGTGTGCAAGGAGGTCTTGGGAAGCAACGTGTGTTATAATTTTCCTGTTTGATGGCAGCAGCACAGATGTGGTGCCCATGTTTCAGTTTTATGCAGGTTTTCTCCATGACCATCACCTCCTGCTCCCTCATGCAGGAGCCAAGGGCTGTGCCCTGGTGTCTCCCTACAATTGGTACTGCAGCTATCAGAGGATGGAAACTTCTCTTGTTTATGGAATCATGGAATGGTTTGGGTTGGAAGGGACCCCAAAGCCCACCCAGTGCCACCCAGCCATGTCAGGGACACCTTCCCCTGTGCCAGGCTGCTCCAGCCCCAGTGTCCAGCCTGGCCTTGGGCACTGCCAGGGATCCAGGGGCAGCCCCAGCTGCTCTGGGCACCCTGTGCCAGCCCTGCCCACCCTGCCAGGGAACAATTCCCATTGCCAAGATGCCAGCCAGCCCTGCCCTCTGGCCCTGGCAGCCATTCCCTGGGTGCTGTCCCTGCAGCCCTTGGCAAGTGTCTGTGTCCATCTTCCCTGCAGCCCCTGCAGGCCCTGCAAGGCCGCCCTGAGCTCAGCCCAAAGCTTCTCCTGCCCGGCTGAGCAATGGCAGCTGTGCCAGCCTTTGCTGCCAGCAGAGCTGCTCCGTGCTCTGCCCAGCCTGGAGCCTCCTCCGGCCTGGCTGCAGCAGCTCCAGCTCTGTCCAGCTCTGGATCCCTTCATCCTCTCATCCAGAGTGGATTAAGCAGCACTGTCACAGCAGGTATTTGCCATACTCTCTTTTAAATTACTACATTTCTATGGAAAAAAATCCTCAATCCATTAACACCAGAGGAGGGGGTAAAAAAGAAGTCAAAGAGGGCCAGGTCACTCAATCATCTAAACATATGCACAAAAAGACTTTTGTTTGCTGAAGGGAACAATTCAGCCGGGTTTCCAAGCCACAGAAAGCCACCTGACAACTTTAATTGTGCTGCCTGAGGTGAGAGCAATAAGTGCTAAAGCCCAAGTTGTCATCATTGTTTCTTGAGTAAAAGTTTATAACAGTTTTTTTTTTCCTTTCTTTTTTTTTCTTTTCTTGATTCCAAAAGGAAAAATGCCTCAGTTTAACCAGAAAATATTATCTGAAGACTGCAGTGTTTTCCTGCTGTTAAAATACTCAGCTGCTTTTCAAATTCTTCAATAGATGCTTTCTGCAGTTACAATTGTGAAATAATAAACACGTTTTCTGTGCTGAATCCCTTTAAGTAAATTGTTTTAAACATCAAACCATGTTACTTCACATTTGCATGCCCACATTTTTCACCCACGCCACCAAATTAAAATCTGAATTCAAACCCTGAGACCTAATAAAAAACTGGTAAAGAAATTAATTTCCAGATAATACGTTAATTAACTAAGAATAGTAAATGTAATAAATTAACCATTTCCTCAAGGTTAATTAGAGCAGGTTAATTGATTGTAAGGCCATTTACTCTGACTGCAGGGTCTCTGCTATGATTCACTTAAAAACATCCAACAACCAGCCTGACTTTCAGTAGTAGAAAATGTCCTTTCAGTCTTTGGGTTCTGCTTTATCTATTTGTAAGCAACAACTTCTCTAATTTTGCTTAATGCCTCACCTTCAATCCCAACAGATTCTGTGATATCATTAATTTCAGACTTCAGACAGTTCACTTGTTTCTCTCCTTCTGTCTCCAAGGAGCTTATTACTCATTTCTCTAAAAAGAAAATTGACAAAATGTAATATTAAAGCTTTTCCCATCAATACCCTCAGCCACCTCCTCATGTCTTGCTTTTCTGGAGCTGTTATTGCACTTCTCTTATCTTTCAACACCAATGCAGTATTTGTCATTTATGGTTTTTAAAAGATTTTCACTTACACTAATACCTTTTTGAATCATTTTATCAGTGATTTAGTTGAATCCCATAAAGTTACATCCTTTCTGCTTCTTGGCACCGAGGAAAAATATCAACCTCCTGACATTTTCTATACGCCTGAAAAGCTACAAAATCTGACCCGTAAGCAGACCAGAAATAAAATATCTTTATGGTCCTCATGTCCAAGAAAAGCCTGCTCTGATACAACACAGCTTCTCTGTAGTTCCCCCTACTTGTTACTGCTGGGTAATTAACAATATAATTTAATGCATAATGTTTTTAAACTGAAAAAGGGTAGGTTTAGGTTAGATAATGGTAAAGAATTCTTTGCAAGTTGGACAGGGCTTGGAGCAGCCTGGTCTAGAGGAAGATATCCCAGCCAGGGGCAGGGGGTGGAACAAGATGAGTTTCAAGGTCCCTTCCAACACAAACCATTACCATCCAGTAATGCACACAGATTGCCAAAATTGCTGGCATGTATTGTATCTCCAAGCTAGAATATATGTTGGGGTTGGTTTTTTGTGGGTAGGAGTTCCTTAATTTATTTTAGCATTTTGCTTAAAACCCTTAAATACAATTAAATTCACAATTCAAAATAAAATCACTCCAAACCACTCTGTGATTTCACAGTTTAGAAGTACAAGTGCATATTCATGCACCTCTTTGACTGTCCTGCAGCAGACCACCTTTTCAATTTTCTGAAGTACTGCAAAGTCTTGGAGGTACAAGAGCATGCACGAAAGTTAGATGGATACTAAAGCAACGATCTTGTATATTTTACTACTGCCATGGCTCCACACAGGGACACTCCAGGCCCTCCCTGGGCAGCTGCTCCAGGCCTCTGCCCCTCCATGGACACAAGTTCTTCCTCCTGCTGCTGCCCCTGCCTGCCCTGCCTGGGATGGCCACTGCTGCTGCTGCTGCCCCTGGCAGCCCTGAGCAGAGCCTGGCCGTGCTCTGGCAGCCCTGGCAGAGGTTTGGCTGGGTGGATGGAGGGATCCCCCCTCGGTGTTCCCTTCTGCAGCCTGCCCAGCCCAGCCCAGAGCTGCTGCAGAGCCCAAATCCTCTCTGGGGCTGCCCTGGAGCCTCTCCAGCAGCTCCTGGTCTCTCCTGAACTGTCAAGCCCAGAACTGGACTGAAGCACAACAGGATCATCAGCAAGATACAACTCTTGGTTTATCTTAGGTTTTAGTTTGATTTTCTACCCCCAAATCCTTCTAAACCTCTAGAAACCTCTTTGCTGCCTCTTTTCACCAATAACCATGTATTGAGTTTTCTAACCTTGTAAAAAATGCATCTTCTGGCAAAAGTAAAGAGCTTTCTACAATTATGTTACCATTCTCTGAAAATATCTTTCCATTGCATTTTAATCCCAAAACTCATGAAACACTAGAAGATCCAGGGTGAAGAAAACATATTTAGTTAAAAGATAACAATCAAGCTGCTTTGACTCATTTTGTGCTTTTAGTTTTAAACAAATATTTGCTTATTATTACTAAATCTGTAATGTTTTACTTTTGTGCTGCCTTCACCTCATCACTCTTAGATTCTTTGTCTGTTATCCAAAATACTGGTTAGTCATTTCAGAGGAATATCTCTTCTGAACATGAGGACTTGCCCTTGAGGAAATCCATGGAAATAAATGGATTTTCAATGGCAAGGGTTCAATCAATTCTCATGCAGCTGGCATATCTTTTTTTCACAGACAGGTGTGTGCATTTGTGTAGATATTGTAACCTTGTGCATAAATACTACACTTATCACTGATTAAAATCACCTCTCTGAATACTCCAGAACAGAAAATTTAAAGTTTAAACATTTAGTACTTTGTGAAGTCATAAACTCCTTAAGGAATTCTGCTGTAGCTCCAGCTAGTTGTTAGATGTGGTGAGCATTCCACAAATCACAGATTATGCCCTTTTTTTTTTTTTTTTTTTTTTTTTTTTTTTTTGCATTTTTTTTTGCATTTTTAGGGTAGATACATTCAATTTTCTTACACCTGTGCACTGCAGGTTCTCCTGGTTTTGGGTCTCTCAGACAAGCAGGTGACAGGTCACAAAGTTATGCAGTTCAGAGCTGTGGTCACCAAGTATTCATCAAGGACTAACTGAGGTTTACACTATTTTGCTTTGTTTAATGGATTCCTTTCAGTTTTAAAAATTTTCCCAATCTCCCCCATCTAAGGAAGACTAGGAGCTACCCTAAAGTGGATTTGTAGCCTACAACCTTTAGTTCTTCCTGCTCTGGAACGAAAGAAAATCCAACCTCAGGGTTCCAGTAAAGGCCACTTTACCTTGCCAAAGCCTTTTGTCTTTCCCACAGTAAGTCCCAACCAAAAAAGTAGACACTGATATTGCACAAGGAGCATTTTTGAGCATTTTAAGACCTGACATGGCACCTTATCAAAGCAGAAATGCTTATGCTGCTTACATTGTGCCTCATTCATAGGCTCACATCTCACATTCATAAGGTGATATATAAGGAACAAAACACAAAAATAGTGCAACCCACCTAAGTTGTGATCCCACCTAAAATTCAGCCTTGTAAACAAGGGGATAATGTGCTTTTTCATTTTGAAAGGAGGTTGTATTTGTTCTTGTACTTAATGTGATAATTTGGCCCAGTGGAACTTAAACTAAGTAAAATTTGACAGGTTTTTTTTCTTGTGTGGTTTAATAACTATAAAAAGACAACTCTTAAACAAAAAAAATTTTCTTGACGAGACAGTTGGAAGTGAGTGGACTTAAAAAATAACTTTTCATCTGTGCCTTGATGTTGTCCTCTTGTGTCACTGTATTTTGGCTCAGTAACCTTCAGCAGTTTCTTGAACTGCAATACTTTGTCACCACAGCTTATTCAGATATTTCTCTAATCTTGGTGCTGGAGTTGTGTCTTGATGGTCAGCATTGTCTGCTTTTAGTGTTACATAAACATTAAACCCAAAACCCCCAAGGATCTGCACTAAGGGCCAAAATGGCTGTTTCTCAGTAAGCAAGAGATGCAACTTGTTTTTACACACAAACAAGACTGAGTGTTTATTTTATATGCCATGATGTTATGGGTTTGAAGTCACTTGATGAAATTGGAAAACAATCTCAGTCTTAGGACAGATTGTGCTTATCAGAACCGCTGTCTCTGGGTAGCACAGATATCAAAAGGTAAGATTATACTGCTTTTGCTTTGCTTTCCTTGGTGAAAATTGTTTTACTCTCAGTCAGAAGATTCAGTGGCTCTGCTGAAGTGTAAAGGTCCTGTGTTTTATAATTTTAGGACCTCAGAAGCTCCCCAGGTGCTAATTTATCTCTGACTTCCAAGCCTCTGAGCATTCTTGTATTGCTTATGACATAACAGAGATACCACTTCACCCTGATGAATTTTTTCCTGCAGTCTTTGTCCTATTTCTCATTTGTTTCATATTCACATAAGCAGGACCCTTATGAATCTACCTTAAATGATTTTCAGGAAGATTTATACTGCTCATTTGTATTTCCATATCGCTGCTGGGACAAGGTAATTTGCCAGAGGTAAACAAAAAGGGTATGTAATAGATTGCTCCTAATTATTATGGACAAACAAAGTGTGTAAAAAGAACAGAGAAGAAATTAAAATGATGAAAGAGAGCTGGCAGAATTCATTGAAACCTACTGTTTGGGGTTTTGTTTTGTCTCAACAATAATGCTAATCTTCCATTGTGAAAATTGTAGGTGTAGGTAGATGTATACACAATAATTTTCCTATTATCTTTTTCATTATTTCAGCAGAAAGATGTCCCATTGCAAAATGATGAACATTTTTATCTCTCTTTCCTCTTGATCTTTTAAGGATAACATATAGGCTGAAAAGAAAACCATTAAGAATATTTATAATATTTTATGCCTTCCTGAACTTTTTAGGATTACCCTCTAATCAAGGACTACTGCAAAGTTAGATAATTCAAACTCAGGTCCCATTTTCTGATTCTGTATTGCATACTCTGGAATGTTTAATCTGGTTTGCATAATTGTAGAAGTACAAAAGACATTATTTTAAAATATTTTCAGTTCAGCCTGGGAAGAAGAGAGGAGTGGGGGGAAGGTATTTAAAGTTTTGAGTTGGTTTTTTGGGTTGGTTTTTTTTTTTTGGTTGTTGTTGGATTTTTTGGTTGGGTTTTTTTTTTTTTTTTTTTTTTTTTTTTTTTTTGTGGTTTGTTTTGCTTTGTTTTGTTCTGTTTTGTGGGGGTTTTTTGTGTGGTTTTTTTTTTTTTTCAATGTTATGATAATTGCTCAGGGAGTGACCTTTTCCTGCTATTACTTTAACCCACAAACCTTTGGTTGTGTTTTCTCTTGAAAAAATGAAGAGGGTACAGGTACAGCCAGGGTCAACCCACCAAAGTATGGAATACCCTTGGAACAAACTTAGTGCAATGGTTATTCCTAATTATAAAGTTTATTAGTGCTAGTGAAATAAACACCTGCTGTCCCATTCATGTTTAGCCCCAAAACAACTCTTTTTAGTAAGTTACATATGTAAAATAGAATAACAAACTGTAAGAGTAGATAATTTATATTACATTTATATTATTTATGTTTATATTATTACTTCTATATTACTTCACAATAAAGCTTGAATGTCTTGTGTTGACATGACATTTTGACATAGGCTATCTAAGGTCTTATCTGATATATAATGATATTTTCTAATTTCAGATGAAGAATTCTAGTAAATCCCTGAAGAACAAGGTGTTATCAACCTAGAACCACAGTACAGTTGGGGAAGATTTGGTCTGCAAGTCTGAAAATTAAAAGTTCATTGTTTATGACACAAAGTTTTACCTCATTTGCTTTGAAAGTTTCTGTTTTATTAGACCAGAGGTGGAGGATTCCAATAGCTAGCTACACTTTCCATGCATTAAATGTGTCTGTCCCAATACTCAGATATTTAAAATCAGATATTTAAAATACAATCAAAGTGAATCCAAATTATACAAGTACTATGGGAATCTCCCACGGATAATAAATTTATTGTAAGCAGTTTTCTCTGCTCAGTTTTCTTCGTGTGGTGGTTGATTTTCTGTAATTCTTTAGGGGCTCTGGGATGAGATTGAGGGTGGTGAAGTTGTGGTGAGTTACTGGGGTCTTTTAACAGCAAGAGCATGCACAGTGCCCAAGTTAATTCAAATAAAGGATTAAAAAATGTCCTTGTAATTGAGAGACATCACAAGCTAAAGCAGCTCATGCCTTTAAACACTGAATTATGTCTTCTGCAATGATGTAAAATCTTAATGCAGTCTAAATAACTTATTTTGTTTATTTGACTGACAATCTCTAATGCTTTCATTGATTAAATTATGGAAATTTACTGATTCTTTTAAAGACACCAGTTCATCAGGTGCCGTGAAGTTTAAAACCTGTGCCCCATTGCTTCCTATCTCCAAATACTTAATGCCTGTGTGTCTCCTGAGTGTTCCACTTTTCAGTGTTTAACAGCACATTTATTAAATAAGCTGAATTCCTTCATTAGAAAAGGACACTGCAGTGCATTTCACTCTGACTGACACAGCAGCCCCCTAGGAAAGGATTCCCACCTGCCTCTTATCACTCTGCTCATGAAATGGGCAAAAATAACCAGGCAGGACAGTCGCAGAAATCACTGAAATTCATAAAGTTCTTTATCATGATGTTACTCAAGCATTTAAAACACCATCCTGACTAGTTATTAAACGTAAGCCAAAATCTGGGAGGAAAAATAAAACTCAAAACTGATGCATACCTGAAGCAGTCTTACATAACTTTGGCTGCAGAAGTGCAGCTCCCCTAATAACCACTTGTAACGTTTAACTAAAATTTATCTGGATGCAGTGGCATACATCTTGGCAGGAGGCATCTCACTGCAGAGTTAAGCCTTGGAGTGACACATTTAATAACATCCTTCCATAAACTGGGAACAAAGCTGCTCTGGAGATGGCTCCAAAGTAGCCCTGCCAGGCTGTAATGCTGCAGGATTAAGGAGACTGATACTTGGCACAAAGCAAACTGAATAAAATAAATGTTAATCTGGGGAAAGTTTATTGTACTGATGCATTGTGAAGGTAAATCTTAATTTCTTATTTATTGATCTTTTCAGAAACTTACAGAATGCACTGCTTTTCCTGGTGTATTTTACCCCACTAGTCACAAGTTCCTGAGGCAGCATGTTGGTTTTTTGTGGGGGTCTCTGGTAGCTTGTCACTTGTCCTACACTTCAGGAGGCAAAAATGGAAGGAAAAATTCTGACCATCTGTAAAGGCAGCTGGGATTCATCAAACTCAGATCACTATGAGAGTTCAGGCTTTAATACAACACTAAAAATTATAAAAAAACCTCCCCGACCAAAACCCCACAGATTTCCACGATTAATTTTCTCTGTCCTGAAACATCAGCCTTCATCCACTTACAAAGGAAACATGCAACCCCTGCACGTTTTGTGGTTGAAAAAAAGGATTGAAAAGATTTGAAACAAGGGCAGAATGTTTTGCAGTAGGTAATATATATATACCCACTGTACAGCTATTTTCACAGTGAGACATAAAACCTGCAGAGCACTGCCAATTAGTTTTGGCTTGGCACTTTATGGGAACAGATTTAAGTAGCTCATCTCTCTCCTTAAAGCCTCACTTCACTGGCTGCTGGAACTTTGCAAGGAAGTTCCTTCCTCCTGCTCTGGTCTTGCTTTTCCTCACTGTCCTTGTACAGCGGGATGGGTGGGAGGTTCCTTTTCCAAAAAGTCTGTCAAGTGTGTTGTGTCCCTGCCCCAGGCACCAGAAGGTTTTTGGAGGGTGTCCCAAATGCAGGATCTGTAGGTGATAATCCCTTCTGAGCTGGTTCTTCTCTGAGTGATACACAACACAATTCATTAAAGAGGGTGCTTGCCATTCTCTTTGCTACTGAATCTGAAATTTATTTTCCCAGAGACGTCATCAATACCTGAGATGAACAGATCCCCAGAGCCATGGGTCTTTAATCTATACTTTCTAATCTCAGTAACAGTGCAAAGAGGATTGGATTTTGGGTTCTGGAAACATAATGGCCATGGGAGATGCTGCAAAACATTAACTTTTCCTTTAGCTGAATACTTGTACATGAAAACAGACATGAGGTTTCTTGCACAGCATTAAATTAGGCTATTAAACCATGATAAACCCTATAAATATTTGAATGTTCTTAAGATACTCCATCCAAGGAAGAAAATTAAATAATGGTTCCAGACATTGCATCCAGAGATTTGCTTCCATGCACCACGAAATTAAAACTATTGATTGTCCAAGTTGTTGCACCATGACAAAGGTCAGAATCTCACTCCTTTTAGTCTGGTTCAGCCCATTTCTTTGCAACTATTCAGTTCTGTCAACTGTTTATCAAAATAGACTTTACTGAGTTATAATAAGCAGTAGAGGGATGCCATGATTGTTTGTGGAGGTAGGGTCAGTTTGCTCTTCAGACTTTTTTAATGGTTCAACACTATTTTTAATGGGTTTTGGGGTTTTTTTTTGTTTGTTTGTTTGGGAGGTTTTTTGGTTCTTTAAGGTCTTTTGGGAGTTTTTTTGAGGGTTTTTTGTTTGGTTGGTTTTGGGTTTTTTGTGTTTTTTTTTTTTTTTGTTTTGCTTTATTTGTTTGGGTTTTTTGTGTTTTTTTGTGGTTTTTTTGTGTTTTTTTGTGGTGTTTTTTTTTTTTTTTTGTTGTTGTTGTTTTTGTTTTGGTTTGTTTTTTTTTTTTCTTTTAATACCAGTGTTTTTTGCCTCTGAATTTATATTTTGACTGTAGCAATTGTCAGGATAGTTTATTCATTGCGCTTTGAGTTGATTCTGAGGCAGGAGGAAACTGAAAAACATTCATTTATGTAGATGAATGTTTCCCAGGGGGTGCTCCTGAAACTTCGGACAAATGTGTCAGTAATCCTCCAGCCTGGCATTTTTGCCTGGCTCTGGAGTGGTGGCAAGGCTGTTCCTGCTGATGGAGTCTGTGGCTGCACCAGTGCAGACAGGACCTGTTCCCTGCTGCTTTTTGCTTTGCATCTGCTGTGCTCCCTCTGCCAAGAGGGCTCAGAACAGCTAAGGCTCGTTGAGAGAGTTAGGGGCTGAATTTATAATTTGCCATCCTTGAATTTACAATTTGCTGTCTGTGCATAACCCTTCTCCATTATTTTTCACCAGGGGCTTTTTTTTTGTGTGTTGATGGGATTTGTTTGTTTGTTTTCTTGCCTTGGTTTTTTTTTAGCATTGACTGTTTAGAGATGTGGAAGCTGGAAGTGCGGATGATGAAGTGAGCAACAACTAATTCTGCAGGTGCAATTAAGTCAAAATCAACCAATTTGAGTCTTAGTCTCAGCTTTTTAACTACAAAGTCACCTAGGCTTAATTCACAAAGACATTCTCCTCCTACTGGCAGAAGAAAACTTTTTCTGGAAGTTTTGAAGGTGTCCAGACTTTTATGGGTTAAAACATTTCTTTGTTATTTGGTTTAACTGTGGTTTTTATTTCAATGCAGTTTTCAACTCTATTGCATGGTATTTTAGGGAATTAGCTTCCACCAATAACAAAATTATTGTTTCTGGAGTTAGGATACACAGAGAAAATCCGAGTCTCAAAGGTTAAATATGAGATTGAGTAATATTAACACAGCCCTAATATGCTGTGTGAAAGGTGTGGTTCATGATTTTTAGGTTATTTTTGTCCTCATCCTATTTATTTTAAGTTTCCTTTAGTCAAAAACCAGAAATTTTCTAGGGGAAAAAAAAGAGCCAACATGATTAAAAAGTGATAAATGTGACTGGATATAGTGTTTTGGGTTTAATGTTCCCATTATGACTGATGGGAGATCAAGACTTTCAGATTTTTCTGCAGGGAATACCTAGAAAACCCAGCTGATTAGAGGCTTTTGCTAGTCCTTCTTTACAGTGGTATTTGCATAACTCCTATCTTTAAAATCCAATATTTTTCTAGTTTTTTCCTTTCCTGCACTTCTGTGGTTTTGCACTAATTTGGAACGTTATTAAAATATGAGATTTATTTAATTTGCTTCAATTTTGATATATATAAGATGCATGTAAATATTGCATGGTTGTGCTGTTAGTAACCTGTTGGTGTGAATATTTAACACCTGCTTGTAATATTCCAGTTCCCACTTATCTAATTTTTATGCTAATCATGTCAACTCTGCCACCCAGTTTCAGTGACTGACACCTAAAATTAGAATTCCTTGAGTACTCTAACTTCCAAATTTTTTTTTGCATTTCCCACTCCTTCTTCAATGGTTAGTTTCCTTTTTAGGAATAAAGGAAAAAGTGGATAGATCCAACAGAGATCTTACTTTGTAGTGTAAGACATAGATAAATTTTAAATATTTTAATTGAAAATCAAAATCACACCTTCTCTTATTCTAGGAGATCCTTTTCAGTTTCCTAACCAGATCATGAGCAACAAGGGGTTTCTCACCTCAGATCCACAAGTCCTGACCCAGCTCCTCAGCCCTTGAAGTGTAAGGCAGGGAAGGAAAACGGAGATTTTTATCCTCTCTCTCCTCTACTGAGGAAAAAAATGAGCTGATGAAATAAATCTTCTCTCCTCTGACCAAACAGGACTGCTGTGTATAAAGATGTAATTTTATTTTTGTTACATAGACTGTGAATATTTCATGTGACTGCAGCCGAGCATTTAGGACCTGGCAGATAAAAATTAAAAAACAAAAAACCCCAAAAAACTGAGAAGATTCTTTTATTCCTGTGACTATGTGTGCTTTCTGAGGTGGTCTGTGGATAAAAAAGAAAACTCATAATGTGGGGAGCAGGGAGCCTGACCCAGGCCCACATCTTCAGACTGGAGTATTTTTAAATAATTACTTGTTTTCTTCCAGGCTGCACAAAACTGCAGGTCCCTGAGAAACTTTACTGGCTGCAGCTCAGTGAGAATCCTCCTCTGAAAGAGCAGCAGGGAGCTCAGAATGGCCACAGGTTAACTCAGCAGCTCTGCTGGATCCCAGCCAGACAGCTCTGACAAAATAAAATTAAAAAAAAAAAAAAAAGAAGAAAAAAACATAAAAAGAAAGACAGCAACAAAATCTCATTTTTTTTTCCTCATTTATAAAATTACCTGAATGCTGCTGTGAGAGATCAAGCACCTCAGTGCCCAAACTGGGAGCTCCACATGCTTCCAGAATGGTAGAGCTGAAGTTTAGAAAAACCTAACAGCTAATTTTTTGAGACTGGGACAATTAGGTGCTTGCACTGGACCTTAGCCTTGAACTGAAAAAGCAATATTTGTGGAGAAAATGTACCTTCTCCCTAAATTCTAAGTGCTGCTTCAATGCTATTTTTCTGGACAGACTGTACTAGTTTTATGCCTTTTTTAAATATATATATTGATCTCTAGGTATATATAGCATATATAAAAAGAAATTGTAAATATAATATATTTATTTTTTTACATACATGTTATATTTCTTTTTTATAGTTTGGATGGTGTTGTGTCTGCTACAGATCATGAAATACACATATTTTTATCTCCCCTTCAGTAGTGTTTAAAGTACCAAACACTGGGCTTCCTATTTTATTTATAAATATTTTCAGAGTTATACACCTGTTTTCCAGAAGGTTTGTCTTTCCTATATAAGCCTTACAAAACTCAGTGAGATTTTAGATAAAGACACCTATTAAAAGTTCAGTTACCTGAGCATTTCCTCCATCTGCCCACTGAAGGCCAGTTTGCTGTGAAACTTGGACTTTTCCACTCTTCTACAAAGCTGCCTGCAGGGCAGATGGAACATTAAAAATGAAGTTTAAAAATCTCTGTAGATTTTTTTTTTTTTCTCCCAGTTGGGTTGGCCATAATGCAGCAGTCAAAACTCTCTTTTAATATTCCTACAGACACATGTTACCATCAATATGGACGATGCATTTTACATCATTAACACCATCCTGAAACCCCATTAAAGCCCACATGAGGTAGTTCCATACTGGCTTCACCAATTCCATAAGTTACAAATTATTAAGCATTTTACTATTTCCAGGCAGATCGTGATTAAGATTTCTTCAGCAATAAAATTCCTTGTAAGGGCTGGAAATTAGAACCCTTCTCTCACAAGGGTAAAGCACTGAAAATAAGAGAGCTGCAGTGCAAGGTTCCAAGAATTAAGTTAAGCATGGAAAGTTAAAAATGGAGAGCAGCACTACTTGAATACCTTTAATAAGGAGAGAAAGCTCCAAATTTCATTGCAACTAACAGTGCACTGTACAGAAAGGATTTTGAGGGCTTTGCTCTCAAAGTTTTGGGGGGATGAAGCAGAGTTTTATGTCAGCAAGGATCTTGTGTCAAAGACAGAGTGGTACTTCTGCATTTTGGAATGGAAATGTAAAATATTACTGCACCTGTGGCAGAGAATCATTTTAGTGTGTTAGATTTAATGGTGCCAGCTTTACTGCCCTGGACTATTAAGGGAATCTATAGCCTGATGGCTTATCATTCAACTTTTATTAGCTAATGGCTGATGCTCCCAAACTGTATCCATGTGAAAAAGGGAATAACTTGCTGTTTTTAAGAGTTCATGAGCTTCTGAAATCACTTTAGTGGAATGTTCTCCATATCTGATTGAATTAGTTACCAAGGCCAGAGTTTATTACCATTAATTATATCACCAGCACTCATGAAGGACACCTGTGGGTAATTCCATCATGGCTCCAAGCAGCAGCAGAATATCAATATTCTGTTTATATGTCTGATTTTCTGCTGCTGGGTATGCATGATTAATTAACCTTTGTGGCACATAATTTAATTTAATGGATTTAAAACAGGACAACTTGGGGTCATGGGGAATGAAGAGACAGCAGTTTCACAGTTCAGAGATTGTCACTAATGGAATTCAATTAATATATTAAAAATTAGTAAGTAATAGTGTGCAGCCTGCCCTGGGTGAGCAGCTTGCCCACTCTTAACACTAGAGAGGGGTCTTCTAAAAGTGATCAATAACCTCAAAAAAAACCCCAAAACTCTCTGTGCACAACAGAGGCTGTGGCTCTACCAGACACACCTGATGAATCTTGCCTCTCACCTTCACAGGTGGAAACAACACTGCATCTGCAGGTAATAACAAAGCCAGATCTTATTTAAATTATTGCATTTGCATTAAAAAAAATCCTGCTGAGTGAGCAAGTGCTAATATGTTGTGGTGGGATGGTGGTTTTTCTTTTTCTTTTTTTTTTTTTTCTAATTTGAATTTTTTTCCTAGTTTTAAATTGAAATTTATCCAGATGCACTTACATTTTTTAAATTTTTTCCTAATTTTAATTTAAAAAATAAATTCTAATTTGAAATTTAATTTTTTAAAAAATGTTCACCTCTTCCAGAGCAGAGGAGCTGATGCAGTTTGGGGGGATGGACAAAAGTGGCTGTGGCTGACAGAGGGTGCAGTGCTGTGGGTGTTCAGCTGCACAAGAATTTCCATGGGGTCAATTAACACCTGGGGCTGCTGAAGCACTGCTGGAATTTCAGGTGAACCTGCTTCAAGGAAATCATGCCAGCCAGGAGTTATAAACTGAGTCAACTCCTCTGCTTAAAGTTCTCCTTGGAAAACAGAGGAGGTGGGAAATTCTCCTTTTATAAGGGATTTGTCTGGAGGAAAATAATAATTTTATATCTGGATATTGCATTTTGTAAAGACAAAAACTTGCATAAGGATGACAGTATAAAAATATAAACATTTTTTTCCTCAGAAAAAAAAAAAATTCCTTGCTGCTGTTGTACTTTGATACATTCTCAGGCTCATCTGTTCTGGACATTTAGATATACTATGATATCTCTGTACAATTTTTTTCCTAGAGAGTGATTTTTCCAAAGCTTTAATGTGGAAACAACTTAGTGTTAGCTCCTTCAACATCTGATCAGTCAGAAGGTTGAAATCACTTGCTCTTCTGTACAAAGTTGTCATCAGAAAACAGAGTGAAAATAATTTTCTTCTTACTTTTAATTTTTTGAGTTGAAGAATGCACAATAAATGGCATTTTTTTTTCAGAGACTTAATGCAAAGAACAAATTCTTGGTGTGCTCAAACCTGCTGAAAATATCTAAGTGTACTCAAATATGTTCTAATGTAGTCTATAAGTATACTCAGATTTAAGCTTATAGAAATCTGACAAGAATACTACTGCAAATTACACAGATTAAAACACCTTAGTGTTTATTTTTCAGTTTGAAATTAGCTGAGTTCTCTTCTTCCCACCCATACCCTTAACATCCTTCCTTTTTCAGGTTAAGGATAAGTAATTCTTTAAGTCGTAGAGTAACATTTCTGCCTTGGAACTCTTTAGGCACCAGTGGTGAGCAATTATCTTTTTCTGCTGGTTCCATCAGAAAATTCTAGTGGCTGAACAGGTACAGAAGCATTACATCAAATGAAAATCTTTCCATAACATGGTCTTACAAATTGCTGTGGACCAAGAAAGGATTTTTCTCTGCCAAACATCACTTGTAAAGCCACAACACTTGCTATGGACTTGTCCTAATAGATTTTTTTTTTTTTAAATAAAAAAGTTCCCCAAAATTCCTCTGTCTAAGAGCAGCAGTGTCTTGTCTTCCCTAATGGGCCATGAGCAGCACTTTAAATTCTTTAAAATATTTCAGAAATTGTGCTGGGGATGCATATTTCTTCAGAGAACACAGTTTGAACAGGCTTCAGGAATGAGAAAATCCTTTTCTTACTGGGTTAATAATGATGGTGATCATGAGCTGTTTTGGTTTTTTTTTTAAATGCCTTAGCTGCCTTTTGATGATCTTCCAAAGATGGTAAATATTCTGTGTTTTGCATTGCTTCATCATTTTTCAGTGAAATTTAATTTAAGTATTGTACTTTCCGAAGAAAAAATATTCAAAGGAAAAATTACAAAACCAGAAAATCACAGCTCACAGAATTTCTAAATAAAAATAAAAGAAGTAGCATTATTCAATGTGAATTAGAGGTACTACATAATCCTTAGTTAAAAGAAAGAGTTTGTAATTTTTTTTTATTGGAAAATAACTAATATTTCTCTAAGTTTGAAAAACTCAAATTATTAAAATTATTTAAAATGTATATATTTGACAGCTTAACAGAGCATCTTCAAAACTTATTTGTCTTGTGGGACCCATTGACAAGTTGAAAAATTTGTGGCTGTTGAGAGAAAATTGAAAAAACAAAATGAAAAGCTGGTTATGTTACTGAAACCTCCAAACACCTCACTTTGGTCGGCACGAAGATCTCTTGAGCACTCTGAATCAATGTAGGACAAACCCACCAAATCAAAATGCCTAAAAATTTTAAGTCCTCTGATTTAGCTATTTCAGGCCATGAAATTCATCATAACTTTTAAAACAGGGAAGGGAAGGGAAGGGAAGGGAAGGGAAGGGAAGGGAAGGGAAGGGAAGGGAAGGGAAGGGAAGGGAAGGGAAGGGAAGGGAAGGGAAGGGAAGGGAAGGGAAGGGAAGGGAAGGGAAGGGAAGGGAAGGGAAGGGAAGGGAAGGGAAGGGAAGGGAAGGGAAGGGAAGGGAGCAGCAAAACATCTGCTTCAAAATTCTGTTGTGACTTGATGGAAGTGCTGTGAGGATGAGCTCAATATCAGGTTTTCCATGAGGGTTTTGTGGGGTGAAATCCCACACTCCAAGGAATTCTGGAGGCTGTGGTTTAGCAGATGCCCACTGGAATCCCTTCAGCTGTGGTTTTTTTGTGGGGGTTTGGCTGCTGGAAATTGCTGCTAAAGGAAGTATTTGACAACAAACAGCCCTTTCTGGGCTCAGATGAGAGAATTTTGGTTAAAAGAAACAGCTTTAACGTCTTTTTAAAAACGACTTTGCAGTGCTGCTGCTGACGGGCGCATTCACAGCCAAATATGGCACTGATGAAAAAATGAAATCCACTGCAAACATCAGGGAAAAACTCCCTGTGCATTCTGCTTGACCCAAAGTTTCACTTTTAACCTCAGCTGTCAACAGCAGGGAACATGAATGAGGGTGGGAATGGAAATAAATCAGGAGCTCCTCCTGTCTTATGGAAGTGCTGGGTGGAGTGATGATGGCTGCAGCCTGTTGCCAAACTTTGGGCTGTCCTGTCATCCACAGAAGCCACTCTTTGTCTCTATTTGGTGAAATTGATTAAAAAAAATACATGGAGAAAAAATATGGCTGTGTGAATATGGGCAGCAGTAGCAGGTGAGAGATCTGTGATCTGGTGTCACTTATACAGCTTTTTTTTTTTGGTCCTCCATGCATTTGAAGGAAGCCAAGGCATGAAGGATAAAAGGAGAAAGATTAAATATTTCTCAAGCTTGCCACAAAGTGAATTTAATCTGGGCACTGCAGTGGTGTGCATATATTCAAATATATGGATTTAACAAAACTAATAAAGAGACACCTCCCATTGTCTACCCGTGTTTGCTCTGCAGCTTTGTAAAATAATTTAAGACAAATTCTTATGTTATAAAACTAAAGGCAGAGTTATTTCCAATGTTCTTCTGAAATTGCAATGCTCAGAAGCTTAAATTAGTGCTGATTACACAAACCTCTCCTGTAACTGAAACTCAACACTGTGACCAATGAAGCAAATACTCTCACTAATTTACAGGTGGAAAGTAGGAAATTGAGGCATGGGAAAGAGTTAAATTTAATCAGGTGACTGTGATATCAAACTAATTTCAAAATTACCTGCTGAATTCTGCTTAAGGTCTCTGACTAGGTTTAAATAAATCATATCAATTACTTTAGCTATTACTAGCTATATAAGTAATTAGAGGAAAATACAGTACAGTGCTTTTAAAACAGTTCAACAACATTGCAGAATGGCTTTAAAACCATTTAGTTTTGTCCTGATGTTAGGTCTGTGGAACGATATAATTATATACATCTATTTAACCCTGAAGTAAAATGAAGGATCCACCACCCTCATAAGAGTTTAATTAAAAAGAGTGGAGACTTTAATTCAATGTCAACCTCTGTTAAGGGGGCTGCCTCTCCACCAGCAGAACATTCTGCTGCAGGAGAACATGGTGTCACTTGGAGCTGTCCAGAATTATTCCTGATCCCCAACCTAACAATTATTTTTTGAGCTTCAATGGCACCTGTTTTTTAAAATTTTTTTTAGTACCAAAAACATTTCAATTTTGGGGGGTTTTTTGGTTTTTATTTTTGTGGGGTTTTTTGTGTTTTTTTTTTTTTTTCTTTTTTTTGGTGGGGTTTTTTGGTGTGCTTTTTTTGTTTATTTGTTTTTTGTTGTTGTTGTTTTTTTGTTCTTGTTTTTTGTTTGGTACAATCCTCCTTCAGTAAAACTGTTTCGAAGGGGAAGGTGGATAAAAGTTTTTAGGAAAGAACACCAAACTACCCATAAACATAGGGGATAGTTCTGAATAAAATGAACCCCACATGGGGCACAGAGTGCTGGAACATGTAAACATGCTTCCAGCAGTGTTACAAATCACTAGCTTCACAAAATATTACTTCTGCTCTTTGCTGACTTTTATAACTAAAGCTGCACTTTTTTTTTTTTTTCTCTTATAAAGAAAGTTGTGTTTACTAATCTGTCCATGGCTATCTGATTTAAATGCTGGTGCATTCATTACACTAAGAGCTGCATGCAGGAACGCCCATTTTTGAGAAGTTTTATAAAATAGGTTCATCATTTAAAAGAAAATCCACACGTGTTGGAGTTCTATGCAGATGTGGCCATTTTTACATGTTTTGATAAATTGGTTTTGTGTAGGCTACATAATAATTCAGACTAGAAGACACAGGGTTCAGGATTCTTTTATTGTGAGACATCAATGGGTTTTCAATTACCTTGTAAGACCTTCTTTAGACATATGATTCCATGTCCAACCAGCAAGTGCAGCAACAGAGATAAAGAAAAAGAAATGCAAAGGATTAATAAAAAATAATTGAATAATGTATTCAATATAGTGGGGAAAGTTAAAAAACAAACAACAACAACAACAAAACAAAACAAAAAACCCAAAAAAACCCAACAACACAAAAAAACTAAACAAACAGACAAAAAAGACCAAACCAAAAAAAAACCAAAACACCCAAATAAAAAAAAAAAAAAATCCCCACCAAGATAATATTAGGAGGACACTTTCCTATACGAAAAAATATACACCCTCTGCATCCCTAAGAGAATTTTCCAAATGCTCCTGGAGCTCTGGCAGCTCCAGGGCTGTGCCCATTCCCTGGGCAGCCTGGACAGTGCCTAGCACCCTTGGGAGGATGTTTAAAAACCCCCTGAAGTCCCTCCTCAGTCATAGACTGGCCATGAGAATGTGACGAAACAACCCCATCCTCACATCAGGCTAGGGGTGTGGACAGGAGCACAATTCATCCTTCAAATGAATGCATTAAAAAGTACAAATTGGGTTAAAGTTGCACCAAAATTCATGTGGGTCAGTTAAGTTAATAAAATGCAGTGAATCAGTAATGTAATGCTGTGGCAATTAAGAAAAATTATATGGAACCTTTTGAGCAGGAAGACAGAGAATTCACTAATTGCTTGTGCTGATGTTGCATTAATTTTGATTCATATGCATTTTTGTGCTGGAATTACACTAACATCTAATAGAATAATAAAATAGAGTAGCCATTTTTTGCTCATACTCTGTAATTTTCCTTTTTCTCTGAAGCACTGGAAGTTTCTTTCAGACCTATGAGTACAGGTCCATGTTAGGGGATATAGTCTGTGGTAGGACACTACTGCTGCTGTGAATGATAAATTGATTTATTTTATGAGTCCTGTCTGCAAGTTCAGGGTCTAAATCATGTCTGAAATCTGAACTGTCTGTTAATGAAATCACTGGGAGAACCTGGTGAATGAGAGGGATACATGAGGAGGTACCCAAGACTCTTCTGACTTGAAATTAAAGACTCTTTTAGTTTGAAATGGAGGGACCAGGTTAGTGCCACATTTCCAGGAAAATAATAAAGACATCACCTTGAACCTGAATTAACCTTTTCATTTTTACCAGCCTAAGAATATTATATTTTATATTGGAAACAGTAGGCAAGTCATGTTTTTGCTGGAAGGTGAATTTAAAGGGAAAATCGGTATCAGAATAATTAGGAAAATTATCATCTTATAACCATCCTTAAATACTTTCATGATAATAACCGAGATAACTTTAGGGTATTATTAAATCAGTAATGTTACGAAGCACATGTAGGAAGCAAACAGCCCTAAGAGGATTCTTTCCAAATGAACAGATCCATTTTTATGATTGCAAGCCCGTAAAGCTTTCTTAGCTTTTTTGGTTTCCTAAAAAATTGCAACTTCAATAATTTCTATTTCGGTTTATTAGCATTCAATAAACTAATGAAGAAGGGTGGTGAACTGAAATATGTACCTGGGTCTCAGGCTTCAGCTGAAAGCAAGTACATGGAATATTTGACCATTTGGGGAATATAAAAGTCCAGCAAATTCTTGGTTCTTCTCAGTCTGAATGAGAGGTGTTTGCCTACAGTTATTTTTCCTTTCTTTCTAAACATGTGGTATATATTTTCTAAATTGCTACAGATAAGGGTTACATTTAAAATGTGTGGCATTACTTGTACCAAACTGTGGTTTGAAGAAAATGTCCTTGATAGTGTATTTCAAAAGCAATTTATTGTTAAATTTAATCTTTTTGAAAGACCTCTCAGACATTAAAAGCATTTTCTTTATCGTATAGAAATGAGTAATCTTAATTGCACTTAAAAAAGGGCCCTTGTGAAGTACTTTCAATAAGAAACTTATGAAAGCTGTACCGGTTAATGAAGTTGTTCCAATTACCCTTGGAGTTACACCACATTCAAAGAGGTGGATTTCAAATTATAAGTGAATATTGCCTGCCATGACTTGTCAGTGGTAGTCACATATTTTGTGAGGGCTCACTCACCATTGTGTTTCACTGAATGCACTTCTGTCACACCGTGCCAGGGGAGGTTCATAGGGTTTATTCCATCCTTTGAAATAATCAAAGGACTGCTCAGAAAGCCTCTGTGTGCTGCAGCACAGACGTGGATTGGAAGATGTGGCAGGGGGTGGTGTTCTGTCATCTGTCAGAGCTGGGGCAGTTCTCTCTGTTCATGGGGCAGTTTTCTTTATCTCTTCCACAGCCAATCCTCCCTCCAGGAGATCTCTGCTGTTCATGGGCCATTAATTATTAATTATATGCTGTCCATGGCCACTGAGTGTCCCTGCAGGGCTGATCAAATTCCAGCATCCCATGGGGAGATGCTCTGCCCAGGGCAGGAGCCAAGCATTCCTACCTGGATACAATCTGAGCCTGGAACAGCACAGCAGCCTCTGCGCCCTGCATTCCCACAGGAGCAGCTTTCTCCTGCCCTGCATTCCCACAGGAGCAGCTTTCTGCTGCCCTGCATTCCCACAGGAGCAGCTTTCCCCTGCCCTGCATTCCCACAGGAGCAGCTTTCTCCTGCCCTGCATTCCCACAGGAGCAGCTTTCTCCTGCCCTGCACTCCCACAGGAGCAGCTTTCTCCTGCCCCGCACTCCCACAGGAGCAGCTTTCTCCTGCCCTGCATTCCCACAGGAGCAGCAGCTTTCTCCTGCCCTGCACTCCCACAGGAGCAGCTTTCTCCTGCCCTGCATTCCCACAGGAGCAGCTTTCTGCTGCCCTGCATTCCCACAGGAGCAGCTTTCTCCTGCCCTGCATTCCCACAGGAGCAGCTTTCTCCTGCCCTGCATTCCCACAGGAGCAGCTTTCTCCTGCCCTGCATTCCCACAGGAGCAGCTTTCTCCTGCCCTGCATTCCCAGAGAAGCAGCTTTCTCCTGCCCTGCATTCCCACAGGAGCAGCTTTCTCCTGCCCTGCATTCCCAGAGGAGCAGCTTTCTCCTGCCCTGCATTCCCACAGGAGCACCTGGCCCATCTCCAGCAGCCCTGGAGCTCCAGAGGAAAACTCCCCCCGGTGCAGGATCCCTGCTCCAGCAGAAGCACAGCTGGCACTGCAGGAGGGCTGAGCCACCCTGGGATGGGACTGTGCCACCCCCTGACCCACAGGGCTCAGCTCCTGCTCTCACTCTGGCAGGGTTGTTTTGTATTACTGCATTTTTATTTTTGCTTTTCCTGGTAAAAATTGCTATTTCTATTCCCATATCTTTGCCTGAGAGCCCCTTAATTTCACAATTACAGTAATTCGGAGGGAGGCAACAACAGCAGCTCCAGGAAGGAGAACATTTCCTGTGCTGCCTCATCTGAGGTTGAACTCCTCTGGAAAGTTCAGCACTGCAATATTCTCTGAGCATTTCCTCTCCCCACCAACTACAGAGAAACATCTGAGAAGCTGTGCCCTAGCATTAGAAGAAAGGGCTGGCTTACATAAAGGTGCTGGCTTTGGATGAAATGCCAAATATATGTGCTCAGAAAACTGGGGCCAGGTACACGTTCGTGACCTTTGAATGATTCATGAAGTTCAAAAGCACTTGGGAGATCACCCAGTCTTTAAGTTAAAGCCCTAAGAGTGCTCAGAAACTTGGTTGTTTTTCATTCAATACGAGTTTAGGCATAAATATTTATTTTCTTTAGAAGGCTGTTTGGGTTTTTTTCCCTAAAACTATCTTAAGAATAATGCTTTCCTAGTTTATTCAGGGAAATCTAGTCAAGTCTTTACTAGTTCTGGAGAAATCTCTTCTTGTTAGGAATGTTTTCTCCTGATTATATCATTTGCTCACCACAACCAGCAGTGTCTGGCAACCACGTTCTGATTTGCGCATGTTGAATTTTGCTAATGAAAACGAGAAAAAATTATAAAAAAATGTTATTATTGTATTTTTTTTAAAGACAAGTGTGTAACCAGTTAAAAAACCAACCAACCAAGCAAACAAAGATATTTTTCAAAATTTGCATTAATATCACGTTGCAGATTTATAGTTACACAAATAATTTACTAAGTAGCTTGTCGTGGGAATCTGCGTGTTCAACGTTTGCTGAAATCATGTTACTTATTTCAAATGCATTTTACCATCTAAAAGGATGTCTCTATAGACTTCCTTAATTTTTTTTTGTTAGATTTGTCTCTATTCTCTACAGCTATTTTCACTTAAGAAATTTTCTTTTAGGAACAAGATGAATGCTTAGCCATGTTCTTAACAAATTTTGTCATTTAATGGAAAAGCAGTAGCAAAAAACCTTGTTCAACTGGTCTCAAAAATCTGCAAGTTAAATAAGATTTTATTTATTAAGAGTATTTTTTCCTTGTTAAAAGTCACAGTGAAGTAAGAGATTTTGAGAAAAAAACAGTTGGGCAAAGTCACTGACAGCTTCTTGTAAAAGGTTATCTATAAAATTGTAAAGAATCTGAAATTCTTTACAATTCTTTAAAATTCTTTACAATTCTTTACAATTCTCCCCATTTGAAAGGGAAAGTGCATGTATATGCTGATGCTGAGGTATCAGGGGATTAACACAGTTCCGTAAATAATTTTGGGGTTTGTTACCATTTTTTCTTTAGGTGTTCAGGATTAAATGATGCTAAAATGCATGTTGCATGCCCACACTTTGACTATTAGTCATTTAATAAGTTTATGGTTATTAGGAGAAAAAGAGATAATAGTTAATTACTTTTCCCCCATCCTCTTAGCAGTCTTCATGAAAATAAATTAGGTCTTTAAAGACCATGTTATCAAGAAGCTCTGCAGCTCTCTGATTATAAGTAGGCAAATAAAGTTCTAATTAAAAAACTCAAACAGTGTAAGACGCAACAGGTTAAAAATCTGAAAGCTTCCCCTTAATTTAAACTTTTTGTCAAGTTTCCTTAGGGTTGGAGCACTGCCTGGTTCTTCCTTTAAGAGCCCTGTTTTCTTTAAATGATATTTCTGCACAAAGCTGTGGCAATACTTGCACTTCACAGGCAACTGTTGTAAATACATTTTATTTTACTGGGTAGTTTTGCTGGCAGGTTTTGCATTTTTTTGTGGACCAGCTGTGGTAAGAAAAATGTCTCCATCATCATGAGGAACTGGAAGAAGTCATCCAGAGACTGGATCTCCTCCATGCTTGGAATTTTTCAAGATTAAACTGGGTGACACCCTAAGCAACCTTCTCTGACCTCAAACTGGGTCCTGGCCTGTGGAAAACTCAGTCACTGACAATTTTGACAATATCTATATATTGTAATTAATATTTAAAAGGGCTCTGAGGAATTATTCATTATCTATTGTGACAAATAACCATTTCCCTCATCACAAGTCCCTACCTGAATAAAATACAAAAGACAGTATGATATATTTTAAACATACTGAAACCAATTTATTTTCTTTCTATTAGTACTATGATAACCAGACTTTGGCAGTTTGCAAGATTTGCCAAAGCAATATGTGACTCTTTTTTACAGAAGAATTATCATATTAAAAGTTAAATAGGGAGCACATAGGCATAGAAAGGATGAAAAGAGAGGAAGGAATAACTTTCTTGTTAAAAAGTATTTAATTATGCAACTACTGCCTGAAAAATTGCTGTGCTTCAATTTTGTAAAGGTGTTAGCCATCATTATTTTAACATCTTGCATTAGAAATTAGTACAGGGATATTACACACCCCAAATGAAATAATATTTGGAGCCTAAATAAAGCTTTGTTATCAGAGCAGAGGGTACTACCCTGCTGTGTGTTGCTACAGCTCAGTTTATAATCAAAGAGAGTTTTAGATTAGATTAGGACACTATTTATACTTGTTAAATATCAATAAATTATTGAATAAGTAATGATGAGCTTAATAAGGGGAAACACTGAATCTAATATACCTGAATTAACATCAAATACATAAACCCCATTCATAATAGATTTTTACTTAAATAATACATCTTTATCCAAGTATTTTAAGGACTAGTACTTGAGATAATTCAGGTATTAAACATAAGTTTTTAAAAATATATTTACTCATACATATAACAGGATGTTAGTAGATATGTTATAAAATCACAACTACTTAGATTTTCAAGGTTGAGTTAAATCAGAATTTAAAGCATGATGTCAACCATTACTTGAATTTGGGTGTACAGTAAGTGTTATGTAATTTCACCAGCTTTTTAAGTGGGTCAACATTATATAAATAAAACTTGGAGCAGCATTAAATCTGAACGATGTTGAATTGAATCAGTTTCAAGTGCATTTGGTGACGAATTTGGTTCTTCCAGTTGGAAGAAATTCCTTGGATTCAAGGTGTTCCAAGCCTACCAGGTTTAATTAAATACGATGTGAGGAAAGAGTTTCAGTTGTGAATCTTTAGTTTTCTAGAAAACCTAAGCATGTCAAGCTGGGCATGTCCTTGAGCAGAGTTTTAGATCCCTGGAACTTTCAACAGAAGCAAAAACACCTTTTGTACCTAAACCAAGTGAAGTCTGCTCAAATTCCACCTGCGGACTTGAAGGAAAGTGAGACGACCTAAGTTTGTCCCTTGCCACATTCCTATTTTCTGAAAAATCCCTTCACCCAGGATTCTTCTCCTGGGAAGCTGAGAAGCCTCAGAGGAAAAGGAAAACAATTTTATCTCATTTGCTTCTCCTGTGTTTTGCTCCTTTGAAATGTGGTAGGAGATTGTTTCATTGGTTTCATGTGAATTGTTTTGACTCATTGCCCAGTCAGGGCCAAGCTGTGTTGGGACTCTGGAGAGAATAATGAGCTTTCATTATTATCTTTTTAGCCTTCTGTAAGTATCCTTTCTGTTTTCTTTAGTATGGTTAGTACAGTAGTCTTTAATATATTCTAGTATTATAAAATAATAAATTAGCCTTCTGAGAGCATGGAGTCAGATTTATCATTCCTTCCTTCATCAGGGCACCCCACAAATGCGACAGTCCACTCTGTCTAAAATTTAATAATTCAAAGGTGTGTGGCATGGAGGAGTGAGCATGTCAAATATTAGGCAAGAGAAACACCATAACTGATGAGGAGAAAGTTCTGAAAGTGACTGTCCACTTGACTTCAGATTTCTACCTTGTCCTTTGTTATTTCTTCCTCATTATTCCACATATTCCTATGAGAATTTTTGTTTATTGAATGATACACATAGAGCTTCAATGGCCATATCAATTCAGTGAGTCATCTAAATCTTTGATTCAGTATGGAAATATTTATTTTATTGTTGTTCTTTTGGTGTTAACAGAGAGAAGATATTAGATAGGGCTAAAGGTTAAAAGTTCAACTGGTGCAGTTCTGTTAAGAAGTTTTTAAAAAGCTGGAGAAATAAATTCATTTAGAACATACAAGTGATTAATTTTCCTCTTTCCCCCAGATTGCAGAGCAGAGATCACCAAAGCAGCAGATAGAGGGAGGTATTTCTACCAGTTAAATAAACAGTATTTCCCACAAATCATTTTTATGAAACCTGCAACATAGTAGCATAAAATAATCCTTTCCTTTGTATTTTGCAAAATGTGCCACATTTGGTTTCTTGTCACTAATTTGGAACATTGCAAAGGCCATGCAATTCACTTATTCCTGAAGGATATGTCTGTTTTGGTTTCTGGTTTTGTTTTAATCAGCCTCTGAATAATAAAGGTTCTCTTTTTGAAAAATGATCATTATTTGTCATTGTTATTTTCTTCTGATTAAAGTGAACATGATCTAAATATTCATGACACTCATTTGACAAAGTGCACCTAAAACCATGTTGCTCTAAGCTATGATAGATTAACTTTATTAATTGCTCAGAGGTAATTAGAATTGATAGATGTAGAAAGAGTCTCACATACTCCCTAGCAGCTATAATGGAAGAAGTGTATATATTTTTGAAGCATGATTGAACAGGAGTGAAATAAATTTAAGACTTAATCACTCTGATATTCAATCCAATACTGCCTGTTTCATATCTTGAAAAATCCTAAGAATCTCGAAATTAATTTATTGGCATTTGACAGAGAACTCTTCCTCTGCATGTGGTATTAGACTGCTTTGATTGTGGTGAACTGCAGCTGAACAGAACTATATTGTCTTTAATGTTGATAATTTAATTTCTTGTAATAATAATGTGAGTTCTACATGCCACCTGTTCCTGTATCTGGGGTACTCTGGTGCCTGTTGCTGCCAGACTGACCTTAGTAAAATTTAATTTTTTATGACAAATTTGAAATGATTTTTTTTTGCTAGAAAGAAGATTCCAGCCATTATATGTGCAATAAAGTAATGGAATGCCATGCTGTCAGCAGCTGTAATGTAGACTGAAAAAAACCTAGGTGCTTATAGATTTTTCCTGTAATATTATTGTTAAATGGTTACAATCTTAGAAAACCTTGATATATTTTGTTTTAATTTGTTTAATTTTAAATAGCCTTTGGTGTGTGTGCATGGCAAGTACTGAGTTCCACTTTTCCAGCACCTTTGGTAGTGGTCCTGATCATGAAATCCCCAGCACTTGATCTGATGACATGATCAGGGCTTTGGGAAAAAGCTACTCACTAATCTACCCCACAAAGCTAGTTTGATAGAACAGATTAACAAAATTAACCAAACAAAAACGCCAGGAAAACAAGCAAACAAACAAACCTACCTAAAACCAGAACAACAGCACCAAAACCTCCCACATTTAAAACATCAAATCTGAAGCTGCTTTCAAGGGCTTGTAAGGGCTTTCACTGCCTGAGTGTAGGTTTTAGAAAAAGTTATTTTTTAAACAGAAGGATGCAATTAAAGAAATAGAGAAATGGCAATTTTTTTTTTTTTTTTTTTTAATAGAAAAATTCTGTGCCTGGGAGGATGTTTGAAGAAAATTCTCACTTTTCTGCTCTGCCTTATTAGTTCAGCTTTCTCCTGTGTCTTGTGTGTAATACATTATTTTCTTACCTGTATCTCATGTTTTAACATCTCAGAAACCTCCAGGTTTCTTCTAATCAACTCCAGAATTTGTGTTCAGAACTGCTCTTTGGCAATCTCTTTGCTGCACTCTCTCTAAGAGGCGCTGCTTTGAAATGAAGAGAGGAAAGGAGTAAAAAAATAAGGGTACAAAATAAAAAAATGTGCTACACTATAAGTTACAAATAAGAAGATGTAGCCCATGCAGTGAAGTTTTGATTCCTTTTCCCTCCACTGAGTGTTGAAATCCAGTTTTTCCTTGTCCTTATGAGTTCCTTATGAATTGTGTTGTGTCCTGCTGCAAGATGCTGACGTTGCCTCCTCCCAAAACTCTCCTGCATTATCTACAGAATAATCCCAAGTATCTACAGAGTTATCCCAAAGAGTTTCACCAGGAATGGATCAGACTGGAGGGATTCATTCCCTGATCCTGATGGCAGCATTTTGTGTGCAATAGAACAGCTCCTCTGTTTATTAATTCAGCCAAGACCTCTCCAGAGACTTACAGAACAGCTGAGAACTTGGTTCAATACCCTTTCCTGAAATAGGCAGATTAAATTTGTTTATTCCTTTGTTTGTTTTTAATGTCCTAAAAACTTATTACATGAGATGCATTTTTTACCTAGAAAAAGTGCCTTTATTTTGGCCAGGACAAGAAGAAGTCATTCTTTCAATGTACAGTTTCTTCACATATTTTCAAAATACATTTCTATATCATGAACTTTGCACATTCATATGACAGAGTGTTTATCACTTTCATCAAGCAGTTATTTGTGCTGACTGGAAATTATGGGGTCTGGCAAAGAGAAAAAATGATGATAGAGTGTAACTAAAACTGAAATGATTGTTCTGAAATTAACACAATGTGTTATGCTCTGAGATTAACAATTCTTTTTAGAGAAATATTTATTCAGGAAAGGAAACCATTGTTTCATAGATGGATCTGTTTGTTGAAAGAATTCTGGAACCCTGTCTCCTTCAGAAAGATGGGGTTGTCTTTGTTGCATCCCAGTCCTACATGGAGGGGAGCACAGAAGATTCATAGATGCCCATGGACAAAAAAAAAGAACAGCAAAGGCCAAAAAGGCTCCAGTCAAACCTGACAAAAGTCACAAACTTTATGATAAAACTAGACAGTTGGCATGGAGATTCCTGTAGAATTTCCCCTCTATGAAAACTAGAATAGAATAAAAATAAATATGGCAGATAGTGAAAAATGAAAGGGAGATGAAATAGGGGAGGAAAGGGGATCTCCAGTCCCATGTCCAGCAAGGATCCAGCTGACAGCAGCTCCAGGGTTCTGGAGTTCTTCTCACAGGTAAATTTCCCCCTCCCTGGGATTGGGATTCTTGCACTTCATGTGACTCATGAAAAGGAGTTAGCATTGCAGCCCAGTCCTCTGGGCCTTTCTGGAAACAGGTCAGGGGGTTTGAGGGTCTTTCACATATTCAATTTGGGAATAAATTTTATATAATCAATGTCTAGATCCCTCACCAGAAATCCCTTCCCCAGGGAGGGAATCCTTTGTGTTTGATAACAGATTATGGGTCATGTGATCTCTTCTCATGGAGAGTTTCCAAAAAGGGTCTGGGGCAATTTTGGGATCTCTGTGGGAACTGCACAGGAAAATGGACATCAGAAAGGTGCTGTCCCACTTTTCCAGGCACGCCCAGTTTAACCTGACCACTTCCATGGCCACCAGTGCTTGAGGATCAGCAACAATTTTAATTCCTCACTGCCCAGCCTGCCACAGCCCCCCAGTCCTGCAGCACTTACTCCTGGACCTCCTGCATGTCACACATGCCAGCACCCCAGAGTGGCATTAAATTTAACAGTGGTTAGTTGGGAAAAACCTTCTGGTCATTTGACTTTCTGGCGCTTCTTGAAGGACATGCAGGGGTAGGAAACAATATATATATGTTATATATATTTTATATATATATAAATATATATCCATGAAAATAGAAAAAAAAATATATATTGTTCCATAAATACAATATATATAATATTTTATATATATTAATATATATTGCTCCATTAATATAATATAATATAATATAATATAATATAATATAATATAATATAATATAATGTATATGATATATGATATGCTATAATATAATGAATATGATATGATATGACATGATATGATATGATATGATAATTTAAATTATATTTATGGAGCAATATATACATAATTTTTTTCACATATTTTTAAATTTTTTGGAATTACTTTTGAAAAAAATAGGTTAAAACTTCATAAAAATACTATTTCTTCTCATAATTATATGTATTCTTTTCCTCAGAACTTTAGTTGTGTGTTCTGAACACTCTGAAAAAAACTCTACTGTAGGAGGTAAGATTGCCCCAGGTAATTTACAAAATGCAGGTCTTGGTTCTTCCATGTTATAGGAAAATAGGGGTGAAGCAAAGGCTCTGGATATTTTGTTGGACTTTCAAACTGACAAGATGCACGCCATGCAACAAGGTGACCTTGGCCTGCTTTCAAACAAGGACAAATATCACCAGAAAAAAATACCCAGCACATTTACATAATTCTACATATACACACAGGAATGCATTCCATGATTTTTCTACTCCAAAAAATGAAATTTACAAATTAACAACCCAGCCCACTCCCTGCCCCACCTATTGCAAATAAAGAATAGTTCATGGCAGCTGCAGTTAAATGCTAATTATTAAAGGGATAGCTTAAACAGCAGCTGAAATTGAAATATAAGTCAAAATTGCAGAAGCAGAACATACTCAAATGAACAGGGATGTTATTTAGGGAAAAACAAAATCCAACAAAACTTTGTTAAGAAAACAACCCCAAAAAAATTCTTAAAAATGGAGTCTTTAAGAGAATTTTGTTTGGGGGATTTATTATTGGTTGGTGGGGGCTTTTTTGTTTGTTTTCAGGGGTTTGTTTTGTTGGGGTTTTTTGGGTGGTTTTTTTTTTTGGTTTGTGATTTTTTGGGGTTTTTTTGGGTTTTTGGGGGGGTTTTTTTAGGTTTTTTGGTTTGGTTTGGTTTGGTTTGGTTTGGTTTGGTTTTTTGGCTTTTTTTTAGGTTTTTGGGTTTGGTTTTTGGGGTTTTTTTTGAGGTTAATTGCTCTAAATATGAGTTCCAAGTGTGATAACTAAGCTGGTGTCTACAGTTTTCTGACAAGACTTATTGCACTTATTTAAATGACTGAATCACTCAGGTTCATGGAAAGGACCTCATGAAACACATTATCCTCCTTCAGATCCTGAAATGACAAACTCACATTGTTCTTCACAATTGAAAATGGATTGGTTGATTATGAGTGATGCATTTTAGTACATTGCCACGAAGAAAACAAAACCTGAGTAATTTCTTTACAATTTGGATACACATTTTTTTCATTACTCATGGGAAGAATGTCTTCTGAGGCAGCACAGAAGGCTCCATGTAATGAAAAAACTTCTTCTGCTTGGAAGGGAACTAAATAAACTTAGACTGTAAGAAAAGCTGAACTTGATGAGAAAAAAAGGTCCATCCTCTGCCTTTAGCTAAGCTGGTAAAATGCAAAATTACAGTGTTTTTCTGATTGCCATGCTGGAAAGTTAAAGTTCTCTACTTAACTTCATAGAACTTGGATTGCTTTTGCTTCCAACTCAGAATATTCTGTGAAATCTGTGAATCTGTGATTTCCTCCTAAAGTGAGATAAGTTTGCAAGATGTATTTCTACTCTTCCCTGAAACTGAATTTCTCCCTGCAAAAATCAGGCATCACTTTGGTCAAAAGATTTTTTTCCTTCTAAATTTGTGACTGAGTGACTGAGAGACCACAAAAAATCATCTCTAATTGTCATTAATTGGTTCACCTCCATTTTCCTTTCATTTTCTGCCTCTTCCTGTGTTTGCAAATAACAGATAAGAAGACTAACAGGTACGTGCATAAAATAAATGCTAATATTATCCTCTTGAGACTGTTCACTATTCTGTATAGAAGGAAATAAAATGTGTATTTGAATCACCCCTTTTTAATGCTCTAGACAAAGCTGCTCATAGGAAAAAACCTCTAAACTTACTAATTAGCTAATTAAATATGTCCATGCTTTATTTTTTTTTTTTTAATTTAAAGTCTATGGTTGAATTTTCAGGTTGGTCCTTTCAGAAAAGATATTTCAGTTATACTTCCAAAATTTAAGGTGAAAATACTCCTTACAGCACTATATTTGCATAATATGCACATTGAAAAAGTTTCATAAACCAACAATAAACCAAGTTTCATAAGTTTCATAAACCAACCAACCAACCAACCATAAACCATTAGATGTCTATCTAACCTGACAAACCTTCAAAACAAAGATTTGGCTGAACTGGTTTACTGGTTATGGTTTTGTCGCCCAAAATTTCTTGATTTTTGGCAGGGCGGGAGGTATAATGCATTAAAGGAAGTCAATATTTTACTGTTATAATTTTAATTAGATTAGGAACCTCATTAAATAATTATAATTATTATTACTGTTACAATTGTGTTGGTGCTCCAGATTATGTGCAACTAGGATTATTATTACATTCAGTATTTCCTGCTGTCTCAGTTCTTTGATTCTTCAATTCCCCTCAAAGGTCACTGGTATCGGACAGAGGATTTTCGGGAGTGTGGTGCATTGCCACTATTCTGAGGTTTTTTGCCAAAATTGCTTGATGCTGACAGTCCTCCCTTCCCTCTTCACTGCTTTAGGTAATTTTTGTAGATATTTGATACCGCAGACTGCACCTTGCTCTTTCTTCCCTGGTTTTCCGTTCTGCTTTTCATCCACATTTGCTCCTCTCCGCGTTTTCCGTTGGCTCAGTGCTTGTTGTCCATTAAAATTGTTTTAGCTGCCTCAAAGCTGCTGCTGGGTGAGGGCTGGGACCCCAAAGATGTGCTGGGCTGGGACCCCAAAGCTGGGCTGGGCTGGGACCCCAAAGCTGCGCTGGCCGAGCCCAGAGCCCAGAGGCCTGTGCTGGGCCCAGCCCCGCGGGGGCAGCAGGGCAGGGGGGATTCTGCCCCTCTCCCCTCAGCCAGAGCCCACCTGCAGAGCTGCCCCAGCCCTGGGCCAGCCCAGCAAGGAGCTGGAGCTGCTGCAGCCAGGCCGGAGGAGGCTCCAGGCTGGGCAGAGCACGGAGCAGCTCTGCTGGCAGCAAAGGCTGGCACAGCTGCCATTGCTCAGCCGGGCAGGAGAAGCTTTGGGCTGAGCTCAGGGCGGCCTTGCAGGGCCTGCAGGGGCTGCAGGGAAGATGGACACAGACAATTGCCAAGGGCTGCAGGGACAGCACCCAGGGAATGGCTGCCAGGGCCAGAGGGCAGGGCTGGCTGGCATCTTGGCAATGGGAATTGTTCCCTGGCAGGGTGGGCAGGGCTGGCACAGGGTGCCCAGAGCAGCTGGGGCTGCCCCTGGATCCCTGGCAGTGCCCAAGGCCAGGCTGGACACTGGGGCTGGAGCAGCCCGGCACAGGGGAAGGTGTCCCTGCCATGGCTGGGGCTGGATTCTTAACATCCCTTACAAGTCAGACCTCTCCATAATTCTGTGCTTCCCTGAGCTGTATTTGACCGTAGAAGAACTATTTATTATCTTGTCATCTGGTATCAGTGCATCCCTACATTTTTAATACACCTTACACCTGTACTTCACTACACTTTGTTATTTTCAGAGACACATTGTGCTGAGCCACACAAGTGTGGATGGGTAAAGAAAAGCTGAAACAGTTTAAAGATAAAATTACAGTGGATGAATGCTCTTACTAACTAGAACAACTCCCTGCACAGCTGAGATCTGTCCAGCTACAGCTAATACACCTTTAGATATATATTGGTTCTAAGGTATGGCCTGTTATAAAAAAGCATTCAGACTATCTTTTCTGGACCATGAGATTTCAGTCACACAATCTATATAAATATTTATACATTTTCTCTCTGATTTTTCCCTAAATAATGATTCAGAGGAAGCTACATTTGAGCAAATATTTATCCAATTGGAGTCATTTGGTCTTGAGGGGAAACACAGAGGGGCAGCTCTGATCCCTGGGCTCTGAGGGAATGGCCTGAAGTTGTGCCAGGGAAGGTTTAGGCTGGATTTTAGGGAAAGATTGTTCACCCTGAGGATACTGAGCACTACCCAGGCTCCCCAGGGAATGGGCACCAGGCTGCCAGAGCTCCAGGATCCTTTTTAAAATGCTCCCAGGGCTGCACAGGAGCACAGATGATCCCCTGTGGGTCCCTTCCATCTCAGGTTGACTATTCTTTGTGCATTTTTTAATGACTTTTTCTCCCCTGGGAGGTAATTCCATTGTGCTATGAGAGACGAACCGTGCAAATCTGTCTCTTTAGGAAGGAAGTAATTAAACAAAGTAATGATTCTCAAAGAGAGGGTGCTGAATGGTGTGCTCAGATAGTTTTCAAATATTTTTTCAAAGTGAAACCATGCTAATCTGAACAGAATATGGATGTGGGATTTTAGGAAATAAGAGAAGTTTTTAAAAATAATAGAGGATTTTAGGAAATAATAGAAGTTATACATTCAAACAGTACCTTAATCTTCAGATCAAAAAGACATGAGGATGTTTGCAAGTTTTATATCTATAGTTTCTGTACAGAAATGATAAGAAATGGTGTAGATTTGTCAGAGAAATTAATCTTTGGGATAAAACACAACATCTGGGCAAGTGCCATGGGCAATATTATTTAACTTAGCAATAACCTGGAGGTTGTAAGAATCCCAAGTATTCTTGAGTTGAGGATCATCTACTGCAAAGCTGACTTGGATGTGTAATATTTCTTGCTTTATTTTTCACTGCAAGAGTAATAGATCAATTTCTGTGACAGTAAGTAAAACTCTATACTCCTGATAAAAGATGCTAGAGAATTTGTTTAAATCTTGATTCTCCCAGTAATTCTGCAGCTGCTTTACTCTGAAATGCCATGTGCAATCAACAAAGCTTATATTTATCTATGAACTCAAGTTTCATCTAATTATACACCAGCCCTTCTTGAATAGTAAAAAGGACACTGTTTCAATGCTTGAAAAGAATTGATTTATGCTTTCAATTAAAAATAATTATTGCAAACCAGCTATGATTCTGCAGGCTGTGTGTGTGTGCCCACTACAAATGAACAGATCTTTAAATGTTGCATCTTGGCTGTTTGAAATATTATGCTTTTTCCAACTACAAGAACAATCTGTTTTATAACTAAAATAACACTGATGTTTGCAGTGTGCAGAGTTTTTCTTGCTTAAATCTTAATAGCATGTAAAAATGCCAGTTCGGGAAGAATTTATTAAAGTGCAGCAGAA
Source organism: Passer domesticus (assembly GCF_036417665.1). Classification (NCBI taxonomy): domain Eukaryota; kingdom Metazoa; phylum Chordata; class Aves; order Passeriformes; family Passeridae; genus Passer; species Passer domesticus. Next base: position 80,245,802 of record NC_087512.1, on the reverse strand, counting down.
TTTTAAGTAAAATTAAATATATTGTCACTCAAAATGTTTGTGGCTCCAGTGTTTTATTGGATAAAACATCTGTCAAATTATTATAAATTTTAACATTTTAGCACATTTAGCAGATTACAAACAATTACCTCTTAATTCTTTAAATGCACTCTAATCCCTGATTTCTGGTTTGCTTGGTTTTATCTTTTTGGGTTTCTGTTTTTCATTTTTTGTCTCTTTTCTGTTTCTGTGGAAAGCCAGTCCTGACATGAATGTAGATTTCCTTAACATAGGAACCTGTCAAAAGGAAGTGTCATGCTCTGCTTTGCTATATATAATAAAAATCATTGATTCACACACTATAGACATTATTCCTGACCTTGTAGAAGATTTTCAATGTTTTCTTGGAATCCAGCATCACTGAAAAAGGAGATGGTCCTGGTTGCAGTGTTGGTGGGTGGAGTTCTAAGGATGAGGAGAGTTGGCTGTGGTTGGCTAATTTTTTTAATTTTTTTTTTTAATTTGGGGTTTTACTTATTTTTAAAAATATTAGGGTTTTCAGAAATAGTTAAAGCCAGTTTGAAGCATATAAAGTAATTCAGCTAAAAAATAAAGTTTCTTGACTATTTCTCAAGAAAGATCAAGTGAAAGAGGCAAAAAATAGCATACTTCCCATTTCTCATTATAGAAAATGTATGTGTAGGACTGAATTTACTTCCCAAGGACATTTATTTTAAACAACATCCATGACTTTATACTTGTAATTTGTGTATTTATAGTAACTTCTGTTATTGTCTGTGAAGTGCTTTCCTTTCTTTCTGTCCTGAACTTGCCCCACATCTCTTTAGTTGATTTTGGTTCCTCAGTGGATTTAGTTTTTTATGTCATCTCTTCTCCTATGCTGCAACTACCAAAGAATTAAAAACTTGAGTGTTTGGGGGATTTTTTGTGTTTGGCCTGTCAGAGTTTAAATAGAAGTAGACAGCTAAACAGTTGTCAACTTCCTTGCAATGCCTATAATATTCTTATTAAAGAACACAAAAGTTTAATCCATGGCACCACTTGATGGAAGAATTTATGGGGAACTCTACAACAATAAAATTAATCCCAAAGAGCAGTATAGGGTGAATAGAATACAGAATAGAATAACAACTACTGAAACAATTTAGGTGTACTGCTGTGGTTTTGATGTTCCCCTCTCATCATCACTCAAATTAAGGCTGTTGAATTTCACAGCCATTGCTTTAATAATTTGCTATTTACATTAGTTTTCTTCTAAAAAAGTTTTATAAAAAAAATTAATTACAGACTCCCAGAATAGGTGAGGTTGAAAAGCCCTCAGTGGATTATCTGCTCTCACCTCTCTGCTCCAGCAGAACCATCCAGAGCAGGGCTGAGCTCCTCTCTCAGCTGTGCCCCAAGTTTCTGGTTGTCTGTCTTCAGGCCAATAAGACTTGATAAAAGTGTTGATCAGATGAATATTTTCCTTCAGGTGAGTAAGATTTCTATAATTTCTAAATTCTATAATTTCTAAATTTCTAAATTAAATAATAAATTTAATACAAATCAATAACATATATTATATAATACATACAATGGTATAATACATACAATAAATTATATATACTATATTGTTATATCATTATTTATCTTACATATTATATATGATATATGATTATGTATTATATATATTATATGTTATATATACTATATGAATAGATTATATATAACAGAACATATATCATATGTTATATTATTATATTATAATATATAATATATAATAGTAGAATAACATAGTTTGTATTTTTATAAATTTTAATATAAGTTTATTAATATTAAATATAATTTAATATAATTTTAATATACATTAAATAACTAAATTTTCTGGTGCTTCAACAAAAAAATATAATATTTTATGAACACACTGTTTGCTGGCAAGGATTTGAATCCAAGGTCTTGATTTTTTGTCCTGGGGTATTGCTAATTGCAGCCAGCAAGCCAGAAAGTTTTTTGCCCTGATACATATCAGTACAGCTCAAGGCTTAGAAAATAAGGTAGAAAAACAAATTTGTGGTTTTACACTGACATATTGATGCAGCATGAATATCAAATTTAATAGAGTTTTGTAAAAACTGTAGGCCAATGTCTTTTCCTCCAAGTAGGAATTGCTTTTGGAGTAGATAAATTAGGACAACCCAGATCCTGTGCTGCTTAATTTCAAGGCTTTTCATGAAGATATTTACCAGTGGTTAAAGGAAACCCTTTTTTCTGTAGACCTATCATTATGACTGAGGAATGTCTGAATTTTTTCAATCCATAGTGAATTCTTCAGAGGAATTCTCTTAGTTTTGCCAAGTGTTTCTCCTCACAGCATCAAAAGGAGATTGGATTGACAAAGTCAGTCTTAGGTCAGTTTTGTTTCTTTATTAACATCTTTAGATGTATTGAATAGAAGAGTATGTATAGATATTTACAGTATTTATAGTGGAAGGTGCCCCTGCCCACATCAGGGGATGAAATAAAATGATCTTTAAGGTCCCTTCCAAACCAAACCATTCTGATTGATTCTGTGTGCTGCCAAAATGAATTTAAATGTTTAAAGTTCTTTTCCTGTATGCCTTCAACATTTTTTGCACCAGTTATTGTGAATTACACCCATTGGCTAGCCATTCATGAATAGTGAACATTATTGAGTGCCAACATTGAGATTATAATACTTGGTATTTATGATTTATATATATATATAATATGAATTTCCCTTTTTAATTTTTTCCCTCCTCAAATGAAAGGAAAACAGCTGTCTACTCATTACCAGAAAAACTGACAATGTGATTGCACAGAGGATGAGTGGAGACCATGAACAAAATCAGTCTGTGAAAACAGAGAGAGAAACATCATCCACCTTCAGAAAAAAACCTGAAATATATGGTTCATGCCCACTCCTGGTTTACAACAGAGGTTTTATTTTTCTGTGGGAAATGCTGAAGTATAAAACCCATCTCTGTCAGCAAGCTGGCAGCATCAGAGAGAGAAATGGAGCAGGATCTGCTGGTGTATCTGGGCTGATGGGGCAGTTTAGCACACAGAGCACCCAATTCAATCCCTGGGGAGATGGTTTAAGCAGTGTTAAACCTCTCTCCCTGCTGCACTCTCCAAAAAGATATTGCTGCTTCTGTGAGGTCTCAGGCTTTGAAGAGAGGGATCAGAAGGTGAATGACAGAATCCTGTATCTGACACTTTGATCCCTGTCTTCCTTCCTGTGTTATTAGAGTGAAATGAACAGAAAGAAACTGTTCTACAGTCAGGGTTTTGGGGTTTTTTAAGAATTGCTGGGCTGAGATAGTCAACCTTTTTTTTTTTTTTTTTTTTTTTTGCTAGTCATAACATTTTATCTGTATCAACTTAAGATGCTTTTCTTAAATCAGTACAAGAGAGGTCAATTATGGTAGAAAATGGAAAAAAAATTTCCATTTTATTTTCAATAAAGTGCAGTGGCTTGCAGAAATCAGTCCAAGCTATCTTAGAAATGAAGAGTGAACTTCCTCTGTTAAGTTTCAGTGTTTTGATTGAGCTTGGAAGACACTTCAGTTAAAGAAACCAAAACAAAACTTGGGACATTCATCATAAGCCAGAAAATAATCTTTAGAAATACTGTCTAACTTTTGTTTAAACAAAAATCCCCAGTGAGAAGTCTACAGACTCTTGATAAGATCTGGCACCATTAAAAGTTCATGGTTTTCTTCTAGTTAAACAAGAAGGTCCTATTTACAAGCAAAAACTAAACAATAAATTTAAACAATCTGCCAATGCCTAGCTTGTGGCTCTTGAAATTCTAAGAGGTGGAATCTGTAAAATGGAAGAAGATTCAGGGTGGACAAGGAAAATGTACCTGTGAGCTCAGGGAATACTGTAGGACATGACTGAGCAGAGCTTTTCCAGCAAACCTGACTTTATTTCAACACAAAGAGCATCAGTCCAGTGTGGCAGGAATGAACACAAGGCTCATTTCTAACACAGAGCACAAAAAGCAAGATAAGGAACCTCCTGTGGCATCAGCTACCTTTAGACAAGCACTTTCTCATACTAAATGTTACAACTTCCAAGCATGGAACATCTAAAAGAAGCTGTTCAGGGAAGCAGACTTGGACAGGGATTTTTTTTTCTATCATTTTTCCCATTTCCCCTATATTTAAGTATTATATTACCTTTGCCATATTGTATTAAATATGTTGTGGCCAAGTTCAACAAATGTAGCACCCTGAGAATTTTCCTTAATGCATAATTGTGGCACTGAGGTAATTTGCTCTTCACACTCACTCATTGGATTACTTAGTGCTTCTTAATGGGGTTAATGTTTTATTTCTCAGTGTTTTATTTCTTGATGTTAAATTTCTTGATGTTTTATTACCATGTCAGCAGGTGAAGAGCAGGTCATAATGCAGACATCCCTTTATTCACTTAAATATGGTAATTCCTTCTTGATAGTCTGAAAATCCTAAATGGAGGAAAAGAAATTTCTGACAAAACACACATCTAATTAGATAGAAAACACTGTGAGGTTCAACTTCTCACACTTGAAACTTATTAATAGATTTCAGAACATATTCTCTCTGGTTGACATCTGAAAGCGCTTGCTTCCTTAGTGTTGTTAAACAGCAATGTCACTAGTAAGCTCTCTCTTGTTTTTTAGACATATATATATACACATATACCCTGCAAGCTTTCTACAAGGTTTTGAATTAAATTTTTCCTGCAGTTGTCATTTTTACAGCATATTCTGATGTGTTTATGGGCATAAACAGTACTGTGTAGGAAATGATAGCTTCTTCAAACTGAAAAAATGAACTGTTTGAATTTATCCTGGTTTCAAGACTAATCAGAAACCACTAGTACTTTCCACAAGTTATATGATCCAGATGTCTTTACTCTTCTAAGACACCAGGAGAAATGAACATAATCCACTTCAAAGAACTGGCTAAAAGTGCAATGTTAATTGACTGCATGAGGCAATCAAAATATTTACTACCTCAGTGCAATCACATTTTCATAATATTTCATTTTAATGACTCTCTCTCTGTAAATAGTAGTTCTTTCTATCATTTCATTACTTCAAGTAATGGGAATGTCTGAAAGGAGAACAATTTACACTCTTATCAAACATTGAACACCCCATTCCTTAGGCAAATGTTTGCCTCCCTTTCCACTTCAGAGTTTATAGGAAAGAGAGCTGTGGGAATTCCGTTTTATGAATGAATGAAAGATTAGGGGAATCCCCTACAACAGCAAACTGTGATCACTTTTGAACTGAAAAGCTGTTTCCCTGTGGCGTAGATGTAAATATTCACTATTGATTCCCACACAAAAAAGAATTATTCTGACTTACTGAAATTATCTCATGCCACTTAGGAATTTTCTTCTCTTTCCTGTGTAGTTTCCAGCATTTCTGGAATCTTGGAGTGATGGGGTTTTTTATTAAAAGCTGTTTCTGTGCTTGAGGATGTCTTTGTGTTCCCCTCTCCTCACACCATTTTAGTGTTTGCTAGTGCAGCTAGTATTAAAGGCTCATTGCAGTTATAAGCTGGTAATTAATTGTGACCTTGAGGAACAAAATTAATGCAGCTGACAGGTGTATTTTCTGTATAGATGGAGATAAAGAGCACCTCTGCCACCCCTAGGGAGAGAGAGACACACAATCAGGGAACAGAAGAGCTCAATTCTGAGCCTGAAACAGGAGATTTCAGGATTCTTTTGCTTTTTGTAGCAAAATGAGTCCCAGAAAGAACTGCTGGAGGGGGAGGAAGGGTTGAGGGAACCTTAAGGGTGGTTTTGGGAACTGGTGACAGGAGTCAAAAAAAAAAAAGAGTTCTAGAACCCTGACCCAAAGGAACAGCCCAAAGAGCTTTAAAACAAATAGCCTCCTGATCCTTTCTATAAGATGAAACAGCTGGAAGATACATAAATCTGATATTTCTATGAATTTTAATAGCCTTTTGAAAATGCTACCGCAGGGCGTTTGCAGGCATAAAAGTAATCTCACGTTCAAGATTACTTTCAAACAATATAAATACCTGCCCAAGAAATTGTGTGTTGTTCCTGACAAGGACCAAAGATTTTTTTTTTTTCATTTTTGATGGGAGACTCTTAAAACTGTCTCAAAATTCAGATGTTGATTTAGTTTTGAGTCATTATTCGTGTGAAAGATTAACGCCGCGCTGAAGAGTTCTGCAAGCTCTTGTTTTTATAGAAAACCTTGGCTCAGCAGAAAACAAATTGGAACCTCAGTGCTCTGAAATCTCCAGTCAATGTGATAAATGTTTGAAATTTATTGACTGTGAATGCATAAGTGCCAGAAGATTGAATTTGGGGGAAATACTAAAAGGACTCCAAAATGAGTGCAGATAAAGGCAGCAGGAATTTTATTTTACACAGGCGTGCACTCATCGGTCACTTGAACTTTCCCCCCATAATATTTCTGATAACCTGAACAAACCTGAAACAACTTGAAGAATCACCTGTAGAAACTGAGGATTCAGTTGTAATGTAATCTACCAACATTGATTTATTTTCAGTATAGTATTTTTTTCTTCTCTTTTTAGAGGACAGTTACCTAGAAAACATTAGAGAAGATAATGAGGAAGGAAAGCAAGAGCAAATAACAGGGTTGGTACCTGATTTAATTATATTTTCAAAGTGCAAATGTAATTTCATAAAATATGACTTATGCATACAAATTGCTGACTTTTTTTTCCCTAAAATATTATTTTCTAAAATTCTATAAATATCTTCTCAGAGAATCACAGAATATTCTGAACTGGAAGGGAACTACCAAGATCATCCAGTTCAACTCCTGGCCCTGACAGGTCTCTTAAGATTAAACAAACCAGAAAGGAATTTCAATAGCAGCAATTTTTTTTCCCTCTAAATTTCTTGAGAAAAATTCAAAGCCCTCACCCTATCCAAAAGATGTCTAACTTATATCTGACTAGAATTTGCATTTCTCCTTTAGTAAGTGTGAACTATAAACTCAAATTCTTTTTGAAGACACAACGTTGTGTTTAACAATAAAATTGCTTATATCTAAATCTCCAGTTTAGTTGCACTCATTCAATGGGTCAGTCATTAGGGCACTGCACAGCTTCTGTATTTTCATTTTCTGTTGGATGATTCATGTCAGGGTTCACAACAGATAGGAACCTTTTTTTAATATATTTTACAACATGGGAAAAAGCTACAGTTAATTCAATTTCAGTTGTGTTGGCTTTACATTGGCTCTAGGAAAGGCAAGACTTTACAAAAAGCCCAATATATGGAACAAAAAGTGGAGCTACAGCATTTCCAAGAAGAAAGAACATTTTGCTCCTGCTTCTGCAAAATGTCATTTTCCACAAGTGCTGCCTCTTGCAATTATTGTCTCTCTGTGCACAGAAACAAAGAGTACCAAAAGGCTTTATGAAAGTATTGCATTGAAAAACATAATCTGTGTATTCCCTGTGGGTTGCAAATGGCAGTGCCTTGAGGTGCCCCTTTTTGAAATACATTTTAAAATGTCTTCTAAACCCCCTCATGTTTATCTATATTTGAGATGAACTCATACAACACATCAACAATCTTATTTATTCACATTGTAAATAAATCAGTATCTGCAGAGGACACTGCTATATAAGCAAATTGAACTGTGTGCTTCGCATCTGAAATTGCTATGGAGAGATGATCAGTGAGAAAAACAGGAATTTTATAGGTGTGCTACGCTCTAAACTTTTTGCCTCATCAATGTTTTTTAAAGTGAATTATACCCTTTAAACTCTGACACTGCCCAGCTCTGGGTGTTCTTGAACTTCCACAGACCATCCCAGAATTGTGGAATCAGTTCTGCCTCTTGTTCTGAAATGAAAAAACAAATGTGTTCAGCAGGTTGAGGGGATTTTCTGGAGTGAGTCTGGTGGAGTGTTTGCTCTATGTTTTACTCTCTGAAGAATCAAATAGAGCAGCTCTCTGTGAATTCTATATTGTCTTTTATTCCCTTTGAAAACTTTAGAGATCCTGTACATTTTCCTCCTGCTAACTGTGAAATAAAAATCAATATTGTTAATATTGTCGAATGAATACTTTTGGATATGTTTGAAACCAGAATGAGGGCATGAAAAATCTGATCTTTTAACCACCGCCCCTTGCCTAAGGAATACTCCAAAATAATGTATTGCTTCCCCTGCTGGGCATGCTGTCATGTTTTCAAAGCACATGGGATTATGCAGAACTTTTCATGTTTAAATCTCTGTTTTGGTGTAGGCTGGACTAAAACTCTGAGATACTTCTTTGTAAGTCTAATAGTTTCTTAAATAGATTTTCAAATATTGCATTTCTGTATTTTTTTTTCTTTTTTAGTACTCAGAATGGCTGTGAAGAGATCAATGAATCAACATCACAATTTATATATTAGGAGGTCATTCAATTAAAAAAACCCCAAAGTAATCTGTAGAAGAGCTTTACATCTGTGAGTATTAATACTGTGAAAAAATATATCTACTTGCAGAGGCAAAATAGACTTTGATTTCATTATATACTGGAAGATGACCTAGAAGTGAAATAAATGGAATTGTATGACTTAGTAGGTGCCAAACATTTTAAGAAATATAAAGCCTGCAGGGGGATATTTACAGAAAAGTTCTAGGAGCATTTGAAGTTCTAGTAAAAACTGAATTTGAAGATGGTTTCTGCTCTCAAGTGTAAAAATGCTTTTTAACATGGTGATATAGGGGGTTCTGTGTATAATAATAACAACAACAACAGCAACAACAATAATAATGACAACAACAACAACAAAAACTTTGGTGAATAGAGGTGTAAAACCAAATCTACATAAGGAAGTCAAAGACGTATATCCTGTTCTGCTTTTACTTACACAGACTCTTAAAAACAATCATTAAAAAGTAATTTAAAAGATCAGAATCAGACTTGCAGGTTCTAGTTAGAAATTGAGACATTAAGACTTCCATTCACTCACTACTGATGTCTCGGTACAGACATCATTAATTAGGGGATTTTTGCTAATTTTTGATAGTGAGAGTGTAACTGTGTGAATGCTGACTTGTGTCCCCATTTCAGACACTGCATTGTTTCTTTTAATTCAGATTTATCAGGGTATTCATTCAGAAAATCCTGTATTTCACCACTCCAAGGCATTGAAGAAGCTCTGCCAAGGAACCTCAGTGGTCATTTGGGGAAACTGAGGCACACCTGAGCAGGGTAGAGAGCTGGTGGAGGGATGGTTTCTGCCTGAAAAGAGTGCAGCCAGCCACAAGCACACCAAATAAACAGTGTTTTTAATCCTCTGGATTTTGATAGTGAGAAGATAAAATTAATTTCTTTGGTTTGGAAATGTATCAGGAGCTGATTAACTAAACAGTAAGACTCCTTTGCTCCCCACTGCTGCCTTCCTAAAATAAAAAATGTCTCACTGGGAGACATGGGGGAATGTGAGAATTATCCACACAGGTATCAAAGGCTTTCCTAAAATATCAGCTTTGCTTTAATTCAATGGGGAAAGATTCTAAGATTCTGTAATAAAATTAGACCAAAAAAACCAAGCAAACAAACAAAAAAAACCCCAACAACAACAACATCGACAAAAACCCAAACCAGACCAAACCAAACAAACAAAAAACCAAATAAAACTACCAAAAAACCCCTGAAACAAACAAAACCACCAAAATGCACATGGAAATTGCTTGTTTAAAATGACTTGCTGGTTAATATTTTTGAACCTATCCTAGTATTGCAATAGAATGTTTTGTTTTCCTTCTCACAGGTTCTCAAGGGTGACAACCTGACAACTGGAGAGAAACTGGGGAGGTTTTCCACCTCAGGAAAGATGCATGTGATATATTAACTTCAGAAACAGCTCCAAAAATGGATGAATTTCAATTTTTACCACACTTGAGACATAACTTAAGCCTCAAATCTGTGAGGACATCTCAAGTACAGCACCAAGAAGCTGCATAAAAACTGAGGGCCAGCATCATCTGTGCAGGTCCAGTTCTCACCATGCCCAGCTCTGCACCTAAGGGCTACTACAGGGATTTTTAAAGATGTCAACTGCTTCTTTTCCCTTTGTCATACCCAGGGTCAGGAAAGAGGAGTGTCTGTGTGTATTTGGAGGAAAGGGACCTTGCACTTAGGGAAGAGAAAGATCAGCAGGAGGACAGCGATACTGGCATGGTTAGAGATGAACACCATAGATGTTCCCCCCCTCCAAGTGAACAGATGGGACCACAATGGTCAGTAAGAGCATCACTTAAAAGACATAATTTGCAAGCTGACCCAAAAGTTGAATTTTTCTTCTTGTCATTCAAAATTTACCTTTATATCCATGGATTTTTCTAGTGCTACACAAGCCTTTTAATTTCTTTTTTTTTTTTTTTTCATATAACAAAAGTCTGCACTAGTGCTGAATTTATCAAGACTGATGGATATTTTTTCTTGAGGGAATTCCATGTGTATCAAACTGGCATAAATCCAAAGTGGTAACTTCTGTAATTGCCTTCTTTTTTTTGCAGCAAAAAGAGGACTTTTAACTTTCAATTTGTGGTTAAGATCCAGAATATTTCAGTCTGTAAACTAGTTCCTCCTTCAGAAATATATTTTAAACAACTTTATGGATACCCTCAGACAAGAAACTAAGCCAAGCTAACCTGAGCTGCTTTTGGTTACAGATGTTTTTCAGTTTGAATACAGAGAGAAAACCCATCTAAATTTAAAAAAAAAAAACAAAAAACAAAACCCAAAACACAGACAAAACAAAAAACCCAAACAAACAAACAAGCAATCACAAAAAAAACAAAAAACCAACCAAAAAAACCCCAAAAAACAACAACAAAGGAAAAAAACCCACCATGTTGCACTCATAACTTCTATTAATCTTTATTTATAAAGAAATCAGGGCAGATGCAACCTGTGGATGTGGATGGTGCAGGAAATATTAATCATATATTCTTATGGGAAGGTGTGGGATTCCCATTGCTTTGTTTTCAAATTTAGCCTGCAGACACTGATTTGAATCTTTGATCTACATATTGTTTTTCTCTTCCTGCCCACCTGAGACAGTTTGCTTACCCAGCTTGGATTGGATAAACCAGTCAGGGTGTACAAGCTTTTAAAAGCAAGGATTTTTAAATTTCCCCCTGAGTTTAAAAAAAAAGTTTTCATGACAACTCATCAGAAAGCATTTGATGAAACTAAAAGGTATTTCAAAGCTTGTTTGGTCAGTTCTGCTTCTGGCCTATGTCCCCCACAGTTTTGGGTGACCTTTCTAAAAACTCTGACAGCCAAAATTCAGTTCAAAGAGTGAACTGGTGCTGCAGTTTGACATCTCTTGCTGCAGCTGGAACACAAAATACAAAATACAATCCCTGTCTACATGGCACTTGAGAGCACACTGCAATGTGACTACACGTGAATATGAATACCAATTTCTGCCCATATTGTGAACCAAATTTTGCCATCTGGTGCAGCTATACCACTCTACTGAATAGGGGAGAGAGTCTGTATGTCAGACAAAAGAAGGAGCACTAATTAATATTCATTAACACTCACTGCTTCTTCTCCTGCATGTTGTTTGCAAATGGATTGTGAAATTCACCACTAAGAGTTGCTCACAAATATTCATTAATTTCTATGTGAAATTTTCTCTTTCATGTCTAGTGCACAAAGATGTTGCTATAAATATTCATAATTCAGGATGTGTTGACTGGTTACATAAGTCATATGATGTTACTTCTGCTTTCTTCTGGTTAATTTATGTAAATAGCAAGTACAAGACGACTGGCAAATTTTAAATGTTAAAACTAAATGTGGAGCTCAGGGATAGCATGTGGGAAATAGGTTTTTTTCTTGCAAACATGTATTGAAAGAGATAGAACAGAATTTTCAAGAGCATACATGTAATTTGGAGTACACTTCTAGGAATATCAATAGTCTATGTCTCAAGTATCCTATGGGACTTTGAAAACCAATTTGAATATTTATGGGAGGGGATATATAGTACCTGAATTTGAAAGCAAGCTTCTGATTATTTTTTCCCCCCCTGAAAAATACATCTGGAAAAAAGGCTGTGGTTAAAATTGAAGAAAAGTGGAAAGCTGTAGACACAGTTATAACTGTAGGGAAATTATTGGGGTAAATGTGGTATTCTCCAGATGGAATGTGGTGGGTTTTGGTAGCTGACAAACCACATATAAGCTGTCAGCCAAGGGAGGTAAAAGGAGGCACCAAGCATGGAAAAAACCTCTCTTCAGAGGTAACACTGACATGGACACCCTTCTCAAAGTTACTTCAGATATAATACTGACCTGGATCTCTGTCCCAAAATCACCTCCACCCCAAAATCACCCAGATGTAATGCTGACATGGATCTCTATCCCAAAATCACCCCAGATTTAATGCTGATGTGAACACCCACCCTAAAGTTACTTGACTGCAAGGTACAACCACCCCTCACTGATCATGATGCACAACTAGAGTCACTTGAGCTCCACTTAAATGTGAAAAAAACCCACATAAAAGCAAGAGACTGCTGGGACTTCTCCCCCCTTGAGAAGGGGGAGAAGTCCCAGCAGAGCTTCTGGGTTCAGTGGGCAAAATCTCAAATCTCAACCTGACCAAAACTACTACAGAACCACAGTGTAATCCCATTAAAGTTTGTCTCAAAGTGGCTCTTCCTGAGGATTAGAGCTGTCTGCCTGCTGCTCTGAACACATTTTTGCAGACAGATTCTATCACCAGCAATCCTCAAACCTTAACCTGCCATGATTTTTTATTAAGAAAGAGTGTTTTTCCATAAGCTGTCAGGGTCAGTCCTTCCCAGGCACTCTGGCAGTGGGGAACCCACTCCAATACAGGACCTCAGAAAGGTCTCTCTGTACTCTTCTAAAATAAATACAAAATAATCTCTTTAAGAAATCCAGCAAAGGCATTCAAATTCTCCATGTGCTTCCTTTAAATATTAGGGCTGAAAGCATCTGTCAGGAGAATAAAGATGTGCATATGGGTAAAGAAGAACACAGCACAGGTCTTCCCCATCCCAGGTAAGGACACCAACCTGTAGGAGGATACCAGGTAAAAGGAAGGTGAATAATTCAAGTTTTTACATTCTCTTCAATGTCCTTGAAGAAACCTTTAGTTTCAGGCACTTTCAGTCAGATTTTATTCTCATACTTTTAAAATCCATACTCCATGAAGCTTGGTTTGTTTTGGTGATGTTGGATTTTTGGTTTAGGTTTTGTGTTTTGTTTGTCTGCTTGCTTTGTTGTTGTTGTTGTTGTTGTTTTGTATTTTGCCTTTTTTTTTTTTTTTTGTGTCCAGTTCATTCATGTGATGCTCAAAAAATTTAAACCTTCTTAAATCTTTGGTTTTATCCTTCCAGATATTGACTTCTCTATTTACTGCATTGTGTAAGTTTTGGCAAAAATTTTGGCTCATGATAATTTCTCTTAGAGGATTATTACTACTTTTTAAAGCAAGCAACAACAACAAAAAAAACCCCAAAACATTTTCACATCACAAGTTATGACAGGTTTGGAAGTTATGATTCCTTTAGTTCTTCTGTATAGCTGCCAAGGTTGTTTTATTTTTGTTCTTGTCTTATTAGTTTTAGAATATTTTTATTATTGTTGTTATTATTATTATTACTATTTAAGATTACATTCCTGTTTTGAGATGACAGGTATCTGTAATCTATGTATTATTTCCCCCCTAGAGAGGCTATATAGGGCCCAGCCCACAACTTCTAGAAATAATTATGCAGAAGTACAAAGAGCGAGTGCAGAAACACATTTCTGATTGCTGCAATGGACAGGAATAGAAATATTCTTATATGCTTTGTATTCTTTATATAATTTCACTGTGAAAATAATATCTCTGGCTTGTAAAGCAATATCTAAAAGGAAACTTGTGGCAACAGAAGAAAAACAACAAAACCAAGGTGTTATGTGTTGAGATCACCAATCATCTGAAGATATTTATAAAGATAAAATCACAAGAATCAGGCAATATTTGGACAAGTGATTTTTAAAATTGCATTTGAATTTCTTGAATCTTTTCCCAACAATTAATGATGCTACCTAAGCTACATATTGTCGGTCCACTAACATATTTCCACACATATTTAAATATTTTCAATAAGAAAATGCACTAATATGCTGTTAGAAGAGTGTAGGGATCACTCTGAACAACTTATTCAATATCACTTGATGCTATGAAAGTTGGTTGTTTCATATAAGCAACTTGAAAGTTGGTTATTCCGTGCTCCAATAAAAATGACTGAAACTCAGAAAAGTATGTGAGGATTGATAGACTTATTTTTGCAAAATGTTGAGGTGGGAAGAAAATTTCACAGTGTATAAATTGTTAGTAGTAGCTCTGTATACCATAATAATGACAGAATGCTATTTGTTAAAAAAACAAACAAACAAACAAAACAAAATAAAAAAACCCCAACAACAACAAAAACAAAAAACCACCACCAAACCAAAACCAAAAAACAACCAAAGCAAAGTATTTTGAAATGTGGAAAGTGGAAGTGGGAATACTCAGGTTTTAGTAGGTACTATTTGTAGGAATATTAATGCAGGAAAAAAATACGGGGGGTAATCAAAGGCTGTGAAATGTCATTGATAAATTCAGGTGTCAGTGTTCCAGACCAAGCTTGTGAAGCTCAGCTAAAACAGATAAAAGACAAATTTAGTATTTGTTTTACCTTTGCTTATTTTACCTTGTGCTCATATTTTGTCACTGAGACTCTGAGAATTTCCCATCTGACCTAAGTATCAAAGCCTTGTCATCCCACCTGCAAAGACAAGAACAATATTTCTCAGCCTCTAGTTTTAAGTAAGTCCAAATGTTTTGGGGTTTTTTTTGTTTGGTTTTTGTTTCTGTTTGTTTGGGGTTTTTTGTTGTTGTTGTTTGTTTGGGGTTTTGGGGGTTTTTGGTTTTTGGTTTTTTTAATTTGTTTTGTTTAGTTCTGTTTGGTCTTTTTAAGTTTTATGCTGACAAGACTTTTCTGCTAATTGCTCCTTTCTATCAATATGATTATATTTTTAATTTGATGGGGTTTTTTTAAATAAATTTCCATGCATGAATACATATTAATGATCATATTACTGGGCTGGTTACAGTTTTACAAATAGCCCCAAATTAGAGCACAATGCTTGAGTAGTACTATGATAAGATTAATTCATAGTAAACACAATAAATGCTTGTTTGTCTTTCTGAAATTCTTTTTAATTTTGTTTTTGTATCCCTTTTTTCCTTGTTTCTTTTCCCAATGCAAACTGTAAGTCAAGCTACATGAAATGTTTGAATGTATGTTGAAAGAAAAATGGTACTGTTATTCCAGTGGAAATGTCCACCTTTGTCAGCAAATCAAAGAGATGAAGTAATGACTTTAAATTCTCAAACATTGCCTTGAAAAAATAGTAATAGGCTTAAGTTATAGAAAGAAATAATTTTGATTAAAAAATCAGTATGCCAGAAAACTTGCATGAACAAAGACACATACAATAATTAAAATTGTAAATTTATCAGATAAATAAAGAAATTAATTTTGGTGCAGAACTCAAAAGGTCATTGAGTTTATTTTGAGACAGAACTGTATGCCCTTATGGCATTCTTAGTAGATATATGACTAGACAGGAAATTATTTTTATTTCTTCTAAGGATGGCCACCATAAAATTTATTGTGTTAATTATGGAGAACATTGAAGAAATAATGGGGTTTTTTTCTATTTATTTGTTTAAAGAAAAATAGAAAATTCAGATGAGGAAATTCTTTCTTTTTCAGGAGAAACATTTTCCACTAGGACATTGAAGCAAACACAAGAACGGTAGGTTTTTTGCATTTCTTGAGTGACGTGCTCTGAAACAGAAAGGAAAAGGTAAATGGAGAATAGTTTTGTTCATAATTTGCTGAAGTGCCAATAACCTTTATTCCACCTTAATATCTTGCTCCACAGAGGGAGCACAACTTTGAGGACAGCAAAGAGAATTAAGAGCCAGATGCTCCTATGGCTCATGAAATTACCTGGTTCAATAAAGATTTAAAGAAATGCAAATAAACACTAAAGTTATAAGGACAACAAAACAAACTTTTTACATCTACAGCCAAACTATAAATATGGTTTAGATATTTGCGACAATTTATTAATTCAATTGTTCTCTCAGAGCAGGAACCCTCTCTGCCTGTGTGAGTTTTATTTCTGAAATCAGAAATATGCTGGTGGAATAAATGTTTTTTACATTTTACATCACATTACATCCAGACTGCAGGTTTTGATTTTGAAGTTGCAAAACTTCATTTACTGGTAGTTGCCAGTAAATAAGAGAATATCTCAATCTCTGTAGCAGAAACCAATAAAGGTTTTGTACATGTGCTGTGTTTGTTTCTTTGTTCCATGGAATATTTTTTTATTTGTTGCATTGTTTCTAAGGATCCCTACATATGAAAGTCTGTGGTATAATTGTGTTAATTGTCAGAGATTTCAGATTATAATTAGTTTATCTTAGCTGTTAAAAATTCCTTTTTTATATAAGCAATGTAAGAATAATGAATTTGTGGCATGTGTGTCTCTCTTTTGTTTGCAAAATACTGCACCCTTTTTGTCAATAGTATTTTTAATACAAGTGTTGCAGTAGCAATTATATAGATGTATCTGGCATCTTTATGAGTGAGAGTAAGAGTTCTTGAGAGTTTTAGGTACTCTGATATTGTTGCAAAATTTATAGTATTTATAGTTTTTTTACCTGATGATAAAGAGACAAGAAAATGCTAAGAGACCAGTCATGGTAATAACAAGGAAAATTCTAGAGTAAAAATTTCAATCAGACTCTGATTATCAGATCACCGAATCAGAAAATCAAGGGCGGGCAGGCTCTGCAGAGGGACCAGGACAGGCCGGAGCATGGCCGAGGCCAGCGGTGTGAGGGCCAACAAGGCCAAGTGCCAGGTCTTGCCTTGTGTCACACCAACTCCCTGAATTCCAGGGTGGGACACAGGGGCTGGGAAGCTGGGACAGAGCCCAGGGGTGCCCAGGCGGCCAAGAGCCGATGGCCCCTGGGCTGTGCCAGCCGTGGGTGGCAGCGGGAGCGGGGCAGTGCCCGGCCCTGTGCTGGCCCTGCTGAGGCCACAGCTCCAGTGCTGGGTCACCTCTGGGCCCTCACACGGGGAATGGAGGGGCTGGAGCGGGGCCAGGGAAGGGAACGGAGCTGGGAAGGGAATGGAGCCCCAGGAGAGGCTGAGGGAGCTGGGAAGGGAATGGAGCCCCAGGAGAGGCTGAGGGAGCTGGGAAGGGGCTGAGCCTGGAGCAAAGGAGGCTCAGGGGGCCCTTGTGGCTCTGCACAGCTCCTGCCAGGAGGGGACAGCCGGGGGGTCGGGCTGTGCTCCCAGGAACAGGGACAGGAGCAGAGGGAACGGCCTCAGGCTGGGCCAGGGCAGGCTCAGGGTGGGCACAGCAGGAATTTCCCCATGGAAAGGGGGCTCAGGAACTGCCCTGGCACTGCCCAGGGGGGTCTGGAGTGCCCATCCCTGGAGGTGTCACCTGGCAGTGGCACTCAGAGCCCTGGGCTGGGGACAAGGTGGGGATGGGGCCCAGCTGGCACTCCATGGGCAGGGAGGGCTTTTCCAACCTGAATAAATTATTCTGTTTATCTGGATTTCTGTTGATATCTATATCAGCAAATATATATATAAACTGTGTCTAGTTATATCTGTCTATATCTATATCTATATCTATATCTATACCTATATCTATCCAAATATATATCACCTGCATATATATATCTATATCCATCTATGACAGTATTTATCTATATATCCATATTTCTCTCTGTATATACATATCTCTATCTATATTTGTATCTGTCTGTCTGTGTAATATCCCTCTGACTTCCTCTCTGTATAATCTGTATCGATATCTATAACGGCATTTCTGATTCTGATTTTATTATATGTCCGTATGACATGACATGGCAGCTGTATAAATTATATAATAATGTAATAATAAAAATATAAAATTATGTAACATATATACTTTTTCTCCAGACTTGTCTCCAAATCTCTGGAAGAGTTCATTATTTATCTGTGTGCCACACAACTGGCCCTTCACCAGCTGCAAAGCCCAGCCATGGCTCATGTCTCTGGATTCTGCCTCATTTACTAGATTTAGGTGTATATTTTTATCAGTTACACAAACCTAACTGTATATCATAACCTGGATGTTACGACTTGCAATAACTGCAATTTTCCTATATATTTCTTTACAATCTTTGGTCCTGCTGCCACAATTTGGTATTAATAAACAAGGAATACTTAATATTATTTATTGAAAACACATTTGTCTGTTTTGCTACTAAAAGTGGGTTGGCACCATGCTCAGTGGGAATTTTCTGTGCCCTATCCAAGATGAAATAGGCACAGCCTTGAAAATGACATTTTTTTGGGGGGAATTCCTTTAATATGTAAGAACTTTCTCAAAAATTTGTGGTAAAATGTCTCTTTCATCAGTACTGCTTAGAGACAAGATGTTTTGCACTATGGTAGGACTGTCAGCAGAAATTTTAGAAATAAAACGTGAATCAAATTACTTTTGTTGTGATTTTGTAGGGGGATGAATGAGTGACAGCAATCAGACTGTGGGAAATATTCTGGAAAACATTCTGCATCCTCAAACTCATGGAAAACTTTCTCTTGAAGAAAAAACAAAACAAAACAAAAAGACAAAAACAAAGAAACAAAAACCCAACAAAAAACCCCCACAAAAAACAAAAAGCAAAAACGACAAAAAATCGACAGCAAAAAAAAACGCAAAAAACAAATAATAAACTCCCCAAACACAAAAAAAAAAACAAAATCCCCCAAAAATAAACCCAAAACCAAACAAAAAGTTCTCCACAAACCAAAACAAAAAAAAACACAATGAAAACAAACAAAAACCACCCAAAGCAAGATGAACAAAAACCAGAAAAAACCAAAACAAACAAAAAACTAGCCCCACACATAAACCTCAAAACAAAAAAAAACCGCACAAAAATATAAAACCAAACCAGAAAACCAAGCCAAAACTAAAAAAAGCCCACAAAAAAGCCCCCCAAACCCCAGAAAAGTCTCACAAAAAACCAAAAAAAAAAACAAAACCAAAACCAAAACAAAAACAAAAGAAAATTGATCTCCAGAAAGCTGCTTTTGAACTGAGAAGGTTTCTGAATAATAAGGAAAATGTATATAGTACTCCTGGTTTTGTTTTTTAGAACTTTTAACAGTACCTTAAGCAAAGTAAACCTGTAAAAATATCTGTTTTATTTACTTCTTATGATTAACGTGTAGCCCTTATCTGTACCCAAGGAATCAAACAGTGAAATAAAACAGAAGATGGTCTTGTGAAAGCACTGTACTTCACTGAGTAATGCTAAGGCAGATTGTAATGAGAAAACATCACATTTATAGCAGAATTTACTTGGCTAGTCTGGTAAATTAATTTCTACATGAAAGAGTCCCTTAAAACACTCCCTCCAGAAGACTTTGAATCCCTTCACTCCAACTGCAGGGCCCCCTTCTATCAACACCCACACAATTTTCTGGAGCACCTTAACAATGCCAGTCAGTGAGGCAGATGGCTCAAGCTGGAGAGTTTGCATTTCTGGAAAAAACATAATTTGTCAGAAAATATACTGAAATAGTACATATGTATATGTACTGTATATATATATACCTGACCTTTGAAATAAATTCTGGTTTCCTAGAAGGATGAATGTGCCAGCTTGCAATCACTCCTGACTGTTCCTGGCTCTACATTGACCTCCAGGGTTTTTAAAGTATTTTTCCTTTCCCAATCCAACTGCTGCAGCTCCAGAGTTCCACACATTGTGTTGTGTCCCAATGAGGTGAAATGATTCAGCCACAAGTTTCACCCCAAATCTTAAGAATTTTGTGTTTTCCACTGCTGAAATTCTTCTTACTTAATTATTTGGGATGATTATCTGCCTGCTACATCTTATTCCTCAATAGAAATAATGTTGCTGTACTCCCACATAAATTTGCTCTTTGTCAGTAAAATATTACAAGAATAAAAAAAAAGGGGGGGGAAAAAAATCCAAAACTTGAAAAAACACATGATTTCTGTTATTGAAAGAAATCTTCTTCCCCCTGTGCTGACACTTTGATTTCCTGAACTCCCTCCAGCTTTATTCAGACAATGTTTCAGAGAAAAAGCCAGAACCTCAGATCTTTTATTTCACCTTTGGGTGCCAGACCTTAATAGATGTGCACCTCTGATAATCACATCAGGCACTCTGTTAAACTGTAAACCAACATTTCACCGACCAGAGTTTGACCAGAAGCTGAGCAGCCTTTGTTCCCAACACCCTGACTAATGGGTCTGGGCCTTGCAAAATATAACTTGGTATTTCTTTGATTACTCTTTTCAAATGCTGGTGCTTCACCAGAAACTTTCTGGATAAAAAATGTGAGATGATAAGGTCAAATTTAATCCTGATTTGCACATTAATTAACCCAAGCAGAAGCTCTTAGACCAATTCATCAGGGTCAATTACTTGAAGAAGTTGAACTAGCTTTTTTTTTTCCTCCCCACAAATTTGAATGTTGCTCTTAGGAATTAGTGATAGCTTAAAACTCTAGAGATATTCCAGAACTGAAAATAAGAGTCGGAAAATAGTATTGGGTTTATTGTTTACATTATCATATTTATTAGTAATAACAATGGAGTGTGGGCTCTCACCAGAATTCCTTATATGAAAAATATCTGAACCTTTGTCAGCAGCAAGTATTTGGTGTACCACCTTATTTTTGAACTTTTTAATTTTAATTTAAAAAAAAAATTAATGGCTTTTAGATGTTATTTTTTTTTTTGGTTGCAATTTTTTTAGTTTAAAAGCATCCATCTCACAAGATGAAGGTTTGGTGGTTTTTTTTTGTTTTGTTTTTTTTTTTTAATCATCACTGCATAAATATCCACATCCCAAATTTTAAATCTAGAAGTGAAAGACTCTCTTTCAGGAAGGCAAAAAAAGCAAAATAATGTAAACCTCTCATCAGTACTGTGGGGACTGAACACTCTCTAATTGTTTTTATATACTCAGTAACAAATATTCACAACACTTATTCTCTGCTACTTCTCATTACCAAGTAAGATGAATGTAAAACCAAAAACCTGTTCCCACCACAGGCTGAACTATCTCTCCATGACTAAATTTACAACTCATGTTAAATCCTTCAGCTGCAGAAAAAAAGAAAATCCTCTTTTTTTTATTTTATACCAGTGCTTTCTTCCATTTTACCTCAAGGTATTCAGTAGGAAAACAACATAATGTACTTTAAAAATTAATTATGATGTATCAAGACCCTTGAGAGCTACTGCTGTTCATGGCTTATTTCACCTAATCTGTTCAGTTTATAGCATTTAATTTGTTCATCTTTAGGCTTATTTATTCAATTTAATATTTAGAATTGAAGCCTGTACCTGATGAAAAGTAGTTGACTCAAATTCTCAGTATGAAGAAATTGCTGAAACATATTATTGTGGCTGTTTCATAGATATTGAAGTCAACTCAGTCAAGGGCTCGATTCCTTGTAATATTTATGACTCTGGGGAACTCTTGTATCTACATTTCCTATAACTGTGCTTTGCTGAAAGTAAAAAGTTATAAAGTTACATGTAAGGAGATGCTTTTAGCTATGATATTGCAGTATAAATTATCACATAATGCTACACTGAATTAGACTTTTTTAAAACAGGACAGTTCCATCGGTAGAAGAGGAAATGTGTGATTTGCCAGAAAATGGTAAAAACAGTTCTTTCACTGCCTGAAAAGGGATAAAAAAGACACTGAGAATATTCTAGATAGCAGTAAGGTATTGATTCAGGGGAAGGTAATACCCTAAAAGTATTTTTTGGTAAAGATTATTAATGTAATATCATTACTAGTGCATTACACAGTAGTGCATTACACTAGTTACATTTCACAGATTTCTGAATCATTTTATCTTGTAGAAACCAGTCTTTATCACCTTTTTGCAGGTTAAGGCAGCATAAATTTCCCAGTACTTCAGTATCATTTTTTCTACCAGGCATTTTCCAAACAAAAAACCCCAAACCGACAAACAAACAAAAAAAAAAAACCAAGAAACCAAAACAAACAAACAAAAAGCCAAACAAACAAAAACCAAAAAACCCCTAAAAAATCAAAACTAACCAACCAAAAAAACCCAAAGCAAAACAACAACAAATAAATATAATTATATAAAAAAAAGGGCAAGAACAACAAAAAGCCCCACTCTTCAGCCCATTAGGTATAGTTAAAATTATTTGCAATTATCTCCACGGTAGGATGTTAATGTAGTTGCATTTTCTGTTCACGTCAGAGCTTTTACCAGGTGAGGAGACCAGGGGAATTCTGTTGCTTTACACATTCTCTGGTGATCAGGGGTGCTCTACACATCTCTGCCATTTCCAGCACTCACAAATACAGGATGGTGCCTGAAACCCCTTTTCAAGCTCAGCTACTTGCAGATTCACAGCTAACCTATGGGGAAACTATAGAATGTATTAACCAATTAAACTCAGAATTATGAAGAGGTCAAAGTGATACAAAGCTGACGTGGCCAGTCAAGGGTGGCCCTATCTGCAGATAAGAAAAGGGAGAATTAAAAAAAGATTCAATCGCATTTGGGTTCAGCTGAAAAGGAATCATCTTGTTAAACTTTGTCAATTTTGTAGAGGGGCTTCCTGTGGCTACTGGATCTCGAAGAAAGCATTTTAGATGGGATCAAAATGTGCATTTCTAGTGAAATCTTGTGAAATTCACATTGATTCAAATGTCTCCAGTTTTTCTGGTCTGCACAGAGGCATTTTTCTCTCAGCTGGATAATTTTAACTTTATGGGCAATAATTACAGAGGAGGAAATGCCTCATTTAGCAGATACCACGTTACAGGTACCAGAATTTTTGGGGCCATGCAAGAATGGCCATGTGGCAGAGAAAGTTAATTCCTGCTTCACCAACACCAGATCATCACTTTGTAAAGATATTTAACTGGTGTTTAGTAGAATTTCAGAAATATTTCATTAAAGCACGATTTTGCCTCTTTTAAATTTTGCAGCCAGGCTGGTTTACAGCTCTCAGCTGGGACATTTTTTTCCTATGGGTTCAGCAAAAGAAAAGTTTGTTCTTTGTTGTACTACCGCGAATCTTACAGAGTCAACTTTAGTGCTGTGAATCTCTCCTTCAGTTTGAGTAAGAAATCTATCTTGCATAGGGAGAAATATATTTGTATCCTGCTCTGATTGGTTCAGCATCTTGGCTGGCTGACAATTCTCTCTATTGTGACATGTTAGGATGTTGTTCCAAAAATTCACTGAGGAGATGCATGAGATGAGAAAATAAATCCATCAGAGCTTGTTGTCATTCCTAAAAATCCTAACATTCTTGAATAATCCTGTGTTCCAGATTAAAACTATTATTTTTATCTTAGTTTATCATTCTTTTACAGGAATTATGTTTAGTACAGCCTCAGGATGGCCCATGGGTTTCCAATTTGCTGGAAAATCAAGGGTGTAGAATTCTAGATATTCAGACACTGTCCATGCTCACTCTTCCTTAAATTCTAGTTATTAATCTGTTTTGTAACTATAGCCTAGATCACTGTGTGTATTGCCAAATTCACTCACCTTTGCCACACCTGCAGCCTTTGAGAGTCACTCAGTGCATGCTCTAGGCCCTTCACATGTAGCAGCTGCTACCACAGTTAAATTAAATATATCTCCCGTATTTTCATCCCAGATTTGGTGTTTCATTTTCATATCCTGCCTCTCAATCAAAAAAAGAAAATGTAGACCTCTGAAACTACTGATGATAATTGTAGACAATATTGTAAAACTGTTTAAATCTTTGTAAATTTACAAAATAATTGAAAACTGGTGCTTTATCTTGATATTACTTTCAAGAGCATTATTCCCCTGCACTGAACAGTAGATTTTAAGTATTTTAGCATCATTTGGAGTATACCAAAAAACAGGCAAGTTTAAAACCCCTATCAAAAACTGAAAGCAGCTCCTGTCAATCAGAGATTTCACTGGATAGTCCATAATTCTACATCTAATTCCAATTAGTATTCTGGATGTGTCTCTAGCAACAGGAATATGCCTAAAAAAAAGATTCAGCCTATTTGATACATAAATTATTCTGACCTCTACACAGCTGTGCATACAGCATTTTCACAAATGCAATAATTGTTACAGAATTTTTGCATATTTTCTTGTTCAGAGAAGCCTTTTACTCTTCAAGCCCCTGGTCAAGATGCTTTACCTGTTCTAGGCTTTTGTGATACTTTAATAAGATGACTAAAAAAATCTTATTCACCTCTGGTCTGAAATTTGCATGTTTAGCACTTCAGAAACTGAATTTTTAATGTTTTCTGTACCAAATTGTGACAGATTATCAGCTCAAGCATACACATCTCAGCCATTTCAAACAAAAAAGAAATCCTAACAAGCACATTGTCATAAAACATTAGTAAAGTTTTATTTCTTTTTATTTCCTCTCTCAAAACAAATCTATTTTTTTATTTGTTTGCTTGTTTGTATGTTTGTTTATTTGTCTGTCTGCCTATCTATCTATCTATCTATCTATCTATCTATCTATCTATCTATCTATCTAATTGTTGGTCTGAGGGGAGTGCTAAGAAATTTATGTCACAGAAATAAAGGGGTAGTAGTGTCCTTTGTTTGTTTAGATTTTTTTTGTTTGTTTGGGGTTTTTTAAAGTATATACATAGCTAGACTATATGATTCTTTTTTCAGAAAATAAATATTGAAATAATTGTATCTTTTTCTCAGACAAGGTTAGGCATACCTTGTGTTTTTTCGTTACCTCATCCTGCTGAAATTGCTTTCTATTGCAGAAGGCTGGATTGATATCTGCTCAGATTTAAATCTCTCCCACCTATTTTTCCTCACTCTGTCTCCTGCACCTTGTTGGACTGAATAATTGTGTTTTTGATAAATCTGTTGAGGGTGTTTACTCCAGTGCTTGACTGAGCACTAAACTCAGCAGTCACTCACATAATCTGTACAAAGCTGTTTCTGCTACAGTCCATGGATCAAACACGTAATGTGAAGCATTAAAACATCAAGAGAGAGAACCACTGGTTCCCACTTGTTTAAAACAAACTGAATTAACCCATGGGCTGCACTGGAGTATTGCTGGAATCCCTCAGTGATAATAAGTTCCTTGATAAAATGGTAAATTCTGATGGCTGAGGAATGTAAACCAGATTGCAACAAACATGAGATGTGGGAGTCTGCTGGTGTGGCTTAAATGAGTCTGTCCTTTGGTCTTTAAATACTAGTGCTCATCTGATTTATTTTTCTTTAAATTTCGTGCAACAGCGTTGAAGTTTGTGCTTCAGGAATTCCACCACATTAAATTCTGCAGACTCACAGAATTTCAGAAACTTTTATAGCCTAAAAGGATGCCATCTGTTGTTTTAAACTCTTACCAGCATGGCCTATCCAAATGGTACAGAGGTTAATTCCAATCATAAATTCAACTTTCTGAACCTGGACTTAGCATTCCTAACAGATTCTGTTCCGCTGAACAGAACTTGTTGCACACTGCCTACATATCTGCATCTTTTCTAAGCTTATAACATAAAAAAATCTACTTTCTTGCTGCAAAAATCTTCCTAACAGAAGTTCCCATATATTTGTGAAAAACGTTTAACATTTCAAGAAAGAATGTGGGGTATGATGTGTTTATTCTTTCCCCATTTATCTGCTAGGTTCTTAAGCCAATATTCACAGCTGACTTTGAATTCTCCTCTTGTCAAGAAAAGACAAAGTCAGTAGTTACCCACCTTTCCCAAAACTTCAACCACACCTTGAATTTTATCTGTATTTGGAAAGAATGTGTTAGAGGGACTCTTGATTCCTTTAAGTTATTTTGTTTTTTTAAGAATTATATTGTTTGTGAAGAAAGGAGATATTAACATATCAGACTGAATCAGATTTTTGGTGTTTCAGATATTTTCTGTTTGACTTTATATATGAATATATTGTAAGTATATGAATATTACTACTTTAGACAGGTGATATTTGCTAAGAGCAATTACAAATTTGGGTGTATTACCCAAAGAAAATGCTAATGGACACATATCTCAGGTCTCAGTACTGGGGGCCATAAACCCTCTATGTGTCTTCCCACATGCAGAGTGATTCCACAAGAGACCTGAAGATTTTTAATAAATCTGAACAGATTTTATTTTTTTTCCCAAATACTATGCCTTGTGGATGCAGACAGACAGTCTGTCTCTTGTCCTGTTATTACAGAATTATTGATTCCATTGTGCCTTCATATAACATAAAGGTCTCAAAGCACTAAAATAGAAGCATGAAAGAGAGTAAATTTGAGGTGAAATGCACAAAAGGAGAAAGGAAGTGTTAAGAATAATTTTTTTCCTCACATTAGACAGATTCAATGGTCACATTACCCTTCACTGTGCAAGGTTTCATTTCCCCCTGCTAGTTTGCTTCTGCAGTTCATAAGATATTCCAGATGTTGCTTTTGGGGCATTATTTTTGGACATGAAAGCAAAAACTAAATAGGTATTTGGAGAACCTTTAGATGCAGTTCATTACCATTAGTCACCACAAGTAGTTTAAATACAGATTTCAGTGTCCTTTATTAAGTTTGTCTGTTCTAACCTTCTGTGTGTCTTCTTTACATCCCAAATTAGTGTTCTATAATCTAAATTGGACGTGATTCTATGGTCTGTCTGAAATAGGGGATTAGAGGATGCAGAATATTTTTTCTTATATAAAGAAACTTCAGGCATGATATTTTAAAAAGCAGTAACCCAATTAATTTTCATCAAAGTTTTGAGTTAACCCTAGAGTCAATCCTCTGTTAAGAGGATATGCATCTTGATGGAATTTGAGGTATTTCTATAGGAAAATAGGGAGCTTAATCCTAGAAGGTAATTACATACCTCTTTATGGTCTCTCAAGTGGAAGGGAAAAATAAAAAGGGGGGGAGTTTGTTATTTTGGAAGCACATCCTCAGTATTTTTCTCTGAATCCATTTCAATTTCTTAGGGATTCCACAGACACATTTAGATGCACACATATACACACAGACAATATTGTCACTTACTCTTCTCAACCTAAATAACCCTTCTGACCAAATCCAAAATCCCTGAGCCTCAGTAAATCTATTATTTTAATTTCAATAAAGTACACGTAAGACCTCAGGATGAAATATTATTGTAAGGATTATGGATAAGAAGTTGTCTTGATCATTCCTCTCTGCCTCCTGCGTGTGTACTGATTCCCAGTGACTAATTATATAATCTCTAATTGCCCCAGTGTGTAGAACAGCCAATATTTCTTATATTGCTGACTCACTTATATCCTGATTAAGTACATCAGGAAGAAGTCTTTGGATGACACTCCTCACTTCCTCCATTCTCTGTGCTATGGTTATTAAATGTGACAAATGGAGCTGGAAAACTTTCCCTTACAACAGAACAGACAGAAGCCTAATGTGTTTAAAATTTCATATTTGGGCTGGGGATGTGACAAGTGCTGTGAGTTGAAGATAGGATGCCTGTAAGTGGTTTTGACAATGTTGGAGAGAACTTCAAGCTCTAAACATTTGGAAAAAGCCAAACATTTGGCTAAGATAAGTAATGCTGCTGTTCTCCTCAGAGATTTTATTTTTGCTCATTGTTCTTGTTGCTGTAACTAATACTTAAGCTTTTTTCCTCCCCCCTCCCCAGTCCCCTTCAGAGTGTTTGATTATGTTTCAGCTAGAACATAGAGAACATATTTGTGGAGCACTTTCAAACAGGAAAAACAGCTTTTCCTGAAAGATTTGACTCGGGTTATATATGAGTTTAGTATTGGAAGTTGGATCTTCTGTCTGCTCATACTGGGCATTTCCTCTGTGGCAAGGCCAGCACCTATTGGAAAAAGGACTGTGGAGCAGAGCAGATGGTGCAGGGAAGCAAATCTCCTGGTTGTGCACTTCTAGGAGGTTAATTTTTGGTCTGAGGACTGCTTGTCCTTTTTGTCTTTAGCAATTATTGCATGGAAGAATTTACCATTTATGACCTTCCTCACACAAGAGAAAAATCCCCGTTCAGAGTTTTGGACTCTCAGGTGTGCTACCTGAGAAGAACAGCTACATCTGGTTTATATTTGTCCTTCAGAAAATCAATAACCATTACTGGAGGTCAGCAAGTGCACAGGTGAGGAAATGCCATAAGTTATCCTGCTGCAGAGCATAAACTGATTGCCAGGGAGAGATTAAATTGAAGTTTGCTTCCCAATTAGGTGGGATGCTTTACTTGAATACTATGCACCACTGGATTAGAACCTATGACAGGTGAGGAAACCTTTCCAGTTTGATCAGAACAGTAATAAAGATTTCAAAATAGACACATTTAAGATTCTTAGGCATCTGTTTGATGTAGCAATATAAAGTTGTCAAAAGATCCAAGTTAGCACAAAGACTTAGATGTCCCATTAAAAACAAACAAACAAACAAACAAACAAACAAACAAACAAACAAACAAAAATATATATATATATCTAAAAGTCTATGCAGCCTCCACTAAAATAAAATCAGCTATGGAAATAATATTAACTAACAATTTCAGCCAGCAGCAAAATACATTCTGTCTTCTATCAGAAATTTCTGGAAGGATGTACTGAATGCTGGAGGCTGATTTACCAATTTGACCTTAATTTTGTGGGCCATTCTAGGTGATATATTTCTGAGAGTTAAGTGCTTTTCCATCTTGCCTTATAAAAACAACACCCGTAACAACAGCACTTTCCAGCTCATTATTCCTGATTCTTTCATTTCTGCACTTAGGAAAAATCATTTGTTTTGGTGACTTTAAAAATAATTTTGCTGTTTGTTCACATTCAAAAGGAGCTTTACAAACATTGTTCAGCTGTTAATGTGCCAGAAAATTAATCACTAGGCTTTCTGTAAGGAAAACAAGAATTTGCAAAACAGTGCGTTATCTGATTTTACGGTATGGGTTTTTTCCTTCATTTTTATATAAACAAAGTCTTTTTAATAAAGATAAAACAGGTATATTAAACAATGTGTTTCCTTGGGCCTCTTCTAAACTGAAGCAACAGTTTACGGCAGCCATGGATCAGGGCTCAGGAGTGTCAAAATCTTTCCTTTTTTCAAAGAAGGTGAAAATGTCCATTTCTATAAATGTTGATCTTGGATTATCACTAATTCTGTGTAAATTAAATTTCAGAATGATACACAATATTTTCCTCTGATATTATGGCTTTGTTTATAAATTTCTGTTCACATTTGACAAGATTTAATAGACATAGCTTCAACAGGTAATAATTTTTCTGTCTGTTTTAAAAGGCTTTCACAAAAACAGCCACAACAACAATAAAGTAATCCTTAACCTGGAATGCCATAATAAACAATTTTCTATTCTAAAGCTTAACGTAGAGGTGCTCTTCAAGAAGGTGAAACTTGCTAAAAATCATGCCAGAATTGCTAAAGATTTTATTCATATCTTTTAAATACAGACTGTTGCTAATGCTTTAACCTGGAAAAACTCTGACATTGAAGACATCTTCAACCAGATAAGTGGTGATTTCCCAAGAGGATAGAATAATTTAAAAAATAAAACTCTGTTGTACAGTTTTTGAAGGATCTTGTGAGAAGTAGACATTTCCTATTAAAGTCTTGTCTTCCTGCCTTGTATTTCAGATATTTAATTCACTTTAACAATTATCAATTCTACTTATAATTTTGGGTTTTCTTCAACTCAAATTGAATATGGTGTGGCTGCAAGATAAGTTATCAATTAATTAGCAGCTTTTAATGCCAAAATAGTGTCTCTTTTCTGAGGTGTCCTTATGTTCCATGTCTTGCATAAATGCATTTCAACTGCAACTTGCAACGTGATAATATTCTGAAGGTCCTGTGATTTTAAGATTGCTGAAGACACATCATGGAATTCCTACACTCAATGAAGATAAAGCTGGCTGTTACAATAAATTCTACAGCACCAGAAAGTATTTCATGAAGCACCTATGATTTTAAAGAACAGGAGAAGCAATATGTGTTTTGGTGATTCCCATAAGCACTCACTTTTTATGTTATTTGTCTTTGGCTGTGCTTAATGGAAATAGAGCTAGCAAAATCCATGCTTTTTACAGAAATCTCAGGCTTGTTCTTCTTTCTGTCTGAGCTGAACATCCATAATTCAGCTCTGATACAAAGGCCACATTTCTGAAAAAATGTGGCAAGAAGCTTTAACCAATAAACCAAATTTCTTAGATTATGCCTTTAGGCTCAGACAGCGATTAATATGAATTTGCTCTTTCAGAAAAAAATACTCATTTTTTCTTTTTTTTAATTTTGAGCACACAGTTTATTGCCCCATTTGGTATAGATTGTCACACCTGCTTATTTAAAAAAAAAATTTAAATTATCAGTATTTCTGACACATACATTTCCCCATCCTCATGTTACAAATACCTTCCAAAATTTGGGCTGTACTCCCAGCCTAAATAAATTCATTGTTATTTTACATTCATATCAGCAAATTTTGTCTTCAAAAGTTCTTCTTCTGGTCTACAGTTGACCATCAATGCATTTACAAGCTGCAGTCATAGCATCTCTTAGGGTGATCCTGCTCAAGGGTGTATTTTTCCCCTAATAACTCTAAAACTACCTTAGGAAAAATCTTCTTGTTTCAACTTCTTCCTTGCACACTGGTGTCCAGACTTATTTTCAGAAAAACCTTTATGGATTTAGTTCAGTGTTAGCAACGTGGCCCTAGAAACACCTTTTTTTCTGTTTGGCAACATCACATTTTGATGTGATATAAGTCACTGGTTTAACCAAAACTTGCTACTAGGTGAGGCTGCAATTAACAACAGCTTTTCTAATTTTCCCCTCTTTTTCTTTTTTTTGTTCATGTTCCTCCTCTATCTCTGCAACAAGTTCTTTGCTGTGTAATGATTCCTGCATTAATCTGCTGCTAATGTTGTTAATTCATTACTGGTGTTAACTCATTACTGGTGTTTCCTGTGGTCCCACATCCATTGCTCCAAACCCAGAGTGATAAAGATGACCCAGCTCCTAGAAAATCAGGTCAGTCACCTTGCTGCAGGAGAGAGGGAGGAAATTTGTTATTCTTAAATTAATTGATCTCCTTTACTATTTCTTACATCAGTGTTATCAATGTTTTTAACTCTGTGGTAATTCAATATATTCATTTTTATAAAAATGTACTTTGTTTAATTATTCTTACTTTCTTCCAGAATTAATGCCATCTTCTTTTCTTTTCCTAAACTGAAGCCAACTGCTTACCCATTTCTTATCTCTACTCAAATTATCAATTTCTTCTTATTACCTTTTAGTTGCAATTTTTTTTCTAGTCTAAGTGAAGAACTTAATATAAATCTTAAAATACACCTTCTTGAAGCTCCTATTTTACTACATTTTTTGACCTCAAATTATGGCTTTAATTTCCAAAGAGTTTCTTATATTACAGCCAAGCCTTTGGTTAATTATGAAAATCTACTTGAAAGACTTGTGAAATTATTCCAGAGTGCCTTCTGACATGTTCTTTTACCCTTTATTATAACAAGACTTTATTATAACAAGAACGTTAGCATCTTTCACATGACAAGCTCCCAAATTTTTCATAACTCTCTCTCATTTTTCAAAGTATTCAATATATATGTTCTAATTATAAACTATATTCTGAGACTTTACAAAAGTTGACATCATAGGCTGGCAATGTAGGAACCTGATAAAAAATATAGAGCACATTTTTTATGGTTATAACTTTATAGTTTAAGTCTCATAATGGTTGATTTTGGGTTTTTTGCTCAATTTGTTTAACAAAAAAATGCTATGAAGATTTTCTAGACCAGCTCCAAAAACGACCCTTTCAAAATGATGATTTAAGAGATGTAGAGGTTTTATGAGTAAGCCTTTATTATGACTTTATAGCTTTTTCAGTTTCTTCTTAACTTCACAGTAATTAACTCCCAAAACATAAGGAAACCACTAAGTATTAATAACTCTACACATTTCTGAAATTCTCACAAAAATACAGATGAGAGGAGAAATTTTGGAATGTACCAAGGATAGAAGATATGGTTTTAGGAACAAAATAAATTTTCACAGGGCTCTGCCATATAGAGGAAGGAACTTCTTTGTATGGTTCCAGGTTGATTTGAAAAACCTTTGTATCTTTGATCATCCTGTATAATTGGTGAAAAATATTTTGTGTGTACAACTCCAACTTTGAATGAATGGTTAAATCTGCTGTTCAATGTTTCAGTATTATACAAGCCTTTTAAAGAATTGGGGGTTTCGTTTGAGGTTTGAATAACTGGCAAGTGCACTACAGCTCCTCTTAATTTCAGTTTTTCAGAGGAGAAAAAAATATATTTCCCCCATTTTCTCTGTGTAAAATACATTATTTCTTTAAAGTCTGTTTATTTTGCTCTGATACTGCTACACTGTTTACTATTTTTCATGTAGTTCTTCAAAATAAAAAAATATTACTCTAAATTTATATTCCTACTGCTTAGCATGGCAGGGAAAATAAATATTTCCTGTATCTCAAAGTTATTCTATTCAAATGTATTTGTAGGTTCTGCTTCCCCTTTTAAATCTAATTTTAAATTCATGTCATTTCTACAAGGGTAAGTATCTAAAATGCATTTTCATTTATTTATCTTTTGTGGTGTTCCTGGGGTAAACTCTTTTACAACAAAACTGAGGAAGATGAATATTTGGCAAATTTTTCCTTATTTCATTTAAGTTAATAATTTATAAAAGACAGCATGTCTTTAGAGCTGCTGAGCAAATAAACCCTCTTGCTGACAAGGATAATTGCTATCAAAATCACTATTCTGGTTATTCACATGTGTTTAGCAGTGTTTTCTCTAAACTGTTAAGTGAAATAGGAGATAGGAATAGCAATCTGTGCTCACAGTAAGGTTTCTGGATTCCAGGCCATTCCAGGCTGGATCTATTCCTGGTGCAAGGTGTGCCTGGGCTGTGCAATCAAATTGTGATTAAAGCCCTTCCCCTTTAATATGCTGAGTAATGTTTCTATTTTTTATTGTAAATATTTACATTTTCAAAATAGATTAATATATATAATAAATTATTTATATTTATATTTAGATTTAGATTTAGATTTAGATTTTATGGTTAGATTTATATATACATATATGTGTATATATATACACAATATACATATTTCTTTACTTGAAAATGTAGATTCAAGTAACACTTGTAGGGTCTGCCCTTTTCATGGGTGCCTCATTAATGTGCACTTTTGCATGCAACTCATCCTACTACTTAATAAAATAATAAATCACTTTTAATTTTATATTGTGATAAAGAACAGAAGCTCAGAGAGGATGATCAGAAGATATCTGTACCCAGATAAAACTAGCATCTGTATGAGCTACTCCTTCTGAACAGGGATAAATGCTGAACATAAAATGTGTTCAGAAATCTGTGTTACAGGGAAGTACCTAACAAGACTTTAGAAAATGCTTAATTCCATCAGGAATCAGAAAATTAGCTTAACTTAAAGGTTTCGACATGTTCCTAACTGATTTAAATATTTTGTGCCTTACAACCTGTTTAAAACTTGTGTTTCAAAGGAGAGCTCTGGCCACCCCAAAGCTAGGTTAATGGCCTTGTCATGATGTATTTTTCTGTAATCTGTCATTGTAAAATTATTATGTAATGTATTGAACAACAAACACACATATATGGTGCTTTCATTAGGCAATTGTCTTCAAAAACATTTTATGATGCCAGAAGTCTATAACCTGATGGGAATATTTTCCTGATTATGTTTTATGTTCCAGAGCTTATTTTTCAACCACAGTTTTAGCCAATAATTTAATTTTTCACTTTAAAAATAACATCCTGAAGCTCCTGGGGACGGATCCACAGGTTTGGACTCTTAGAGATCATGAGGGATAATTGCTTTGGGTGAAGATTAAGGATTTATGATGATGCAGAAGTGCCAAATCTCAGCTCCCAGGCACAGGATTGGGCTGAGTCCATCCGGATGATGGAGCAGCACGTTTACCCACAGAGGTGTGGGTGGATGTGAGGTGGTGTGAGGAAGGAGAAGACTCACTGAGATGCCTGCAGGATGGTGCTAGCCTTGGAGAAAGAACAGAGCCATATGGCTCCCAGGCAAGGCTTGGCTGGTGCCTTGTTGGATCTGAGCGTGGGCAGGAGATCTTCAGTCACAGACTTGCCCTCTGCATCCCTGCAACTCTGTTGTGAGCGTGACAAATTCGTACCCTGTGCTAACTATAACCAGCCAAACAGTAGGCAGCTTGTTTTGAGAACATGTGATTTCTTTTTAATCTACAAGTCTGAAAAAAAAAAAAAATTTTTTTTTTTTGGCTGTGTGTCTTAGTAGAGCTGCCAACTTCTAAAAGATCTGGCCTCAAATAAAAGTGTGTCTCAGCTTTCCAAAATCCAGCCTTTTCTCTCCTGTTTTCTCAGGTGATAGGGCAGAGTGCTGCTACTCTTTCTGTTTGGATTTGAAGGCTTCAGGGGCAGTAGACATTAGTTAATTAACTGTGGCTCTCTTGCAGGCAGTGCTGATATTGAGGTAACATCCCAGCACAGCTTTAACATACACAAATAAGTCTTGGCAGCCTCCTCTAACAAGCTGGCAGAGGGTCAAAGGAACTAGCAGGGAAGAATACAAAAAAAAAACCCCAGGCTACTATCCAAATAATGAAGGCAATGATCATTATTACAACCTTATAAACATTAGTTTCTTACATACTACATAATTTCTTTATTAATTACAAGAATTCCGTGCATGTGTACATTGCCTGGTTTGCTCAGTTGTGTGCTGCACTTTTCTCAGTCCTTAAAGGAAGAAAAAGAAGGTGGAAAGAGAGTTTATTGGTGGCTGATGAAAATTTCCAGTTCCTCTCAAAAAGACTTATATCCTGCCAGTAATGGACCAAAAGTAGTTATGGCTCTTCTTGCTGTACAATACCTCTTTTTCAGTACAATAGCATCCATGAACATCATCCAGAATTGGGGTGATGGGGAAATTGTCACCAGAATAGTTATGGAAAGCAGGTACAGCTGTAGGGTAATATGTCTCAGAAAAAGATTCAGGAATTCCACTTAGAGAGTAGAAGATAGACCAGGACTGAGAAGATATATTTATTATATTTAGTTCTTAAAGGAGGAAAAAGAAAAAAAAGAAACAGAAAGGAGCTGAAAATGAATAGCAATTTTTCAATAGCAAGAGATTGCACTTGAATGAAGTAAACTAATTCAAACTATACCATTCAAACCTTTTACATTACCCATAAAAACCTGCAAAAATCCTGAATTACCTTGCCCTTCGTGTAGGGACAAAAAACACCTTATCAAGGAAGTCTTATCAGTGTAGAAAATGCCTAATGCTTAATGACTCATTTAAAAATATAAAGTTATAGTATAATCATATTTTTAAAAAATTCTAAAGGAAAGGACATAAATGCATAAAAAATGATCAATATAATGAGTGACATGCCTGGTGTAAAAGTGAAATCAAAAGCAGACTAAATTTTTACAAAGACTTTATCAGGTGCTTAAATCAGACTTGTTAATAGGCAAGCACAATCAATAATAGGTATGAAAGTCAATACTAATTTAATACTCCATGACTGTGAATAGAGACAATGTTACATTAGAGATTTCAGGTATGAAGTCCTGGTAATTTTATTTTTTCTCCCTCTGTATGCACATGTGCCCACACAGAGTACAATTATCCCACTTAACCAAAGTTTTCGCAAACACCTAATGAAAAAAAAGTCACGTAAAGTTGAACCCCCTTCTTTCTCACAGGAGTAATTGGAATTGCACTTGTGTCACATACAATTCTCCATTTTGAAAGGGGACACCAGTCAGGTTGTGATAAGTAATCCAGTTTTGTTACCAACCTACATGGATGCCCCATATCTGCTGTCTCAGGAATACAGGTTGGAAGAAAAACACCCAAGGTTACATTGCACAAAAAAGCAGAAACTGCCCCAAAAGAAGCAGTGACTCTATTTAGTGCTTCCTGAGCAATTCAGGATTGCAAGAATGCATCTGATCATGAGTTCACCTTTATCAATGTCTGTGACTGCAGATAAGCTAGATTCAGGTTCTTAGAGCACTGAATAAATGGAACATTTATATGAACCCATAGGGAGCATTGGATTAAGATTACCCCAGCTGTAAAAAGCTATTACACCCATCTAAGAATCACTAGTTTCATTTAAAACCAATTCACTTATGAAAGAGAGCTGACAGAGTGATGAATTTGCTCCAGTATATGGAGATCAATAAATGTCCTGTGACTACATCACCAATAACCACAAGAAATTATCTTTGTTGTAATATTTAGATGATTTTTTTTTTGTTGTGTCCTGCACAAAGTACAAGGCACAAAACTGATCAGAAAATGTGGTGAATTTTGCAACACCTCTTTTATATCTCACAGTCCAAAAGGAAGGCAGAAAAAGCAAGTCGCTGCTATGTAGTATTAAGCATGTTTCAGGATGTGCTCAGCACGACATGAAATTATGAATCAGACATAGTTTTGTGTTGCTGAGTTTTAAAGGAAACCTTCTCTGAGCGTCCCTTGTCAGGATGATGCCAAGTTTGCTGTGCCAGGATAAATGTGCATGTTCCTGCCTTCTGCATTAGCTTTGTCCTTCTGTATTTTAGTGTTTCAGAAAAAAAAAAAAAAAAGAAAGAGAGAGAAAAAAAAAGTCCTTGCTTGCCCTTTCATCTCTTTGGTGTTTTGAA
The DNA here is from genome assembly GCF_036417665.1 of Passer domesticus. NCBI lineage: Eukaryota > Metazoa > Chordata > Aves > Passeriformes > Passeridae > Passer > Passer domesticus. The sequence continues at coordinate 80,208,915 of NC_087512.1, read as the reverse complement.
TGGTTTCTTCCACAACCTCATTTGTTTGAGCCTATTTGAAATTTTCTCCGGGGATGAATGGAAGTGTAGAACATAAAGTGTCTTTCAGCTGAAGACACAGCTTAAATGCTGGGGACTATAGAGAAAAATAACTGGTGACATTGAAAAGAAGCCAGCATTTCAAAAGAGTAAAGATGTTATGGGATTATTTTATTACCTTTGAACCCTGAAAGCTTTACAGCTCCACTACATTCCCCCTAGAGCAATTCCTGGCTACTTCTCTGCCCTATATTTTAGCAAATAGCAGAAAGCTACTTAGACAGTATTTTTGTCAAGCTCCAGTTCTGCAAAGGTCTTTTGAAACTTTAACTTTAAAAATGAAGGAAAACTCCTATGCAGAACTTATAAATTATGTCTGGTGACATTTTTAAAATAACTTGGGTGCAAAATGTATCTCAACTTCTTTTCATTCATTTTAATGAGTGAAATGAAAAGATAATATGTACTGAAATGCAACACTCAATCTGAGCAAGGAGTAGTATAGAGTAGAACAGCTCCTGTTGCCCCTTAGGACTGCAATACATTAAGCTTTTGTTACCATTATGTGCTTTATTGTTAAGTGTTATGTGCTGCATTTTATAATTTAATTTCTAACTGAGCAGATTCAATGGTTTTAAATCTATCAGATTCTTAAGGAAAAGTTTTCTAAAAGAAGGAATAAAAAACAATCAGATGACTCAATTACCTGAAAAGAGCTCTACTACAGGAAACGTAGTTTTCAGCTGTTATAAATCAATGTAACATCAAAGTCAATGGAGCACAGAATTTCATATGAGCAGAGTGTTTGGCCCAATACTTGTATGTTAATTCTCCTAAATGTTTAGTGTGTGGGAGTTCTAGTTCATAATGAGGGATTCCAGTTGTAATGGTATCACAGGTTACAGTGACTTGCTGTCAACTTACTCTCTTCCCTGCTCACACTGTCTGTGAGTTCTACAGGACTCATTGTCCCAGTTTTCAGTTTTCACCTGTATTTTAACTTTTTGTCACTCTTTTAAACTTTAACCCTTCACAATAAATCATGGTATTCCACAGTGAGTCAAAAAAAAGTCAGAATTTTCTTTGATTTTCTGTTTTGACCTACATAACGAAGAACGAAAAGTGTAATTTGGTGAAAGCAGGGGACGAAAACTCAATCTTTTGTACCTATAATCCTATTATTATTATTATTATTATTATTATTATTATTATTATTATTATTATTATTGTTATTATTATCATCATCATCATCATCAACTGTTAATGAGAAGCAGAAGGTTTCAGCCTTCTTAAGCAGGAAAAGAGCAGGAAACACAGACTTAGGAGTCCAAATACTCTCTTTACTGAAAAGCGAAATATATTTCTGGTACAGTTACTTCCTGATGAACTCTCTGCCAGCTTGTTCATAAAAACAACATGAATCTTTTGAATGCTGATGGTAACTTCAGCCATTTCATGTTTTGAGCTCAGCTGCCCACATTTTGCCTCAGGCTGTTGTTATTAGATCTGAAAGCTGCACCTTGTCTTCTCTTTTGGGTAGTACTCAAATAAAAAAAAACCAACTTTGTAATGTTTCCAAGAAACATCTACTCCACAAATATCGACTGGAGCCTAGAGGAAATTTGTGCCAGGCAGGTTAACATGCTCTTAAACTACCCTGGTGCAGAGTGACCCAAAATGTTTTACTGTGCCTGAAAAGTGCTGTCCCTCAGAGCCACGTGGGAGCCGAGGGGATAAAGGGCTCTGCAGCAGAATCACAAAGACTGCCTTAATCTCACATTTCATGGGGCTGTCAATAAAGGTTAGTGACACCTTTCTGCTTTATTTGAAGGCATGACCACTGATACCATTATATCCCACAGTAACACTTTAAATTAGGATCCTCAAATAAAGGTTTAATCCTTTGAAGCTGGCACTTTCCAGACTGCCAGCCAAGCGGATACTTAGGAGGATGTGTATGTAGCTCCTGGGCCCCTCTTTTTCCCTTTGAAGTATGTTTTAAGGCTACTGTTGATTTCTGCGGAAGTTCAATGAATTAAATGCCCATGCTATTGAAAGGTTAATTAAAATGTAGCAAGCTGTTCTTCATAGCATGGCTGTTGCTCAGTCTGTTATGTTTACTTCATACATATTAAGCTTTTTTTTTTTTTTTTTTTTTTTGGGACTTCCAATATGTTCTTTTGGAAGACTTTTGAATTTTGTACTCCTTGGAGTTGTTGCTACAACACACTTTTTGCAAAAAAAAAATTCTAATTTTTCAGTTTAATAAAAATTTGTGCTTTTCATTTTCATTTTGTTCTGGTTTGTGGTTTCAGACTTTAAAACTTTTGGGTTCTATTAATATATTATTATAGTCTCCTTTTTTTTCGTGCCATATAATTAGAGATGAGACGTAGTCAGTATTTTTTTTCTTACATGACATGGTCGATCACTTTATCAAAGCATTATCAAAACTCATAATTATTCATAAGTGACTAATGTTGGAATGACATCCTATGATCAAAGAGAACAAAATATTTTCCATAAAGTTAAAGAATACTGAATTAATTGCACAAACGAGCACTGGTGAAACAAAATGGGTGGCTGCTATGAAAATAGGATGCAATGAAAAAAAATACAAAAATAATGGAATTGTTATATTGTTTGGAAGAAACCCATGGAGCTCCGAGTCCAAGTTCAACACACAACTCCACTTGTTGAGATTGCTGTCTAAAGTGACACCAATCCATGCCACAAATGACATCACTAGTCCTGCAACAGACTTGCACAAATGATTTCAGGGAGTCCAGAGAATGAATATAATGAGTTCCTTTTATTTTCAGAAGATGACGAATAGGTAAAAGATGCTGGTAAGAAAAGCAATATTAAATGTAGAATTGCCATTTTTTAAACTCTCTCTTTAAATAACTCTAAAATCATCCTGAGACAACATAATTTACACTACTCAGGTATTACAATTTTTTTTTTAATTTGGTTTTGATGCTATAACCAGAGTCTGTGTCTGAAGGGAAACCTCCAATCTGCGTTCATTGAGGGATTAAAAGATTAAACTTGGGAAGAATCAGGATTTCTCCATCACAGCAAACCCACAGGAAAATGCCAAATCACATGAAATGTGAAAAACAAAGTGTGGGATACGATTTCATCTGGAAATTTGTGTTTTGTAGGTATTAGTTTCCCACCTGCAGGGCTTTAGAGTCCAATATAGATGGAAACAAGCCAAAACATCACCCACACTCGGCCTGATATGAAGACACCACCACCCACTCTGTCTCAAAAAGGCATTGCTGAAAGCATTCTTTCTTTGGAATTAAAATGCTTAATTTTAGCCTGAAAATGGCACTAACTTTCCTTCAGATTCACTTTTTCCTTTACACGATAAGAAACAGTTGCTTCTTAATTTAGAAAGACGTTTTTACAAGCCACCTCTGAGACAGGGCAACTCATGTTCCTGTTAATTCACCCCTTGGTGAGTGAAAAGGACATCAGAGTGAAAAGGACACAAGAACGGCCATTGTCTACATGTGGCAGATTTATTTTAGAACAATTTAATTGCAGCAGAAAGAAGGGGGGATAAGGCCACTTCAGTTCTCTACTACACAAGAACAAATATTTCACACAGAAAATGGAAACAAAAATGAAAAATGGAAAATGGAAAATTGAAAATGAAAAATGATGGAATGGAAGTTCCGGGAAGGGAAGGGAAATATTCCGGGGAGGGAGGAATGGAGGGAGGGAAAACAAATAACAGGTGGGGGGAGAAAAAACAGAGCGAGAGACAGATTAGGATGAAATCTTCTCCCCTCCGTGCATGCCAGCGTCCAGTTGACGCTCTCCATCAGCTCTCCTGGTGCTCAGGGTCCCCCAGAACATGGAGCTCAGCACAGGGACAGACACTGGGGCCAGGGGAACACCTGGGGCCCTGCTCTGGCTGGGGGAAGTTTGAGGCAGTCTCTTGCAGCACACTCTGCATCTGCTGCATGGCTATGCATCCCAGCACTGAACCTGGGAGAGCTTTGGGGCTCTTGGGGTGATTATGACTCGTCCTCATTGCTTCTGCTTCTTGTTCATCTTGTTCTTCTAGTTTTCATACTCCTTCATGTCCTCCTTCTCCTTCTCTTCCTACTTCTCCTTCTCCTTCTCCTTCTCCTTCTCCTTCTCCTTCTCCTTCTCCTTCTTCTTCTTCTTCTTCTTCTTCTTCTTCTTCTTCTTCTTCTTCTTCTTCTTCTTCTTCTTCTTCTGCTTTATTACATATTCTTAAGTTTTTTCTTATGCTTTCTCTAATTTCATTCATTATGTCCATTCTTATTCTCATTAGTTTCCTAATTCTTACTCTTTTTTAGTACTACTACTTCTTCATCTACTTCAACTTCTACGTGTTCTTTCTAATATTTCCATTCTTATTGGTTATCTCTGTTTTTTTAGGGGGGTATTCATTTTGGGTGTCGGTAATGGGGCTTTATACTACTACTACTGTTTCTTGAACCAAACTTTCTTTTGATTTGTGGGAATTGTGTGTGTCACAGTGTGGCAGTGTTCAGTCATGTCCTGGGAGCAGCACCTGCTGTGTCTGTGCCCGATCACCATGGAGAAAAGCCAAAAGACCAGCATGGAATCCTTTCTGGATGAGAGGAAATGGCCTTGGATCCCAGCAGGGAAGGAGCACATTCAGATTGGGATACAATTGTTCCCTGACAAGGTAGTCAGGCCTTGGAAGAAGTTGCCGCAGGGAGGTGCTGGAGTCAGTGTCCCTGGAAGGGGCAAGAGCTGTGTGGATGTGGCCCCTGGGGACACGGCTCAGGGGTGCCGATGGTGGTGCCAGGCTGGCAGCAGGAGCGGGTGACTCTGACGGTGCCTCGGCAGTGGAGCATGGGCTGGGAGGCAGCGCTGAGCCCCTGGCAGCAAGTGTCCCCATGGCCGCGGCTCTGGGGCTGGCACAGGGCGCCCTTTGGCCTCGGGGAGCCGCCCGGGGGTGCTGGGGAGCAGCCGGGGCCGGCCGGGCCCGCAGGGACACGCGCAGGCCGAGGCGGCCCGTGGGGCTCCCTCAGGGCGCCGGGCAGGCCGCGGGCCGGCCGCCATCGGCAGGCCCGGTGCTGCTGGCAGCGGGCGCTGATCCTCGGGCCGTGCCGCCAGGCAGGGGCAGCGGAACAGCCCCCGCAGCGCCCGCAGCGCCCGCCCCGAGAGCCAGCGGCGTTTCCTGCGGGGCAGCCCCTGCCCAGGGCTCGGCTCCAGGGCCTGGCGCTCCACACAAGCCTCCCGTGGGATGGGCACGGGGAACCCATGTCGGGCTAACACTGCCAGTCTCTGCTGCTTGGCCTGCTCATCTTCCTCATTCAGGTCCGGGACGCTGATTTTGTCCCAGTCGTCATCCTCCCGCAGCCAGGCCTTGGGTCAGGGCCATGGACGCCGCTGTATTCCCAGCCGTACTCTGACAGCTCTTGGTTGCTGTTGTCTTCCCAGCTGGACTGCTCCAAGGGTCTTCTCTGACATTTGCCTTTGGACGCCTCCTGGCAAATGCACTCTTCCCAGTCTGAGTGCTCTTCGTAGCTGCCGCCCTCTCTGGGGGACAGCCCTTGTGGGCTCTGTCCTTCCCAGCCCGACACTCTGGGGGAGCTCGGCAATTCTCCTCCAAAGAGCCCCTGCTCCGAGCCTTGTTCCCCGTCAGGAACCTCTTGTTGGCTCCTGGCTTCTTCCTGGGACAGCTCATGCCTCCTGCAAACTTCCAACTCCAGGAGTGCCCACTGGCTTGTGCCTTCTCCTGGGGACAGCGGCTGCTCAGGAGATTCTTCCCAGTCCGAGAATTCTTGGCAGGGATCCTTCTTTCCATGGGACAGCTCTTGCTCCCTGCACTCGTCCCAGTCTGAGACTGCTGGGAGGGCTCTTGCTCCCTGCCTTCTTCCCAGTCTGAGAAGTCCCAGTAGCTCCCGGATTCCCCTTGGCACAGCTCTGGCTCAAGGCCTTCATCCCAGTCCAAGAGCTCCAAGAGGCTATGGGCATCTCCTGGGGACAGCTGTGGCTCAGCACAGCCTTCCCCTGGAGTCCCCCGCTGGTTCTGGCTCATTTCTCCTCCGTAGAGCTCTGGCTCCTTCCCACAGTCCCCAAAAAACTGAAAGCTTCCCAAACGCCTGCCTCCTCGCTCTCCATGACACCCTGTGTCCTACTCGGCCTTATCATGATGCTCACTCAAAGCCTGGACTCTCTGCAGCCTGGGCGAGGGCTTAAAAGGACAGCTGGGGCTGTGTGGGGCAGAGATCGGGCTCTTTTCCCTGTTTCCTTGTGCAGCGGCGCTGAGCTCCGGCTGCCTCCGCTCCTGCGGCTGCCAGCCCCAGCCCTGCCCGCCATCACGGCCCCGCTCACGGCCCGCCGAGCCCAGCAGGGCCGGGCCTGGGGTTCTGTGGCGCAGGGACGGAGCTCTGTGGCCACAAGGCACCTCCTGGCCGAGGGGAGGACATGGTGCTGTCTTCTACCCCCCTCGGCAGCCAGAGGCTTGCGGGGCTCCTCCTCAGCAGCTGCCGGCCCTGCCTCCGTGCCGCTGGAGCAGGGCCGGCCTTGGGGCTCGCAACCCCTGGGTGTGAGGCGCTGGTAGAAAGTGGTCAGGAAGGGCTGGGCCTGAGGGAAGGGGCAAAGGAGCCCTTGTGTGAAACCAGTGGTGTGGGGTTTATTGAAATGGGCATTGAAATAAATGGGCAGGAGATCTTCTTTTTTAATGCCTTTATTAAGAAGAATCAGCTCAGGTGGGGAGAAATCGATGGGTTGCACCCACGCCACCGCTGCTCCCAGGTGTGGCACAGAGGAGGAGGGTGATGCAGCTTTGTCCGCTGGTCTGCAGACAGAGCTGGGGATTCTGTCCTCACGGGAGAGTAGCAGATTCCTCTCTTGTTTGTCTAACACCCCGGGGTGTCTCTTTAATCAGTATCTTTTCAGGTTTGGGTGAGAAGCAAAAAGGGTCCAAGCAGGTATGGGACTATGCTCCCATCCTTAGACGTCACTTAAGTCACTTGTTGGCTCATGATTTTAGGGGTTTTTCTTGTAAAAACTGTAAAAATTCGGGGCGCAATGCATTTCTCATCTGCATACTGGCTCTGATGTCATTCCTATTCTGTGTCTGCCCCCATATCCGTCCCTGGCAAGCAGCTAGCATCAGGGGAACAGTGGTTAATCACCGGCCATTAACGGGTAATTGAGGAGCTCTTCTCCGGCAGTGAAACCAAAGAGGTCTGACTGGTCTGACTTGTTTCCAACTCTGAAACTCAAAAAAAAATACAACTTTCTATTCATAACAGGCATGGCAGAGACAAGGCGAGAGAGAGGGAAAGGGGAAGAGGAAGGGAGGAGGAGAGGAAAGGGGAAAGGGGAAAGGGGGAAGGGAAGTTCAGGGAAGTTCAGGGAAGTTCAGGGAAGTTCAGGGAAGTTCAGGGAAGGGAAGTTCAGGGAAGTTCAGGGAAGTTCAGGGAAGTTCAGGGAAGGGAAGTTCCGGGAAGGGAAGGGAAAGGAAGGGAAGTTCCGGGAAGGGAAGGGAAGTTCCGGGAAGGGAAGTTCCGGGAAGGGAAGGGAAGTTCCGGGAAGGGAAGTTCCGGGAAGGGAAGGGAAGGGAAGTTCTGGGAAGGGAAGGGAAGTTCCGGGAAGGGAAGGGAAGTTCCGGGAAGGGAAGTTCCGGGAAGGGAAGGGAAGTTCTGGGAAGGGAAGGGAAGTTCTGGGAAGGGAAGGGAAGTTCCGGGAAGGGAAGTTCCGGGAAGGGAAGTTCCGGGAAGGGAAGGGAAGTTCCGGGAAGGGAAGGGAACGGAAGTTCCGGGAAGGGAAGGGAAGGGAAGGGAAGTTCCGGGAAGGGAAGGGAAGTTCCGGGAAGGGAAGGGAAGGGAAGTTCCGGGAAGGGAAGTTCCGGGAAGGGAAGGGAAGGGAAGTTCCGGGAAGGGAAGTTCCGGGAAGGGAAGTTCCGGGAAGGGAAGGGAAGTTCCGGGAAGGGAAGGGAAGGGAAGGGAAGGGAAGTTCCGGGAAGGGAAGGGAAGTTCCGGGAAGGGAAGTTCCGGGAAGGGAAGGGAAGTTCCGGGAAGTTCCGGGAAGTTCCGGGAAGGGAAGGGAAGTTCCGGGAAGTTCCGGGAAGGGAAGGGAAGTTCCGGGAAGTTCCGGGAAGGGAAGTTCCGGGAAGTTCCGGGAAGGGAAGTTCCGGGAAGGGAAGTTCCGGGAAGGGAAGGGAAGGGAAGGGAAGGGAAGGGAAGGGAAGGGAAGGGAAGGGAAGGGAAGGGAAGGGAAGGGAAGGGAAGGGAAGGGAAGGGAAGGGAAGGGAAGGGAAGGGAAGGGAAGGGAAGGGAAGGGAAGGGAAGGGAAGGGAAGGGAAGGGAAGGGAAGGGAAGGGAAGGGAAGGGAAGGGAAGGGAAGGGAAGGGAAGGGAAGGGAAGGGAAGGGAAGGGAAGGGGCAAGCAAACAGGCAAGCAATGAATCAAGACAGAAAGAGAAATAAAAGAAGGAAATAAGAGACAGAATGAAAGAGAAAGAGGGAAAGGGAGAAAGAAAAAAGAGAAAGAGGAGAGATCAAAAAAGAGTGAGACAAAGAGAAAAAAGACAATAAAAGCAGGAGTAGGAAATATTTTAACAAATAATGGTTTTGCATATTTACACAGAAACTAGAGCATGTCAGGAAAATGGCACTGTGTGAAAATCTTTTCTTGTGAGTAGCTTTACACATTAGACAATGCAGTTGCTGGGAAATATCAATTGTTTGTCCTTGGGTCCTTGTGTTTCTGCCATAGTAAAAAATCTAGACTTGACCTACACTTATAGCTGTTTAAAACTAAAAATATCTCCTTGGAGATCTCATGGTTACTTTAATGAAAACAAATGCATAGACTCTCTCATATGTTTCCTTCAAATAACAACCAACCAAGCTAATTCATTTCTTCAGGCAATTTGATAAAAACACCAAAACCCTAAAAAAAAAAAAGTGTTCGGAATAAAAACATGACTCTGATTCCTATGGAGTTTAATGCTATGTAGCAGAGGGAAATTTTATGAAAACAATTGGGAAAAAATGTAAAAAAATATGTTGAAAAATTTTGACATAATAATTTCAGTGTTACAAGTTTAGTCTAGGAATACATTGAGAATATAAAATGATAAAATTAAAATAAATATGAAAAACACTGTTTTGAATTTCACAGTCTAATGCAGCAGGGAATATAGCCTTTTTTTTTTTTAATAAATGTTGGTGTCAGCTACTTCAATGATTTTTTTATGGGTTTTTTTCTTCATGATGTGCATATGAATATATAGGCCTTGGGAGTTGGGGTCTAATGGTGCGTTGAGATAGGCCTAAATTTCCATAAGCCATCTAGACAAAGAGGTTACTATTTTGGATACTTCTGTTTGCTTCTAGTTGTATTTTGGGGACCCCTTAAGGTTTACAAATACTTAGCAATTGAATAATAACTTTTTTCTTCTTTCTCAACAAGTTTCACAGATGAGAAAACCTTTCCAGTCCGGTGCTGAAGATGGGTGTTGGGGTCACACAAGAGGGCAGGTATGTGGAGAGAGGGCTCAGGGCTGAATTTAGGGGCTGGGAGAGGGCAGAAGGTGATCTCTTGAAACAAAATTGGATCAAGACTCATGTAAAAATGGCAAGGATAGTAAATACTGCCTTGTCTTCCACCTGAAGTGGTTTTACTCACCATTTCTGTCCAGGAAGTGTTGCACTTGGTAAAGCAGGGGACAGGAAGAGGAGATTACATGGTTTTGTCTCTGGATTGCTTGGATGTGTCTGAGGGACAAGTCAATTTGATGAACTGCTGGATGTCATTCCTAGGAAAACTACCATTCTTCTGTGTGGGCTTGGCAATCAGGGGGAGCAAAGAACAAGATGGAAGGTGATTTTTGGTGACCCCATGTCCAATCCACAATGAGAAGAAAAATGGCAGATCATGCTAGGAAAATAAGGGGTAATTATCCACACAGACAGAGGGGGGATGTGAACTGCTTTTTAAAATAAAAGAAAACAAAGGGAAAATTAAAAAGGAAAAGAGGAGCTTTGCCACGGATTTCACTTACAATTCTGTCACATAGCAGGACTTGGAAAATAAAATCTAGGAGCAATTAAACAGTGTGAAATGAACAAAATACAGGGCCTGGTGATGTAGGGAACTACCCAGACCTCAGAGTGCTGGTGGCTCCCTGGGGCGGTGAGGGCTGCAGCACATCAGCAGCTGCAGCAGGGCAGCCAAATGCAAAAGGAGTCATTGGTCATGGGAATCTGGAACTTCTCCATGTCCCTCATCCTCAGCCTTCTGTGTTGTTTGGTCTGGCTTCAGGATATCAGGAGACAAAATGAGATGGACCAGCTCGACTGCGAAGAAAAACTGAGAGAATTGAGCTTGTTCAGCCTGGAGAAGAGAATCTTTGGGGTGACCTCACTGTGGCTTTCCAGTACCTGAAGGGAGCTGTTGGAACCCGGGGCACTGGGAATGTTTCGCTGCCTGTCCTGAGAAGTCCTGACTCCCAGGGGAACACTGCTTTCAACCTTCGTCCATGGAGAAAGCTTTCAAGACTTAGGGGTGAACTGGAATTTATGAGTGTGTGAAATAGATAGTAGTATAGTTTATCACAAGGTGAAAAAGTTAGAGTTTTGGGTTTTTAGTATGGAAGTGGGTAGGAGAAAAGATGGAGGATTTTGGGTGTTGGCTGATCTTGTTCTTCATCTGCTCCATTTTCTGCAGTGTTGGGAGCAGAGGGTGATTGGTGAGAAAAAGCTGCAATGCAGGTTGACAGACTAATTAGTTATTGGTAAAAAGGTAGAAATAAAATACATTCTAAGAGTTAATTTTACAAAATAGCTTTAAAAAGCCTTGCATCTGTTTGTCTTTTGACTTTTGGTGTCTTTCTCATTGTACGCTAAATCTGAGATGTAGGTGGCGTGCCAAACCGAGTATAAGACAAAAATAAACAACAATCTGAAGACGAAAAAACCAAAAGTCACGTCCATCTCTCCTTCCTGGCACAGAACTTCTTAGGGGTCTGCCCATCACAGGAACCTGCAAAGGAGGTTTCCCCAGCAGCCTACAGAAATTGGAGAGAGGCAATTGACAAGGGCCTGCAGAAGGGAGAATGGCTCCCAGTGCCAGAGGGCAGGGCTGGCTGGGATCTTGGGAACTGGGAATTGTTCCCTGGCACAGGGTGGGCAGGCCCTGGCACAGGGTGCCCAGGGCAGCTGGGGCTGCCCCTGGATCCCTGGCAGTGCCCAAGGCCAGGCTGAACAGGGGCTGGAGCAGACTGGGACAGTGGAAGGTGTCCCCATGACAGTGGGTGGCACTGGATGGGTTTTAAGATCCCTTCCAGTCCAAACCATCCTGTGATCATATGAAAATATTTTGCTCTGTTAGGCTTTGTGAGCTACCTGAGCACAGTTCTGGTTCCCAGCATAACAGATTATTCCAGGAAGTTTCCAACAGCAGTCTCAGCTGTTAAATGCCTTAAGATTGTTCTGGTGGCCTTGTAAAAGTTTCCCAATATGTATTTAATTAGATTCAGAACTTTTAAAATTTCCTCAGTCCCTTTTGCAAGAATGAAATTGTAAAGTTTTGCAGCCCTTTTAAACTTAAAACAAATTAAGCTCTTGAGAGGGAAACTTTTTTACAAGTACAGTTGTCAATTATATATTGTACTACTCATTTCATAATATTACAATAAATCTTAAGTCACCTTTTTCATTTTTGAATCTTCTGTGTCATATTTTATGTAGCTCCAAAGCATTTTTAACCCTCTTGGTCTTTAAATAGCCCTAATTTTCTGTAATTAATAAGATTTAATATAACAGATAAGCAAGTTATGACTCATACCTACTTGACTGTTTCATGCTAAAAATGCAGAGCCTGATCATTCAACACATTAATAAAGATGAAAATCAAAGAAGATCTGTGTTAAGGCCCAGAAAAATGGTGATCTGTACATTATACAGAGAAAAACAAAGGTTTTTAGAGTAAACAAGATTTCACAGGAAGAAACACAAAATAATCACCTCCTCCTTCGTGCTACTAAAATGTGAGGTGAAACTAAAATGCAAAACCACAACATTTGTAACATTCTTGAGGATTTGTACACTCATCACATAATGCAAAATATATTATGCAGAAAAAAACTGCAGGAAATTCAGAAAAATTTCATTTTTATGGATGCGTGGTAGCTGCTTTCTAGAAATATGTTTATATGCCTTTTTCAGATACCCAAAAGCAACTGCAGATAAATTATGGTCTTCCTTTGTGCAACCTAAGTGGCCTTTCATTTAGAGATCATATAGTCTGGTTACATTAAAGACCAAAGTTTTTGTGATGTGGTAATTTGTCTGGGAAATTTTTGTTTGAAAATAAGAGTGTATAAGGAAAAATAAACTCTAATATATGAAATGTGAAGCTAATTATCAAATATGAAGTGAAATTTTGCAATTTTTTAAATGAAATTATTTGTAAAAATTACAGTTAAAATATCAATTAAAACCTACTATTGTGACAAAATAAAAGAGTTAAATTAAAAATATCTTTATGAAATCAACAAAAAGCAGAGAAGCTGTGGCAAAACCACTATTTGATGAATAGCATCAATGAAATATGATGAATTTCATGAGACCATGTATATGATTTCTTGAACTCCAAGTGTGCTGGGTTGTAGCATTGTGTGTTTTTAAAGCTATTATTGTTGGTTCTGTTATAATAATTAGTTATCTTCTGTTACCTTAAAAAGTGGTTTAGCCCTTGGTTCCCCCTATGTAACTCCCTCATGATGTAACTCCCTCCAGCCTTCCAAGCTGTTTACCCCCTACTTTTCCCGCCACTGGCTTGCCGTTCATAGTGAGTGATCCCTTGCTCCTCCCCTTATTTCTTGTATGGTTATGTCAATCCCCAAAGTGCTGCCTACTGTTACTGTCCATCATTGTAACCACCCATTTTTTCGGGAAACTTCTATATCAATCATCCCCTCCACCCACAGTGATTCGTCCCAGAGGGCTCCATAACTTCCCTCTGTAATCTTTATTGGTTCTATTGTTTCTTATAATCCTGCCCTGTTTTTGCCTATTGGTTCCTTCATGTTTCCTCCCTCCTACACCCACTCCCTTTATAAGAGCTATAAGATATTTATTCTGTCTATTTTTTGGAACACATACTAGACCTGCTAGAGCAACATTTGAGCATAAGTACTTCTGATAAGAAAGTTTAAACATGTCATGGAGACCAGAGGAGTGAACACATTCTTCTTCCTTGCAAACTTACCAAAATTTACCCACTGAGTCCAATAGAGAAGCATCCTTTTTATTTGTGGACTTCGGATTAAGACTTGAATGAAATCAAATATTCAACTCAGTAAAATACTAGTATACTGCTTATATTAAAGTCCAGAGCTGTTTGGTAATGACTCATTGTCCTGGTTTGAAGAACTGCTAAGGAAGGCAGGTTTGTCCCTTGGAACAGAAAATGTAAACGCCCTCCCTTTGAATTATTACAATTTTGAAACTAAGGGAGTCTCAGGCAAAGATATGACAATAGGAATAACAGTTCATTACTAGTATGTATAGTACTAGTATGTGTGATCTTTATTGGTTTTATTGTTTCTTCTAGTCTTCCTCTTGCTTTTACCTGTTGGTTCCCTCACGTCTCCACCCTCCTGTAACCACTCTCTTTATAAGAGCTAGCCAGTACACTTTTTTCTGACACTTGTCCCTGCTCCCGCTGAGGCACTTGACCATACAACTGTTTGCTCTCTCACTCCTTTGTTTTGGATCCTCGTCGCTCACACCCCCCTGCATCACCCACGCCGCAGACAACACCACTACCCAGGTGTTCTTGGAAAGGGAGCCTGGGAGTGGCCCGTCTCGTGACCCCCTCCGGTCACACCGGCAGCAACTAGCCGGTGCATCCCAGCTCCAGTGACCGCAGTGTGGAGTCACAGTTGGCGCCCAGTGTGGGGTTCCCCTCAGCGTCTGCAGCTTGTTCTTCCCTTTTCAGGATCTCTGGGAGGAGGTCCCCTGCCAACCTCCTCCTATATTCCAGTGGTGGGAGCAGGCAGCTAAATAGGCATTTAACATCATCAGGGACTAAGGTCTTAGAGAATGTTGCCTTCAAAAGGCTCCTAAAAAACTCACTTTTGGGGCCAAATTCACGTTTCGACTTGCAGAGATCCCAGATGCTATCATAGGAGGGGGGTTCCCACTTGGGGTGCTGACCATTCCGATTGTAGGTGACAGGCTAGGAACACAGGTTCCCATTTCCCAGGCTCCTGTCCCCAGGCTGCCACGTCACCATGGGAACCAGAAGGTAGAGCGTGGGAAACAGGAAGCATAGGGGTGGAGCTTTGAGGTTGAGGGGAGGAGCATTGGGCAGAAATGGTGGACATAGTGGGTGGAGCTGTGGGTGGAGCCATGGGAGAAGGGGAGGGGTTAACTGGTGTGGGAGGAGGCAGAGGAGGGGTAACGGGTGGAGTCAACTGATGGAATGTGGGAGGAGTAGAAATTAATGCCATAGGCGAAGGGGAAGGGTTTATAAAAGAAGGGGCAGGGTCAGAGGAAAATGCGGGAAGAAAGGAAGGAGAAGCTCCTGCCACATGGTGACAGCCATTTTGAGGTGGTGATGCAGCTGTCATCAGGTGATGGCCGTTTTGTGGCATTTCTCTTAAGTGGAGTGAGGAATGGATTTTGGGGGATAAAGCGATCTTGGGTAAACTCGGGAATACCTATGGGAACATGGGGATTGGAAGGAGGGCTAGGCATAGATTCCCTGTCAGTGTGGCCAGCACTACCAGGGCAAGGGTACCAAGGAGACCTGGGGGAGCCAGGGAGACGGTAGCAACCCTGCACCTGCTGTCTATCCAGAAGCGGGATAGGTAAAGAGGATGGAGAAGAGGACTGTGGGACAACAGGGGACTGTGCCATTTGACATTCTTTACTTTCCCACGCACCATCATTCACAACTTGTCTCATCAAAAGAAAAATTCTCATAAAACCTTCTTTCACGGTAGGGTCACCCCTTCTGGTGCCCTCACTCAGCACGCGTCCAACTTTTTTCTAAAATGTGTCCCTCACATCAGCAAACGACGCTTGCTAAAAAAACAGCCAACACATGAATTTTTTAACTGAACTCTTAGAAAATTTCTCACCCCCTGCCTCAGGGCCCCCACAACTTGGATATAAACCTCTCTCTGCTGGGTAAACAGACATACACACATTCTTCCTACTCAGCACAAATCCACGCACTCACTGCCAGAAAGGGAAAAATAAATTAGAGAAGAAGGGCCCAGAAGCCAACGGCAGTACGCCACGGCGTACCCGCGTGCTGGGGATGTGGGTACCTCCCTGGGAGCTCCCTAGCCGGGTCCGTCCCTTCACCACTAGGAGAACTCACCAGCCCATCAACTTCAGGAACAAAAGCGACAGTGAGGGTCCTTGGATCCAAAGACCTCCTTCCGGGGGACTCAGGGGAAAGGCTGTGGAAAGGTTGCATCTTCCTCCCCCAGGAGCACCACCAGACAGAAATTGGCGTGCTCACACAGGGGCATTGGTGTAGCCAGGAGCCTTAAATCCAAAGGGCCGAGGCCCGCAGGAACAGTTCACTCCGAGAGGCTCCCTCAAATGCTGCAAGCACGGTGCCAGCAATGGAGAGGGTGGAGGAGAAAGCCATCTGTGGAGCACCAACTGCTACTCCACACTGCGGTCACTAGAGCTGGGATGCGCCGGCTAGTTGCTCCCGTTTTGACCAGAGGGGATCACAAGACGGGCCACTCCCAGGCTCCCTTCCCGAGAACACCTGGGTAGTGGTGTTGTCTGCGGCGTGGGTGACGCAGGGGGGTGTGAGTCACGAGGATCCAAAACAAAGGAGTGAGAGAGCAAACACTTGTATGCGAGCCAAGGAAGCTTTATTCCCCAACAGGACTCGGGTAAAGTGCCTCAGCAGGAGCAAGGACAAGTATCAGAGAAAAAAGGGGTCTGGCTAGCTCTTATAGAGGGAGTGGGTATAGAAGGGTACCTACAATGAGGACTTGAGGGAACCAATAGGTAAGAACAAGGGGAGCAGTTCTTCAAACCAGGACAATGAGTCATTACCAAACAGCTCTAGACTTTTATATAAGCAGTGTACTAGTATTTTACGGAGTTGAATATTTGATTTCATTCAAGTCTTAATCCAGAATCCACAAATAGAAAGGATGCTTCTCTGTTGGTTTCAGTAGGTAAATTTTGGTAAGTTTGCAAGGGAGAAGAATGTGTTCACTCCTCTGGTCTCCATGACATGTTTAAACTTTCTTATCAGAAGTACTTATGCTCAAATGTTGCTCTAGCAGGTCTAGTATGTGTTCCAAAAAACAAACAGAATAAATATCTTATAGCTCTTATAAAGGGAGTGGGTGTAGGAGGGAGGAGACGTGAGGGAACCAACAGGTAAAAGCAAGGGCAGGACTATAAGAAACAATAGAACCAATAAAGATTACAGAGGGGAGGGAGGGAAGCCTCTGGGACGAATCACTGTGGGTGTAGGGGATGATTGACATAGAATCTGACTCTGACTCCACATCTCAGTCTCTAAGGCATTATTTACCATCAGTTTCCTAAATTGCTCTTTTGACAGACCACAGCCACCAGTCCTGAGACATTTCTGGCAACACCAACAGCTGGAGACAAAAGAGAAACCAACAGTTTTGATAAGAGACCCAGCCTCTGAAAATATCCAGGGTCCAGTCCATTTTATCACCTGGGGACATGGATACGCATGCGTGTCCATGCCCTCAGGAGTTAGATGGTCCCCAGAAAGTGGGTCAAGCCTTACATACCACCTGTTAATAATGACACCCCACCAGCCGATGCTCCCAATAATCAAGAGGACCTTCAGGACCGCACCTTTGCACATAACAGAAAACGCTGTAGGAAAAAGGAGAATCCCTAAAAGTTACCTCCTTTGTTTGTCCCCCCTCTTCCCTTCTAGTGTTTCTCTGCCATGTTTTTTATATCGTGTTTACAATACGTTTTACCTTCGTGGCATTTCAGGCATGCTCACCCCAACCCTCATCCTTGCTTACGCGCTGCAGTTCCTGACTCTAAATCAGTCTTTCACAGACGTGTGGATCATCCCACAGCCCCGAAAGAACATCTGGCTGACCCTGGCCCAAGCCCTGAACCAAAGCCACATGTGCCTGTCGACATCTGCAGCAGAAGATCCGATGTCTACCTGTCTGGTGGGGATTCCTTCCAAGTTAGATGAGTTTCCAAATGAGTTCAACAAAAATAACTTGCCAAATCAATAGGCAGAGAGCTTCAGGTACTGGGAGGTTGTGAATTACTGTCATGGTTTGACCCTGGCACAGTGCCAGGGCCCCATGAAAGGTGTATTTCCAAAATGTTTACTGTGAGATGTGACCCGGGAACAGAACAAAGCAGGCTCTCACTTGGGGATGGAGGGAAAAATGCAACACTTTATTAAGTACAATATCTAAAAAGGAACACACACACAAAGCTAAGAAATGAAAACTCTCCAAATACATTCCTCCTCCCTCCTCCCTTTTCTCCACAGAATGAAATAACAGCTTAGATTTCTACCCAGTCACCATCTCTCAGGTAATCAACCCTCAAATCCATCAGGGAGAGAGGAGCCCCCCCTTGCACCATAGGCCTCCCCCGGAAGCACAATTAAAACCTCCTGTGCTTCCATGTCACCCATGGCCCCGCACAGAGAACATCGGCCCTTGTGACTTCTTTCCCCAGCATGTCCAGTGCTCTCACCACTGGACACGGGCCAGGACTGCTTTTAGGGTTCCCCGTTTAAAGATGCTCCACCCAGTTCCAGAAGCAGCAGTCTCTCAACTTCGGAACACCAGTCCCCCCCAAATTTCACCCCCTGGGGCCAAGGGGCCTTGTGAACAGAGATCGCAAACCCTCTCTGAGGACACAGGGCATCCCACACCCTCCTCAGCCGTCTCTGTTCACGCCATTGCTTCACTCTTGACTCCAAGGTGTTGCCTCCGCCTAATTACAGTCTCTGGTTCACAGGGGAAAAAACACAGGTCTGTCCATGGCCATACAAGAAAGAGTCCAGCCCAAGGCCACTCCATCATCTCTTCCCACCTAGGATTCTTCTCACCTCTTCCAGCTTTCCTCACGCTTGCCCATTTCATCTCTCATCTCTCTCTCCTCATTCTGGTTCAGGAGGATCAGTATTTGTAAGGTTTCCATTTTTCTACCAAGGGGTTAAAATCCTCCCTTCTGCCTGCCCAGGACTCCCACAGCTGCCAGGCACCTTCTCTCGCCGCATCCCCCACTTGTGGCCGGCCGTGCTGCCAGCACAGTCTCTATCACTCTCTCCAGGGTGGACTGCCCAGACATCCCAAGTCTCTTCCACCTCTGCACGGTTTCCTCCACCCCTGCGCCTTTTGGGGCTCCAGCCTCCTCCCCACAGGCCGCATGACCTCCGCCTGCCCCACCCAGGCGCAGCTGGGCAAGGGAGAAGTCAGACTCCACTCACCAACACCGGATTCCCAAGAGGAAGTTCTCTGGGAATCTCCTGCTTTGAACCCCTGTGTGTTCTCAGAGGCGTATCCAAACCTCAGTGGCCACCACAAGTGCCAATTTCAAATCTGGCCACTGATTGGTTTGACCACAACTTTTCCAAAAACTCACTTCCGGGTCAAACCAAGACAATTATGTAAAGACACCAGTGATCAACCCACCAATTCTATGGTGGAAGTGGGTGTATGACTTGCCATACACTGAGGCCAAACCCCAGAAATTCAAGCTACTGGAGTCGGCCAAAGCCGATTATTGCATCCACTTTGATTTTATACCAAGTTCCCGGGCGGATCTCTATGAAAATGTCAAACAGCACAAAGTAGAACTCAGGGCAGATAGTTGGTGCAGACACCTGGAAAAAAATCAAAGCACCTTCGACTGACGATGGGTATGCAAGAAAGTTAGATAGAGGAATTTTCCTTATCTGTGTAGGTAGGACATAACCAGGAATCCCCTCTCGCCTTCTAGGAGGCCCATGCACCCTGGGGCGCTTATCCCTGGCTTCACCCAACATGACACAATTCCAATTTGGCGCATTAAATCAGACACCAAAATTGTTAAAAGGGGTGCGACTCAATTCGACAAGCATTGTGATAGTGAAATTTACCATTGGGCTAAACCTAAACGCGTAGCCGTATCAGTTTTTCTACCTTGGGTAGCGGCTGCGAAAGCCCTAAGTGAACTAGGAAATCTTGAACATTGGGTGACTCCCAGGCGAATTTAACATCTAAGGACTTGAGTGACCTCCTAGAAGACGAAGAAATAACCAGACAGGTGACTCTGCAAAACAGAGCTGCCATAGATTTTCTGCTGCTGACACATGGGCATGGGTGCCAAGAATTTGAAGGGCTGTGTTGTTTCAACCTATCATCGAAGAGCCAGTCGATCCACGCGTCCATTCAAGAAATGAAGGGCCTCATAAGCAGTGTCAAACAAGAAAATGAGGACTGGTTTAAAGGCCCGTTTAAGAACTGGGCCTCTCGGGGTGGATGCTGTCCCTTATAAAAGACATTGGTTACTTTATTGTTCTTATTTTCCTGGTGTCACTCTGCTTTGGAATCCTGAAGAGAATCCTCACCACTGCCACCACCAAATCCTCATGGTCCCTCCAAAGTCATAGTCGCTGCAGCTGTCACCAAAGATGACAAATGGTGGGAGGACAATCTGGCAGAAGGCACCGAAGTAAAAGAGTTGAACCTTATTTTTGACACCACCCTCCTTCCTTTTTTAAACAAGAAAGGGGGACTATGTGATAACATGAAATATTATATTTTATTTATTTAATCTTTTTGGGTTTTTTTTCTGTCTTAATCAAATTTGGTAAATTTACCAAAGAAAAGGCTGCATATTTACCCCAGCAGGATGTGAAATATAGGTTTGATGGTCAGTTTCTGTGTTATAAATAATTGTTCTTTTCTGTAATATACCTAAATAAAAATGCATTGATTAAAGAGCCCAATTCATCATTGACAGAGGGGGACTGATGCATCACTATGTGATGCCATGATAATATATCATTTATAAATCTTCATAAACCATAGACTTTTCCTATTCCTTGTGTCTTTAATATGTCAATGGTTTTGCTGCTTCTGCTATTGGAAGGTAATATTTTCAGGAAGTACACTTGAAGTGAGTTCATTTTACTGGAACTAAACCATCAAGAAATCATATTGGCTTTCTCATGTACTTTGCTAGATGGTGATAAATTTTCTTATCTTTAAGCCTTTTTCAGTTGCTGGGTTTTCCATCACACATGATGACTAACTTTATATTAAAAATTTAAATTGTTTTCCATTTGCTTTCTTCTTTGCACAACAGCAACAGACTTGTTTGTCTTGCAGTGTCTAAACATAATCAGAACAAATGTTTCACAGCTATGATTTGTTTAGGACAAATATTCCTGAATTTGCAAGTTCACAGAATCCCAGGTTGGAAGGGACCTTAAGGATCATGTGGGCCAAGCTTTCTTGGCAAAATTACATCCAGGCAAGGTGGGCCAGAGCCCTGTCCAGCTGAATATTACAAATATCTAGTGCTGGGGAATCCATCCCTTCCCTGGGGAGACGATTCCAATGGTTGATTGTTATGGTGAGAATGTTTCCTCTTGTGTCCAGTCAGAACCTCCCCAGAGTCCTTTGGACCCTCACCCCTTGTCCTCTCCATGCACAGAGGGAGTGTACACGTCCTCTGTGGCCACCCTTTCACCAGGGGAACACGGGCTGAGGTGTCCCCTCAGCCTTCCCTCCTCTCTTTCCCCCACAAATCAGACTTCCCAGCCCTTGGATCCTGTTTGTGGCCCTTCCCTGCTCCCTCTCCAGCCTGCCCACCTCTGTGTGGCACAACAGGGACCACGCCTGGGCACAGTGCTCCAGGTGGGACCCAACAACAGCTGAGCAAAGTGGGGTGATGCATTTCCCTCTGATTTACATGCCCTTGATGCCAACCAGCTTTCCCTGCTGCAGCATAACCCTGGTCACTCACCAAGCTGGGTCCTCTTCAGGATTCCCAGGTCTCTTTCCTCAGAGGTCCCTTTTCACAGAGCTGGTCCCCAGCCAGGAGAATCCCAGCCTGTGCTGCACAGGTTTTCCCAAATTTTCCTTACGCTTGTGCTTACGGAACTTCATGGTGGTTTTTTCTCCCCTCTCTTCCAACTGTCCAGATCATCCTGCAGGGTCAGCTCTTCCTCCCAAAGTGTCTCCTTCCCCACATCATTTGGTATCATTGGCAAAATTCATCAGGGTGTGCTCTATGTCATGATCCAGATCACTTAAGAAGATCATAAACAATATTGGGTCTAATATGGATGCTTGAGGGACTCAATTTGGGACAGTCTGCCAGTTTGGGAAGGATCAATTTATGGTGCGCCCCACCATGTATCACCTGTCAGCCAGTCCCCCACCCATCCCACAGACCCCTTGCCTAGAAAATACTGAATAATTTCTTTCAGCAGAAGGCTGTAAAAATTATATTGAAAACCTTGGAGGAATCCATTTGCATTGTTGCCTGGAAAATAGGGAAGATCTTCCCAAAAACATTTGAGTGAATATAAAAGCAAACCTTTATTTGAAGGCTTTCAGGTACACAACATGGCAAAAAAATTTACATGTGATACAGTAATTCTACAATTTTTATGTGGTTAGTAAAGTAGTATATCTGTCATCTATTATCCAATTAAAAGGTTAGTGTGTTAGGTAATAATTCCTGGGGTCCTGCCCCACTGGAAGCAGTTCAGAGGTTTCTTTAGTCCCACTATTGTTGTGTCTGGTCCAGATTCTGGTTGGAATAAAGAACTTCCCTGTAGTTGGTTCTCTTCTTGGAATAAGAGTAAACAATATTTTAGGAATGGTTTTAAAAGGTCAGCTAAGTACTCCTAAATGTAGGGAATAAAGATGGGAAATGTCCTAGAAGCTACAGCTATGCTTTAGAAATCTACAAATATATGAAAAATATAAAAAGCTAAAAATCTAAGGCATCAAGATAATGGTCACTGTTCACATCAGCCAAGCAGAGGCTTTGTCACAAAGGGTGGTCAGGTTTGTCGAGTGCAATTTGTTCTTGGTGGATTAATGTGGCCTTTCCCCAATCATGTACTTCCTCTGCCTTTTGATAACCCTCAGGAGGATCCATTCCAGAACTTTCCCAGGGACTGAAGAAAGATTGGTGGGCTTAAAATTGAGTGGATCCTTCATCTGCGACCTTGTAGACTGGTTTTCCATTAGTCTTCTTCCCAGAATTCTGGGAAGTCCCCCAACCTCCATGGCTCCAGAAAGAAGCAAAGAGAGGGAATCTTCTCAGTCATGCCAGCCAGCATTCCTAGCACCACTCGAGGGTCACAGAATGCTTTGTGTTGGAAAGGACATTAAAAATCCTTTTATTTCATCCCCTGCCCTGGGCACCTTCGACAAGAACAAACTTTTCCAAGCTCCTTTCAACCAGGTCTTGAGCCTCCAGGGATGGGACATCAGGGTCCATCAATTTTTAGGAGTCAAGCTCCATCTCCATGGCTTTTTGACAGCGTAGATAATTTTTTTCCATTTCTCCTTTAAAAATCCAGGCCGGCGGAGTCTAGAAGGTTTTCCATTGGCTAAAAGTGTTGGAATTAGAACATTCATCTCATAGGGAGAAGTAATTGGACTTGTCAGTGTGTTCTGTTTCAAGGGAAAAAAAAAAACCCAAAAAACAAAATACCATCAAACAGAAATAGAAAAAAACAAAACCCAGAGTCCAAAGGGAGAGAGAGTGACTGGTGAAAACTGATAGAGCAGGAGCAAAAGTATTGACTCAGTAAACTAACTGCTGGAAAAAGGTGTTTTGACATAGAATATTCTGAGATTTCGATGTGCAAGAAAAAAGATGTGTATTTTCAGAAAATATGTACCTACACTTTGGGAAAGGAAGTGAGTGATGAGTTCAATGGTGATTTTCAGTGAGAGAATTTGGGTTGAAATGCATTTGAAATCCTTACATTAATTATTTTGCTGCTTGTGCATTTGCATAAACATGATTAGGAGAATTTAGAACTCTGTTGGGTGCAAATTAGACATATTGGAATTATGCTGATTGTCAGACATACCCCATCACCCAGAAAAATTATAATGAGTGTTTGTGATTAAATGAAGTTTTTGAAGAGTTCTTACTAATTTAGAATATTAGGATGGGCTGGGGGTGCTAATGAAGTGCAAAATTAAATTCTAACAATTATGTAAATACGGGTACAAGTAAAACTATTGTTGGACTTCCAGGGACAAGATAAATTATTTTGAAACTATCAAAAGATAGTAATGTAAAATAAATTTGTAGGTTTGTATCATGCTGAGGGTGTATCTTGTCTGGGTGTGGTTTCATAAAATCCCACAAAAAAACCCAAACAACTTCCTGAGCTTGATGTACACAGTAATCTTTCAGACAAATGAATTTATGAATGTGTCAGGAATTTGCTGGACCATTAATATACTCTGACATCTTTATCATCAAAGGTTGGAAAAATTATCACTTGATGATGAGTAGTTAGAAATTTATCCTAAATGAGAGAGAATTGATGAGTTTAGTAAGACAGAGTCACTACATTTTGCTCCAGTAATCTGATGAAGAACAGCCAAGTTTTCTTGAAAATACATGACATTTTGCACAAAACAAAAAATGTTTAATATTCTTCTTCTCCTGGAATGAGCAGAGATGCACTTCCAGACGTAGAAAATCTTGAAAATACAATTTAAAATATATACATATTTTCAGTAATATCGTCTGCATGATACTTCAATGTTTATCTCCATTTGCATTTCAATAGGTTGCAAACATTTTAACAAAGGGAAAGATTTTAAGGGGCTAGAGAAAAAGATATAGCAGAAATAGATATATACAGCTTAAACTCTATCAGGCAGTGATGTTAGATTGAAGAAAGACTACTGAGAGAAATAATAAGGTTATCTTAAAACCACCAAAGCAAGGAAATTTAAAATTAATAGATAAGATTTATTTATTTTGTTACTTTAAATCCATAAGGCCATTTTTGTACTGCTTTCATATTTAGTTTTTTATACCAACAAAGTGAAAAGAATGGAAGTATTCACTTCAGCTAAATATGTTTAGTTTTACTTCAAATTTTTGAAGGAAGAGAACAATCAAATAAAATCTTTGAACCCTTTATACAATGAGTCTCTTATGCTTTTTGTTATTCATTGAATTGTAGCAGTAATAGAAAAGCTAAATAATTTTAGCCAGTTGTTCCAAACCCCTACATTTTCAGTTGTGAGTCTCACTGGCACTTTCAAACCTCAGATTTGATCATTCAAGTCAGAAGAAATACTATGGAAATAAATTTTTTGTGTGTTGATAGTATTAAAAAAATGAATTTTTATATTAGTTTTGGAGCCCGCTCCAAGAGCTGCACATTGCCTCCTTCTTGCCTTTGTGGTTCTGTTCCTTTGTGTTGGTTTAAACAGCAACAGAGATGGATTTAAATTACTTCAAATATTTAAAAATGCTTTTGTGAAAAACTTGATTTCTTGCAAAATCTCTGCTGCCACCCTCTTTTACTGCCTTTATAAACACCTAATTCACCCTCTTAAAATTGTAGTTGCATTTGAATTGCCCTGCAAAGCCCTTTAGAAATGTGGCTGAACTCTGTTTAATTTTAAAAACTATTGACATCTCTGCATCTTAGGTTATTCCATTGGTGACCATGACTCCTTACCTAGAACCTCACACGTGCACTGGTTTAATTCTAAACAAGCCTTGATGCCCAGATGCAGATTTTCTGTGTATTTGTTGATTCATTTCAATATTTACCTTGTATTTCCCTAAATTTCCTTCTTCCTTTTTTTTTCTCTTTTTTTCCATAACCACTCCTGCTCCTAGTGATGGTGAAAACATTCCAGACTACTGCAGTAGTCAAAAATGGTGTTGATGCCTTAGGGTGATACCTAAGTAAATTAGCTGCTAAAGCTAAAATCTTCAGCTTCAATTTTTTTTTTTTTATGCTGTTTTGCAGCACTGGCTTTTCATTCACCACTGAGTTGGCTTTGCTCGCTTTGTGATTTAATTATTCTGCACAGGGTAATGAAAATTTAGAAATGTATAAGGAAGACAAATGCAGTTTTGCAACTGAAGCTACACAAGAACACAATGGCTAGAGAATAATGCAGAGATTCCTGAGCTGCAGAAAGCACTTTAAAAGCTTTTAGAATGTGCAGTGTGCACTCTGTAGAAACAACTTTTTGCCTAGAGGATTCAAGTACTTCTATATTTTAAAATGCAGAGCTCTTTAAGCCATAAAATCCTTTTTATCCTTTCCAATCTGTTTAGAAGGGTCAATATCAGATATCCAGGGGAGAATGGAAGAAGAAATTATTTTTACCAAATAGAGAACTGCTGGATTAGAAGATTTGTCTTCACATTAGCAGGATTTTGCACACCTTCGCCTGTGATTTTTTTTTAATTTTTTTTTTAATTTTTGGCTCCCAGGTCTGGAGGAACATGACACTTCCTGGACCTAAGGCCACCAGAAATTTTTTTCATATTTCTCTCACAGACAGGGAGAAAACAAAAAAAGAAATCACAACTAATGCAGTTGTAAACTTACCTGTTTATTCTCCCATGAGTTTTGAAGACAAATTTATGACTGTGCTGGCAACTTGTGCTTGCTTGGTTTCAAGGCAGAATACAGAAGGATTTTTCAAAGATTTTGGTTTTTTTAATGTGCATTGAATGTTCAGTCACTTGCATTCCACCTTTTGTCCCTGAATTTCCTCATTTGTGGCTCCTTCTGTTTGTCTGAGAGAATCTTTCATTTCCAGCCCACCAATGATCACTCTTTCCTCAATCCTCCTAAAATCCCTACTCTCCTGCAATAAAAAATTATATATTTTACTTTTTAATTATTTGTCCTTATCCTTTAGTTATGTGTCCAGGAAATGCATAGAGTTCCATCATTCACAGGCACAATCTCATGCCTGACACTGCTGACATATTAAATGCTGGAATAAATATTTTTAAATAAAAGAGGTTAAAAATGTTCACATTTTAGTTTAATTTCACGTATTAACTTCTCCCTATGCAGTTGTTTTTTGTTTGTTTACTTTTTTAATGGTCAGCTGTTTTATTTCTGCTTTTGGAGTTTTGGACTGATGTAAAATAAGTTTGGATAGATTCAGGCAGCAAATATGAATGCAATTTAAGTCCATTAGCCCTGAAAGATATGGATTTCTTACTATTTAAATGCCTTGGAGAAATATTCTTAGCTATTTTTTAAAAAGCCAATCTTTTTTTTTTTTATCACCACATTTCTCCAAGCAAAATCAGAATTGTCCATGCAGAAGGGAAATGCTTTCATTTGAAACTCTCATGTTCAAGTTGATTGGTTTTGTTTTGAACTCACTGTTTAAACTGAGGTAATTAAACGCTTCAATTTCATTGTTTCGGGGCCTTTTTACTCTTAATTGTCCATTGTCAAGTAGTATTTACTCTAAATCAGGATTATATAGTGATAAAAATACTTTCTTTTTTGTGGAGAGAAACTCAATCATTTAGTCAACAATATTTGTTCCTTTATTAAAGCAAATCTGATCCATTGTAGGAAATTTATATTTCAGGTAAGTGGGGCAGACTAAAGTCTCTGGCTGACAAGAAAAAACTCAACTGAGAAGGAAAACACTGCTAATTACAGGTGCAGGTTAAGTAAATCCACCATTACTTTTCTATCAAATAAAAATTACAGCATTACGAAGGACTCTCAGCTCATTAGCCCACAGCTGCTTAACCCAGGTGAGTCTTGCCTCAAAAAATATCTTTAATTGTCCTAGAACCCTGAGACAACAGCCAAGCCCTGTGAGCAGACATCTGTGGATGTGCTTTTCCAGAAAAGATTTCAGAAATTCTTTTCTTCTCTTCTTAACTCCCTCTGGTTGCATAAATATTTGAACAGAAAAAAGACCAAGCAAACAACAGCAACAACACCCCAACATGAAATATCAGTGAACCCATTTGTACATTTATGAGTTAAATGTATCTTTTGCAGCAGCTTTAAATGTGAAGAAAAAATCATTATGGCCTATCCTGAAGAAAATATGAGTGGCATAAGTGTAAAGAAATCAGTGAAAGAGATAATAGATCTTTTAAGGACTAGCAGGGATGAATTTTATATTTTTACTTGCCAGTTTTTTACAGTGCTGTTAGGAAAAGGCAGTATGAGATAGCATGAAAGGAAACATATCTATTTGCAATGTAACAATAAGCATGCCAGGCTAATGCAGGATTCAACACCTTAAGAATTAACTAAAAGTGAATAGTGCAAAGCACTTTTGTGAGTAGAAAAATGGCATTGCTCTATAAAATGGTCATCTGCTTAGTTTGGAAAGCTGACAGGTAGAAACAGCAACAACATCCACAACAGAAATTAAGGTTGCCCACAATAATGGAAAACTATTCAAGATGTCTTTCCTTGAATGTCTTACCTTGATTTTTTCATTTCTTACACAGCTACTTAACATACCTAAATAATAGTAGTGAGAAAGACTAGATATTGACAATAATATAAAGTCAGTTTATTATATAGTTATCTGGTTATCATTTATTTTCTCACAGAAACAACAGTGATCAATGCTGATATACAATTTCTTTTAAAGGTAATGTTTTAGAAAATAACATAATATATGGCATATACCTAAAATATCCCGTTTCCTTATGAAAAGATCACATTGAAATGGATGATGTGGTTGAACCATTACTCTCTTTCAAGTTATATATTTTCATTATATAATTTGGACTAGCTTAAGTTGTTGTCAAACTCATTGTATGGTGTTTGTATTGTTTTATTTGAATTTCCTGTGTCTGATCTTTCTCTGTCCTTTAGATTCTGGTGATTCCTCTTACATAAAATTTGTCAACACCATTTGCAGCTCACTTTTCTGATTTCAGTGCCATTGTTCTCTACCAAAAAGTATCCACAGTTTCATTTTCATTTACTAGTCTAAAAGAACTTTTAGGAAAAAATGCCTGATGTCAAATTAGTTTTTTCCTATAGAAGGTACAGAAGTCAAGTGTGCATTTTTATTTCCATTGGAAAAGATCTTGAGGTAGTGGCTTTCCAAATGATTGATCTAAGCCATTACTGAAACTCCAGCTTTTATTAGTTTTTGCCCATAATTTTATTTTATGATGCCATTGACTTCACTAAGAAATTTTACTGGAGATTGAAGTCCTTAATAGCAATATCTGAGTAAATCTGTTATTAGGAAATAATAACAGATAATGAGTTCAAATGGGTTGTAAAAATTTCAGGAAACTTGTGAGATTTTATATCAAAGAGGTCAGAGGCAGCAAAAAACCCCTAAATTGTAAGCATGGGAGGATAGAGAAGTTTGGACAAAAAAAACCCCTGGAGATCTTGCAAGTTTTACAGTGTCTTACAGAATAAAGTCCAGAGATTCTCTACACAAAATATTCCAAAGCAGACACCTCTCATGATGAAGAATTTTTTCCCCAACTGCTTTCAATATTTATTTCTCTACAAGTGCTGTGATGAAAGAAAATTATCTACAAGATTAAAAATGTGTTTGATATGATGCAGAAGGGGGTTAGCTATTTTTCTCTTTTTAATTTTTTAGACCGCGACACCAGAAGTGATTGAAAAGATGAAACATGGGTTTTACCTGTAGACTAATGCAATTAATTTCCAGAACCTGGAAACCCCAGAGACTTCAGCTTCAGGGAAAAAGAATTTTGTTTTTGTGATATTGAGGAGTGATTTCATTCACATGAAGTATGTGTCTCACTCTGAGTGATCAAGACTGTGCTAGATTATATCAGGTCTCTTGCTGGTTTTAGACAAATTTATTTTTAGGAAACAGAGAAGATTAAAAAGGGACAGTATCTAAAGTTCAATCCATGCAATGTATCTTGGGGTCAGAATCTTCTTACTTTTTATGCATGTATATAGTTTTTTAGCACTTTATTTAATCATAAACATCTATGGTATTAATCAGTAGTGACAATGTATCCATTTAAATTGTGCTGTTCCATGGCTAGGTTAAATAAATTTTATGGCTTTCATGAAGTAGGAGAAAATAATCAAACCTTAAATATTTTTACAACTAATGTACAAAGAGTCATGACCTAATTATGATCAGGTCACCACAGCTGCTGTAGCAGGGAATAATTCTGAATTCTAGTCAAGAGCTTTTACATTAACAGACATTAAAATATTTAGAAGTCCTTTTCCCTTTCATACTGAAAATTTTGCTTTTCAACATTAGCATGAGGAGGGCCAGAAGACAGTCACAAATTTTGTCTGATAAGTCTATGAAAAATATAAAAAAACAGTTAGTTATATATTCTTTATGTATCTACTACAACATCCAATGAAAGAACCACTTTTTTTCTGTTTAAATACCAGTTTTTTGGTCTCCTTTGGCTTTCTTTGCTGGTGATAATGTTGATGCTTTATAAAAGGTGTATTGTCAACATCAGACATTAGGAATTTTCTTCAGGAAGGTGGATTTGTTGCTATATGAATACTTTAGAAATAAACCAATGTTAATATAAAGGTTTCTTTGGCTTTTCAGACTCAAAATGTAAAAGTCATTAAAATTTACTTTCTTGTTAGTTAACTATTTTTTTAACCTGTAAAATTATTTACCAAAACAAAAACATTTTAGAATGAGTTATGTACTTGAAGCTCAGTTATATTCTCAGCAACCAGGTACTGAGAAACCACATGAGAAAGGTTTGAGACATTTAAATGGGAAGATGCATATTGAAAATAAAATGAACATCATTCCTGCTCCCTGCACTGGAAACTAAATGAGGGTAGTGAAAGAACTGGCTCTATTTTATCAGAGAATGGCTTTTTTTAAAGTCGTGGTTTTGATGTTACCCTCAACCTACATTTTTTTCTGTTCATGTTCTATGGATGCAATAAAAGAGAACCAATAAAAGAAAAATAGTCAGTTTAAGGAGTTGCTCACAAAATAGAGGTAGAATCCTAACTCCAACATGTACCTCTGGTATGATTTCACAGATACAGCTTGTGTTTTGCTTCAACTAGGTCAATTTATATTTGCTTAAAATTTTTGCTTTCAATTTTATTGCCAACTGATTTCGCTCTGTTTTTTTTTTTTTTTTTTGCATTCTTTGCAAATCAAGAATTAGACCCATTAAAAAAACTAAAACTAGAGAAAAACATATAGACATTAAAACTTACATTTAAAAATGCTTTGCATGCCAGTTTTTCTTTCCCATCTTGACTCTGAGATTCTTGGTACAGAAAAAGAGGCTTTGCTCAGCTCAAAATGAAGATGGATTGTTTTTTTTTATTGGCTGATTTATATTTTGTACTTATAGAGAAATGGATATGCTTTTAGACAAGGATTGTTATTACTTTCACCATATGAAAATTAGAGCTTGTCATAAGAAAAAAAAAATCCCTTTCCTTTTTAATGGATTTGTATATAAGCATAATTTCTTGCCTCACTCCTCCCTCTCTTTCTTTGTTTTTTGGTTTTTTTTTGGTTTTTTTTTTTTGGTTTTTTTTTTTTTTTTTTCATTCTCCCAATTTACTCCTGACAAGCATTTACTCTGTCTCATATGCTCTTTATACCACATATTTTCACTAAAATTTAGGTCAGTCTGGAGGGGTGCAGCAATGTGTTTTGTCTGCACAATTGTAGTAGCAAATTTGGCCTGCATAAAATTTCTTTCCATTTCCTGCCTATCCCCTTTATCCAGCATCCTCATCTTCAGCTGATGCTGGAAAAGAACCCAACAGACACAGCTGAGCATTGCTGGGCTCTGATTGACTTTCATTCCTTGTGGCTCATTTAATATGAAGTCTTCCATAACTTCACCATATCAAGAACACAGAACAACAGGGTTTTGGGGTTTTTTCCCCTTTTTGATGTAATAAAGCTAAATTGCTCTAAAACCTCACAAGTCTGAATAGTTAAAAGTAGATCATATCTTGCTTAGATTATCTTAAGTCTTTAATTGGGAAATGAGGCATTCTATATATACATTCATAATTCCACAGCATTATTGAGGAGTGATGCATTGGCTAAAAATCTTTTGGGCTATTCATGTGGAAATTATACTCTACGTCATGTCTCTGTCAAAATTTGTAAGTTTATCTCGTAGGAAATGAGAGAGATGTGCTTCATTTACTGACTTTGATTTCACTTCCTATTTATAGGAAAACCCCCATATTTTCTGTAATTATTATCATCAATATTGCCACTCCTATATTTTCCTTTTAACATTCTGTTTCCCTGAGCACTGATTTCAGTGCAGCAGAAAGTTTCCTGTTGTGGTTCGGGGTAACATGATGGTATGAAATTTGCTGTTTTATTATTAAGGTTGCTTAACAATAGCATGAGGCTTTTGATTTGTGTGGAAACTCCATTTCAATTAAATAATTAGTAAACCTTAAAAAAAAAAAAGGAAAAGCAAAGAGTGAAAGGTTAAGGAAAGGTCTTACATTTTTTATTTGTTCCTTTTCAGAATAACCTTTTGGGCATCTCATGCTATTTCAGTCAAAGGATTCTGGTCAAAATTCAAAACACTTTGTGGCTATTAAGATACCTGCTGCATTTTTAATTGTCTTGCTAGTTGTGCCGTATGAATCTTTATTCAGACATTTCCATTTGCCCTGTGTAGATTAGAAGTAGCTGGTAGCTGGGGGGAAAAAAAAGAACTTTGTACTCCCCAAGTTAAAGTGAGTGAGATCCTGGTATTTCATTGCAGCTGGAAATGAACTGGAAATAAACATTGAACAACTCCAAGCCATCAAGTCCCACTGCTCTGAGCTGCTGCTGAAGGACCATTACAGGCTATAAATATACATTCAGCATCCTCAGCAAACACAGGCTGAGCAGGAAATTTGGTTTCAGTTTCAGCATCCAGAAAAGGGTGAAGCTGTTCTCTAAAATATCCTTGTGTCAGGTGTGTGCTGGGGGTTTGGGTTATGGAAAAAAACATTCTTTAGACTGTCTTCTTTCAGAAAGTCAGCAAATACTCTGCCTTTCCAGCTCGTGGCTTTAAAAGGCACGAGTTAATGTTGCAGCAACCATCCCTGCGAGGATGATACAGTCCATTAAAATTGGGGGCACTTGGTCACTTTGTAGAATTTCTTCAGAAATAAGCTGTAGCTTCTGAGAAGCCTCTCTGAGGAATTGAATGCAAAGTGAAATCCTTTAAATGGTCTCAGGTGGAGCGTGTGTGTGTGAGGGGCAGGGAATGATATCTTTTCATTTTGCTTTGGTTTTGGTTTTTATTTTCACCTGAAAGATGCTCAGAACATTATTATATTTCTTAGAGTTTCAGGTGATGAGTTCAACGTTTATTGTGTTTGAAATGTGTTTTCCAAATAAAAGAGGTTATCTTCCCTTTTCTCTGTGATTCTTTGCTTTTGAATCTTTGCTTTTTATATTAACAGAGCAAGCTGCAGTGGAATGACCTGCTGCAGATGCTGATTTATTTCAAAGGCTCTATCTCTTTCAATAGGAGAAAAAGAAGGAATGAAAAAAAGATGTCCTTACTATCTTACATTAGAACTTCTGGTCTTATTTTAATTTCATGCACTTACTATACATAATTTGAAGTAAAAACAAATTAAATTGTCCACAATCTCTCCCTATGGTCTGTAGCCAGCTCTGTTGCTTTGAAGAAGATGGTCATCTGGCCTTCAGATTACCACAATATATCTAATAAAATATATGTAATTAATTAATTTTTTCTACATTGTTTATGTATGGGTTTATTTGATTTTCTCTCTTCTCATTATGAAAATTCTGAAGTTTACCTGTTTGTCATAAAACAGTAGAAATTATTGGGCTGTTGGAAAAAAGTGTGGAACAGACTAAAATCATCAAGGAACCTAAAAATAATGGAATCATCCCCCCCAAAAAAGCCTAAGATTAAAGAGCAATAAAAGGCACATTATATATATGTTTAGTACATTACTTATAATAAATGCCATTCAGCACATCAAAAACCCTTTTTGTACTCATTTTTTTCCTGCAGTTATGTATTTAAACATATATACATGTTTAAATATATATGTATGTGTAGATACATAAATATATGTATATATATAAATATATGTGTATATACATATATTTATCTCAGATGTGAAGATAAATAGCTGTGAAATGCCAGAACAATGACAGCAGATTAGAAAATACTGATTTTCAGCACAACCAGCATATCAGGACCACAGCCTTCATACACCTTTTAATTTCTTGCCACAGCTGGGCTTCAATCTTTATTTTTCTGATTTTAAATTCATCCGGTGGGACTATTCAGAGGCCAACAAATTAACTTACAATTGCTTTGAACTGCTGGAAATGAATTGTTGAAGATTATATCAAAAAAAGTTGGAAGGTCATTTTTGTTTTGACCCTCAGATATTAAAAACGCCCATGGTCCCTCAGAAACTTGTTTGCCTCTAGAGCTGAGACAAAATCTTAAATTTGGTGAACCTTCTTAGATAATGTATGTGCTTCTCAGACTTGGTGGTAGTGGTAGGTCATTTTACTTGAAATTATTCAATATAATTCATGATGACTCAGATATATTCTACATTGACTTAGGCTGGGCCGGGGCAGGCTCAGGGTGGGCACAGCAGGAATTTCCCCATGGAAAGGGAGCTCAGGCCTTGGAAGGAGCTGTCCAGGGGGGTCTGGAGTGCCCATCCCTGGAGATGTCCCAGGAAAGGCTGGAGGTGGCACTCAGAGCCCTGGGCTGGGTGAAAGATGATGATGGGTCAAATGTTGGACTGGATGGTCCCAGAGGTTTTTTCCCAACATCAGTAATTCTGTCATTCTGTTGTTTATCTGGTTTTCAAAATGTTTAACTTTTGCGGTTTAGAAAACCCAGAGATTTTTTTGTAGTGTTCACATAGAATGGAACCAACTGTGGAAATCTGGAGCAGGAGGAGGAGGAGGAGGAGGAGGAGGAGGAGGAGGAGGAGGAGGAGGAGGAGGAGGAGGAGGAGGAGAACGAGGAGAACGAGGAGAACGAGGAGAACGAGAACAAGAAGAACAAGAACCAGAACAAGAAGATAGAGAATAATAATAATAAAAAGAAGAAGAAGAAGAAGAAGAAGAAGAAGAAGAAGAAGAAGAAGAAGAAGAAGAAGAAGAAGAAGAAGAAGAAGAAGAAGAAGAAGAAGAAGAAGAAGAAGAAGAAGAACAACAACAACAACAACCACAACAACAACAAGAACAACAACAACAACAACAACAACAACAACAACAACCAGAACAAGAAGATCGAGAATAATAACAATAAAAAGAACAAGAAGAAGAAGGAGAAGAAGAAGAACAAGAAGAAAACAACAAGAACAAGATACCAGAAGGAACTTTAAATGGCAGATTTAAAGGGATAATTCACCTCTCATAGATACAAGTGAATAAGGGTTTATATCCAAAATTTTTGTAATACACAAAAAGAAGTATGTTGTTCCTGTGAGAATGCCTGTTAGTAGATTCAGCTAAACCAACAAAATCTTTTTATCTGACAGAGTTTAGTAGTCAAAAAGAACACCTGAGTAGATACTGAGCTTTGTTTAACATATTCACAAGTTTATTACTTTGCTTCAAACTCTATGGCTCAATTCCATGCAGAACAGGCAGCTGGATTTGCCTTTGGAAAAAAAAAACCAAAAAAACAAAAATGTCCCTCTGGAATAATACAGAATATTTGGCAAACAGACAAACATCAAGGTAATCCCTATTCTCAAAATAGTAACCTTTGAAATTTTATGTGACATTCTGTGTGTTCCTCCAAATGTTAATATTTTTGTGTTTATAAGGTGTAAGTTAGGAAAGGTGATAATAAAATTTTCTGAATGTCATTTTGTTCCAAAATGTTCAGGCAGCTATCTGGGACATGCGAGGTCAGGTAAGTACCTGGAGTTTCTGGCCAGGGAAATTGAGGTAGAAACTCAGAGGATGGTTACTGAGGCCACAGTGTCAATCACATCTGAGTAAAAGCAGTATTTTCTGGTAGTCATGAGCCTTTGCAGCACTTATTTTGTACTAGACAGAAGTTCTGAGTGTTAGCCACATGCTACCTCATGTTTCTCCTTTAATGATTATTCACAAGGTCTCTCAGAGCATTTATATTTTTAGAAATACATTGTTTATTATTATTATTATTATTAATCTATTCCTTCTGAAATGTTTTTTAAATGAAAATTGTTCAGGTACATGGAAACTCTACAGATGTAAAATTGGAATGTGGACTTGTTTAAAGAGATAGGGTTGGGTTTTTTTGGTGGTATCACCCTTTCAGCTCACTAAAATGAAAGATTTTCCATTCATAACTACAATGCAAGTATTTTCCATGAAAACTTATAAAATAGAACAAGTGAATCCTTTAGAAAATAAGAAATTTCGATGCAATTTTTCAGCATGTTTGCAAAGCACTTGGTGCATTTTTAAGAACATTTCAGGAACGAGTTTTCCTCTTCCCACTAGATGACTGAAGAGAACTTTCTTACTGGAATTTTCTATGTTCTATAAAAGCATGTGCTCATAATTTCTCTTCTCCAAATTCCTTTTGGTTCTAAGGTCTAAGTCTCTGTGAATTCCAAAATGCATTCATAATTAATAAATTCATAATTAATAAACTGCACTTCTGCAGCATCTCAGTGTTTCTCTCTCCACCTGGCTGAACTTTAGTCAGAATTAATAAAAATAAATGGGGAATGAGCAATTCCCTTTCCACACCCTTCCCTGATCCAATCAGTTTTGTAAGTAACAGTGCCAGAGGGAAAGTTTCTAATCTGACCAAAGCTTGCAAATTTATGATGGTCAACATGTTCTGAAGGTTTTTACAAAAGCAACTTTAAATTTTGGTCATTTAACCTGAATTTAAATGTAACGAAGACAAGATTTTTATTGCTTGGCCAGAAGAGAAGCTTCCACCTGGAAGAATCAGGAGAAAAGCAGAAAAGGCTGGAGGCAAGTATCTTGGGTAAACAGACAAGCATTTAAAAATGGTTTTTTCTCCTACTTTAGCTGATAGACTTTGAAATTCCTCTCCGATCACAGCATTAAACCAGATGGATGGAGAAGCAGTTGTATCAACAGGGGCTCTTCTGCAGTAATATTTTAAATGTTATTCACTATATACATATATCTCCATCCCTGAAAGTAACTCGCAACTTATAGGAAGTCAAAATGCTTACTAAGGAACCACAGAGAAGTTGTAAAATGAAATTGCATCCCTGTGACAGGGGGTTGATGTGTAATGACAAACACATCAAGACAATTGACAATAAACATGTCAAAACAAAGTTGTGTTTTGAAAATCATTGAAAAACTGTACATAAAGAAGCCATTACAGTTTTAAGAATTAGGAGATGTAAAGAAGATTTCCAAAGCTGAAGTGTTGTCTTCATGGCAAAATGCACTTCCATGTATTTATAGGAGAGGTGCTTTATTTCAGGTGAACATAAATGTACACAGAATCACAGAACTAGAAAAAAAAAACAAACCCACCTTTTATTTTTAGTTCTAGTTATAACTTTAATGTCATCCTTTACAGGTTGTATCATAATTTCCTCAAAGGTTTTTTACCACACAGAAAATAAGGAAATCACTACCAAATTAAGTTTTTATAAAAGAAAAGGGTGTCAAAAAAGTTTAGGATGTAATGAGTTACCTGAAAGCAAACAGATTAAAGCCTTTAGAAGATAAATTGAAAAAAAAATGCGTCCCTTCAGGAACATTTGCATTATTCCTATGCTTATTCTCCATCTAGTTTCTTTCCTAGGTTTGGAGAAATGCTTTTTTATTTATTTTCACCTGTTTTATTTTCGGTGGATTTTTAAATTTTTTCAGTGTTTCAGCTCACTTAAAGCTTCAGGCTAGTTGTTTGTTTAATCCCCTCTCTCCTTTTATTTTTTTTTTCTTTTCACAGAAAGAAATTATAAAACCATAGAAAACTCCATTGCTGTCTTGCAGTCCTACTGCCATTAATGGGAGCTTTACACTCAATTACCACCATCTTCACAGAAAGTTTAATCAACCAACGTAATGTGGAAAAAAATAAATGTATTTAGCAGCTAGATTGAGTGGAATGATAGTATTAAGCACAGTGAGATAACTCTGCATTGCCCTAGAATGAACTATATCCCAAATAATGAGGGGGGGGGGGTGGAAATGATGCTTGAAACAACCTTGCACCAGGAATAAATATTGCATTATTACTCCTGCCATTGGAAATGACTAGGATAATGCATTCACTATTGATCTTTCTCAGTGGGACTCCAGGTCTGACTCTCTGCTCGTCCTAAATGGCTCAGTGGGGTTGCAGGAGCTGCCAGTGCCTGAACATTTTTGGCTTTGCTGAGTTTTGGGCACCCTGCCTGCCTCACAGCCCTGGCTGCCTGGGGGCTGCCAGCAGTGGGGTGGGGCAACCCAAAAAAAAATAAAATATATATTTAAAAGTGCAGTAGGGTTTGAGTTGAGGGGAAAAAAGGGAAAAGGAAAAGGAAAAAAGGAAAAGGAAAAGGAAAAGGAAAAAATGAAAAAGAAAAAAGAAAAAAAGAAAAAGAAAAAGAAAAAGAAAAAGAAAAAGAAAAAGAAAAAGAAAAAGAAAAAGAAAAAGAAAAAGAAAAAGAAAAAGAAAAAGAAAAAAAAAGAAAAAGAAAAAAGGAGAAGGGAAGTTCAGGGAAGTTCAGGAAAGGGAAGGCGAAGGGAAGTGAAGGGGAAGAGGAAGGGGAAAAGAAAAAGAAAAAGGAAAGGAAGAAAAAAGAAAAGAAAAGAAAAGAAAAGAAAAGAAAAGAAAAGAAAAGAAAAGAAAAGAAAAGAAAAGAAAAGAAAAGAAAAGAAAAGAAAAGAAAAGAAAAGAAAAGAAAAGAAAAAAGAAAAGAAAAGAAAAGAAAAGAAAAGAAAAGAAAAGAAAAGAAAATTTTGTTTCACAAGGGTGAAATTTTCTTTATAATGGAAGAAATATATTTTGAGAGTAATTTTGAAAGAGAAGCACAAGCATTAATCAAAACATCTAGTATTAAAAATATTTTTAAAATCATTTCTGAATTATTTTCAATTTTTATGGTTTAAGTCATCTGACCGTGCTGGTCTTTCAACTTCTTGGTTGTTTATACATAATTTTTATTGGAAATGTGATATATATTTTTTAACATATCTTCAGCAGGGGGGAGGTGTCAAAATTATGTTTTCACAACATAGTGATCTATTAGTTTTTATTTTTGTCCTTTTCCTTCCTTTGTTTTTCACAAATAATTCACCAATTATTGTACCACTCCTAACAATATATATTTTAGTTTTCATAAATCACAAGTATTGTAAATTTAAAGACTAGCACGTATCTCTAATAACTATAGACAAAGAACTTGTAACCATACTATGTTATAGTAGTGCCTCAATATATTGAGACTACAGTAAATAAGTCTGCATATACACAGAAGTATCTTTACTTTACTTTTAAAAAATATATATGCAGTAAAAATATGACTTGTGGAAGCAGTCTTTAAAGGTTTTTGGTTTGGGGTTTTTTTTTGTGGGTTTTTTGGTTTTTTTTTGGTGGGGTTTTTTTTTTTGTTTTTTGGGGGGTTTTTTTGGTGTTTTTTTTTTTTGTTGTTTTTTTGGTTTTTTTTTCTTGGCTTATAAATTAGCAGTGGTTTTGAGCATATAAAAATTATGTGCTGTCAGAGCTGGAGTGATTGAATGATTGACTGAAATTTCTATTAAGAAAATGAGAAAATGAGTGTACACCACAGAGTTCTGCATTCTGTAGCTGCTTCAATGGAGTTTGAAAAGAGTGAAAAACCCCAGAAATTATGTAAAACAGAAACAAACATTTTATTAATATTTGTTCAGTCTAGCATGTAATCTTTTTATGGTCTCTAGGACCTGAGGGTGGCTGCAGTTTCAAGACCAAAAAAGAGCTGGATAGTAACTGACCAGTAAGACTGAACAAGGAAAATTTTTTAAAAAGAGTAGGAAATAGGACACTTCTGATAAAATATTGTGTAAGAGCAGTAACATACCCCAGTTTTGTAAACATTTGAAATAATTTTTCAATTAAAAGACTTCCCAGGCAGTGGGATTACTTAAGCAATTTATTAATTTCTTCTCTGTATAAGATTCAAAAGCTAATTCTCAAAAAAGTTCTTTGCACATTATGTACCTAAATATAGATGTTGTTAAAAACAGGAATGAGATTCAAAGAAACACAAACAAAATCCTGTTAATTATAGGGGGAAATAAAACGTCCTAAGTTTTTTTATTAGTTTATCTGGGTAAGGAGTTTCACATCTTTTAAGATCGATTTCTATTTAACATAATGTAGACATAGCAGTCTCAGGTAATTTACATTCTGTCATCTAACAAAGTTAAGTATAATCCTTAAAGTGGGGTAATTTTTCTGTTGAACTGCAGATAAGGCTGAAAAAATGAAGTAAAAGAGCACACTACACACAGAAATAAATTAACTAACATATCTAACTAATGTAGTGTACTAATTGAAAATTGAGCCCCTGATACTGAAAATTTTAATCTGCCTTGTTTTCTCAGTACATTATTAATCCAAGGTAACATTAAATTCCTCCATAAACATTTCTATGTAAAGTTAGCAAAGTTAAACCCAAAATTCTGCATTGCATAACATTAAAATTAAAACTTGTGGATGCAGTAATAATCTCAGTAAAGTTGTGGACGCTTATATTTTGTGCCTTTAATGCTAAAGTAAAATAATCCTTCCCACATAATACACCAGCCTTTGACATAACAAAGGAATATGGCTCTACTGAATTAATAATCACATTAATTGGTATGTACAGCTGTGAGAGCACTGATATTGAATTAGTTTAGCACAGATTAATGTAGGCATGGCAATCTGAATATTTGCATATCATTAAAACTTGGTGCCTTAAAGACTCAAGGGCATTTTGTCCCCAAAAAGTCTGCTGCTTTCAGTAGCATTTATCATCAAATTTGGACAAGGGTTGGCACTTCAGTAACAATTTTAGGTGCTCAAATCTCATGGAGAAAAACCCAAGTTTAAGGAGTCATGGAAGTAATCCCAAACCTCTGAGTCTGAAATTCAATGAAATGGCAAATTAAGTCTTTTACACATGTACCTTCTTGGGGGGGTCTTTAGATAAAGAAATTATCCCATTATTTGCACCCTTGAATGATCATGCAAGCTGGATAGAGACAGGAATTTTTAAAAGAAACAGAAATTTAATGAAAGATTTTTCTGTGTTTTTTACGGGAGTGTACAATAACGCAAATAAACACAACTATGTAAAGGCAGTGTTTTTATATAAACAGTTTTAATTGTTTTATTATAATTGACATTTGTTATGCCCTATCTAGAATTGAGAGTTGCTATAATTTCTTTTATATATTAAAAAAAACACCAAACATCTACTTAAAGAAAACCCCACTTGGTAGTACAACAAATCTAATCAAAGAACACTGGAGTAAATCACTAGAAACTATTTTCCCATACAATCCCCTAATCAATTAACATTCAAACTTCCTACCCTGACATTACTTAGGCCTCATTTGTAATTTAAAGTAGGTAAGACCTTTATGTTTAACTGATATCATGCTGGTATCACTGACACCTGTAAAGAATCTGATATATCCTAAAATCTGATGATATTGGTGGAATGCTGTGCATTATAGCAGTGATTTACAATTAGGGATAGTTTTTTATTTGAAAAATCAGTCTTTAAAGCCAGACTCATTTCTTCATATCTTTTATTAATTCCTGGTGATTGAAACAACTCACAATGGGAATTA
The DNA here is from genome assembly GCF_036417665.1 of Passer domesticus. Classification (NCBI taxonomy): domain Eukaryota; kingdom Metazoa; phylum Chordata; class Aves; order Passeriformes; family Passeridae; genus Passer; species Passer domesticus. Next base: position 80,168,103 of record NC_087512.1, on the reverse strand, counting down.
TTTTCTTTAAACTATCTAAATTACGTATTTTACTCCTACATAGTTCAGATCTTTCTATGGCATTAGAGAGCCAAAAGGGCATTACCAGGAAATGGAATTCACAGGTGTCTGATGCTCGTCATAGAATAATTGTTTACAAAAGCCATTTTATTTTATAGATGGCTAAAGCTGGGTGGAATTAATCCCACCTTTGCCATGCTTTTGATCTAGAAATCACTCCCCTTCTTCTAAGAAATTTGGTGAGAACTGTAAACCACCAGGGATTTACTGATATATTATATGATTTTCAGCTATTATTTGAATATTTGGCCTCTTTTTAAACAAATCAGAAGCAATTCTTTTAGATTTCTTCATTCTAAATAAACAACTTGCCAGGTTTCCATCAAACCATCCCAGGTGTTTCCCTTTAAATAGGATTGCCTCCATCTCCTGAGCACAATCTCCAGGTCAGTTCTCTGCAGTTTCATAGCACTGCTTTAGTTTCAAAAAAAGGTCCATCACATTTGACTCAAAGCATGAATAGGAACATAACAGCAAAGGGGTTTTGAGTGTTAGAGAACTGGAGAATTTTCAATTTTTCCATCTTTTGAGGTGTTTTATACAAGCATAGATGAAATGACATTGGAATTTAATGTAGTGCAGCCTGGCTGTATTCATCACTGCAGACCCTGTCCTAGAAATTCTTGTATAAGTAAAGCTATTTTTAACTTTATTTTTTTAAAAGAAAACAGAAAAATTAAATAAGAATCCATTATTCAATACCAGAGGACCAACAATCTTCCCCCTCCACACAACAGCATATAAATTTTGTGATTTTGCTGCCTGATGAGGGCTTTTTTGATGTTGGCATCTGTGGACACTAAAACCTGCATGTTTCTTGAAAGATATTTAAACTGTGTAAACAATTCAGATTTCCTGAACAAAAGAAAAAAAGAAAAAAAAAGGATGAGAATTTCAAAAGTACTGACATCCCAAGTAAAGACCTAGGTCTGATTTGGTTAAATACTGGAGATTTTCTAGGCTCCTCTGGATTTCTCAGAACTTCTCATTCTTGACCTCCTCATCATTTCCTCCCGTGCAGCAGCCAACATCCCCATCCCTCGTTCTGCCACCAGCCCTTTCCTCCTACAAAAATTTAATGTAATGGGTCAAAATTCTTTTCATGGCCCTCTTATCAGACTTTTCACTTCTTCCTGTGAACTCAAAACCTCCAACACAGTGCATTCCTCTCATATTTTTTTTTTCCCTCTAAGGATTAGGTTGATGTCTTATTACACTTCTGGGCATCGTTTGGCTCTATTTAATGTTTGTCAGCTGCACTGCAGAGAGCTTGAGGCTAAATTCATTGCCCAGCCATATTTCTGATTTGCAGGTACATAACTGGCCTGAGCACAGGATAATATCACTCTGAGAAAACAAAACAAAAAAAAAAATCCACATATTTTTTGGCGCACTGTGAGGCACTGGAGGCAGTTACATTCAACAGGAATTTGCCTCAATGTCTTTTTTCATCAGTTTTGGGGTTTCTTCATCACTTTGTGTTCCACCCCAGTGCCATCTGCACCAAGAATATACATATTGCATATCCTTTTTTGTCATACAAGGCACCTGGAAAAATGCTTACAGGATGACCTTTTCTAAAGGAAAAGGAGCTTGGTTTACTTTTTATCTTTAGGGGAGGCATTGACGGTTCCTTCATGTAAAATTTTATGCAGAATTTTTAAAGTTTTATACAGATTTAAATACTAGGGATGCTATTATTCTTCCTAAATTATCCAATGATTATTTTATACTATATATTCACTGTATGCTGAAAAAGATTACCAGGAAAAGCATTGAAAGAGATGGACTGTCTGAATTAATGGTTTGGTTTAGGAGCATTTTGTGCTACATATGCACATTGATAGCCGAGAAGATTTTTCATTGAGATAATAGAAAATAAGGGCAAAATAACATATTAAAAATATGATGATAAAATGTGGGTTTCTTTGGGTTTTTTTGGTGTTTTGTTTTTTTGTTTGTTTTTTTTTTTTTTTTTTTGTTTGTTTTTGTTTTTGTTTGTTTTTTTGGTTTTTTTTTCAAAGAGAACATTCCAGTTTTGTTGTTGACAACACTGGAGCACTTTTCTTGACTCCCTTGCTGCCCTCACAAGGACACACCAGAAGAAAACACAACTTTTTGCTGAAACATATATATTTAAAAATCCACATGTAAAGAACCTGTGCCCATGCTGCTTCTTGAGTTCAAGTAACTGGTTTACTAAACCTTGCATTTTTTCTTTACTCAAGAAATTAGAAAATATTGGCGCACAGACTATTTTACACAAAAAGTAGATTTGTGGTTAAGGTTGTTATTAATGACAGCAATTCTGCACCTGGGCATAGAAGGGGCAAACAAAACAGGTGATTGTTATTGGGGAAAAAAGAGCAGGAAGTTTTTTTACCACTGTGAGGGTGGCACAGGGTGCCCAGAGCAGCTGTGGCTGCCCCTGGATCCCTGGAATTGTCCAAGGCCAGGTTGGATGGGGCTTGGAGGAGCCTGGGACAGTGAAAGCTTGCAGGAAGTTTGGACTAGATGAGTTTTAAACTTTAAACTAGTCTATGATTCCATGGTGTTTATCTGAATTGTGATTATATTTCACATAAATGAGCACTTGGTGAGACCTCCAAATAAGTAAAAGTCCTAAGAAATATTCAAAATGAGGCAGGGAAAGCTTTATCCCTTGAGATTTAATTTTTCTGTCAGGAAGAACAAAAAATATCAGTTCCTGTGGAAGACAAATTTTATCTGTTTGCCTTTCTATCCTCTTTAAAATTCCTTTTAAGCATTTTGGATCTTGTCCTAGTATTTATTGTTGCACAGAGAAATTGATTCTCAGTCACCAAGCTGAGCAAGGTACATAAAAAATGTAATTTCTCTTGCATAAGCTATGGATTACTCTTACCAATTTAGCACTCTAAAAGCTAATAAAATAATAAATTACAGTCTCTCATATCACCTCACAGTTGGCAGAGTGACAACCATCTGAGGAAGGCTGTCTTTGTGCAAATGTTCCAATGCAAAAAAACTTTATCTGTGTTACTCTGCCTTACTTCTTTTCATTTAGCTTTGTATAGGATCTATGGTTATTACCTTGATACATTTTTATTGATCTGCTGAAGTTTCTGTCCCAGTCAGTTACAAAACATTGACTTTTTGGAATTTTTTTTTCTTCCCCCTCCCAGATGGAACTAAGGGAATGTAAGTCCTGGGCCACTGCAGCTCATTTAAATTTGTTTGCATCCTCGTGGCTCTCCAGTTCAGCCCAACTGCTTGCATGTAGAACATGATATTTCTCTAATATTTCCAAGCAGAAACCTTGGAGACACTGGCTTACCCAATTTGTTGTAAATCTATCTGCAACTGCTCTGTATTCCCAACATCTGTTACAATAATTTTTTAAATTGAATTTTGTTGTTGAAAAAAAAAGGGGGGAAACGTCCACCGACAAATATGATTTTTTTCCAACAAGCAGTGTTACTTGATATTGCCTGAAAATATTTCCTACTTTGCTTCAGATGTAGACATGGAGAGGTATTTAGTAGATATTTCATCTTAACTCTCTGGTATTCAGTGGAATGGAAGAAGATAATTCTGCCATGAAAGATTAATACAATAGTAGTTTTATATTTTAAATCAAAAAGTCAAAATTCTGTTAAGATCATCGTGTAAATAAAAGGCCAAAGCAGAAACAAATATATTTTTTAAGGTTGCTGAAGTGGTACTCCTAACACTTGGGGCATTGTAAATTCTTTTTGGGGGGATTATAGTTCAGTTTTGGGGTTTAAAAAAAAAAAAAAAAAAGGGTTCCCATCTGGTCAGCAAAAGAAGTAGCTTTTTAGTGGTCCAACAGTGTGAGAGGAAGCTAAATTATATTTTTAACATTTTTCCCATTAAATGTCATGGTGGAGCTCAGAGCAGTAATGTCCCAAAAGCAGAATGGGAAAATGTGTAAATATCAAAGGTTTTTAGCTTGACCTTCAGACTCAAAATTATGAGTTTAGAAACAGAAAGAAAAAGTCAGAGAAAATGAAAATGCTGAAAAAATAATTGGGCTGTGGGACCTACCATGTCACAATTTAAACCAACGAAAAAAGGAACAGGATGCATAATATTACATTACTGCACACTGTTACTTAGATTCATTTCCATTACATTTGAATATCCCTTAACTCTTATTCCTGACATTCATACCACAACTAACTCTCTTTGAGCCATCAGTGGAGTGCATTTTGGAAATAGACATAAAATCCATGAATGCATATTTAACCTACTAAATCAATTTTCTGCCTTGGTTATGTAATTCTGTTCCTGTGTTTTCATCTAATTGAAGAGTAGTTTAGAACAATTCTCCATGGTATTTGCACCAGAGAAGTTTAGGGAAATCAAAGTTGTCCCAGAATTTTTCTTTAAATTATAAAGTATGAAAACACATGATTTTATTAAAATGTTCACAGATTAACTCATTTAGCTGTCCATTATTCCTGAGCAATAAAGTTTGTGAACACAAAACCGAAAAGGATTGAGGGTGATAATTATGAGTCCTTGCTTACCAAGTGAAGCCTAAATTAAAAACTTGATGAATGTCTAATTTTCCATGAAAGTGTTCACACAAGACTGAATTGCTTCTTGTTTTTTTTTTAAAAATCGTTATTATTATTAATTGTGGTTAAATCATATTTCCAGAAAAAAAGTCTGCAAGTGTTCCCCTGGAGGAGATGAATATTTACTATAACTACAAATTAAAATTGTTTACATTATCACATTCCATTGATGTGCAGCACTGTCTCCCCAGATATTCAGTCTCAGTGGGTCAGCAAACCTCTCATGAAAAACCAAAGGAAAAAAAAAAGGAAGTTCCTGTCCCTTTGGCAGTACTTCCCATTAATTTCTGTCAGGAATTAATCTGAAAACAGCTTGACCAGGAAAAAAAAGAAACCAAAAACTACAGATCAATGCAAGATTAAACTTATGCAACTTTTTTTTTTGTAACAAACACTGTCTTGAAAGGAGAGACGCATCAAATCTCCCAAATTAATCCTTCCCACCCCCCCATAACGTAGTGAAAATAATCCCTTAGACTTTGAAACACACCTTGCAATTATGTGTTTCCAAAACAATTATGTCATTTGCTGCTGTTGCAAAACATTTGCCTTGAGAGCTGATTATGCCACAGAAATAAATACCCAGGGAAGGCTGTGGAGGGGGAGAAGGAACTCAGCTCACATCCTTCCTGGCATTAGTCTGCTCAGTGAGTTAATGGAAAAGCTGATACTAATGGCACACTATAAATTAGTACATCTGCAATAAAAGAAATTATTTTCCATTTTAATCGCTCGGGAGCTGTTCTGCAAATGTGTTTCCATCTCAGGTGCTGGCGAGCTCAATGGTGTGCACTACAGGGCTCATGCTCCAGTAAACTGGGGAAAGATGTTAAATGCAAGAGCAGCATTAAAGTTATGTCTGGTGGCAGTATAAATGAAACTCTCTCACTATTCCCCTGTAACCTGCTCAGGAGTTTGTAACTCAGCTGTGAAATGGGCACTCAATTAAAAAGATTACTGCACGAGTCTCCAGAAAAAAAAAAAAAAAAAAAAAAAAAAAAAAAAAAAAAAAAAAGCATACTCTCGAGTTCATTGGAGCTACCATAAATAGACTTTGATTTTTTTGGGCTTGTCAGGGGCATGAGTTTTGATTCTGGGATATGAAACTCTTGATCTGGTGCGTTTGTAAGAAATACAACTTGTTCAGACCCCAGTTCTTGCGTTTTTGGCACAATTGTGTGTTGATATGTTTATATCTCTATATCATAAATGTTTTTAATACACACTACCACTAATCTCTAAGTATTGCAAACTGCCCAGCTTCTGCCCCAAAAGAAAAGAAATCTGACACAATTTACATTGCAACTTTTGCTGAGGAAATGAAATCAAATAATAAAGTCTTAATTTGACTTAATTTAGAGTCTTTTGAAGTCTTGATAATTATTTACAGTGACATCTATGCATTAGCTTTTTGAGAGCAGGAAAGTGTGGTTCCCAAAATGTCTGTGCCTGATTCTCTTCCCATTTCCTAGGAAATAGGAGAGAAATTCAACTGATGTCAACAGAGTTTTACATTTGTTCCAAAACAATTGGGACTGAGAGAAAACATCCTATGGTGATGCAATTAAGAGCTTCCTCAGCATCCATTCTCCCACTGTGGCTGTGGATGTAAATTGATGTGTACAAATTACAGGCCAGAATTTGAGAATACTCACATAAACCCTTGTGTTTTCATATATAAATAGAACTACAAATATAACTAACTATAACTATAACTAACTATAACTATAACTATAACTATAACTATAACTAACTATAACTAAACATTTAAGATAGATAGATGATAGATAGATAGATAGATAGATAGATAGATAGATAGATAGATAGATAGATAGATAGATGGAATTTTTTTTTTAAGAATGCATTCATGTAAATACAAGAACCCTTCAGGCAAAGCAAGCTGAAGAAAATTGTTCTCATTTGCAGTCCAGTGGGAACCTAGAAAAAATGCATTTTCCAGGGCCAAAGATATTTTGCCTCTCTCATGAGGATGAGTATTCTTAGAGCAGGTTATGCTGGAAAATAACATTTCCTGTCCCCATTCTGTACATAATGACAAATATCATGTGGATATCAGACCATCCTACTCCTGAGTACAACTCTTGACATGTTGGAATTGAACGGCAAAAGGGATGTTTTGATACTCAAAGTGAATTTTTGTTTGCAATCTGCCTCAACTGCCAGTATAATGTCCCTCTGTTGCATCATATCCCTTGGTTCCCAAATAATATCAATATCAAAAATCTGTAAGTTTAATGACTGACCATTCCTGCTTAGAAGTTCCATTTTACTCGCTTCAGTGACTGCAGGCATCAGTAAAGAAATTATTTAGCTGCTTTTAAATGTCAGTGATATTCTTGTATAAATACATACTCAATTTTCTCTTCCTTAATAAGGAGACAATGTATTTATTTTTGCATAATTAGAGAAAATAACAGTCATAACTTCATGAAACCAGGGAGTTTTTTCCTACTAATTGCTTAAAGCCACAAGAAAATATGAAATTAAATTGCCATTTCATGCCATGTAAAAGCCACTGAGAGTCTTCAGGAGCTGAATAAAAAAAGAAAAGTTAACCTGTTGTGTGTTTCCTATCCCTGCCCTGAGCTTCATTTATCAGGCTCAGACTAAGGAGCTGCTTGTGTGGAACAGTGCAATTAGCCAAGTAATTAGCTGCTGCTTCTTGCAAAAATTATCCACACACCTGAGATGAATGGGCAGGATGGGAAAATCCACATAAAATTAATTCGTGGGAGTGTGTTAGAAATCATCTCTTGCAGCTGAATTTGAGAGGAATCTCTCTTTTTTTTTTCTGTTAAAAAAAACCATAAAAAAACAACAACAAAAAAAATACAAAAAAACCCCCAACAAACAACCAAAAATAAACAAACAAACAAAAAAAAAAAACTATAAGAATTTGGGGTTCTTCTACTAATTTCAGTGAATCTTGGACTGCATCCCCATTTTTTTCCCCCATATTTATGGTCAGTGCTGTTGGTGCAGAGCTTTGCAACACGTGGGAAAATTCCAGGTGCTGTTTATTAAATTGTTGTGTCGCGTGCAGTAATTTATAAAAACAATTATTTGCACACTCTACTAGTTCTCATAAGTTACCCTGGGAATTTCAAATTTAAAATGAATCTGCAAATCCCACCTGATTTAAAGATTTCATCCACATGATAGTTTTCTTTCAGAAGATTATGGTTAGCGAAGGAATAAGTAAATAGTTAAAATTTTTATTATTATTTAAAGAGGGAAACGTGATCTTTATGTGAAGTAAAAGAGTACTTTGCTAGAACACATTTTCTTTCCCTTTCTTGATATGTCATTATATTTATATATTCTATAATTCTGAAATAGTATATTCTATAATTGTTTAATTTGGCTTGCTTTTCCCCAGATAATTGCCTATATTTTAAAGTTTGTCATCAACTAGGGGTAAAGACTCCTTAAAATAAATGAATTAATTATGTTTTAACCAAAAGAAAGACTCTCAAAGAGCTGAAAACTCCAACCAGCTGGTGAAGATTCCTTCAGATTTTCAGTCTTATATACTCCATATATAATTATTCTATTGATTTGCAAAATGCTTAACATTTTCATCTACATAAATATATTATTTTCAACAGATAAGTATGTCTCCATTTAAATGACATTCTGGTATAAGTCAAGCTGAGGGAGCTCAACTTTATTTCTTATTCATATTATAGGTGTTTTTTTCTCTGCTGTGTTTACCAGAAATGTTTTCAGGAGTGATGTGACAGAGTTCAGCAACAACACAATTTCAAGTATATTCACTGCTGCAAACAGAACATGATTATGGTGAAAAAAATGAACCCCAGCCTATTTTTAAACCTAAATCTGAGTGGAAATGGCACATAATAATGACAAACACATGAGAAAGAACCACAAAGACCCTTTCAGCAAGGCAAGTGTAGCAGAGGAACTCAAAAAATGGTACAACAAAAACACACAGTAAAGGTTTTGAAATAACCAAGAGCATCAATTCTTATTTTAATTTCCTAAATTAGATTGTGCTGCTTTTCTAGGGGTCAAGATGAAAGATTTTGCAGCAGGAAGCACTGTCCTTTGTGAATGGAATGAATAACTGAGTAAATGAGGTGATCCCAAAGCAATTCCCTCCGTGGAACTCATTTGTGGTTTTTCTCTCCTCTGGAAACCCGAGGCTCCTGTCAAGGGCACCCCCAGAGCAGAGCCCACCACACCTGCTCTGCTCTTCTGTGGTTTCATTACTCTGCACCTGCAATAATTTGGTTTTGACGTCCTCATTTTGAGGAGGTGCTGGGAGAATTCAATCCCAATGTTCTTGTTTTCGGTAGGATGTCTTCACTTGGAGGACTTGTTTTATAGTGAACAAAATCTGGGACATTTTTAGCTGAATTAGCGAAATTTTAGCATTTAAATTTTAGCATTTCTGCTGTCAGAGCCTCACAGAACCAGAACTAAACTCAACGCATCAGAATAAAGTAAAAATCAGTGACCCAGAGCTCACATTTCAGATCCTCTGGTGGGTACTTGTGGCAACCTCACGGACACAGTGAGAAGCAACAACCCCAGTGACAGAACCAACTGGTGAGGGGTTGAACAAAACACCGATTTTTAAACTTTTTTTTCATAATTTCAAGCCACCACCTGAACATTTTCAACAGCCTCAAACCATGCTTTCAAGATAATTAGGCAAGTGAAAGATTGTGTGAATTGCAAAATGAAGAAAAATCTCCATTTGAGCATGGCTTTCTTACCCATGAAAACAAGAATCTTGTGTCATTACCTTGTGGCCACTACCAACCCCCTTTTCTTACACAGAATTCCCCCTGGTTTCATAGCTACCCTTGGGGTTTTTAAATTATCCTGAAAAACATACATAAAAAAAGCCCAAAAGGAACCAAATACTTAATTATTAAAATTAAAAATATTAAAATTATTAATAAAAACTAATTATTTAAATTATCAATAATATTAATAGTAATATTAATTATTTTAAAATCTGTAAGAGAAAGTTTTCTCAAAATCAGCAATAAGAATGACTAGACATTGTTAATATATTTGTGCTTCAAAGTGAAAATTCACAATGACAGTTAAACTGAAAAGCACTTTATTTAATTTTTACTCAATGGGCAAACTTTCACCCTAAAAGTGTCACCAAATGTCAGATTCTCAAATATACTGTGACTCAACCACATGGCTTTTCTGCTAATGTGGGGCAATTCAGAGGATTTTAAAGCAGGGACCATGAAGATTTTTAGACTGAATTCCCTGGCGGAAGTTTGGTCCTCAACATTTTTTGTTTTAAAATGAAAAGCCACTTCATTAGCCCAGTAATGTTATTCTGCTTTGGCTCAACCATTTTTTGTCTTTTGATGTTTCATTTTGATGAACACTGAGCCATGTGCATCACAGGCTACCTCCCAACCTGAAATTCTGCAAGAAAAAGTAATAAATTACCAAGCTGATCTATTTATTTATTTATTTGTTTGGTTGGTTGGTTTTTTTTTAATTTACTATTATTTAAAAACTGAGATACCAACAGCTGTGGAAATTTTTTGGATAATTGTTCTCAGGTTTCTGTAGCATTCCCAAAAAGTATCACCAGCTTCCAGTCAGCTGGGACCTCTCTGAATTATCAAGGAAAAAAAATGTCAATTCTGAAAATTATGATTTTAAACTCTTAAGTAAAACTATAGTTTCCTACATTCCACTGAAATAATAATTCTGATACCCACAGTGCTTAAGGTGAGTGTTAAAAGAGAATATAAAATTTTATATATATATATATATGTGTGTGTGTGTGTGTGTGTGTGTGTGTGTGTGTGTGTCTATACATAATTTCCAGATTATATATGGAACATGCACCACTAGTCAAGTAGGGATACTCTTTTAACAAATGTCTTAAATATATATAACAAAAAAAAAAAGACGGAAGCAGGCTGCAGTCAGAAATTTTTATGCACAAAATGTAACAGATGTGTAACTATTTATAATTGAATGTATTGGGAAACCCCTTTGACACATCTATAATATTCATATTGCAGCATTGGAATTTTTGTGTGACAGGATGCATGCAAAATAGAATCAAATCACTGCCAGAAAATTTCCCTCCTCACTATTAACCTAATAACGGTGTTAAATTATTCTTCATTTGGCCTGTATCCCCTTGTGGTCTTCATCAGTGAGGTGATGGGGAGTGGAAATTTGCATGGAATCAACTTTGCCACCTGAAAGAGCTACAGTGAGTGAGGTGCATAAATTAGCAGATACCCAAGCTGAAATAGTTACAGGGCCCACTCCAGCATTATTGATCTAATCTAGAAGCATTTGGAAAAAAAAAAAAAAATTACCCAACTGTGAAAACCAACATGAAAAATAAAAATGAAAACAAAAAAACAAAAGATCAAAAAACCCAGAACAAAAAATGCAAAAATCCCCAGTTTGTTAAACTGTCTCTATTGCTTCTAGTGCTGGATTGAGCATGGTAGAGTTTGGGTATTTTTTATTTTATTCACCTGTCAGAGAGTTTTACCTGCTCTTCTCATCCCCAAACCTAGGGGGAAAAAGTACTTTCTTATTAATACAAGCATTCAGAATATGTTAATTAACAGTATTATTTTAGAAAGAAGAGAATATATTGTAATTTTAAGAGAGACATGAAATAGAATTGAACATCCAAATAAATTAAAAACCCCTCAAACTTTGGCCCTTAGAAGAAGAACCAAAATACCAAGATATCTTTGGTATCATTTTTATCTGCCAGGAAGAACATAATCAGATTTTTAATTAAAAATAAAAAATTTATGCAGTGCTTTCTTGTTTCCATTACCTTTCCTGTTGTTGTGTCTGAACACATTTTTTTTAGGCAGAGTTCTAATCAGAAGTTCCAATCTGTTCTGATTGTATCATTCAGTTAATGGAAGCCAGGGGAAATGACTACCTCTTGGAGAAAAAAAGAACAAAATGGCCAAAACAACCAAAGGCAGAAAAAAACCAGCCTTTAAAACAACAAAAGTTATTTTCTTTATTGCATGGCGCAGCACACAACGCAATGAAAGAATCACTCTGCTTTTTTATTGCTTTGAGATGAGACAGTGGCTTCAGAGAGATCTTGAGGTCTATATTGTAAGATTAGAGACAAATAACAAACCCACCCAAACATACTCTTCCTCACAGCTTTATTTATAAATGCCATTTGCAGGGTTTCCTGTAGAAAACCTCTACTGGAGTTCACTCCTAGAGCTGTTATGGCTTTGGTAAAAATATGCACTTCTGACAGCAGCATTTCCCTCCTTTCTGTGCTCCTTTTCCCAAGTACATCTATTTTTGACATCCAGCTTTGGCTGGTAGAGCCTATTGTGAAAGGTTTTAGAGTCTTCTGTTTTCAAAGTTCCCCGTGTAAAATGGCAACACCCAATTAAGTAGATAGGTGTGTGAATTTCTTCATGCTGGAAAGAACAAATTGCTCTGCTTTTTCCCCTTTAAAATCTCAGTTTTCATTGGGTCTTTATGTGTCATGGTTTAGTCAGAGAGGAGCTGAGCACCACACAGCCTCTGGCTCACTCTTCCCCCTCCAGCAGGATCAGAGGAAGAGAACTGGAAGAGGAAAAGTGAGGAAAACCTCATGGGTTGAGATACCAGCAGTGGAACCCTTGATACAAAATTTAAGAAGGAAAAAAAAAAAAAAAAAAAGGAGAAGACAAACTCAAAGCAACCACAAACCAAGTAAAATGAAACAAAAATAATGGAAACAAAAATGATAAATGATGACTATAACAACAGTGGCTGTGATGATGGTGCTGAAAGGGAATAACTCACATCTCTCCTTGTTGAGAGATGCTGAATTAGAAAACAAGCTTAATTTTTTTTTTTTAATTTTCCTCCTTTCCTTGGTAACTTTTTATTGCATTTCATGAACTTTTTTCTTTTTTTAAATGTTGGCAGACATCAGTCATCCAAAAATGACAGATGGCACAAACACTTTTATTAGAGGTGAGGGTTTGATTTTTCATTTTAAGGGCTGAGGGAAGGCGGAGAGGTGGCGCAGGACGTGCAGACTTCATCCCTAACCACCACAAGAGATTCTTGTCTCACAAAGGAGACCTGAGCCAGAGGCATTTTGCCCATTATTACCAGACAGTGTGGGAGTTCCTTTGTGCTGACATACATGAGCTGCTCCTGCAGGAGAAAAGTGTTGCAGGCAGAGGAGTGACAAGGATTTCTCTCTGTGGATCAGCAACAAGCACTGCCATCCTCCCACTCGACAGCAGATAGCTGTCTCCTCTTCAAATCGAGCCAAACCTGCAGTCCATCAAACATTTATACTGTAGCCACACGTTTTAAGCTTGAAAAACAACTTTATGTTCTCTGGACCAGCCTCCTAAATAAATGCAGGCTGTGAAGTTAGACACATGCAGTGACAGGAGAGTTTACTCTTCCATTTCAGTTCACCACACTTCCCCTACAGCTGATTTATCCATCAATAAATCAAATGTGCAGATTAGACAAATCACGCTTGCTAGTAACAGTTCCTGCAGCAAACATCTTAATCCCATTTCATGCTTTTTATGGAGTGCTATTAATTTTCTTTTTGCCTGACTCTTTTTACTTCTTGGGAATAGGAGACACACATTAAGAAAATATTTATTGAAGTTAAGTAGTCATTTTATTAAAAATGGACATGGAAATATACACACTGAAGGCAGCTTTTTGCTCTGCAAGCTCATGTTACCTCTGGGGAAAAATGGTAAACACTGTTAATAGCTTATTTAAATTCAGAGATAGCTATCATAGAGACTAAAAATGTGAAGCTCTTCAGTCAAAAAAAAAAGGAGCTATAGCTTCACAATGGAAATATTTTTGAGCTCCAGGGTTCAGAATGACCATGAATTTAATGACTTTTGTTGAGGCAAAGATTGAGAAATTTATTTTTGGAATTCCATATCCCATGATCAAAGGAAAATTGCCTCCTGTCTAACATAATGTCCTCAAAAGTTCATGCACCAGGACCTAATAGCAGTCACTGCAAATAAAATACAGGCAATCCAACTTTCTTTTTCTATTTTTTTTCCCTTAGAAATGCTCTTTAAGTAGACCAGAATTCTTAAGCCCAAAAGTTGGCATTGGGATTAGTTCATTTTTGGTACTGCTGTATCTCTTTCAAACCCAAAGTTTGCCTATTCCTTTTCCTTTCTGCCCACACCTTACAATCCACTAAATCATGCAATAATTATGAAATGTTTAATTTGGCAGGAGTAGGGGAAGGGGAACTGAAAGGGGAAGGTGCCATCACACCTAGAAATGTGATTTACTGAAATGATGAACAACAACATTTTTAGAAGCCCCTTTAATTTATTTTTATCTACTTTTGGTCCAGGAGGAAGAGGAAGAGGAAGAGGAAGAGGAAGAGGAAGAGGAAGAGGAAGAGGAAGAGGAAGAGGAAGAGGAAGAGGAAGAGGAAGAGGAAGAGGAAGAGGAAGAGGAAGAGGAAGAGGAAGAGGAAGAGGAAGGGAAAAGCCAAAGGGGAAAGTAGTCTTTGAGTACATGTGAAAATTAACAAGGTTTGAGTTTCTAAAACCTTATTTATTTGTGTGTGCTGGGATCTTACCTGTGAGGACAGCCTTATCCAACCACCATTCTGATCTGAAAATATTTATGCAGCTCTTACAGTTACTTTGTGTGTTGTAAAAGGTCTTGGAAAACCCTTAATGAACATTTTCCATAGTTGGACAACCGGATAAGATTTTTGATCCCTGTTGTGATCCTTTCACAATAACCACCACAGTAAGGATTCAAACTGCCAGAGGGCAGGGCTGGCTGGGATCTTGGCAATGGGAATTGTTCCCTGGCAGGGTCGGCAGGGCTGGCACAGGGTGCCCAGAGCAGCTGGGGCTGCCCCTGGATCCCTGGCAGTGCCCAAGGCCAGGCTGGACACTGGGGCTGGAGCAGCCTGGCACAGGGGAAGGTGTCCCTGCCATGGCTGGGGTGGCACTGGGTGGGCTTTATGTCCCTTCCAGCCCAAACCATTCCAGGATCCCATGATTCTACGAAAACCTTCCCTTCCACGTTCACCAAATTCCCATTTTCAAGTACTGAGATGGCTTCCAGAGACCACTTGGGTCCACATTTTTCTGTTCAGCTAGAAATAATTGACTGCTCTTCTGATCTCTTTTCCCGTGTCCCACGGAGTCTAATGAGGTAGATAATGAAATATTCCAGGTGCCTAAACTGCTCCTTCATCTTTCTTTTTCCTCAGGTGGTAAGCAGAATTATTCCTGTGCCACCAGCTCCATGATTTTAACTGTGTCTGATTGACACATAATCTCTGCATGGTACCAGCAGGAAGCATTACAATATATACCATTTTCTTTAAAAAAGAAACACACACACACACACACAAAACGACAACAACATTATTTTTGAACACCTGATACCCAGATGATTGACCTCAGGCAAGAAACATTCATAGTTATTTGACAGAAAGAGTTTCGGATTAGGTTTTATGTCCTTGAGGGTCTTGTCATAAGCCTTTGTTTAAGGCTAAATCAAGGTACATGACTGCATTTAGAGTGCCATCAAAGCAATTGGGCTGTTCATGCTTCATCTCTCTTGGACCCACAAAATTGGACATTCCCAGCAAATTCCAGCATATTCTACAATCAAAGGAGGACAAGTGTGTTAGACTTCTTCAACTAGCTTTGCTCTAAAAAGTAAAATGAAAAAATAAAAAAATAGAATGGAGGAAAATTTAAGACATGAAATTGCTTGTTATAACCCTCTGCAAACCATAAACGAGTGAGAAAATTCACCACCTGAATTCTGCTTTGAAATAAAAAGGAAAACAGCCTTCTTTGCAGTTAGGACTGGGCTTTACAAGATTTTGATTTTGCTAAACTGCCTCAACTAAATTACCTGTTACTCTGAACTTTATCTCACACTCCATAAATTTGTTCCTTGGCTGGGGACTCATGTTCCTCAGGACTTCTTGTGATTTTACAAGAGCTAGGTTAGCTGATTCTCTCTGTGTCTAGAACACCTGCCCCATCTGTAATAAAACACAGAGTGTTATTTCTCTTTGGACAGATGGCACCACTGCTAGTGTTTAATATTTTAGCTAAGTGTTTAATATTTAGAAACTTTATGCCAGTGATAAATGCCCACTAGGAAAAAAAAAAAATCAATGCCATAAGGAACAGGGAATTTTCCTCACCCGGCCTCAGATTTTATCAATTCTTAGTAGGAAGCAGTCCTATGGTTTTGGATAGCTGGGAGCATGAAGGCAACTTTAATCTATGCCAGCTGCTAATAGCCCCAGGCTTACTGGGCCATAGGGAGCTAGACAGGCACATTTTTATTTGTCTGCCCTTCCATGGAGAAATAAATTATTTTTTAATTTACTTCTCCCATTTTCCAATTAATTTGGCCATATCAACATTCCAGTGCCCAGCAAAATGTATTTGAATTGGCAGAGCTGTGCAAAAGCTGTGCTTGCAGTACTGCAAATTCAAATTCCTCCCATTAGCTACCCAATTAAGCAGAAGGAATTTTGAATTACCAGCCTCTGACTTTATTTATTTATTTTTACAGAAGACTAGTAGTTGACCACGTTTAAAGTCACATGAATAATAAGGGAATATATACTGGATCAAGCCAGGAAAGAGATGAGGTAAAAAAAGAAATAAGAAAAATGAGAAGAAAAGAAAACGCATTACCATTGGGAAAGTATTTCTTAATTAACTATGATCTGATTCAGTGAGTTATTAGAGTTCTACTTAAAAAAAGAAACATCTGATAATTAAGTAGCTATTACACCAAATTGATCATCAGTTTGAGAAACACAGGCAACCCTTTTATTGAAAGGCTGATTCCAAATTGTGTAACTTTAAATAGATATCTCTCTCTCCAGTAACCCAACTCAATGGAGCCAGCTACACAAATGAAATGTTTTGTGTGAATAAGAACAGGAGATAGAGCTTGCTCTGTAAAAAAAGAATTGATCTAAGCTGCTTAGGGATACTCTGAGGAAGCAGAATTTGCTTTCTGTTATCTTGAGAACAGCATTGGCTGCCTGGCCTCTGGGAAAGCAATTCCTTCCCTAAACTGTAATACTTCTATTTTTTTTTTCCAAAATACACTTGCTACAAGCTCACTGATTTAAAAATTCAATTCCATTATTAATGTAATTAAACAATACAAATTCTTTTCAGGATGGGTGAGCTCGTAATGGTCACAATTGGAGAGCATATCTATTTGTAGCAAAATGTTTAATTAAAGCAAAGCTAAGCACACAAAATAACCAAAAAATTGGAACAGTACACAAGATCAATGTTGCATGTTAAATTCTGCATAAAACTCATGTAAAAAGGCAACAAGTCTTTTTCTGACACCTGCTGAAATTTGATAGTTCTTGGATGAATGTCTGAAAGTAACTAAATGGTTTTAAATATAGAAAGGTATGTAAAAAATCTTGATTGTCGCAGCTCTAAGTGACTGAGTTTGTGAGTAAAATGTTCAAAACAATTTTGGTTTCTGAGCTATTTTGACAAAATTTTACTCAGGCAGTTGAATCCTGAGTCCATTTCTAAAATCACAGCACCTGAACAAGCAGAGTTCCTTTCAGTAGGAAGAAATAAAAGGTTAAAACTAAGGTTTTGACTTCATTGTTCATTTAGGGTTAAAAATATGATATGTCAGAGAATTCAGTATTTACAAAGTTAAAAGAATAGCTTTATTGTTAATTTTTAAATGTTTTGGCCCCTTCCTTCCTTCCTTCCTTCCTTCCTTCCTTCCTTCCTTCCTTCCTTCCTTCCTTCCTTCCTTCCTTCCTTCCTTCCTTCCTTCCTTCCTTCCTTCCTTCCTTCCTTCCTTCCTTCCTTCCTTCCTTCCTTCCTTCCTTCCTTCCTTCCTTCCTTCCTTCCTTCCTTCCTTCCTTCCTTCCTTCCTTCCTTCCTTCCTTCCTTCCTTCCTTCCTTCCTTCCTTCCTTCCTTCCTTCCTTCCTTCCTTCCTTCCTTCCTTCCTTCCTTCCTTCCTTCCTCCCTCCCTCCCTCCCTCCCTCCCTCCCTCCCTCCCTCCCTCCCTCATTTTGTGAGGCAATATTTACATATTATATCAATATCTACTTGACAATATACAGACACTTTTTTTTCAGATTTATGTATATTTCCTCTGTCCATATTTGGATTCTTCAATCCCAGAAGAGATGCAGTTGGTGTTATAAATATTGAAATAATTTTTAGAAACATAGTTTTGATTAGAATTTGATTACGGTAATGTTCTCTTTAAAAATTCTGATGTCACCTAGAGATTTCTAAGTAAATAGGACTACTTATTATAATAGAGGAAGTTTTTCTTCAGGATAATCTATAATTTCTATTGTTCACATATCTATTTTTAAAATAATAAAAAAAAACATTAGAAATTAAAGTAGGAAATGGGAACTTCATTTAATAGGCTTATATTACTTAACACACAGCTCTGTCCTAAAAATATCCAAATAGCCTAAAGGAAACTGGAGGGATTCAAGGAGTTGAAAAGATGGCTATAATTAGAAACTACAATTTTCTAACTTTGAAATTGTAGCAAGATGGACTACACAGAGCAAATTTCTCTTTTAAAAAACTCCTTATCTTATGCTCCCAATTATTTAATCATTGATGGTATGAAAAACTGCTGTGGTCCAAATTTTCAGAAACAGGCAGTTCAATTTCTTTATTTATTATTTGGTCTTGATTTGCCCAAAGGACCCATCTATGAGAAAACATTTCCCTCTGGTAAGGTTGTTTTTTTTTCATATGGTTTAACTAATTAGATTAATCTTATACTTAGATTTTTACACCAGCTTAGCATTTATTAGTGAATACTTTGAGAAATCAGGAGAACTTCAGACTGGCTTTGGGACATCAAGATTTCTCTGTAGGATCCAGGCCAAACATGACAATTTGAAAATATTCCAATTAAATATACCTTGTAAGTGAACTACTAAAGAGAATTGCTTTAATATTTTTTATCATGACTACCAGATTTGAATAAATAATGTTTCAAAATTAACATTATTTTTTCTTTCTGTCATAGGTTCATCTCAACTGGAAAAAAACCCCAAAAAATAATTTAAAAAAAAGCGCCAAACAAAACCAAACAAACAAACAAAAACCTCAAAAAAAAAAAAAAAAACAAAAACAAAAACCAACCAAAAAATAAGTCTTGACTCATTTCTGCTTGGCCAGAAGCAATATGTGTCACCCACATGGATGGTTATATTTCATAGAACAAAGACATCATAGTGCATGAAATAGAATTTTTTTAACCACTCTGTATAATTATATGATACTATATAAATATCTATAATATTATATGAAATTATATAATTCATTAGCTTCACAGTCTGACCTTCAAGGGAATCCTCAAGGACTGACACTGTCAATGGGACTGGAGTAAATTTTTTTCTGGTTCTGTGTCAAAATTGATGACTTATACAAATACATATTAATTAAGCATATATAGACTAAAGGAACATAGATTAATAATAAATACTTCTTTTCCTTTAAGTCTTTTTTTAATTCAAGAAAAAACAGTCCAGCTGAACACACAGTCTAAGTCTCATTGTAACTTCACCTTTGCCTTAAAAAATCATCTATTGCAATGTGATTTGGTTTCACAAAGGGTCATAAAGTGTCTTCTGGTGTTGTTTGTCAGGTAATACATTATTAGATATAATATATTTAATATTACACTATATATATAATAAAACATGTATATATTGAATATTTATTGTATTTTATTGTTAATTATGTAATATATCTTTAATAATTAATAGGCTCACATTTTCACTAAAGCCTTGTTGGACATAAATGGAATATTTTAATATCCCTCTTCCATCTCTGATGTTGTGGAGAAGGGAAGACACCAAACATTGGACACATTAAGACAGGTTTCTGATTTACAACTAAACCTATGGGAAGGAAAGGATCCTCATCTCTCATAGATTAAAGATCAGTTTATAATCCTGTTATAAAACAAGAACTTATTTTCACTTTTATGTTTAGCACACTTTTACAAGGAGGTCTGGCAATGAACAGTTATGAGTTTGGGAGGGTCTGAGCTCTCTAAGTGCAGGGGATTTGCCAGGATTGATCACAGAACTGTGTAGACCAGAAAGGACACAGGAGGTTGTGTTATTCAAAGCAGGGATTAACTTCTGACTTGGATTAGTATCCTCAGGGTCCTGACTGGTCAAGAAGCAAAAAAAAAAAAAAAAAAAAAAAAGAAATTATTCCAAGACAGAGATTTTGCCAACTCTCTGGGAGTAGTTCCAGTACTTAATCATCCTGACCTTGAAAAGGCTTTTCCTTAATTCACAAATCCAGTGGAAATCTCACTTTGTGCCACCTGTGTGCCTCTAATCTCTGATCTGTGCTGCTCTGAGCCTCATTTTGTCTTCTGCATCAGGTTCTTGCCCTTACAGCAACAAAAACTGAATTTAAATCACCCTTAACCTTTTCTTCTTGAGGCTAAACCAGCTGAGCTCCCATGGCCATTTTTCAGCACAAACATTTCTGTGCTGGTGTCCTACTTGATGATTTCCAACACGTTCAGTCTCTTTATGTTTTCAAAACAAAGTCAGCACAGCAGGGCAAAAAAATCATGTCTTCGTCACCAGCAGATACTGAGGTAAGAGCTGCTCTGCTGAAATCAACGTCTCAGAGTGGTGTCAGATCTGTGCCTGTGCTTTTCCACTCCACGTAAACATGATTATTTGAAGCAGCACACTGTTTCAGATTTCTTGTCTAATACTTCTTGGTAGAAAGGTGAGGCAGGTTAACCCGGTTATAATGCAATTTTTAACTTCATTGATCAAAACTGATTTTCCCTGCGCCTTATTTTCTATGTATGAAAGAGTCTTAGAGATGGCTTTCAAATCCTTTGAAAAACAACAAAAGTTTTCCTTTTTCTTTGTATGTGCCATTGTGAGACCCACCTGCAGAGCTGCCCCAGCCCTGGGCCAGCCCAGGAAGGAGCTGGAGCTGCTGCAGCCAGGCCAGAGGAGGCTCCAGGCTGGGCAGAGCCTGGAATGAGATGAGCCTTAAAGTCCCTTCTGACCTAAATAATTCTCTCATAAAAGAACCAAACTGGTAACTGGGAGTAAAATATTGAATCCAAAAATACTTTAATTGGGATCCCACTGCCTATGCAGACTGCAGGGGAGCACAGCATCCCAATATTTTTTACTTTTGAAAAATGATTGCTTTCCTGTCCTGATTTATCCATTCTTTACACTGCATTTACCCCCATATTTCTGAGGCTAAACATGCTTTTATGTATGATCTGTGATGAGTTTGGAGGTGAGAGTGCCCCCAGCTGCTTTTAAACTCATGGCCCTTCCCCTCTCCTCACAATTTCTCCAGTCCTGACAATGAATTCAATTCTTAAACTTTTGTGCTGGGTCAGAATATAAATTTGAGGGTTTTCCCTCCACTTTTATGGGGTTTTATGGGTGGGAATGCTATTGTGAAGCATGTATGAACATGAAATCTTCCCTAACTACAGGGTTATTGCATTTTCTAGATGATTAAATCCAAGCTACCTCACAGTTAAGGTAAAAAGTTCTCTTCAGTGAGGGATTCAGCAATGGCAGGAGCTGTCCCAGGGTCTTTATAACTGCTGGATGTTTTCAGGGTTGTAAAGGATCTAAGTGGAGCCCAGGATAAATATTAACAGATCTCAAGTAATTAGGCAGAACACCTACATGAGAAGGAGGAAGCTAACAAGCAATTATTTTCCTACAGCAGCATAAGGCAGAGATGTATGACAGAATTCATATTTTTATCTGTTACTTGTCACTAATTTTGCAAACAGAACAGATTCCAGATTCCAAATATATGCTACATTACAAATACTGTGTATCAGAAGAATTCCATATGATGTTTCAAACTAATGCATTTTTTTAACCTTTGAACAAGCAATAAATAATGGTAATTAAAACAAACAAACAAACAAAAAAAGTTAAAGATATATCTAATAAAACCATAGGGGAATTGCCACTGTTGATTATGTCTCTAAATTATTTTGAAGTCTGCATTAATGAAACTGCAAACTAAATTAAGTACCTTCATCTGCTTCTGGAAGCTGCTCTGTCTGATCCATTAAAGAATACACATTTTCACTGCAGTAATCAGAGATTTAAATGGGCTTAATGTAATTAGAAAAACCCTTGGAGATATATATTATCTCTTATGAAAATGGATATGCTTCCTAGATTAGAACATATTGTTTCAGCATCAGTGTAGGACTATAAAATTACAGTTCTAAGTCTCTAACTTTGTTTATTCATGGGCATAGGGACCCTTTAGAATATTAAAAGAGGGAAATGTTGTGGAAATACATATATATACAAAAATCACACTATTATCCCTATCAATACTCTAAAGATTGACAGGAAAAGTGATCCAAAATTGGCACAATACTTTTAAACAATTCTGAAAATATAACTGTGAATGTCCCACCCCAAGTTTTGATGCTGAAGGAGTGTCAATCTGCTGGCTAATAAGACACTTAAACTTCGTGTTTGACATCCTAATCCATACAAATAAATCTGTACTTCTTTGTGTGAATCTGAGCTTCTTACACAGAATACAAACCACAATATTCTTTAGTGAAAATCAAAAGTATAGAAGCCCAAATTCCTGACTTGCTCACGCATCTGCTATTACCCACATGCAAACATTCATGCATGCCCACATTCAGCCTGTGCTAGTGCTTGCAGGATTGCAACTTTCATTTCCTCAGCAAGAATCTCAGCAGAGAAATTGGAAAATTTGTGTTTTCAGACTGCATCCAGCACATTGGTTTGTCATGGCTTTCACCATGTGACACAAGCTTGATAATTTGTTTCATTTGGGCTAATATAATGATAATACCAATTTTTCTCTTCTTGAGATTTGACTGACTGAATATCTTAAGCATGTGTTAATTTTAAGTATGAGTTGTTCTGAGGTTTTAATATAAATGTTGATGTGGCTGGGGTTAAGAAAAAACTTAAGAGCTTTGCTGGGACTAGGGTCTTACTAAACTAAGCTCTCCCCACCCATGAAATCAGTCCCCAAGTCAGTAAAAATATGATTATTAGCCCTGTTTGATGCATGCCTTCTCCCTAAGGAGATTTACTGCTCAGAAAGGGACTCAGGGTGCAGCCAAAACTATTCCAATGCTGAGGATCAGCCAGAAAATCACATTTTTTCCCTTTAAAGCTGCTTGATCTTCCCACTCGAGGTGGTTTTGTCAGGATCAACCCGGCAGCAATGTTATCCTGTCCCCCTGAGAGGTTCAGGAGATGTGCACTGAAGCCCTGCCAGCTGTCTGCAGTGTCAGGTGCAGATTTACCAGGAGAGCTAAAAAGGCTGGAGCCTCATCCCTGGTGCACCCATTTGTTTGAAGCAATTTTTTCCTATTCTTTGAGCAATTTGACATGGTGAGGGCCTGACAATTAGTCTGAAGCCAGCACCATGGGCTGCTGAAAATGAAGAGTTTCTATCCCAATTTTACCAAAATTTCTCCTCTGACAACTTCAGAGTTTATTTACATCCCCTTATTTATCAAGGTGATAAACACCTGAACATTTTGAGGCCAGACTGACTTAGGAAAGCATTTTCAAACATTGTATTATAATTGTTGTATTACAATTTTAGGAGACAGTGTTTTTTTTTCTTATTATGTCTCAAACACTTATGTAAGTGTTAAACACTTTTTAACAACTTATGTAGGTTGCTAAAAAGCTGATAATTTCTCAGAACTCTGGTAGATGAGTCACATTTCATTTGGCTCTCTTGCTTTACTCTCCACACTTTTAAAATTTGTCTATTTAGCAAGAAAACGTGATCTTAAACAGAGTGAGTCATCCTTCTATGACAAAATTAAGCATTTTTCTTGGCTTTGTCTTGTGTTGCAATATTCATATCCCTGCTGCCCTCACCATGAGACTATAAAAGTTTCTGAAGCATGACCCCAGACCAAAGTTTTGCAGTTTCTGGAAAGCTGTGAGTCGCTATGTGTGCATCAATGTTTAGGTACAATATTGACATTTTCTCTGCTTAACCTAAGAGGTTTTGCCTTTTTTGGAAGTGTGTTTAAATTTGACCCTCCCAGCTGGAAACACTGAGCAATAAATGAACATTATTAATTTCTGATTTTGTGATTCATTCTATACCCATTTTCTACTCTTATATCTGTTTGGTTTTTTGGGTTTTTTTCTTTTTTTTGTTGTTGTTGGTTGGTTGGGGTTTTTTTGTTTTGTTTTGGTTTTTTTTTTGTTTGATTGTTTGGGGTTTTTTTGGTTTTTTTTTTTTTTTATCTTCAAGGAGAGCACAGTAGTTTGCAAAATAACTTCGTGTAATCTTTGGCCATATGGCACTACAAAAACGAAAATAATTACAAAGATAGCATCTTGTGTGGCCTGCAGTTTCTGATACAGAAAGAAAAAAAGTGTGTTCATTTCACTGATTGACATATGAATTCTAAATATCTGTGAAGACCCATGTAGGAGCAGTTAATTTAGTTTTAGTGGGGATTACATATTCAGAAAATGTGACTGAGTCCTTTAGTATGTCATTAACACAGTGAAATAGTGTAATTACAATGTATAATCTTTCTTCATTTATCTCCTTTACAGTTGTCAGCATCAGAAATCCTCCAAATTTGCCTAAAATATGTAAGTCTGTGATATTTGATAGCACACTTAATCAGTGATTGCAATAGAATGGCTGTTAAAAATCCCAGCACATTTATAATATTTTTGGCAGGCAGCATAAGAATGTTTTCTGTCCTCAATGTCTTTGTTTACTTAAAAACACAACTGTTCTTTCTAGTTAGGAACTAAGTAGTCTCCAGTCTGCTGCTTGAAAGTAAAATGACAGCTTATATGGAGATAATTATGCAGGAATGGGAACACTGCTTAATTGAAACAATCAGTTCTAGGCAAAAAATGCAGTCTCAAATTTGGAAGTGACAAGATGTTACAGTACCCTGGGTTTATTGATATTTCTTTGTAATTTTCTCCAAATTCTTAAACTGCTAGAAAACAACCATGCTCTACCAGTTTGTTCTTTAATTTTTTTTTTATTTGCTGTTAGTTGAAGTAAAAGATATAATTTTTCTTTGATGCCATATGCTGCCTAATTGCAGAGCATATTTTGTACAATGCTGTGTATAAGGATCTTGGGTTTGTAAAGCAGGACTCAAAGCTACCAGAAAAAAAAAAAAAATACAGCACAGGGAGTGCAGGATCTCATTTTGAGATAACTGCACTAGAGTTCACCTACACAGATGTTTAACCACTTAATTAAGAGAAAGAGTCATTTATTTAGGGTTTTCTAATGAGTGAAGGAGGACCTCAGTATTGCAAATGCAGTCTGAATTAATTCAGTCCATCTATGCCTCAAATAAAAACTTAAGATAACATATTTGTGTTTACAGCCTAGTTCAGAAAATGAATTGAGATTTAACCTAGAGACAAGCTTGTATTGCAAAACAAAAACACTTGCTCATTCTAGATTATACAGCACTGCTAGGATTTATGTCTACAAGGAAATAGAATTTTGGTGCCTCAAAGGAGAGTTCTTGTATCTTGGCTTAGATCCAGTGAAAAAAGAGTATTTTTTAAAAAAAATCATTAGTGGATTTTGCTTTCCAGCTGAACAAAAGACCATTCTCAATGCAGTGAATCTATCTAAAAAGTTAAATTTTAATGTATCTCAAGCCTTATTTGTAGGGAGGATATAAGTTAAGTTTAATTCTTCCCTAGTAAGCTGTTTTTATTCCAGCCATTTAGAAACAGCAGACCTAGGATTGACTTTTCTTGATGTTTCTTTAAAGTTCTTCTGGTCATTATCTGAACTTTTCACTTGTGACCATGGCTTTAAATGTTGCAAAATGAGCCCTAACCAATATCATCATCAGTCACCAGATGAAAATAGAGTGCCTTTCCTTACTCAACTACACACACTTCTCAGTGTTTCGTACTCAGGATTTTTGACAAAACTGTGCCAATGCCTAAACTCTGTCACTGATGCAGTTTGTAATAAATCCTCCTCATCTTCCTCACCACTTTTCTCAGTATTACGGATCATGGATGGAATGGACCTCAGGAGGTATTTTAGACCCAAACCCCATCAAAGCAGGCTCAACACAAAATTCTCACCTATTTCCCCTGGGGTTTGACTAACAGAGTCACGAAACAACCTGTCTTGGCAACACTGATTGCCCTTATACAGTTTTTTCCCCCTTTTCTGTATTTCCCATCAGAAATCATGCCAGTAAAAAAACCCTCTTTTTTCTCATAGGCAGTACAAAGTTGATGCTAAGTCTTCTCCCTTTTTCCCCCCATTTCAAAACAAAATCTACTTCCTTCAGCCTCTCCTCACAGAGCAAGTTCCTGATTACCCAAGCATTTTGCTGAATGCACACCCATTTATCTACATCTTTCTTAGACTGGGAACCCAAAATATTTTTCAGTGGAGCCTGAAGAGTTGAAAATGCCACCAAAGTGCTCCTAAAAATGTGCTTTTACTGCTGCTTTTCCCACTCCTTTATTTTATGGTATGCATATTGTTAAGCAGCTGTGCCAAGTTTAATTACACTGAATCTAATAGTAATAGCTTTTTCTTGGTCTTTTGACTGTGCACTTGCTGCTGTTTGTGAGACTATATTTCTGGAAGATAACACTCTGGTGCTGTGTTATATATGAAATATATATATCATTTACAGAGATGAATTATAAAGTCTAACTGAAACTTGAATTATATATATAAAAGAAATGCATAATTTATGCTTGTGAGTTTCTATCATATACACAGGATGGTTTTTGAACTCCACTTTTCCTGCAGCAGTCAGGTTTCATTAGCAACACTCCTAAAATCTAGAGCTTTCCCAAAATCTTTGTGGCATTATGACATACTGTATTAGTTTATCTTTTGCAATGTGGACTGTGTTGTAAATCTTGTTTATTTCTTTGGTTGTGGGGTTTAAATTGAATATTCCTAGTAAATGTGAACATTTTAATTAATAAATTTGCCTGTGATCGTGGTGGACAAAAAGACTTCTGATTATACGAAAGTTACTCCCTCTGGAAAAATCTAAAAACTTAGGGTATTTATTTGGATTGTTCTTACATAAAAGATGTTTCATTTTGCACCTAGACTAATATTTCTCTTACAGTGAAAATATCAGAAAGTCTTGGGAAAAAAATAGTTATTCTTCAATATGTTTCCTCATAATTAGACTACATGGCAAATGTCTGGATTTGTTTCATGTTTTCTGAAACCAGACATGTAAAGTCCATAGGCCTTCTGTTGGAGAATAATCAGGTTGCCACAAACTGGAACATTTTAAACTGCAGGAATTTTGTAGGCATGACAGAAATTTGAGAACTTCATATTTAAGGAATATCTTTTCCCTGGAAATCAATTCAGTGGAAATATTTAGATCGGTCTCATAAACTTGCATCACCCATGTAAGCACTCCACAGTTTTAATTACTGCTAATTTTGGATTGGAACTCTAGATTCCTTTTCCTAAAATACTTTTTCTATTGAATTTGAGAAATAGCCAATTTGGCACTCTCTTTTTTACAGGTTAATCCCCTATAATCCCATTGGATTCATGGTGGTGCATAAAATAAATTATCATCTTAACATCAAGGGAATCACTGGTACAAGAGCCCCGGCAGTTTTAGGGAGTGACTCTCCCAATATTTCTTATCCTCTTTTCGTTTATTTTTTTTCCCCTCCATCTTCTGAAATTTGTGGGAATTTGACTGAATCAGAGGGAAATACCCGTTTATATACTCACTGAAATTTGTGCTTTTTCAAAATATTGAGAGTTTAATTGCAGGCCCTGCCTGATCCGTCTCTGTCCCTTCACACATGAATGAATAATTTGAGATTTTACTAATTTCTACCACTTCTCTTAACAAAAATGCCCTCTTCTCTGAGCTTAGGGAAAAAAAAAATCAGAAAAATCTTCCTGCAGCAACACAAGAAACCAATTTGCCCAGACGATTTTTTTTCAAACCATATGAAAATGTCAAATAGCCTTCTTTCATTTTGATTCATAATAACTCTTGTCAAGTCCTGCTCTTAGGACTTCACCAGAATTAATTGCATTCTATTTTAAATATCTAGTTAATAAATAACTTGTAGATTGTTAATTAGGCACCATGATTTTAATTTTTTAGTTTTTTTAATTGAAATTTTCAGAATTCAAAACCCAAATAACCATTCTAACTCACTCCAGCTAATAAATTATTTGTAAAAATAAAGTTATTAAGTATAACTTACACTTCTGTTATATATTATGTATACTGGAATATCAGTTGTTTGTGTTACTTTGAGAAGGTATAAGAAATTCACAAAAGCATCCAACATGGAAATAAATATTTAGCTTGCAGGTCTTGTCAGGCTGAAAGCTTCTTACACAATGTTTATAATATTTCTGTCACCAAAGGCCTATATAAATATTTCTAAACTATATAAATACAAATATTTTATTTGTATTTAAACAATGTTTTATTTAATCATAATATCACTTAATAAGACCTAAGTAATTTTTGAGTATTGCTCTATTAATTTAGGTTTTTACTTTTCCTTGTTAGAACTTCTAAGGTTCATACTAAAATTTTTGGGTTTAAGATAAAAAGTAATTTTAAAAAAGATAATGCAAAAATTACAGAACTGTACCACACACACAAAACTTGGCTTCTGAAGTTTACTCCATCTTCTTATTTCAAACATATTTAAGAGTATTTTAACATGATTTAGGAATTTTCTATAACCTTAGGTATAGCTCATTCCACTGGTAATTAATTTTTTTAGTTTATATGAAATAATAATAATTCCAGAGTCTAACCTAATCTCTGATGGATTTCTTTCATCTTTGCCCCACACTTGAAGCAAACTGTCCTGAATTTTTTTTCTATTTTATTTTTCTCTTTCTCCTTTCCACTGCCACATTTCCACTTTTCCTTTATTTCTGTACTAAACCAACCAGAAACAGAGCACTACCAAGAATTCCTCTTTATTCAGTGCAGGGCTGCCTCAGGACACTGGGTTAAATTGCATCTCGGTGGGTAGTCAGCCAAAAGTGACACGTTCGGCAAACCAGGGGGAAGCAGGGAGGATCAGAGCCCAGCATCCTGGGGGAATAAAGACTGGGAATAAATCTTTTGCAGGTACATGTTGTCACAGAGAGAAACAAATCTTCAGGGATATGTTTGCTTAGGGTTACTCAGACTTTCCTTTCATGGTCTTCCCCGCTTTTCAGGTACTTGAAACAAGCTCAACTAGTAGAAAATCTGCTTTTTTTTCTGGGTCTTTAATAACTTCAGTGAATGTTTCGATAGTCTTTTTCTCTCTTTGTCCTTTTCTCCCCTTCCCCCGTTTCCTCTCTGGTTTTCCTCTTCGGTTTTATATTACTTTTTTTTAGTTATTATTATTTCTGAATGGCAGTAAGGACACTAAATATTCACTGCTCAGAGTGCAAGTACCAACTTATGCAGGAATAAAAACTGTTTTGTTAAAACCCAAAGAGTAATTCAATTAACAAACAATTAAATAAAACACTTTTGCATTGTGACAGTGACCAAGAACTGTAACAGAAATACTACGAGTTTTCAATCTCTTGAAAGGTTCAAGAGGCATCTGGACATGGTAATGAATGATGGGTAAGAGGGACAGATCCAAGCAATGGTGGGCATGATGTCACGATTTATGTGTATGACAGTTTTCTACACACAGAAACTTCCATTTCATAGCAGCTTGGACTTAACAAGAAAATTATTTCCATTCATGAGAGAGTAAACTGATGCAGTTTACTGCACAGAGATAACATTACAGTAAAAAAAAAAAAAAAAAAAAAAAAAAAAAAAAAAAAAAAAAAAAAAAAAAAAATTGTTTTCTTATAACTTCTGTGCCTTTTGATTTAATACTGCGGTGCTGTGAACAGCAACAACATTCCTAGCTCAGTCACCTGGCCAAGAGGACAAGGGTTTGGCAGTGCTGGGGGAGCCTGCAGACCTGGTGATGCTCTCCGGGATGTGGATCCTCCTTTTTGATTTCATAGTGAAATGAAATGAAAACACCAAGCTCATTATGAATTAAGAAGAGACTTGGAATGTGTTTTGAGCATGGTATAGTTACAAGCAGATGAAAGATAATCAGGCTTCAAAATGATGCCAGAGATAGGAAGGGCCTGAGATTTCACGGCCTACTTTGTGCAAGCCAAGATATACCAATATCTATCTACACCCATCTCTCTCTATCTGATCTCTATCTAATATCTTTCTTTTTATATATATACATATATATCCTGGTATCCTGGGGAGCATCAGGAAGAGAGTGGGGGTGAGTGAGAGCCAGGGCTGCCAGAGCACGGCCAGGCTCTGCTCAGGGCTGCCAGGGGCAGCAGCAGCAGCAGTGGCCATCCCAGGCAGGGCAGGCAGGGGCAGCAGCAGGAGGAAGAACTTGTGTCCGTGGAGGGGCAGAGGCCTGGAGCAGCTGCCCAGGCAGGGCCTGGAGTGTCCCTGTGTGGGGCCATGGCAGCCCCAGCTGGGCACGGGGCTGGGCCCCTGCCCAGGGCACCCTGCCTGTTATTCTGAAGTTCAGTGATGCCATTGCTTTCATTTTCCCCACATCTTTCATAATGTCCACAAAATGAACACCATTTGCTAAGACACTCCTCCATAAATTTATTAATTTATAGTCCAGTGCTTTATCCAGTAAGAAAAAATATGTGCCTCTGGCTTGCAAAGGAAGTAGGGAGTGACAGACACTTGGAGGGGAAGGATTAGCAGGAGTTCAGCATCAATTACAGTTGCTCAAATACTGCTTGTGGCCCAGCCCTGTGCTCCAGCTCCCCTAAGGTGCCACTCCACTGAAACCACTGCAAAACCCAGCCCCAGTCTTGTGCAAATCAATACTTCTCCTCCATTTGATGCTAAGTTGTTGCTTTGGGAAAACATTGCTACAAATGCTAGCAGAATTTGGCAGATTTTAAATAAGCCTCATGCTCTTGC
This sequence comes from Passer domesticus, assembly GCF_036417665.1. NCBI lineage: Eukaryota > Metazoa > Chordata > Aves > Passeriformes > Passeridae > Passer > Passer domesticus. The sequence goes on along the minus strand of NC_087512.1, from coordinate 80,137,395 downwards.
TGTGTGCAGCTTCTCCTTCCCTGCAGGGTAAAACCAGAAATTTGGATTAAAAGGCATCAGAATATGAATGTTTGCATGTATCTAGTTCTCTCATCAGAGATAACAGGCATAAATGGTCAATTTCTGCCAGGCAGTTTATTTTTCCATTTGGACTCAGTGTAATCCCAGGGGTGGGTATCCCTGTGGCACCAGTTCTAGCTAAAAGCCTTCAAACATCCTGCTTTGCTATTACTTTAAGCTCATTTTTAAGTCATTTTGATGGGTTATGCTACTTTCTCCTCTGCCTTGTAGCTGAATTCTCTGCCTTCAAACACATTAGTCTTCACATGAATGAATATCATGGGCTCATTGATTTTAAAAGAAAATGTAATTCTTCTGTCTTTGCCTAGGATTAAGTTCTTTAGGTTTTCATGCTTTTTTTTCCCCCACCACAGAAACAGGTCTTGTTTGGGAGTGTTATTTTTTAAACTATGCTGATATCAGCTGCCCTAGGTAAAAAAGACATATGTTCCTTGTGAGCTGTTGCTTCTTCCACGGCTGTCTAGACTTTCCAGAAACAAACTTAACAGTTTTCATAGGGAAAACATAACCATTTTTCATAATGAAAATCTTTGTCATCCTGTTTCCTTTCAGAGCAGGCATTTTTGGTGCACATTCTGTACATACCACGGTGCAATATTTGGAGCCCTCGGTGGCATAAAAAAGTTTTGTTTATTCAAATGGGACTCCTTGTTTGACATGTAATTATGAGTGTTTATCTGCCAAGGCTATTCCAGCACTTGCAGTGCTCACAGTGCCAGAGAGACATCTGTTAAAGGTTTCTATTTAACGTCTAGTATGAACAAGGTGTATCTGCCACAACCATTCTCCCTATGAGAAGGCTCCAGAATTAGAATGTGAAGCTGCGTCGCTCTGTTCTGTCACACAGAAGTACAGAATTCATTTAGAAAACTAATCTTCAGAGATGTTAGACTGGGTCACTCTTATTCTCCCTCCCTAATACTTCTCAGATTTATCTCACTGCTTCTGTCTAAGAAAGCTTGTATTCACTCTTCAGTACCTGCATGTTTGTTTTTATTTTTGGTGTGTTAGTCCTGCTGTCCTATTTTTGTAGTTCACAAAAGCTTTGTGTCATTGTTTATTTGGTATTTTTTTAAAGCTCATAAGTGAAAAAAATATTTCATTAATTACTAACATCATGTTTCCACAGTTTCACAATGGCTCCTATCATAGAATATGATCATTTCAGTCTGCCATCTTCAACACAAGCAGAGGAAATGGCAGAATTTTGTCAAGATGGCAGAAAATGTCAAGAATTTTCTATCAGAATCATCTGGTGCATGTGTTTTTCTCTTAGTGGTAGCTCATGTGTGTAATGACCATGGGAGGATGATGGTGATGGCTGTGACTGACAGACAGCTCCAGCTCCTCTGGGGGAAATTTCCACGGGCAAAAGGAACAAATCCCAGTTGTTGCCCTCAGCACCTCTGGGAGCAGAGATCTAGATTAATGTCAATATTTTGATTGTCACAGCAGCTGGAGAATAAGAATGTCTGCACAGATCTCTTCAAAGCATTTTTAGTACTGTGGGTTTTAATTAGAAAACAAGCATTTGCCTCAAAGCTGGAGTTGTCATCAGAGATCCCATGTAGCTTTCAAGCCCACTAGTATTAATCTTCTTTGCATATCTTTAAGACTAAAAACCTTTCTAATTAAACTCTTAAAGCCTCTTATCTCTGTGGCCTGGTTGATGCTGCAGTGGAATATATCATTCCCAACAACAATGAGTAAAATTGTAATTCCCTGCATAACACCAATCAAGTTGATTGTAGAACATTATGTTCATTAGGAAGTAATAGATTTTTTTTTTTTTTACATGTTTGATCAAAGTAGCTGGCATTTAATCCAGGCTGAGAAGAAGAATACTATTTCATACTACTTAGTGGTTAATTCATGGCCAAGTCTGCAACTTACTGAAAAACCAATTGATCAACTTTATGTGATGCATGCAATGTATAAATTGTCTATCTAATAAAGAAGATATAGATACAATACTGGTCAGCAGAAAAAAATTAGCATAATGGGAAGCAAAAATAACTTCCATAATAATGTATTTTTGCATTTAAAAAATGCAAATGTGAAGTGAGTGCACATTCTGAGAGATAAACTTAGTCCTTTTTAATGTTTTGTCCTGTGCAGGGACAGGAGTTGGACTTGATGGTTCTTATGAGCCCCTTCCAAATCTGGATACTCTGTGATTCAAGTTTACATGATTCAAGTTTATTTTTAAACAGTGTTAGAACAATTGTGAGGTAAAGTGCACCTGACTGGCCTTCCAGTAACATCCAAAAGCTTCCATTGCAACAAATATTGTGGAATAGATTGCCTAACCTAGTAAAATCAACTGCAAGTAATTTGGATGCTCCCTATATAAATTGTAAATAAATAAGAGATTGTTGGAGTAAACAGCACTTAAACTTCTGCAAATGTCAAAAATACTTAAATATTTGTTATTTCCATATAATTTCCAAGTCATCTTTTCTCAGTTTTGCTTACTTAAGTTTTTATCTTCATTGTTTTTTAGGGCTTTTTTTTTCCCTATAAGTTCCATTCAATCCTTTTAGTAGTTCTTTGTTTCATTGTGTTTTCATTTTCAGTATTGCTTTCTGAATAGTTCTGTGTTTATTTGAACAATCAGTTTTAGACAGGCAATCCATGTTTATTTGAACAAATAAACATGGATTGCCTGTCTAAAACTGATTTAAATTTTCCACCAAGAAGTTTAGTTGCACAGCTGTAGGCAGACTTGCATGCTAATTTGTCTTGGTATTTATTTCCTGCTTTAATACCCACAGTGCCACAGTTTTTTTGAGAAAGCTTTCATGGGAAATTGGAACTTTATCTCTCTTTCATCTTTCTGTATTGCTGATAGAAAAAGTTCAACTGGATGAAAACCTATAGAATTCTGCTATAATTACTAAAGTATTTTGATAGAGCTTACATATTAATTGAATTTATTTCACTCATTATATGGAAATAATTTAATTTTATCTGGTTTTCTGGTTGTTTTTTTTTTTTTCAGGGTGGGGGGATGGGGTAAATTGTTTTTATTGGGTTGGGCTGGGTTTTTTTCTGTTTGGGGGGATTTTTTTTTCCTGTATTCCCTTTGGCATCTTCACATTGTGAAAAAATTTATCTTTCTCTCTTTTTCCTTGGAATTCTCATAGGGCAAATTTAAGCTATGATGTTGCAAAACTAACTTTACTTAGTGGAAACAAAAGGGATGAAAATGATGCAACAGGTAGATAAGAAATTCTGTTTACCTTCCTGATCCAAGAGTGTGCTCAAATTAAAAATACTGAAAATAGTGGGGCTAAAATTATTCAGTGTAATAGTGGTGGGAGGAAAAGGAATTTAAAAAATAAGGTAATATTAAGAGATAGTCATGAAAATAATAACAAATTGTATTAATTTTAAGAGAGAATTATATGTACATTGTATTGCTTTTTAGATTCCAGGTGGATGAAAATTCTGACCTTTTACATTCTGAGACTTATCAGAAAATAAAGTCTGTAAATCTTTCTGGCTCCTTCTGCCACTCCAAAACACAAACACACAAACACACAGAACAAAGGAAAGAATTAAAAAAAAATTCTAGACGTATTTCTCATGTGTGGGTGTATTAAATTCTTGCTTACAGCAGGCACTAAAGAATGAAATAAAAATGTGAATTATCTGAAATCATGCTGTGCATGATCTGTTATGACACCTTTTCTACTGAAAAATGAAAAAACTTTTCAATTAACTCTTTGGGCTTGGAATGACATTTTGGATCAGGGTCCACAGAGGTGGCAAAGCAAGTTGTTATCACTGTCAAAGTTATCTCGATGATTTATAAAGCAACCACAGGTAATAGCAATGCATCTGTGAGCAGAACTGTTCTGTGAGCAGAATTGTTTTGTGAGGGGTGTTGGCTGCTTGGCATGAGGATCCTGGGCAGCTGCTGTCATCCATTCTGTGCAGGATCTCCAAGACTGACTGGATTTCTTTTAATACGATGTTCTTAATTATTACTAGCCAAAAGAAGCATCATCAGAGTGGGGTAGGCCTTAATCCAAGCGCAAAGGACCAGGCTCAAAAAGAAGAAATTGGAAAGCTGGTAAGAAATTATAATTTCCATTGAGCTCATCACCTCTCATTCTTTTCTCCAGAGTGGCTAACTATCAGTGTATTCCTAACCACAGAATCACAAAATCATGGAATCCTTGAGGCTGGAAAATGCTTCCAAGACCAACCTCCGCTCAATCCCCCACCTTGTCCCCAGCCCTTCCTGGGACACCTCCAGGGATGGGCACTCCAGACCCCCCTGGGCAGTGCCAGGGCAGTTCCTGAGCCCCCTTTCCATGGGGAAATTCCTGCTGTGCCCACCCTGAGCCTGCCCTGGCCCAGCCTGAGGCCGTTCCCTCTGCTCCTGTCCCTGTTCCTGGGAGCACAGCCCGACCCCCCGGCTGTCCCCTCCTGGCAGGAGCTGTGCAGAGCCACAAGGGCCCCCTGAGCCTCCTTTGCTCCAGGCTCAGCCCCTTCCCAGCTCCCTCAGCTGCTCCTCACAGGAGTTACTTTCAAGATGCTTCCCTGAAATTCTTGGTGATTTTTTTTTTCTGAAGATAGTTTATAGTTTTTCTAAAACAACTGGGGCAGATACACTGCCTAGGAATGTAAAAATACTTATTTCAGACTCATCTTGGCTGTGTGAATGCAGAAACCAGAAACTTCTGCCCAGTTCCACATTAGGAAGATCTCCCAGCTTCCTTAACTGCTGAGATTTGCTGTTCAGCACTCACTCTGTGTTTGACCTCATGTCATTCCATTTGTTTCCAGTGCCATGCGAATCTTTGGCAAGGATTGAACACAGGGAGATTTATTTTCTGGATGCAGGGAAAGTGAGTTAAGAATGACAGAAAAATTAAACTTCATACCACTTCATAATTACTCAGCATGCCAACAAATGGCATTCACATTCCAAAGGGAACATGGAATAAATTGGAGAAGGCACCTTAAGATTAACTATTGCTGAATTTCAGAATTATCCCATTGCTGCATCTGTTCAGCAGATGTAGTGTAGTTTATCCAGATGCTGAAAATGCCCACACTGATACATATTAAAGACCTCCCTCCCTTCCCAAGGTACTAATTGTTTTGGTCAAAATGTCATTTAAATGAAAGCAACATCTGTTTTCCTCTCAAATTCAGAAGCTTGGTCTGTTTGGGGGGCTTTTTTAGGTTTTCCCTTCTCATAATACATTTTCTTCAGTCTCATGTAAATAACTCAGCAATGTAAGGTGACCAATATAACAGTTTTGAGAAGCTGAACTATTTCATTGTAGAAGTGAGGCATCTTAAATCCAAAACTGTCTACCAAATAATTTTCAGCACACAAATGAAGTAGCTATTGCAGCACTTCCCTTAAATGTGAATAACAAAATCCAGAAACTCTTTGTTCTCCTCATCTTCACTGCGGCTCTTTCAATTTCCAGCTGTGTTTTCTTGTGGCTGAGCAATGATGACCAGTGGTTAAAATTTCTTTCACGGCTTGCAAACTCACCATGATAAACAATATGTATTATTTTCATCATGTCCATTCGTTAGGAGACTGTACAGGCCAGTGGTAGTAAAACTAAATTGCATTTTATTATTGAAACGACTCGTACAATGCACAGCATAATAAAATGTCTTGTTCTCTATAGAAATTTAATCAAATACAGCCTTCTGCCTGTGGTTTCTATTTGTTTTGAAAATAAAATATGTTGTAGGTTCCTTGTTTGTAATTATTTCTCTGTTTTCCCTTTTTGCTCCCCTCCGTCTCTAGTATTCTTTATTTTGGTTTTAAAAATGTATTTCTGCATAACACATTTCCCATGCATAAGAAAACTGAATTTACAGATATTTGAATGGATGAATATAACTTTCTTAAGAAACTCTTTGAAGTTCCATTTCATGTTAACTTCGACAATAAAGTTTATATAGGGTGAAAGGGAAAAATCAGGAAGATGCTGAATTGGTATATTTAAGTTTACATACTCAAATTTAATTTCTGTTTTAAAAGTTGAAAAATAAAGACTTTTGGAAAAGCCAAAGAATCTGAGATAAAGATGGTCTTTTAAATGGAAGGGCTTTTTTTTTTAAAATTGCAATTAATATTTTTGCTATTACAGAAAGAGATTATTTAATTTATAATTTGTACTACCTACTTTTTTTCAGAATAAGATTATGTTTAGATTTTCAATTTTTGACTCGAATTAAATGTATAACATTCAACCAAGCAGAAACTAAATTAAATTATAAGACTTATCTTGTTGTTATGGGGACAGGAGACAATGTAGATTGAATTTTCTTTCTCACCTATAAGGTGATTCATTCTTACAGCTTTAGTAATAATCCAACTTCCTAAAGAAATTCCTGCACTCTTTTTAGGTAAATGCCTGAGAATAGCTGAAAAAGGTACTGATACAAATGGAAACATTAATAAGGTAAATTATATACGGACAAAAACCAGGGTTTATTTCTTAGACTCCTGTTAGTATTCCATGGAGTAAGTTTAACCTTTGAAATTAACGAAAAGGAAATTTTAAATTAAAACCTCTGGAGATGATGATGATGATGATGACAATAATGACTATCAAAATCTTTAAGTTTATTAATACAAATATCTTTATTGGTCAATGACAATGCTGATTAAAATAAAATTCAGAATGGTATTCATTAAAGTACTTTCAAACTCTATTTACTCAAATATTAGTTTGTGATTACTCTTTCAAGAATATTTTTCTAAAAATATCCATTTGAATCTTAGTAAATTCTGCTGAATTACATTCACAAATTGGGTATGCTGTCAAACAGATAAAACTGAAGTGTTGTACCTCTCATTCTTCAACTTCTGTTTGCCTGGTAAAATAATTTTTTTGTCCTCTGGGCTGGGATCTGTATTCAGAGAACTTCTAAAAATCAGAAGTAGTGAGTGTATAAGATGTAGAAGGAGATGTAGAAAACTTCATCAAAGTTCTGGATCCACCTTTCCTTACCACTGTATTAGAACATTAAAAACTTTTTTAATAAATGTAGTATTGGCCTTTAAGAAACCTATGCTGCCAAATTTTAAATGCAATATAAATTAGAATAACCTACACTGTAGACTTTTATGTGTGGTTTGAGCTTCTGTCTTCTCTGGACCACATTCAACATCAATCTTCCCTTCATAAGCAAGTATCCACATTTTCCCCCAGAATTTGAAAGAGTCATCTATTAAGACATAGAAGAGAATAACTCTCTTCCTGTCTGTCCCATTCCAACAGCAATCTTCTTAAGAGGTCACTTTGCTTTTCAAATAAAATCCAGTTCCAACAGTTTGTTTTCTCCCAAGGTGCTCCCTAGATGAATATGGCAAAATTATGAGAGCAAATTGAACGTATGAAATAGTTTTTGTCAGGCAGTTTTAGTTGAGTATGACCATTTTTCCTTTTTAGTGGAAACGGGATTTTGTATTTGTCTCAGATGGGGCATAAATCGACCTGAGAGGTTAATTCTGAAACCCTTTGAAGAGGCACTTCTGGAGAACTACCTAAGAAATAATTAGGTATTGCAAACAGTTATATTTAATTTGAAATCGCTTTAAAAAAAATAGTAGCACCCCCAGGCAAAAGAGTTTTATACAAAACATCCTCCTCCTATCAGATTTTTTTTGTTGTCTTTGAATGCTTTTGATGGTTCCAATCATGGTCAGAAAAAATTGCAAGTGGGAATTCAGTGTTTTTACAAACCTTGTAGTGATGGAGGTCATGGCTGTCAGCAATTACCTTAGTCCCCTTGAAAATTTAAGAGTTTATAGCACCTGAGGCCAGAATGTACAGCTTATAGTGTATAATGGGTCACTATTTCATTTCCATTTGTTGGGCCTAAAATATCTGCCTTAGAGTAAGGAACATGGTCTTAAAAATCTGAATATACTCCACAGACAGAAAGCAGGAGGTAACAAGATAGCACTGAAAAACAAATTCTTGTAGTGGTGTGTTTTATAAGCAACTCTATAGCTGATAATATTTTATGCTACAGAGCAAAAAATAAAAATAAGGTGTTAGGGTAATAGATTATAAGGCAATTTCAGCATTGTGAGGTAACTATGCAACTTCCCGGTATTTATAAAACATTCTCTTTATACATTTATTTTAAAATATTATTTTTATACATTCAGGGGTTATGAACAATCTGTATATATAATGCAAATATACAATTTACTTTGGGTTTTGTGTGACAACTTGATGTTTTGCACAGGATAAATCTGAAGTTTCTGTTCTCTTTCAATGCCCTAACACCATCTATTACCCTAACACCATCCTGTAAGAAGTGGTCACCTTCCAAAAGAAGCAGACAAATCAACCCTTCTGTTCTGGCCCCTCTAAATGGTCTGTCACACTTCAGGGAAAAAAATTCTGGTCACCTAAATTTGCCATGCAAACATTCTTCTTTTGTGTTAGTATGGGTTGGAGGGGTGATTGGCTTTACTTGGTTTGGTTTGGCTTAGTTTGATGTGATTTGGTTTTTCAGGGTGGTGTTGGTTGGGGTTTGGGAGTTTTGATTGTGGAATGTTTGGTGGAATTTTTTTGTTGCTTGTTGGCTTGATTGATTGTTGGTTAGTTTTTTTCTTTCATTTCCATGTTTGTGGGTTTTGGGGATGTTTAAGAGGGTTTATTTTGGGATTGTTTGTTGGCTTGGATTTGGGGAGTTTTTGTTGGATTTTTTTGGGATTTTCTTCTGGGTTTTTGGGGTTGTGGGCTTTTTTTTGTTTGTTTGTTTGGTTGGTTGGTTGGTTGGTTTTCCCTGATTTGGTTTCATCTGTTTTTGAGGGCTGTAGATTTGAGTTTGGGGTTTTGGTTGGTTGTGGGATTCTTGGTGGTTTTTTTTGTTTGTTGGTTGGTTGTTGGACAGTTGGTTGGTTTCTTGGTTTTTTTTTTTATTGTTTTTGTTTTCACGAGTTTTTCTTTTTGGGGGGTGTTTATTTTTGGAGGTTTTTGTTGGTTTGTTGGTTTGGTTTTTGGGGAGTTTTTTGTTGGGGTGTTTTTTTGAAGGAGGTGTTCTGGTTCGGTTTTGTTTGGTTTGATTTTTGTTGTATTGTTGTTCAACCATCAAGCCATTTCTGCAGAAATGTTTAGAACTGCTTCTGCTCAGAGACACTTCATGTCACTGCCCTGGTAACATCAGTTACTGCCAAACCAATTATTAAACCGTTTAATGAACAACTGTTTTTATTTTTATTCAGTTAAATGTAAACTTAGGGAAATCTATCATGAGGAACATGATTATACATAATTCCCTTGGGAAAAGGGATATCTCCTGCGGATATACGTCAGCAACATTCAAATTGTCAATTTTTTCAAAAAGAAAACTAAACCATGGACTGATATGTATTTCCTGTACTTTTAGTCTCTTAGATAGGCCAAATTTCTTACCTCAAGATCAAATTTCCAAGGCTCTTAATTTTCCAGAATATTTCAGTCTTAGCATATCCATCCCTGCTGTAATAAGTTGGAGTTGATCACTTGCAAAGTCATGATACAACATATTCCCCTACAAATTTTAGTTATCTTTCTCATTTCACAGGCAAATAACAGGCATTTTTTATATATATATTTGGTTTAATTTAATTTTTAACCAGCTTGTAAAACTACCTGATCCTGTTCATTTGTATTTGATGTTGGTAGTTTTGACATTTTAGACTTGAGAGTTGCTGAAATACAAAGTTTTAGGATAGTTAAATTGCTAATAAATGAGTATTGCATTGTTTGCAATTTTTTTATTTGTGCTCTCAAATGTCCTTTTCAGCCCAAATTACTCTATTTTATTCTCAAAAATGCTTTTTGAAGCAGGCAGAGTGATATCTCTGAGTTTACCACATTGTTATTAGCACGTATCTCCTGTCCTGGTCTTTAATTTTTCAATTTCACATAAATATATTACTGGTTGGTGCCATATTCTGTTTGTAGAAAGTAAATGTCTCATCACCAGTGTTCCAGCAATAGCTTATTTTAAGTGGACATTTACTGTTTCTTTATTGTTCAGAAGGGGTTTTTATAGTCCACAATGCAGTGTTAAATATTATCCTCACTAAATAAGTATCCAAAATAAAACAGTCTCATTTTAATAAGGACCTATGATTTAGATTTCACTCCTTTTGTGAGTAATCCAGGAAGAAATATCAGACCTTGAAACAAACAGTGCTGATACCCAAAATTTTGTGTTGGGATGTTTTATGGAGCCTTGACGGCCTCACCAACCTATTACAAGAATAGAATCTAGCTAGAACAGCAAACATTCATAAAATTGTTTTAATGTGTGTTTAGAAACTGGACATTAAAAGATATAGACAGAGCTTGATGGGCCCTGTGTTGATGTTTGTATGTGTAATTTTCTTTTTCAATCTTCCTCCAAAATAACAGCTGAAATATTTTAAACAATTTGTTACTTCTCTGTGAACTGCCTGGACTTTTGTGCTACTAGTATGTATAAATTTTTTGTGTTAGGTTGTTGTAGAGAACTACATTCTTAACTAATGTACTTTCATGCTGTTTGTGCTTCTAGAAATAACAACTTTCGCATCAGGCCAACTGCTCATGAAGAATTCAAAGTGCTTTTTGAGGCAGAGGAGTTTCTATGTGTTGCAGAACAGGAAAGCAGAATTCTGAGAAAAAACACCAAAACATATGCTGGTAAATCTCTGTGGTACCACCAAACAGCTGCTCTTTTGTATCTCTTACCAGCATCACTCTGACAATATGCTGGCTCCAATTGGTTCAAAGGGGTTTTTTCCCATAATTTGATTTTGAAGCCCCCTAATGAGCATTTTTGTCTCTTGTTTGCTTTGAGAGTATCTCTATGGCACAGCCTTGACATATTTTGACCTTGAAAGATCCTGAGAGGATGCAGGAAGGGAGCACAAATTCCTCCACTTGTATAAGCTGATCACTATTAGCAAAGTCAGCATTTAAGGATCATTTATAATCACATTTGGAGGGGATTCTCATATAGCTATTGGCAGAATCTGCTTCAAATGGAGATGTTGTCACACTCCAAGGGGAAGAAAAATCCACAGCATCTGAGCAGATATTAGTAATTCATGATGAAGCCAGCATTTTGAAGTGTAGGCAAGATATAAAGCTTCACAGGAGCAATTCTTCGGGGGAGTTCAGATGTTGTGAACTCTGGATAAATAAATTAGCCAGGAAATGGCTTGGAGTAAGCTCAGTTCAACTTGAAAAAGTAATTCATGATTTGTATGAAATTCTATTCCCACTTGAAATTAGAACACAGTTGGCTCTCCTTCCAGAGATTTTGTTCATTCGATCTGGTTGTAGTTTGATGGAAAGTACAGAGATTTCTAACTTTACAGCTCTTCATGTTTGTTAATAGAGGAAAAAAAAAGATTACATGTTATGTGTTATTTAGCTGTAGAAAATAGTAGACAAACTCAAAGGCAATTATTTGTTGCATCTTATTGTGTCTTATCAAAGTAATTATGTACGTATGTTTTAATTTCCCTGAAATGGAGCATCAGTAAACAATTAATAGATAACTTTCATCTCTAGCAATAGATACCCACTTGTGAATGGTAGAGAAGTTGACAGATGACTCCTCTATCCACTCAAATGCTTGAGACTTCTTTTGGTTAACTTGATAAGTATAAAATTAATTCCTTGTCCTCCTCCTAGTCCCGTGCAGCTACTTAAGTTTATAGGGGTAATTTATATATTATTTTGGTTTTCATCTGCCTATTTTTGTTTCTGGAATCATATCATGCATGCCGAAGAAACAATGTTTGTTCTTCAACTTTAGCTCCTGGGTTATATTTCCTTTAATAAGTTAATATCTGTATTTTGTGGACCTTCTCTCTTAGCTGTTATTTGAAAGCTATACACATAATTGTTTCTAAAAAGTCTTCTTCCGTTATTAGAAATTATATATCTCTTTATATTTTGTGATATGTTATTTCTCTTAAGAATTTGATAGTACTTTTTATTACTTTAAATTATTTTTAATTTTGGGAATTTTGTTGTGGTCTTCACACCATGTAATTTTTCAACACTAGGAGTGTGCCAATAGATTATATTGAAATATTTTTTCTTATTCATGCATTTATTTTTAACTTCCACATTAAGTAAATTAATCAAGCAGTTAAATTAATATTTTCTTAAGACAGCAAGATCTTATTCTCTGCATTTATTTGGAGAATATTATTTATTTATTTTAGCAATCTGTTTTCTCACCGGAGTGATTTTGCAAGCAGCATATGAATGGGAAATTTCAGAAAGTACTGCAGGGATAATCATAAGTATCTTATAATTTACTAGAGAAAAGAGGTTTAAACTCTTTTTTTTTTGTCTTGTTTGTCACATTCTGAGGAGAAAATCTGTGCTATTCAAAACCTTCTTACATAAACAGATTGGAGGTAAGAGAAGGGATGTGCCAATGATAATTGAGGATAGGCCTCTACCAGACACAAATAGTTTAAGAACTTCATTTATTTGAATGTGTATTACTGGATTATTCCCTGATATAATTTAATTCATCTGTTGACTACTCTGATGATATTTCTGTCATGTTATTTCTTCTTCTAGTGCCCAAGACAATGTGGCCAGTTTAATACCAAATAGAGGTACAGTAAAGTGAACCTTCAAAATTTGATAATGTGGATTTCATTATATTCAGTGGAATTTCAAAAACAGGAAGAAATAATGTCAAGTGTTCTGCATACAAAGTATGAGAAAATCAAGGATGTGATTTGAAAGGACATCTTCCTGTACATTTTCCAAATTTCTTTTGGCCTTGAGATGAATCTTTATTTCTGCTTCATTATTTAAGTGGGCAGAGACTTCATCTGTTCAACTGAAATAACTACTTCTTCAAGCCTATATGGTGGTTTTTCTTTTGTGGAAACATATACATATTTTTCAATTAATATGGAATCTCATATTGCTTTATAAGACATTATTTTAAGGTATATTAGTCATGTTGTTTACTGCTTTGGAGAAAATAACCGGAATTTCCTCCATTTTTGTCCTCTGTCCTGGGTTAATATTTATGCCTTGGGAATCACCTCTATTTTTTCCTTCTGCTAAAAAGCATAGCTGGATGCCAGCACTCACTAATATCTTGAACTCCAGTATGCTTTGTGAATTATTAATTTTTTTAAGCCTTAAAACAAATGAATGCATCTGATTTTTTTAAGATAAAATGTAACAGGAGAGCAACCACACTTTCCCTAAACACTCCATGACTCAAATTCAACTGCCCTTATACATGTGGATGAGGAAAAACATAAAAACCACGTGGGACAGAGGAAAAAACAGACAAAAAATATAATTTTGTGTTTCTTTGTGCTCGAATCTGTTGGGTTTAATGCACAGATGCACTAACACATCAGAAGAAATCCAAAGCAATAAGCCCTGAAGGGGAAAAATAAATCAAAAGCTTTTTTTTTCTCTTGTATCTCAGGAAATAGTTATTGTGAGAATGTTAACTTCCAGCTGTTTGATACATAAATGTTTGAGTCTTGAAGTGTGTCACCCAACCAGCTTGTTCCATGCTGTGTAAGAAAGATGTCAATGCTTTTTGGAGGAATAGATTTGGAAGAATAAGCAGATATTTTATTGGGACCTTCCCAACCCGCCTTGTGAACTGACATGGAAGCAGTTCACAATGTTCCCCAAGGGAAGTCTGTTTTCATTTGGAGATAATTCTTAAAGGCACAAATATATATATAGATATATATTGTTTGGAAATATAACACATTAAAACCTTCTATGTCTTTTGCTCCTCAAGGTGAGTAGTAAGCAAGACTAACCTGCTTCAAATATATGGTTAAAGAATCAAAATACACGGCTGGCTCTGCCAAAATCTCCATCTGAAAACCCATCACGAAAATAGAAGTAATGAGCATCCCAAAACCCATTATTACTTCGATTTTTTTTTCTTTCTCCTAGTGTGTTAGAATTTGCTCTTTGTTTTTCTGTTGCACAAGAATTGTTGCAGCACAGAAGGGGCTCTTTTTAGAAATCATTCTCACAAAAAAAAGACCTGTAATAAGTGTATGGTACCCCGCTTTCTTAAATGTAAGTGTATTGTACCCATCTTAAATATATATTGATTTGCAAATCAATAATCTATAGAGCTGATGAAGGTTTTGTTGCCCACATAAATATGTAAAACTGAAAATTTTGAAACCATGCAGCTGGGATAATGCTGTTTTGGTTTCTATCCTGCAAAAGTGGAGATTTTGAAGCTGAAACCTTCCCTTCTCATTCTCTTGTGGACACATATGCACACACATCACTATATTTGGTGTAAATTCAGTTTCAGTAGCAAAAAAACAGGTCTATTTTACCAAATTGTTGTAGCATAGGAGAAGGTCTGTAGATAGAGAAGGTTGGTGCTGATATCTGTATTTGTGATGAGAAGGTTTATTTCAGCTCCAACTACCCCTGTGGACTTAATACCCAGAAGTGACTGAAAATGCACAATTTCATTCAGAAAGAACTTAAGTTATCTGTTCTGAGATTACCCCTGGTACTAACTGGAGCATTGAAAGCAGGTTTGCTAAAAAGGTTGATGCTACCCTAAAATACTAAAGGCTAGATAATCATCAGATATTGTGAAAGTCACCAAGTTCATCTTTCTTCTTGGAAAATGTAGAGAGAGTTATATTCAAGTCTGTTACTTACACATACATGAAATCACTGCAGAAGGAAGAGTGCATAGAAAGATATTTTCAAATTCTGCTGGGTTTTTTCTTTTTTTTATTTTTTTTTTCCCTGAGAGAATATAGTGCTTTATTATTGGAATGCGTGACTTTTCACTTTTTTTATTGTCCTCCAGTATTTATCCACTATACCCCAGTACAAAGAAGAATACTTTGTCTGAGACTTGGAATTTTAGACTGTTCAAGGCAGATCAAAAAAGCAGAATATTACTTTCCAATGTACAAGTTATGCTCCACTAGAATTAAACAAAAAAAAAAAAAGATAAAAAGTATAGCAAGTATAAAAAATTAAAAATACCCAAACATTCTGTCATTCTGTGACACAATCATGTCATGTCTTTGCAAAACACACCTGACTACTGACTAATGAAAGCAGTGTGAATCTGCAACAACAGGCAATTTCTGCTTGAAAAGCCTTTTCATTTTGTAAAATGATGCACATTAATATTTGAGTATAAGATACATGCAAGTTGAGCAGGTTTTGAGGATCTGACCCTGAATAATGTATAAGCAGAGTGAGTGAATCAAAATGTTAAGAGATCTGACCTGCAGAGAAATAAGAAACATGAGAAGTTTCTTATTTCTGTGAAATCCTAGGAACCAAGGAATTTTTGTATCTTACAGAACTGTGACTTGTGCAAGAAGTCCCCCATATTTACACTTTACATATATATATCTATATATATCTGTATATATCTATATATATATCTCTATATATCTATATAGATATTTAGTTTATTTACACAGGTATATAAATCCTAATCAAATAGATGTTAAATTCATGGTGTAGTTGGTCACTAAGTGGAACAAAGGGCTTCTGTTAAAAGAAATTAAACCCACAGGCCCCAAACCTGAACCATTTTAGTCAAAATAGAGACTACCCATCTGACAACGGTATTTAAGTGTTTACCAGGAAAAAACCTTCCAAGTTTAAAGTCCCATTTTGTCTGCACAACCTGAAAACTATCTTACAGGTGTTGCAAGCTGCATGATTCCTGGGAACCTGAATTTTAGGACTTCCATATTAAAATGGAGCACGCTGTGTTGAAAATCTGTCTTTTGTCATTGCCACTGCACCACAAAAATTTTGCTTTCAATGACCATCTTTCATGCAAAATTTCTGTCCTCTTTAATGACAGATATGTCCTCTGTGGTAGCAAATTTACTTGTTCTCCTGGTGTTTGATTTCTAGAAAGAACACGGAGATTATATCTGACAAATCTGAATTTGGTCAATTAAAACCACAGGAGTTTATCTCCTCATTCTCTGTTTTACCAGTTAAACATACATTGGGAGAACTTCAACATCAACACAATTCATGACCTTACCGATTATTTTTTATTTAATTGAATCTTTCTGGAATATTTCTTAGTGTCTCAAAGTCAAAAGGTTTTCTCCAAGATATGACCTCACCTAAACTCATGTCTTAGATCTCTAAATTTTACCAAAAGGAGGAAATGTCAGCATTTTATAATTTTGTATATAACACGAAAAAGGAACACAAACTTTTACTTTCAAGCACAAGAACTAATATGAAAACACACCGATCTTACTTTCATTTTTGTGAGTACAAATAATTGTTACAGCAGCATCAATTTTAAATACAAGTGCTAGGCTGAATGTACAAAGAAAACGTGGCTATTAAACACTGTTAAGTGCACAAAACAAAGATGTGCATGGATACATTTGTTCATCTTAGGAAAACGTTCTACAAAACCTTTGTGAACAAAATAGATTAAATTATTGACTGTGTGAGGGTACAATGACATGCACATGCTGCTTTAATTTTAATATTTCATATTAAATTCATATGATTCACTTGAAGGACAATAACTCATAAATTGAGAGTGTCAAAAGAGGCATAAAATTCATAAGGCAGGAAAATAACCCAGGTGTTGTATGGCATGATGATGGTTGCAAAAAAGAATTGTTCTCAGCTTCATCAATGTCACATAACAATCTTTTTTTAAAGGTCAGGAACAGACTGAGTTTGATTTTTAACAGATCATTATGTTTGACAAAGTTTTACACACTTTTCCTCCGCAACAGCAAGTCAAATAACCATGAAAGCTTTCCTGTATTTTTGAGGTTCTTCGTTCTTGATGGTTCTTCGTTCTTGATATATACTATGTCTCAATAATTTCACTTTTTACACAGTCACTTTTAAGATTAAAAAGTTCACATTACCATTTCGCCTCCCAATCAATACTAGGAATTATTTCTATGAAATTTAAAAATTTTATTTATCCATGTCACCACAGGGATAATTGTGAAAGAAGGATTTTTCTATTCCTTCCTTCCTTCCTTCCTTCCTTCCTTCCTTCCTTCCTTCCTTCCTTCCTTCCTTCCTTCCTTCCTTCCTTCCTTCCTTCCTTCCTTCCTTCCTTCCTTCCTTCCTTCCTTCCTTCCTTCCTTCCTTCCTTCCTTCCTTCCTTCCTTCCTTCCTTCCTTCCTTCCTTCCTTCCTTCCTTCCTTCCTTCCACTACTTCCTTCCTTCCTTCCGCCACTTCCTTCCGCCACTTCCTTCCTTCCGCCCCTTCCTTCCTTCCTTCCTTCCGCCACTTCCTTCCTTCCTTCCGCCACTTCCTTCCTTCCGCCACTTCCTTCCTTCCGCCACTTCCTTCCTTCCTTCCGCCACTTCCTTCCTTCCTTCCGCCACTTCCTTCCTTCCGCCACTTCCTTCCTTCCGCCACTTCCTTCCTTCCTTCCGCCACTTCCTTCCTTCCGCCACTTCCTTCCTTCCGCCACTTCCTCCCTCCCTCTTCCTTCCTCCCTCCCTCCTTCCTTCCGCCACTCCCTTCCTTCCTTCCACCACTTCCTCCCTCCCCCCTCCTTCCTTCCGCCACTTCCTTTCTCTTTCTCTCCCCTTGTCTCTGCCATGCCCATTTCAATAAACCCCACACCACTGCTCTGACACAAGGTCTCCTTTGCCCCTTCCCTCAGGCCCAGCCCTTCCTGACCATTCCATTGAACAGCTCACAACAGGGGCTGTGTGAGAAACGACTGCTCGCTTTAAAACTTTTAACAGGCTTATTAAACCTTAACACAAAGTTCAATAAAACAAAAGGTTAACAGAAATACAAACAAAAAGGACTAAATAACAAGAAACAGCCTCCCTCATGGCTCCCTTCAGAGAAATGCTTCCCTTTTATACCCCAGGTGGGGGTTGTACCAGCCAACCCTGGCCCCTCCCACCATCTGTCACTCAACTCTTCCCTGCTGTTGATTGGTGGAGAATGCTCTCTTGCAATGTGATTGGAGGGTCAGGGGTTGCTGTGCTCCACCCCCTCAGCAACAAGCCCTGTGGCCTCTTCCTTCTGCCCGGCGTGGCAGCCCAGGCTGCGGGATGGGCCCAGCGCAGAGGGGAGCAGGGAGCTGTGGGGAGAGCAGAGGGCACCTGGGCTGCAGTAACTGTGCATGATAGAGTTTCTCCTCACAGCACACAGCACTCACCCCTTAACTGTGAGCCAGTCACCTCAGATTACACCCAGAACAGCTGCAATCGCCAGCTGTCCCCAGGAGGTGCCCGTAGCTCCCTGGAGCTCTTGGACTGGGATGAAGGCCTTGAGCCAGAGCTGTGCCAAGGGGAATCCGGGAGCTACTGGGACTTCTCAGTCTGGGGAGAAGGCAGGCAACAAGGGGTCAAGTGCTCCCCAGCAGTCTCGGACTGGGACGAGTGCAGGGAGCAAGAGCTGTCCCTGGGAGACAAGGACCTCTGCCAGGAATTCTCGGACTGGGAAGAATCTCCTGAGCAGCCGCTGTCCCCAGGAGAAGGCATAAGCCAAAGGGCACTCTTGGAGTTGGAAGTTTGCAGGAGGCATCAGCTGTGCCAGGAAGAAGCCAACAAGAGGTTTCTGACTGGGAAGAAGGCTTTTTGGAGGAAGGGCTTTTTAAAGGAGAGTGGCCTAACTCCGCAAAAATGTTGCACTGGGAAGAACAGAGCCCACAAGAGATGATTCCCAGAGAGGCCAGTAGTTCTAAAGAACACACGCACTGAGAAGAGTGCATTGGCCAAAACTTCCTGAAAGCAAGACTACACTGGCCAGAGGTGTCCGAAGGCAAATAATGCTAGGGCACCTTCTGTGCACTCCATCTGGGAAGACGACAGCGACTAAGAGCTGGCGCAGGACACGTGGGAACAGGATATCATCCAGAGCCTGCAGCTTAAGGCTTGGCTGCAGAAAGAGGACGAGTAGGATGAGGTGGGCATCTTGGAACTACGCAAAGAGGACGAAGAGGCCAAGCAGCAGAGACTGGCAGCGTTAACCCAAGATGGGTTCTCCGTGCCCGTCCCACGGGAGGCTTGTGTGGAGCGCCAGGCCCTGGAGCCGAGCCCTGGGCAGGGGCTGCCCCGCAGGAAACGCCGCTGGCTCTCGGGGCGGGCGCTGCGGGCGCTGCGGGGGCTGTTCCGCTGCCCCTGCCTGGCGGCACGGCCCGAGGATCAGCGCCCGCTGCCAGCAGCACCGGGCCTGCCGATGGCGGCCGGCCCGCGGCCTGCCCGGCGCCCTGAGGGAGCCGCACGGGCCGCCTCGGCCTGCGCGTGTCCCTGCGGGCCCGGCCGGCCCCGGCTGCTCCCCAGCACCCCCGGGCGGCTCCCCGAGGCCAAAGGGCGCCCTGTGCCAGCCCCAGAGCCGCGGCCATGGGGACACTTGCTGCCAGGGGCTCAGCGCTGCCTCCCAGCCCATGCTCCACTGCCGAGGCACCGTCAGAGTCACCCGCTCCCGCTGCCAGCCTGGCACCGCCATCGGCACCCCTGAGCCGTGTCCCCAGGGGCCACATCCACACGGCTCTTGCCCCTTCCAGGGACACTGACTCCAGCACCTCCCCGCGGCAACTTCTTCCAAGGCCTGACCACCTTGTCAGGGAACAATTGTATCCCAATCTGAATGTGCTCCTTCCCTGCTGGGATCCAAGGCCATTTCCTCTCATCCAGAAAGGATTCCATGCTGGTCCTTTGGCATTTTATCCATGCCGATTGGGCACAGAAAGGAGGTGTTGCTTCCAGGAACGAGTTCACATTGCCAGACTGCGACACACACAACTCTTAGAAAACAAAAGGAAATTGGGTTTAGGAAATAGTAGTAGTAAAGAAAAAAATCCAATACCCAAAAACCCACACAAAAAAAATCACAAACCCCCCCCCAAACCACAAAAAGGTAAAGAATAAGAGTATTAACAAAAACAGAAGTTGAAGCACAGAAGTAGTAGTACTAAATAGAAGTGAGAATAAGACAAGCAATGAAAATTTGAATGAGATTAACAGTAGGAAAATAATGAGAATAGGAGTAGAAATTAGGAAATTAATAACAAAAAGCACAAGAAAAAGTGAAGGAAAAACCTTGAGAAAAAGAAATAAGATATTCGAATAAGAATAAGAATAAGAATAAGAATAAGAATGAGAATAAGAATAAGAATAGAAAATTAATAAGAATAAGAATGAGAATAATAAGAAGAAAAAATCAAAGTAAGAGTAGAAATAAGGAAAAAATAAAGAAAATGTAAGAAATAGTAAAAGACAAAAAGCATAAAATAAATCATAAGAGAAATCAAAACCAAATTAATATGAATGAGAAGAAGAAGAAAAAGAAGTAGAACAGAAAATTATGAGAATAAGAGTAGAAATAAGAAAAAGAATAAGAAAATTCGTCAGAAATTGCTTAAGAATAAGAAAAATCATACTAATGTGAATAAGAAGAACCATAAGAATAAAAAGAGTAAGGTAAAGGATTGGGAATAAGGAATGATGATAAGGATCAACATAAGATTAAGAATAAAGAAAATTCAAAAAGGGGTTAGAATAAGGAAAGGAGTAAGAAAAAGCTTAAGAAAAGCTAAGAAAAACCAGAAGAAAATGAAAAAGCAAATGAAGCAGAATAAGAATAGAAAGAAGGACAAGGAAGAATAAGAAGTAGGAGAAGAGCAAGAACAAGAAATGCAAGAAGAACAAGAAGCAGAGACAGTGAGGATGACTCATAGTCCCTCTGAGAGCCCCAAAGCTCTCCCCAGGCTCAGTGCTGAGGCCTTGCAGCACAGCACTGCACGGGATGCAAAGCCATGCAGCAATGCAGAATGTGCTGCAAGAGACTGCCTCAAACTTCCCCCAGCCAGGGCAGGGCCCCAGGTGTTCCCCTGGCCCCAGTGTCTGTCCCTGTGCTGAGCTCCATGTTCTGGGGGACCCCGAGCACCAAGGACAGCTGATGGAGGGCGTCAACGGGACGCATTGGCATGCACAGAGGGGAGAAGTTTTTGTCCTTATGTATCCTTTTCCTTTTCCGCTGGTTGGGCATGGATAGATGGTGACAGGGGGGCAACAATCCCCCTCTCCCGAGCTCCATTGAATGCCAGCTACCAGTGTTGGTGCAGCATAAACAAAGAGAAGCACACGGGTCCCAGGGTAACTTTATTTGATGGTAAAGCTTCCCCTCTTCCTCGTCCTGAGACCCGGAACTGAGAGCAGACAGTGATGTATATATGGGGGCAGGTCTCAGGGGAGGGTACAATCTTTAACAAATCAGGAAGATTGGGAGTGAAAAATAAGGTGGGGAATACAATGTACAAACCAATACAAAATTTCAGTGGAAGAGAATATTTTCAGTGAATTACTAAAGTCTGAAGAAATAGAAACTGGCATCTAATAACAGGAGAAGTGAGGAAAGCTCTGGGAAAAGGGCAGGGACAAAAGGAAACAGCATAAGGACACTACAAATCAAACAGTAAACGTACTAATAAAACAAAAAAAACACCACAACACTTTTCCTTTTTTCTTCTGTGTTTTTGTCTATCTTTTTCTCTCTGTTTTTCTTTTAAGGCAAAATAAATTTTTAGTCCACAACTAAAACCCTGTGAGCTCTGGGAACAAAAATTATTTGAGTTAGTTCATCTAATACTAATTTTCTTCATTTTATTAGTGAGACCTGTGTATAGTAGATAAGCTTTATGAGCAAAAGAAACATTTTCAGCTTTCAGTGTCCTATCCTATTTATCTGCATGCATAAAGGATAAAATTGTTGAAGCATAGACTACAGTGTAAATCATATAATTTAACTCATAGTTACAGGAACATTATTTTGAAAAAAAACCATTTTGTCCTCTTCTGTGTTGTGCAAAACTTACAGAGTTCTTTGGGCCAATAATGAGAGTTTGGACAAGAATAATATCCAGCTGATCTGAACATACTTAGCATTTTCAAAAGTTAATTCAGCTACAATCTTTGTCAAAACATCTTGAAAAAGATAACACACCATTGGATAGAATCAGAATTACAGGATCATGGAAGGGCAAGAGTCTCACATGGATAAACAATGTCTTCTTTAAGAAAAAGATGAATCGATTTGAATTTCAAAGTAGGTAAGTCAACTGTAGAGATTCACATTTACACAAAACAGCATTTATGGTGTACTACCTGGTCATGTAGACGTTCATGCCGTTTTTGATTAAGACATTTTTTTTAGTGGAAAAAAAGATACATTTGCAAAGAGTTCCAGCAGGTCCTTGGTTTTGAATATCTGATAAGAAAAATGGAGATGAAATAAAATGCAGATTAATGTAAAATGATTGACTGCAAAAATCTCAGGTCAGTAGAGGCAAATCAGTTAAAAAGCTTAAAAACTATAGGTGTTACAAAAAAAAAGCAAAACAAAAAACCCCCAAATAAACCCAAATAAAAAAAACCAAAACAGAAAAAGGCAGAACTTTCTATAGTATGTTGCACTTTGACAGTTCACCAAAACCCTCACAGAGTGCACAATTGGCTTACAAGGTGTTAGAGATTACAGACACACCATCCCAAAAGGAAGAAACTGCTTTATGGATGGAAATAACTGGGGAGATTGCTGAGGAGGGGCATCTGGGGAGCAGTTTTGAAGGCTTCTTTTCAAATCTAGTAAGATCTAGTACTGTTGCTATGTTTATATTTATGGTTGTCCATTTAAATCTTGAGAAGCTCCAACGAGGGGTATGAGGTTTATGGTTGGACCCAAAGCTCTTAAAAGTTTTTTCCAACTCAGTTGTTCTATGACTTGGTGTTTTTTAGGATTTCACAACCTCTCCTGCTAAGCTCTCCTATTAGTGTACTCCCCTCGGTCGAAGGTTTTTGTCTACTTTGAACCTCCTAAGCTACAACACGTTGTTACCATCCCTGTTTTTATTGTGTGGCACTACCCAGAAAAGTGTCCCTTCATCATCATTCCGACATTTAGTTGTAGGTGCCTGCCAGATCATTGTACTCCTAAGCCTGCACTGTGTCAGAATAAACAAGATATTTAACAGCTCTTTTAACTTCTCCTCATAGGGCAGATTTCTTTCCCTAACCATTTGTTAACCCACTGCTGAACAAATCTTTGACTGCTCTCAAAATGTCTCAAAAATGGAGCAGAATGTTTCAGTTATGGCCCCGTTACTGCAGTCCAGAGGTAGAGAATGCCTTCCCCTGACCTGCTGGTTGTAAGGTTTTCCTTATTCTACATGAAAACCTGGATGTTGGTCATTTTCATCCTGGTGACCACACAGCCTCCAAGCCCTTTTCATCAGAGCATCCACCCAACCAGTCAGCCTGTCCCTTACCTGCCTGGACCTCTGGTCCCCTTCACAAAGTCATTCTGCCTCAGATGTACAACTGCACTTCTGTTTGTTGAAATTCAAGATTAGTAGTAGAGTTCTCAAAGCTACTCTGGACCAAGTGCTACCATTTGTCATATTAAACCATGAAGGGATTTAAAAAAAAAACAAACAAAAAAAAATAGTTTATGTGCTTTGAAGACTTTTTGTGCTTGCTCTCCTTAAAGATGTTCCCTTCAGCTATCACTACATGGTATTTGTAGTGCCATACTCTCCTTGCTCTTTCAGCACTCAGAGGTGAAATCCACCTGCTCCCGTGAATTCTGAGCACAGTTTCTGTACGTGGTTTCTAATCCAGCAGATCACCTATGATAATGCTGATCTAATGCTGATATAGTTTTTTCTACCTTTGTCTTCTCAGCTTCTACCTGTGATATTTTATATATTTATATATGTATGTGTATATATGTATCTATGTACACTCACATTTTAAAACCTTTTCACTATTGCCTAAAACATATTTTTCTTAACAAAGACAGCTTCCTACCATTTAACAAGAAAATTTCAATTCGTGCTGAATGATTAAAAGCCTTCAAAAAAAATCTGTTGTAACATTGTTGTGTACCAGGCCAGAAGAGCACTTCATACCTGTAGCAGAGACTGTTAAGCTGTCAGAGCTTTTATTCAGTTAATAGAAGCCAAAAGTTTAGACTGAAGGAAATATTGAGCAGGCAACCTTCTTTCAGTGTGTAACTGCTTGGCAAACTGATTGAAAACTCTATTTAACCATGATTTTTACACATGCACATGGAAAAGAAAGTGTATTCTTGGTCTTTCAGAATGGAAATTCTGGTCCAGGCAGCCACACCTGCATTACAAAATCTATTACAGTTTGCATGAACAGCCTCTCACAAATGTCACAAGGCTACACAAGAAATTCTCTCATTTTCTTAATGTATTGGGATAATGAAAAGGTGTGAAGGCTGTGTCTGGCTAAAATAAGTGCGTCCATGTCAGCTTTGTTGTGTGTGATGTTTGTGAGATTATTTCTGAGAGTGACTGGGGGGGAGGCAGTCAGGCAGCACATATCCTACTCCACTCTGATAAGATGTGAGATACAGGCATTATGAAAAGTGTTTCAAGGGTGCAATAAACCTGACATCCCTCATGTAAGAAAAACTATTTCTTTGTAATGTCTCAAAAATCAACCTGTGTTGTGTGTGGGAGTATGGCAGGAAGAAAGAGATTTTATATTCCCATTTTGCTGTTTGGGTTTTTTTGTTCTGTTGGTATGCCATTTTCAGAAAATCAGAATGTGTTCTATAGGAAAAAAATCTGGGGATTAGCCACCTGTACATTCCAAAATTACAAATTGAAATACTGAAAGTGTTTTAATTTATTTTTATCTTAATTCTGTTGCAGAAGTCAAATTCCCTTGCTGAAGGCCAAAAGATTTCTTCCATTGTCCCGTTCTTTGGATGTCTCCCCCTCACCCATTCAGATTTTCCCCACACATAAAAAAAGCCTCTTTTCCCTGTATATTGGAGGAAAAAAAAAATTTACAAAAATTTACTTACTGATCTGTGAAATTTGGCTGGTGCCACAGATCCCAGAAAGAGTGGTCTGTGTGTCCAGCATGTTTATATGATCTCTGCTTGTGTTTATGTACTTGACAGAGAATTTCAGGGGTGCATCTCTACAGGACTCTCACATTGGAGGTTTTGGGGTGGCTCAGTGCTGCATTTCTGGCAGATCTCTTTTACACTCCCATTTGAATTCATGCCTTGCATCCCATGGAAATTAAATGACATCTTTCATTAGCCTTTTATTTTCTCTTCATCCCTCACTTGGCAATAAACGGCATAAATGTCAGTGCTACAGTAAAGTGTGGAAATGTGATGTCAGCACATATTTCTTCACGAGCCTCACTGCCTGAGATTCCTGGTCACAATTTATGTCACTGGGGGCATCAGTCTTTCAAGAGAAGCCCTGCAAATGGCAGACCTGTGTTATATATGATCTTCAGCAGCCAGCTGATTATCAGGGTGATGAAGGATGTGAAGCTTGGTTGACAGTAACACTTGAGTAACTTTTCAGGGACACAATTTATTAAGGATATACTTCAGCAGCTCCCTGATTCTTCCACCGTGCCCAGGTGATGTTTAATGGAATACTTACAGGGTCATAGTGAAGATTGTTAGGGGTAGTTAATTCCCTGGGATGGTACAGAACTAGTCCAGAGACTTAAAAAAAAAATCAGATCTTCTTTACACCATGAATGAGAGCAGTTGCTCATTTTTCTGTGTGTGAAATGAAGGGGAACCCTCAGATGAAACCATGTATCATAAGGATTTGAGTAGAAAGAAAAAAAAAAAACAGTGTACCTGGATTCAGCATTTCCTCAACCTTTTGATTGTATGGGCACTTTCAAATATGAAAATTTTGAATATAAGCAAAAAAATAGTTCTAAATGTTTAGAGAATTTTAATGATCATGGAATGCCATCAGGTCTAGGTAGAGGAATGTTAGATATACTAGGTAATGTAGATGTCCAATGGGAAAAAACATTTGCCCTTTTTTTTAACTTCTAGGCACCAGCTCATTGTCTGAATTTTTAATCTTGTTAACAATCAAGACACTGTCTTTAACTTTGCTACTACTTTTGTTAAAATAAAATTGTGAAGCACTTTTATCACCTGCAGTTCTAGGCTGTAATATTTGATGACCTTAAAAGTGGTGTTTGTTTGTGTAACTTCCCAGACTTCTCTAACAACAAAGTTTGATCCCATTGAGTTCAAAACAGTAAAAAAAACCCTCAGTCATTTCATGATTATTCCACATTTGAGTCCCCCATGATATGAAAATCATTCTCCTGTGCATGGTAGGAAAATTTCTGTCCCCTGTTGTTTTGCCCTTTCAATACCTGGCAAACACAAGTTTGCTGACAGCATTTTCTTGACATCAAAGCTATTAAAGTTAGAATGATGAGCTGATGAATAGGATATAGCCTTTTCCTAACACATTTTTTTGTTGTTTTCTTTGGTGTTTCACTGGATGTGATTGATATAGACTGGGGTCTTTTGCTTGCTTTATTCTGATGGCTACAGCTCATATATTCTAATTTCATGCCCTTGCTACTTTTGCAGAGTATACCACAAATACAAAGGTTTCAATAAAGTGATGTCCATTTCCCCCTAAGAAGAAGGAACAATATTCTGTTCAAGCTCAGAGCCCTGAAATTCTGCTTGAAGAAACCAGACCTCCTGATGCATTTTAGTGAACATATTGAGACACAGCTGTCCATTATTTTGTGCAACAGGTAAATGTGAAAGGACTGTGGGTAGACAGCTGCAGCCTCAGAGCTCTGTTCTGTGCTGCTCAACTCACTTTCACTAAAGGCACAAATTTTTATCTTACCTACTCTTAGCCCATTTTAAAAAAATATTTGAAATATAATTTCTCCTTCCTCATCATTCCTGAAGATATTTATAGCTATATTAAAACATGGTATTAATATATTATATTAAGGGGATAAGTTTGTTGAAAATCAGAGCTGATAATAATTTCTCAGTGTCTTGATGGGGAAATTAAAAAAAAAAAAAAAGCAATTATTTTTGTTAACACATTCCTCAGCTCTCGGAGAGTTGCTTTCATATCTTTCTTAGCACACCACCTCCTCCTGCAAGACAGACTGTGAGCAGACACAGTGTCACCACATGGTGTTTACAAGGGGAAGGCGTTGGAAGGTTATCGAGCTGTCCTTCTTTGAATATCACTTTAAAAGGGAAAGTGCAATCAGTGCAAAGCACCAAACGAAGAAGATTCCTGCTCGTCTCTGTGTGCTTCTCATGGTTTGTAAAATCAGAGCTTGGACTTCAAGGTTTTCCTTGGTTTCCCAAATGCTGCAGCCTTCTCTCAGCAGTGGTGGGTTTGGCAAGTGAGTGTCTGGTAAAAGCCATGGTGTTAACACACTGTGACCCATGATTTTACTGCTTGGGGCTGGAAATATACTGAGGAACTGACTGCTTCAACAGGTTTTAAAAACTTCTAAACTCCTTTTCTACAGCTCACACCATTTTCATCACATCCATACTTTTACCAGCTTTGGGTTGCCACTTTACAATGTCATTCATTTTCAAGGTGTGTAAGCATGCAGGTTATTTTTTTTTCCAAAGAGTAAATATTTATATTGTAGCTGCAGGAAAAAAATGAAAAAATAAGAAAAGAAAGTATATAAAATTAAAGTGCAATTTTTCTCTCTCAAATAAGGAATTGGAAGGTATATATATATATATTTTAACTGAGCTTGGACAGACCATATGTAGCCGAAAAGCAGAGGCAGAAAATTATACCAGGCTGACAGAATAAAGAGTCATATTGTTAATGCTGAATGTTTTATAAATTACCTGCCCTGGAATGTCAGATTTTCCAGTTAAACCAAAATAATCTGGATTATGTAATCTCAAATTCATTGAGAACAGATTTCTTTGAGCAGAGCTTTTGTCCTTCAGAATTTCTGACACAGATTTTTTTTTATATTTTTCCTGCAGCAACTTAATAGTCAAAGTTACAAAACTAAATTTTTACTTTAAAACAAAAGAGTCATTTCTGTTAGAATAACAAGATATGGTTCTTTGCTGCTTCAAGTCATGCACTTAAGTCCACAGTGGCATGCAATGGCAAAATTACAAACATAAATTCTTTACATAAAGAATTTAAAGACAGCATTTGCACTGATGGCCTTAGTCTGTTTGATATTTTACACCGAGGAAATGCACCAATCCATTTTAAATTCTTCCATTTTATCACTGATTTTGATGGTGCTTCTCCACCAAAAAGCAACGCAGCCATTTCACTTTGGTTAAATGGAGCAATCTATAAATATTACAGCAGGTAAACAGCAAAGGTTTTATAGTAAAAAAAACCCCAAGAATTATTATAGAGACCAATGTACACTCAAATGACATTCTAAATACTTGTGTACTGTCACAGTGTGAACTAAGCAGAAATTTTTTTTTTTTTTTTTAATATGCACTGCTGTCACTTGAAGAGGTGAAAATGAAGGAATTGGGTGAAGAGCAGCAGTGCTGGCAGTGGAGGAGGGGAGCAGAGAATCCTTGATGTACATAAATATTTCTATGTCAGGCTCATGTCAAGCACTGAAGTGTGCTTTGGTTTGGGGTTTTTTTTAACTTTTCTGATGGTTTCCAAAACTGCCTTTCTCCCTGGTTTCAGTTTAAAATCAGTTTATTGCAGTCTCAGTGTCTGAATCTTGCTGTAGGTTTACATTCATGTAAAATTAATCTTTACAGAATCATACACAGGATATCAATATTAGACCATAGGTATGAGTGGCACCTGTGATAGTAAAATAAATGCAATTTGAGAGCCTCTTGCCTTGTCAATATTTTAACTATGCATAACTCTTTCTCAGGGAAAAGTAGGGTAAGATAAAAGGAATTTCTGAGCACTCTGGTGAATCCTGAAATAGCTTTATTCCAGAGGGTACTTTTAATTTTTGGGACAATATTAGTAGGACTAGATAAATATTAATACTCCTATATTAAATTCTCTAGGGCACTGTGTAAGCCTATGCTTCACCTTACAACAAAAGCTTCACTTTATAATTCAGACTAAAACAAAGTCCCCAGATGTGTATATTGCAAACAGTCCAATTCTCACAGTGAATATTATTCCAGCCCCAAAACAGTTTTATTGACCCAAGATGACCAAGGACTGATGCATTATTCAGCAGGTTTGTGTGGTGTAGTTTCAGGAGAGCATGAAGACATTTCCTGGTCTAGTACATTTAAGACAGTCAAGAAAGATAAAGCTGAGAAGAAAACTTTTATTTGATAATTTCTCACTTTTATTCCAGTAAATAGCTCATTCCTTATTTGCCTTTAAGTAAGGTTAATAATTCCTACTAATTTCAGTAGGGTTGACAAGCCCTACTCATATTGTCCTAAAAATTAACCTCATTTATATTCCAATTTACTCAGTTGTTATCCAAGTTAAATTACCTTGTTATTCTGCTGTGCAAAATACAGTGTGTGCTACCCTTTGTAAGGACTTTGGGACCTTAATTTCTGTTTGTTTTCAAAACCGACCACCTATAATCATAATTCTTGCCTTTGACTACATATCTTCTTTTTTATGTTTTCCCTGTTTTCTACTTTTTTTTTGCCTTTTATTTTTTTGCTAAGACAGTTTGAAAATTCCTTTTTGAATTGTCATGTATTTGATGAAATTTATTTGTGTTTGAGATTAGTCTCATGCATGTGTGTGCTTGATTTCTTGGACTTTTATGTATGTTCAAAACTGTCCATGTAAAATTTAATCTAGGATTTTATGATCCAGAGGTTTATTTAATTTAATTTTTTTATAATCCATTATTTTGACAGTCTTGACTAAATTACCCTGGTAAAAAAATTACCTTCCTAATCATCCTATAACATTTTTTTAAGCATCAGCTTTCCTGGAAATATGATAAATGTGCTAGAATTATTACTCACTAGATTTCCAGTTGTTGGTAGGATGAATTGCACAGCGTATTCTTTTTCTATCTTGGGTTCTGAAAAGTAATAGAAGTTTCGTTATAGTAGGTAAGGTGAATTTCTTTGTTGGACTGACAAAAAATATTAGTGAAAGAAGATGACTACAGAAACTATAAAGTAGATACATGGAGGTACATGATTGTGAGAAGGATATTATGCTTTGAACCTTGACAGATGAGTAAAGAACAAAAAAGTTGACCAAAAAAGAGGATTAAAGAGGGTTTAGAAGCTATCTACAGGAGTCACTGAAGATTTTAGCTGTGATTATATAAAATCTGAATTCTGGGATATCAGAAGAAGAGGCAGGAAAAGTTAGACCAGGAAACGCATATTATAGTCAGTTTGGGAGTATAAATTCAAAAGGGTTGGAGACATCAACTTTTTAGAATGTGTCAATTTCTCATGAGGTTTGGTTGACACTAATTTAGGCTCTGAACAAGTAAAACTTTCTCTGTTTCCAGGTCATATTTTCATTAGTTCCTTGCTAAGCAATTTTTTTGCCCAAATATCTGTGTGGCTTCTGGTATTATTTACATTAAAATGCCTCTTATAGTCCCGTGAAGTTCTGAACAATGTGAGGCAAAATGTCCACCTGCATGTTTGTCTCTAGAAGAAGCACAACTCTAGCACAACTATTCCAGATGCAGAGAAATGCCAGCTTCAAATAATGATCTGAGATATCCACTTTAATAGTAGAGCTTCAGAAATCATCAGTTTAAGATTTTTCTAGACTAGACAATCTAACACATTTTACAGAAAATAATGAAATCTCAGTACCTAACACCTCACTATTTTTTTAAACTATAAAATTTTAGACTGACAAAAATCATTCTGCTACAACCCTTAGACACTTTCCCTGCAAAATCCAAATGAAATATATATTTTTCTCTCTGGAAACAGCTACTTTTTTGCAGCAGGTCTATATAGAACCAGTAGTAGGTAGTTTGCACTCAATCATTTAGCATGCATTTCATGCTAACTTTAAATATGGCCTTTGGATATTTGGAGTTTATTGCTGACTTCAGTAGAAGTTGAACATGTTTTCCAAGCCAAACACAAAAGTAGTAAGTTTATACAAATGTTTATGCAAGTTTATGCACGTATGCATACTTAGATATGTTTCAATTTCATTCCCAGGCAAACATTTTCTAATCTGCTCAGCTAAAGCTTACATTAACACAGAGTAAAAGAGTTACTACTAAAAAAAAAACCACAAAAAACCAAAAAACAACCCAAAACAACAACAACAAAAAAACAACAAAAAACCAACAACAACAAAACCACAAACAAAAAACAAAGTAAATCACAGTCATGTTTGAACTAATACAATTCATTGTGACATATACTCATAAACAAAGAGGTATGAAAAAACAAACCAAAAGAAAACAAGAACATCCGAAAAGATCCCCAGTTAAACAAGGAAGCAATAAAAAAAGAAATACAAAAACCCAGGCAATTTAGTTGCACCTAGAATTTCTTCAATCTTATTTTATTTCCTGTTCTTTGGAAGGTAGGTAGAAAACATGGTGAGGAGCTAAGGCATGGTACAATTGGCATCAATTAAATTACTGCAATTTATTGTTTGTTCTAGATCAACACATGCAGGTTGTGAAAGAGATAAAGCCCTGGTGAACATGGCACAGTTACACCATACTGATAATATCTGGTTGTTGAGCTCTGCTAAATTGTTGTCCTTAGGACTATCATTTTACTTAATTTACAGGCATGAATTGGAATTAGTTTTTACATGACAAAGGCAACAGATGTGCTTGGAAAACCAGAGGGCTCATTTGCAGTCTGTCAGGCTCTGGGATTGCTGGCAAAGAGCAAGGATTTTAGTTGCATTTTTTTAAAATGATGGGAAATGGCGGTTCAGATGACAAAGCCAGCAGTGAGCTTCCTGTTACCAAGTGGATTTGCAGCACAGAAAAATAAAAAATTAATACACACATCAGTGCAATCTGAAAATATTTTTCACAGTTGGAAGTGCTGAGGTCATTTGCTGAGAACAGTTAAACTCTCTCCTTAGAGACTTCAGAGACATCATAAACCAGCCATGGAAATCGTCATGTGAAAACCTTCAGTGATTTTCGACAGAAGTGTGTGGAGGGCAGATGAGGAAAGGGCAGATGAGGGAAGGAGCTGAGGCCCTTTTAAGTGCTCTGTCACTCTGGTAGGCAGCTGAGGGTCTGCACAGAGCTGCCAAAATGTGACTTGGCTGCTGTTTTCAGGGAGGGCTGCTTTGCTGTTTCTCCCAACTTCTCCTTTTGGCCTTTACTGATTCATAAATTTTTATTTTTCCCTGGACCTTTTGTACTAAGTGAATCATAATTTCTCTTTTTTTTTTTTTTTTCCATTTTTTTTCTTCTCTCCATCTTTGACAGTAGTTATTCTGGTGTCAAGAAGTCAAGAACATCTTTCTGTTTTCTCATACTTTTAAGACATCTCTAGAAAATATCCCTGTAAAATTCTTTTTACCTTCTCTATATTAATTCACCAATTTGTGTCTTATAACACCCATGAGACACCCATGAAGAAAATCAGTGGCACGCTTATAGACCAAAGTTTCTCATGAGTTGTGCTGCTATTGAGCAGCATTCTTAGTTATTTATTGATTTTATATGATCAAATATTTCTCTGAAGGTTTAAGAAAAACATTTCATTTCATACATTAACATTTTGTTAAGAAAAACATTTCTGGATTAGCATGGCACAACCAGCCACAGAAAAGATTACCATGTAGGCAGAAATATTCTTTCCAAATCCTCTTAATTTTACATGTGTAAGTGGCTTTGTGTTTTCAAATATGGCAAATTAATTCAATAGCATCTGGTCCCATTAAGTAATGACAATAGCAGGTTTGTAGGGGGAAAGGGTGTTTTTTTGTGTGAATGGCCACAAATTTGGAGAATTGACCCCAGTTCTCTGCTTGGACAAATGTTTTCCATTTTTCTGTAGTCAAGTCACTCATAACAAAATTTCAGAAGATCCTGGGCAACCTGGATCTAGCAAATCCATTTCCAGAAATCATGTAAACAATAAAAAATGGGCTTTCAAAGAGAAATAAGGTATGTTTTCAGAATGGAACTGTGTGCACTGTGAAGTAGCTCTACCCAAAATTTGTATTACAAGCTGACTGACAAAAAAATCCCTCTGCTCAACCACTCCCTTGCAGTACTGTTCCCTGTGTGTGAGGGTCCCATCCAGAAATGTGATCTTTTGAAAAGAAGCTGATCAGAATGGCAAATCATCCTTGCCCCAGCTTCCTCACACTGTTGCTATTTAAGTAATCTGAGCAGAGTATTCAATAGGTCACTATTCTCAGTATAATTTATGACTTTTTGATAAGAACTGCACTTTAGCTTTATTTTCTTCTTTTCACTGGGGACAAAACCTTTTATTGTGGAGTATGACTTCATCCACAGTGCATTTATGGGTTTTTTAGGATTTTTTCCTGTGTTTAAATCTCAGGTTTTAGTCCTGAGATTAATACTTTCAAATACAGTGCCAGTGCCTGGTAAAAAGACACTACAGAGCCAAAGCTTTAATTTCCATGAATACATATTGTGCATGATTTTTTAGGGTAGACAGTCCCTCTCTTTCTACTAGATCTGATTTTTGTATACTTTTTAACATTTGGGCATACAGAATAAAGAAGAATGGCAGGGCATGGAACAAGATTAACTTTAAAGTCCCTTCCAACCCAAACCATTCTGGGATTCTGTGAAATTCAGTTGTGTTGGACTCCATGTTTCTACAACTCAAAAGAAAAAGAAAAAAAAGAAAAGAAAAAAAAAAAAAACAAACACAAAAAAAACCCCCAAAACCCCAAAACAAAAAAAAAAAAAAGAGAATTGCACTTATTTCATAACTGGCAATATGAAAATATTATTTTATCTTCACATTAGACAAATGTGGATAATATCCTGTGTTTTTCTGGACTCAGCCTTCCTCACTGGGTGTGCCTGATATGATGAACATTATAAACATTTTATCCCCAGTCCTGGCATTTGTCCATATTTATTTATTAATTAGGAGTGTATACATGTCTATGGAACAGCTTTAATTTCTTCCTCTTTTTACCACTATCCAGTTCATTTCCTGGTTCTCAGCATTTCCACTGAGAAATGACTGAGCTAGTAAGAAATTTTACATAATTGTTATCAGGAATTGTCAATAAACATGTATTATTAGATAATCCTCTCTTAACATTTAATTTTGCAATTTTCTCAATTTTTGTCCTCTTGCCATAATCTTTTTCTTGCTCCAGTCTGCCATTCTTAATGGAATTACATATATTCTCATATTATTTACCAGGTTTCATTATTTTAGGTGTTTCCATCAGGGGTTTGATACTGTTTTTTATCCCCCTGCAAAGAAAACTTTTTAAATTTACCTTTCCCTAGAATGTGCATAAGATGACCTGTTAGCACATGTTGTCCAGCCTTGCAGAGCTGGTGTCACAGCTTCCCATTTTTCTGTATATTCTCTGCGTAGCTTATAGCTGTATTTGTTACTTGTGACACATCAGTGCCAATAGAAATATCAATATTAATCAATAAATTGTCATTTTCTTTACTATTCTGTGTGTCATAACTATGCTTTTTTCCTCATACTCCTTTGCAAGGAAAGAAGAATACTTTTTCAGGGGCAGGAGTGCTGAATTAATCTTTAAAAAAAGTTTGCTCTTGGCACTTATGAATGCAGAATATACAATCGAAATCACACAGACCTTTATAAGGAATTAGAGCAAGGACCAGTTATCTACAGCTATTCTGCAGTTCTTGTTCATTGCAAAAGAGGATTGGACTACCTTTTTATTTTAAAAAAGTTCTCGAAAGAAAAGGTATAATGAAATAATTTATTTCAAACATACAGAAGAATAACACACAAAAATTGCTCTAATTACACTTATTACAGTTCATTTCAGCCTATGAGTACTGTGATTTTTAATTCCATGTTCATTCTGGCAAAAATCCAGCATGTTTGTACCTTGCTAAGGGAGAGAGATGTATTGGTTATAGAGAAATACACAGTACTGCCAAGGAAACTCCAAAACCAGGGAATTATACAGGTGCCTAAGAACATCAGCCAGATGTAGATGGTGACAGACATTAGGCAATTTTCCCAGAAAAAAAAAAAATCTGTAGCAAAACACAATAATCATATGCTAGTGACATTGAGGCAGGAATATAAAATAATTTCAGTTTTTAAGAGGAAAAAAAAAAAGAAAAAAAAACCCAACATGCATTTTTTTCAATCCCACTCTCAGTCAGTTGGCTGATACACGATTTAATTTTAGGAGGTTTTTTTCAGTCACTGATCTCAGATGCCATTCTCCATCATCAGCCCACAGCATTCTATAAAGTTAAGAGGATTCTGTTTAGATCCTGCTTCTTGTTAGATTTCTTCCTAATTCTTCTTGTGTTTCTCCATTCTCCATTGATCCAAGCAGGCCTGTGGTCATGAACTTGGGCAGAGGAGAGAAGTTTTATTTTAGGGTAAGTTTACCTAAAGCCTCACTTCTTTCAATAATGGTGACATTTCTGCAGATATTACTTGAGGACTAAAGCTCCCTGTGAGGCTGAAACCATTTTATGTCATTTACATTAAAGTCACCATTTATCAAAAAGTTAAATCTGTACTTAACACTCAGCCTCACCCTGTAAAGCTGAATTTATTTTGAATGCCTGAAAACAATTAGTTATTTAAATTTCTGCCTGATAAAGCAGCTTACATATTAATATGTGTGTTTATAAGTGGATAATCTATATTCCAAAATTTATTTGACACACAGTTAAAGAGGCATTTATAACTCTATACCTTCATTGACATGTTAAAAATCAATCCTGACCTTGCTTTGACCTTAACATTTCACAGCCGGGAAATGAATATTGAAGTGCAAAATTGGATTTGTGCACCCTTATTTTACAAGAGCCTATTTGGAGCGCTCCTGCAGCCTACTTTGTGAGGCAGAAAGAACTTTCAAAAGGTTAAAAGTTAGCAAACAGCTACGGGGGGAGGAAGGAGGGAAAAGAGAGTCTAACTCAATATAATTTGTATTATATTGCTATTATATATTTACATATTTGTATTATATATTTGTATTATATTTGTATAATAACCATGCATCCAAGAGAAATTATTTCAGCTAGAGTTTCTAATACTGAATCACCATGATACATTTAAGGGACATTCCACAAGAAAAGACAAAGAGGATGCTTCATCTGCTTTCCCTTGTATTTGCACAGCAGTGCTGATGCTACAAGTCATGAAAGCCTGGCTACCACAGAAATTTGTAGCAAAATTTTCAGGGTGTGTTGTCTGCATAATACTCAGGAAGGATTTCTTGGACCCTCCCCGAAAAACCAGCTCCTTCTAAAAAAAGCAAAATGCATAAAGTGTCTTTTGAAGGATCAGTTTGAGCAAAATCCTCACATTGTGACAACCAAGCATTTCATATAGATAAATAAATAGCCTTCTGGTTTTTTAACAATCTTAAGTTTTCTCTTCCTTTAGTTGAAAGAAAATGAGAAGCAAACCAAGATCTGTCCTTTGGTGTAAGTCTAAAAACCTACCTCATACTTCACGACTCTTAGAAAAGAAAAAGGCAGAAGATATAAAGATAAATCACAAACAGCAGTGACTGGAGCCCTAATCCTCGTTGCTGCCTCTTCAAAAAAAGGACAGGTCACTATTTCACCTTACCCAACCAGGTAACTTCCTCCTCAATAAAATCCTCATTGTATTAATTTCACATTGTATTGGTTGAGATTTTTCCCATTCTCCAAAGTCAAAACTACTAAATACACATCTATTTTTATTTGGATTCCTCTGGGCCATTTTATCCTCAGATTTTCCACTTTTATTTCCCAGATTCCACCATGTCACAGATGAGTGTGTGCAGTTTGGAAGGGCAGGCCTTACACAGGTTTGGTGTTATGCTGCCTTCAGAATCAGTGTTTTAGAATATATGCAAATAATTTCAGCATCTTGCTGCTCAAGATAAAAGAATATGCTGAGGTTTGTGTCATCTGAACTGTGCCAGTAACTCAAGATGAAGTTTACAAACAAGAGAAAAGAGTAGAGAGACAGAGTATTAGGTAGGTAGATATAAAAATTCAAGAAGAATAGAATAACTGTAATTTTTAGGAAAAGCTTATGTAGCCTAGGCATAAGGTTTTTGGGGGTTTCTGGCCTACTGTATGAGCTGTTTATTCTATTGACAATTGTCTCTCACCACCTGCATGAAAAACTGTTTTGCAGTACTTATGATTAAAAAAAAAAAAGAAAAAATAAAAAGAAAGTTAAGTTTTATGTCTGTGCAATTTTAGTTTCAGCACACAGCTGAGTTCTGTTTTTACTTTTCAGAAAGGTTTTTCTTACACAGCTTCATGCAAAGGAACCATGGTTCTTCCTTGACTCCTTCTTCTTACCTCATGAACTCAGAAGAAGACAAAAATCACCCTTCCACCAAAAACCATAGTTTATAATTTCTACCTCATTCAACTCCACACAGATTTATCTCTACAGGAAACAGAGCAAATAATAAGAGCTGATTTCTCAGGTGCTTCAGACCTTAGCAAGATTTGCAGCAGCTGCTCTCCTCAGCCTTTCTTTTTGGCCATATTTTGCTGCTTCTATATTTTCTACATTCCAGAATAATTCAGGTCCTGAAGCAGTCATTTTGTAACAACCTTCACTCACCTGTAAAACAAGCCATGCAGTACATGAAGTTTAAACTAAGCCACTGTGGATTCTTCCTAAGCCTGGCCTCCAAGCTAAAAATCTCTACTCTGAAAACTGGATACTCACTTCTGCATCCATCTCTTTGTAGATGCAAGCTTGACAGTAAGTTTTTGGGTTTATTTTTTTCTTTTAATCCTCCCTCTTCTTTCAGCTATGAGAATTCTCCCTTTTAAACTAGCTGGTCAGATCTAGATTTGGCAGTGGAAAAAAATCATGACACGTATCATAAGCTTCAGCTCAGTAGCAAAGGTTTATGCCAGAGGCAAAGCTGCAGGCACAAATAAATAAATAAATTTCAGGAGGCCTGAAAATTATATTGGTGTGTAATGTCAGAGTTGCTGTGGAAACCATCTTACAACTTTTTTAATACCTCAAAGGAAAAAAAACCCTTCTTGCCACGTTCTCTGCAGAACAATATTTTAACTGATTTTAAAGTACGGATGAATTACTTGAAAGTCTGTGAGAGCTTGGGGTGTTCAGCTTGGAGAAAAGAAGGCTCTGGGGAGACCTTAGAGCCCCTTCCACTGCCTAAAGGGAGCTGACAAGAAAGATGGGGACAGAATTTTTATCAGGGGCTGTAATAAAAGGACAAGAGATGCTGCTTTTAAACTCAAAGAGGGAAGAGCTAAAACTAGATGAAGGGAAGACATTTTCTATGATGAAGGTGGTGAGACACTGGAACAGGCTCTTCAGAGAGGTGGTGGGTGCATCATCCCTTCAAGGTTGGGTTGGACAGGGCTGTGAGCAGCCTGACCTTGTTGAAGATGTCCCTGCTCATTACAGGGGTTGGACATGATGGCCTTGAAATGTCCCTTAAAAAAAAACCAAACCATTCTTTGATTCTATGAATGTCTTTACAGAATACAAAGAAGCTCAAAGACAGCATAAAGCTGCTACATGTTAGTTCTACTTTTTATAATTTTTTTTTTTTAGAAAAGAAAATATTTTTAGAAAATAAAAAGTTTTTTAGAAAATAACACACTTCTTCTTCCACAGCCCATGTTCAGCCTCCTTGATGAAGTGACTTTGACAACAGGTACGTTTAAGTCTAGCCCTACAACCCCTGTGCAGGTTTAAATTTATTACATTTCTTCAGGTTCCTGATCCTTACTAACAAGCAGCACAATTTGTTCAAATGGCACTGCTTGTGCAGGGTGAGCTTCCTGGAATGAGTAAATTAGCAGAATCCTGCCTCATTTCTCAGCTGTGGACTGCTCTGCTGCCTTTCTTCTTCCAATCAGGTGGCTGTTGAACGCTTTTGAGGAGGTTGGAAAGCTGTTCACACATAAAATGTGGCAACTGAGTTGTATGATCTCTCTGTTGATGCATAAACAGAATAAACCATTCTAAATTAATGCGATTCATTAATAAAAATGCATATGACTGTTCTTGTATGCCTGCTGGCAATTGTTAAAATTATAATATAGTATATTACGTATTATTTTATGGCAGCTCATTGTTGCAATGAGTATGACCACAGTTAAAGTGTGTGCAATGAATTCTTATAATACCAAAATAACAGTGAGTGACACAAAATGGTGATAACAGCTAAAGGAATACAGTCAATAAAATACCTCTTTTGGCTTAAAAAGCATCTGGAGAGTATCCTCTCTGCTTTATTTCCTCTTCTGGTAGATATAACTTCATAGAAACCAATGCTCACTGCAGAATCAGGGTGTTTTACTTCCCCTTTTGCCTACTGAAAATAAGGGTGACCTCCCATTTAACAGGTTCAGCTTGAGAATAAAGTATCATTCTACAACTCTTTTGTGATCTTCAGACATTAAAAATTGTGCTTATAGGTATTTCTGTATATTTTAAAATAATCCTGCATCGCTTTTCACTGAAGACCAAACTTATGCATGAAATTGAGATGAATAAAATAAAATTTTAAAAGGATTTCAGAAAAATAATTAGCAAGTCACCCTCAGAACTTGCAACTAAAGTATTGAAAATGTAAATTATGATCAAAATAAGCCTGAAGAGAAGAAAATGTCTAAAAAAAGCAGGTTTGTTTTATTCTGGGTTTTTTTTGCTTTCTATTGAATAAGATTTCCTGTGTTTTTATCAAATATATAGAATGTTTTCATTATGTCACACACATTTAAGGAATATGAGTCTCAGCTGAAGAACAATTTTATGCCCCTAAACTTTCACATAATTAATAATTTATATGATATTATATTATAGTATATTATATTATATTATATTAATTATATTAATTATATTATATTAATGATATTATATTTTTGAGTAGTACCCTAAAATTTCACTATTGAGTAAGGTAAC
Organism: Passer domesticus; assembly: GCF_036417665.1. NCBI lineage: Eukaryota > Metazoa > Chordata > Aves > Passeriformes > Passeridae > Passer > Passer domesticus. The sequence goes on along the minus strand of NC_087512.1, from coordinate 80,097,441 downwards.
ATGATAAAACTTTGGATTTTTAAAATGAAAGCAGTTATAAACCTGTTGCAGAAAAGCATTATTTCACTGCAGAGTTATAAAAACAATAATTTTCTCCCATTCATGGAGGACCACAATCCTTCTGTTTTACTCCTCTTTCTGTATTTAGGCCATAAATATCAGAGTGCAGTGAGTGATTTACCTCTGAAACTAAATCTGAGAGCTTTCCTGCTTTATTTTGCAGCAAGCCGTGGAGATGCTGGTTCAGGCAGCACTTGGTCAAGGGTGTTGCTTCTTCTCAGAAGTGGAATAAATCACGTTCCTTTCACAAGTGTTATTGTCATTCTGTGCCAAACAAACCAATAACGTTTGTGTTGCTGAGAAATTTCTGGGCTGCTGACTTACAGGATGGAATATTCTGTGAGATGTGGAAGTCCTCCACATTGTGGATCGGTCTTCCCAGAGTCCTTGAGCTTGTTCATTCCTTGTATCTGCATCTTGAAAGGATGAGCTCAGCAGTTATGAGAGGAAAACCCCTCCTAGCACTCCTTATTTCTCGTAAAATTGTCCTCTGTCTACAGAGCACAGGAACTTCTGTAGCAGCTGTTCATGGCAGACTGGCTCCAAACTTTTTCAGCTAATCATGGAACCATAAAATTGTTTAAGTTGGAAATGACCTCTAATACGACTGAGGCCAACCATTAATCCACCACTGCCACCAACCCTTGTCCCAAGTGCCTCATCTTCATGACTTTTAAATCCATCCGCGGATGGGCACTCCAAACCTCCCAGGCTGAACAGGAGGAAGGAATGGGACTGAAGGAGTTTTTCCTGATTCCACCCTGAGCCTGCCCTGGCCCAGCCTGAGGCCGTTCCCTCTGCTCCTGTCCCTGTTCCTGGGAGCACAGCCCGACCCCCCGGCTGTCCCCTCCTGGCAGGAGCTGTGCAGAGCCACAAGGGCCCCCCTGAGCCTCCTTTGCTCCAGGCTCAGCCCCTTCCCAGCTCCCTCAGCCTCTTCTGGGGCTCCAGCCCCTTCCCAGCTCCCTCAGCCTCTCCCGGGGCTCCATTCCCTTCCCAGCTCCGTTCCCTTCCCTGGCCCCGCTCCAGCCCCTCCATTCCCCGTGTGAGGGCCCAGAGGTGACCCAGCACTGGAGCTGTGGCCTCAGCAGGGCCAGCACAGGGCCGGGCACTGCCCCGCTCCCGCTGCCACCCACGGCTGGCACAGCCCAGGGGCCATCGGCTCTTGGCCGCCTGGGCACCCCTGGGCTCTGTCCAGCTGCTGTCACAGCCCCCCAGGGCCTGTCCCAGCTTCCCAGCCCCTCTGCCCAGCCTGGAGTGCTCCATGGGGTCGGTGTGACACAAGGCAGGACCTGGCACTTGGCCTGCTTTTACTTCACCCCACTGGCCTCAGCCCATCCATGCAGCCTGCCCAGATCATAAATAAAGATGTTAAATACCACAGGGCCCTGTACTGGGGACTACCACTAGTGAATTCCACTTGCAACTGGTCATTAGGACCATCCATCCAGGAAGTGTTGTTTTAAACAGGGAACAGCACAGCTGTCCAAGGCATGAGAGGAAAACCCCTCTCATGGTTTTCCCAGGAAAAAACTGTGGGACACAGTGTCCAAGTCCTTCCTGAAGTCCTCAAGGTCAGAAAGACATCATCCACAGCTTCTCCCTCATGCACTCAGTGGGTCACCTTGGAGTAGAATGAGGTCAGGTTACTCTCAGAAACAAAATATTTATGAGGTATATTTTTTTTCTTTACTGCACCAAAATCTGTTTGTCCAGCCAGAGGTACTTTGCTCACTGTCTTGTTTTGCACAGACCATTTTCTTTCAGCCTTTGATGTTTTTTTCTTTCATTTTTGCCATGAAATGTTTTGTTGGGTTTTTTTTGTTTTGTTTTGTTGTTTTGGTTTTTTTTTCTTGTTTTTTGTTTTGTGGGGGTTTTTTTGGTGGGTTTTTTTTTTTTTTTTTAGGAATGACAGAACACCAGACAAAACCTCTGGGAAATATTTCAAAGTTGTGTGTGGAGACTGAGACTAGTGCTTTGCACTGATAGACTTGAACACTGCTTTGAAAGTGTCCTCCTATTTCTCATGTCTGTTATGGTTTTGGCAAGGGGCATTCAATATAACTTTTTATTTATTTATATCTTCTTTAAGAAAGAAAGAAAAAAAAATTGCATCTATTTATTTGCATGCTTCAACAAGCCAGAAGAAAGTGTTTAGCCCCCAGAGACTCATGTCTGCCTGTCTTTTTCCTGACAATTAAAAGCACTTTGGAAGCCATGTTTTTCATGTCATTTATCCTTGCTTTCTGCAGCTTGAACTGATTGAAACATGCACTTTGATGTCCTGAATGCAAAGCTTGTCACATGTAGCTCTGCCAATTATTCAAACAGACAAACATCCTAAGCAAAAGGTCCTCACATTGCTTCAAATAAAATTATTTTATGCTGGTGTGCAGGTGTTTGTCTGTGTCTGCTAGCTTATATCTAGGTGTCTGATATCAAATTTATTTCAAAATAAATATTATGGATTACATTTGGAAACATATTTCATAACTATGAATAAATGTATATGTAACTATTTCAGATGTCTCAAGGGAGAACAAAAGCAGGCATTCTGTATAGTTCCATATTTAAGCATGTACAATTTACAAGTCTCCTAATAGATCCTAATAGAAAATAGATATTTTCATTATCTTCAAAAAAGGAAAATTATTCATTTGGAAGAAGCATTAAGCCTTGCTGCAGTGTGCTTTGGCTGGTTAATAGAGTCACTTTCTCAAACACTTGGAAAGTGGTAGAGGACACAGCAGCTGCTCCAGGTACTTGCAAAAAGGAACTCTGCTGTTGCTAAAGCATGATTAAAGGGGAAAGAGCTACTAGGCATATTAGGCTTTATTAGGTATCCATTAATAAAGACAATGAAATCACAGGGCCATAGAAGGGTTTATGTTCAAAAAGACTTTGAAGCTCATCTCATTCCTCCCCAGCCATGGCAGGGACACCTTCTCCTGTCCCAGGCTGTTCCAAGCCTGGCCTTGGGCACTGCCAGGGATCCAGGGGCAGCCCCAGCTGCTCTGGGCACCCTGTGCCAGCCCTGCCCACCCTGCCAGGGAACAATTCCCATTGCCAAGATCCCAGCCAGCCCTGCCCTCTGGCCCTGGCAGCCATTCCCTGGGTGCTGTCCCTGCAGCCCTTGGCAATTGTCTGTGTCCATCTTCCCTGCAGCCCCTGCAGGCCCTGCAAGGCCGCCCTGAGCTCAGCCCAAAGCTTCTCCTGCCCGGCTGAGCAATGGCAGCTGTGCCAGCCTTTGCTGCCAGCAGAGCTGCTCCGTGCTCTGCCCAGCCTGGAGCCTCCTCCGGCCTGGCTGCAGCAGCTCCAGCTCCTTGCTGGGCTGGCCCAGGGCTGGGGCAGCTCTGCAGGTGGGCTCTGGCTGAGGGGAGAGGGGCAGAATCCCCCCTGCCCTGCTGCCCCCGCGGGGCTGGGCCCAGCACAGGCCTCTGGGCTCTGGGCTCGGCCAGCCCAGCTTTGGGGTCCCAGCCCAGCCCAGCTTTGGGGTCCCAGCCCAGCACAGCCCAGCTTTGGGGTCCCAGCCCAGCCCAGCTTTGGGGTCCCAGCCCAGCCCAGCTTTGGGGTCCCAGCCCAGCCCAGCCCAGCTTTGGGGTCCCAGCACAGCCCAGCCCAGCTTTGGGGTCCCAGCACAGCCCAGCTTTGGGGTCCCAGCCCTGCCCCACAGCACCCCCAGGGCTCCTCCAGGGCTGCTCCCTCTGCTCAGCCCAGCCTGGATCCATCCCAAGGCTGCCCTGACCCGGGGCCAGCACCAGCCCTGGCCTGGTTCAACCTCCTGAGATCCCCACGGGATCCCCTACGGGTGTCCAGGTCCCTCTGGATGCCATCCCATCCCTCAGGGGTGTCACAACAACCTCTCATGATGATATTCCCCTGCAGAAGCAGTTTGTTTTCAATGGAGCTTTGGTTAATGCTGCTGTGGATTTCTCAGAGAGGAGGAAAAGACAAGGGGGTCACAGCTGCAAATCATTCAACAAGCAGACACAGCTGCGGCCTATCTGCAACAGAGAATGATTAAAAGAGTGAACAAGGAAGAACTCGACAATATGACCTGTGTTTTATACTTTTAACTTTTCCACTTTCTTGTCTTGGAACAAAACTGAAATTTTCAGGCAGTATTTACTGTATTATAAAAATAATTGGTGATGGTACAAAATACAGTTGTTCTGTGAGTTTTTAAATACTTCAAAATGCCAAAGCAGATGCAAATCATTGTTTCTCTAACTAATGCTCATGTCACATTGACTTGAGGGCATAAATAGTTTATATATTGCAATTTAGACTATGAAATTCTACACAGTCTTATCTTACATATTTCAAGTGTTTAGGAGTAGAGAATGTGTGTCATCACCTGCAAACAGTGATCACAAAAGGTTTAGTAAAACAGCTGGTTTTAACTTCATTGTATTAAACCATACAAGTATAAATGCTCATTAATTAACTGTGTAGTGGTATTTCATGTGCCATCTTAAGTATGTTTCCAACACTTACTTAGGTGGAAATATTTAATAGATCATTAATAAACCACTACTGTAAATAGCTTTATATAGAGTGCAGCATTAGGATTTATGTAACAGTGACAGTATGTGGCAGTAGGCATTTAATTTTAGATATGTTGGTGTAGGAAATGACAATGTTTATTTTAAAATGTCATTACAAATATCCAAATATCTAAATGGCTTTACTGCATTTAATTTTTAATGAAATATTAATGAAAGGAATTAAATTTCTGGTTTTACCACATGTGATTTAAAATTTGAACAAGTCTGTAAATTAACAAAGCTGTTCATCTTTCATTGTAAGTCCAATGGGTCAAGGATCTTATTTTAATAATATTAACATTTTGTTTCTCACATTTTATTGAGAACTTCATGTCCTTCTGTCACAGTCTTCACAACCTTTTCCTCACCCTTCTCACAAGCCTAACTATGATTCAGGAATGTACAATAAGCAAAGTGAGAACATGATAAATTCTTCTAAACCTTCTAAAGTATCAAAATTTCTTGAGTTTGAGAAATGCTGTCACATAATTTACAATGAGAAGAATATTCAGAATGAACAGTCAGAACACTCTTTAATATAAAAACTTAACCTGAGTGCAGTCAAGGGGTTGTTTTTTTCCCGAGGGTCCAAAGTTGCAGGTTTCTGTAATGAAAGTAAAACAAAAACCCAGGGATATAGTAAAAATATAATATCACTGGAAAGATTTTTTTTTTTGTACTTTAAGACACTCAAAAATGCATAATGTTTCTTTTTTTTGTTATGAAACAGATTAAAAAAAATTAATGTTTTCATTATAAGAAAATGGAATTCTATTCTGTTTTATCCAAACAAGTTTGAAATTTTAAAGTTCACTGGAAGTTGTGTCTTTCCAAAAATATCGCTCATTTTGGGAAATTGTCTAGAAATCGTTCGTTGTTTCCAGAATTGGGTAGAGAAAAAAAAATCTTGAAGATCTGTTTGGTCAGATCTGAGTATTATGAGATTTGGACAAAAGTTGTTTACTTATGAGCTTTTTCAAAATCATTTACTAAAATGGTTAGAGGAAAATATATCAAAATATATCAATGCAACAAGGATCTGGTGAATGTGAGCTTCTCCTCCTGACAACACTTCTCTTTGGATGTAGGCAAATGAGAATTATCATATAAGCTGACTAAAATCTTGGAAGAAAATATGGCAAGTATCTCAAAAATATTGAAGACATAGAGTTGCTTTTGTAGACCAAGAAAGTCAGAAGACAGTAATGGACAACAAAAACATTCTGTCAGTGGGAATAAATGTAATTTTAAAGAATTTTTTTTTTGTTTGTTTTTGGTTTTGAGTGCTTGCAAACTGAAGTGGTAACCAGAGTGCGCTGCAGTAGCCAAATAATTTATAAAATAGATAATTTGAAAATTACACAACCAAATACAGACAGGTTTGCCTGTGCCTCCACCGGTGTACCAGAGCAATCACTCCGATGTCAGGAAACTCTAAATATTGAAGTTTGTAACTCTGAACAGAACCAGGACAAAAAGTTAGACTCGTAACTGATCATTTTAGGCCAAATTTCTCTAGTACTGTTTCTCCTTCCTAACTGTGTTGATCAAACTACAGCTGTAAGTAAGGAATATCTCACTGAACTGTACAATCTTCCTGTGATGATGTATATCCTCAGAAATTGAGCCAGGGACTGCAAACCAAACAAAATAACACCCCCAAAACAACCAATCAGTCAACCAACCAACAAAAAACTAAAAAACACCAACGAACCAACCAACCAACCAACCAAAAAAAACCAAACTCTCCCGCCGAAAAAAACCTAAGCACACCAAACAACAAAAACTCACACAAATAGCAAAGCAAACAACAAAAAACCCCAACCAAAACCAACAAAAAAAACCCACAATCACCAAAACACCAACAAAACAAAACCAAAAGTTAAAAAAAACAAACCAAAACAACAAAAAACAACAAAACAACAAAAAACCCATAAAAAAACTAACAGAGTCCTGAAACTCAGGTTTCTTGCTGTTTTTTTCAAATTCTCAATTGCACATTACTCTTATTTTGTGATTTATACTGTTACAGACATGTTATGAACAGCTCCACAATATGAGATGGAGGAGGGAGGAGACATTGCAACAACCATGACTTTTCTAGGCTTCTTAATACCTGTTTAAATAATTTCAAAGCATAAAATATTTGTAATTAGTGTTTAATTAATATTTCACAGTTGTACTCAATGCAAAAACATCCCTGTAAAAAACTGGAAAGGATAAAACTCTGCAGAAAGGAGAGGGGACAAGAAAAGTAGGTGTTGAATACAGCCCTTAGAGCATGAGCTGCATATGGGTCAAGGACTAAAGAAGGATGTCGTGACAGACTGAAAGGTTCAGAGGGTCCCTGAAGACCCAAATATTAGGAAGCATTTAAAAGAAACCAAGAAAATGTCAATAGAAGGTGTGTGCTTCAGAGGCGATTGGGAAAGGGATAATTTATTTATTTATATGTCTGAAAGGTTTCCCAGTGGAATGACTTTGGTAAGGATTGCACAATAAACAATTAAAGCAAATCAATCCATGGCGCTTGTCACACGAAACAAAATCAGCCCAGAAATGAAAAAAACATTTCCTGCTGAAGTGTCTCACTGTGAATGCAGCCTCAGTTTTTTTTGGTCCCTAAGAAGAGCATCCAATGCAACCCTCGTGCTCACAACTCAGCAGAATGCCACTGAGGAGAGGTGCCTGCAGGAGAAATCCATCCTGTGATAAACTGACAGCCAGAGAAGAGGGATTACAGCAATTTGGGGCTATTTAGTTCAGGTTTTGCCCATAGTTGAGGAGCTGAGCATTGGATGAACAGAGAAAATTTTAATGTCTCCACAAAGCATTGCTGTAGTCGGTGGCCCACCAGAAGAGTCACACATCAAATGATTCACTTCCTGAGAAATTATAACAACATTTTGTGTGAGCATAAAAGAAATATTAATAATATTGCCTCCTGAATGCATGCTGACATTCATATTCCCAGAACACACCAAAAGCAATAAGTATTAATTTTCTAGTCAGAACAATGTAACTCAACAGGGAAACAAAAACTTGGAGGCATTCAGACTTCCCCTTTCCTGTCTGCTTTTAATGCTTTTGTTTTGAAAATTAGTTGTTTTGTAGCCATTACACATCTGACCAGGTCCCAGCTGAACCAATATGAAGCTCTAGTGACTGAGAATACAGAGCTTCAGGAGCTCATCAATGAAAGCTCACCAAATGTTTGCAAATTGCCTTGCCCAGTGGCAACTGTGAATTGGTACCAGTAAATTGGCCAGAGGATGTGGAAAAGTCTCCTGCTGACATAAAATTACATCTGTTGGATAGGTAAGAGCAGAAGCAGTGCAATCAGAGAGCTACCAGCACAGCACTTAAACTCAGCTCAATCTAACATGATTAGTTATATCACTCAAAGGTGCTTCTTAAAGATTTTTTTTTTCTGTCCTAAAGATGCATCTCCCTAAAAACATCACAGTGGGGGTCCACATTTATTTTCTCCAAATAACTGAAGGTCAGAATTGCACATTATGCAGGATTTCTCCTCCTTTCTGGCAGCAGCTCTCTGTTTTGTATATCAACCAAAAGGATCTGAAAGTTAAGCTCAGATTTTATTTATTTATTTCACTAGTAGGTGACTCCTATTGTCACATGAAAGAGCTTTGGAACTTCTTTACTAGAAGATTTTCATTCTGATTGGTGTCTTTTTTGATACAAGTTCTTTCCATGTGTTTTTAATTTCTGGACAGTAGGTATGACAGTGGAAATGGTTTGAGAAACAGCATAACCTGTGATTTTGAACGTAACAAAACAAAACAAAAACTTTTCCCTGCATAATAACTCTTTCTACTGATATGGCTGTTGTCTCTATAAAAGAATTTCACTTCAAAATTACATTTGTCATGTTAAACAAAACAAAACAAAAGCAACAAACTCTTCAACAACAACAACAACAACAAACCACAAAAAAAACCCAAGCAAGTCAACAAAAAAACTCAACCCAGAACACAAACATAAATACAAAACCATATAGTGACAGCCTGCCATGAGTGTTGAATACCTGGCGTGGGTGATGTGCTCATCTTTAGGTTGAGATTAAAATGGTTCAAGACATACTTTGGCCACGTTTTGTGTGCCTTGCCATTTCTTGTGTTCCACAGCTGGCTGAAGAGGTTGTAGAGATGTTGCACAAGCAGCAAACACCCCAGGAACAGATGAAATGGTTTCTTTTGGAAGAGGACAGTGATGAGAACACACAGGCTGGGATAAAGGGGCTGGAAAGCTGGGAAAGGCCCCTCCTGACAGGAGACTGGGGGGCTGGAGCGTGGCCAGAGAGGGGAATGGAGCTGGGAAGGGGCTGGAGCCCCAGGAGAGGCTGAGGGAGCTGGGAAGGGAATGGAGCCCCGGGAGAGGCTGAGGGAGCTGGGAAGGGGCTGAGCCTGGAGCAAAGGAGGCTCAGGGGGGCCCTTGTGGCTCTGCACAGCTCCTGCCAGGAGGGGACAGCTGGGGGGTCGGGCTGTGCTCCCAGGAACAGGGACAGGAGCAGAGGGAACGGCCTCAGGCTGGACCAGGGCAGGCTCAGGGTGGGCACAGCAGGAATTTCCCCGTGGAAAGGGGGCTCAGGAACTGCCCTGGCACTGCCCAGGGGGTCTGGAGTGCCCATCCCTGGAGGTGTCACCTGGAGGTGGCACTCAGAGCCCTGGGCTGGGGACAAGGTGGACATTGGGCACAGGGAGGTCTTGGAGGTCTTTTCCAACCACAAGGATTTTGTGATTCTTTGATTTTAATGCTTGGGCTATTCTGATGGTCAAGCAATGAGGAGAAAAGTGAAGGTGCTGAGGAAGGTGTAAATTGGTATTTTCTCTGTAGCCATCAGCTTTCCAGTTTCTTCCAGCTGAGCCTCGTCCTTCACACCTGCATAAACCCTTACTCAGAGGTTGGACTGGATGACCTTGGAGGTCTTTTCCAACCTAAATGGTCCTGTGAGCACGAGTTAAGATTAAAAAATGCACTCGGAGCGGGATGTGTGAACACACTCCCGTGCACCTGACATTCCCTCTGTCCTTGCTCAGGGCTGAGGTGATCATGTGGTGATATTTATTAAAATTCCTTGCATTTCAGCTGGGTAGAACAGGTTGGCATATAACACCTTGGCTTTTCTATTTCAAGATTAGGAACACTGTCATGTTTTGTGGGCCTCAGCTCTTTTTGAGTGCTTTTAGGAGCACGGTGGGGCTGCCAGAGCCCAGAAGACTTGATCCTGGCACTTACAGAGGTATCCTAAGTCATAGAAATATTTGATTTCTTATATTTAAGGATTTTTTAATCTTTTTTTGTTCCTATTTTTATTTTCCTGATAAAATGCATTTAGAAGTCCAAACTTCTCATCCTCACCACACAAATCTATTATTCCAATCCCATTAGGACAACTGGACAATTGTTTAGGAGTCTGATGGGTTCAACAAATAAATATAAAAGGTAATTTGCCTTCACTGTAACTCACTGGTTTCTCTCTCATACTGTCTGAAGAATCTCTAGGATTTAGAGTCAGATTTTTTTTAAATATCAAAAATAAAAATAAGCTAAGAGCAACAAATGAAAATATGCAAGCCCCCACACTGTGTTCGTGGTCCATTACTAAAAAACAAGTTATAAAGGTAAGGCAATTCAAACAAGAATGGAACAATTGCTAGTGAAAATTCTCACAACTTTGCAGAGAACTAAATTTGGTTTTGAAAAGCATTGTAAAGAAAGATTAAGTTTATTAAGTACTTTTACATGAGGAACAGCTACAGAAAAACTGGATTTTAATATTTTAAACAATTCAAAGGAGAGGTGTTTCTCTATGTTTTTTCAGCCTCTCTGATTTTAGTGTGCAGAGGAGGAGGGGTGAGGGAAATTCTGTACTTGGAGAAAATAAATAGCTTTGTGGAAGATTTTTGTTTGCACTTTCTAATTTGTTCTGCTTCAATGTCTAAAATCTGAAATTGCTGTGGATTTACTTTGAACTCTTGTCTTTATGCCTGTTCTTCTGTGCTGCTGCCTTAAGTTCCAAATTATAAAAAATTGGATTTTTTATCAATGTGTCTGTTTACTGATTCAATATTTCTAAAATTAAAGCTGTGAAGCACTCTTAAAAAAAAGGAAAAAAAAAATCCCAGCATTTCACCCTATTTGAATATTAATTTTGATATAAATCAGGTTACTATAACTATTGAAAAGAAACAGGATTTAAGTGTTAGGTGTTAGAATCTCACATATTTAACTGATTTCACAATGTAAAAGCTCCTGTGAACATGACATTAAGAAGAACTATTAGCATATTTATATCTACTTCTGATATGTGAAATATGAACTTTTAGAATGAAATTTCATTATTAGAGGCAGAAATATGTTCTTTGGTTAACCAAAAACCTGCTGATTTTTTGTGGGGGTTTTTCTTCTCCTGAAAGACTCAGTACCTCTATTTGCATGTGAAATGAAAAGTGATATTATAAGATTTTAATTTCTCTGTGTAAAAACAGAGAATAGCAGTTCCAAAACAAAGAATAGCAGTTCAAGCAATGACTACGTATGATCAGCTGTGTCTGACAAAACAACTAGTATGAGACTTTATTTTCCTTGAGTCTGCAGAAGTTTAGAGGCTACTAAAACTCACAGCAGATTGTAGGAAACTAGGAAAATTAAAAAGCTGATTTTTTTGTGTCTATGTTTAAAAAATTGCAGTATATTTGTACTTCAACAACACTCCTGATCGTATAATTTTTTAACATAATGTTAAATGGCTATTAAAACTAAAATACGACAAATTATTTTCTTCTTACTGAACATTATGTCCTGATTAGAGGTTCAGTGAGAACATCTATCCCACATATTCCTTACTACATAAACATCTTTTGCTCTGGAAAACTGTTATTGAGAATCTTCTTCAGTTAAAAAAAAAAAAGGAAAATATCTTTTTTCTTTTCTTTTTTTTTTTTTCCTTTAAATATTCTATGATTTTCAGGATCAGCAAAATAACTGTGATTTCATTTCAATCACTGCTGATCACCCTTGATGCCCTGTGAATTTGTGGGGAACTGTCAGTTCTCATCACCAGTAAATATCTGTCACACAGAGTCTATAAACTTGTTACTTTGAGGATTGTTATGTAGCATTCCTGCTCCTAGTTTCACCATCCTCTGCTTTTTCTAATGACTTTTTCATGAACTACACAACTGCAATATTTTTTTCCAATTCAGAGACCATCTTCTGATAAGAAAATGATTTAGAGAACTATAAAAATGGATAATATTTTAAACTGCTGCAATAAATAGTCTTGGGAGTGCTGGTGAGCCAGAGCCAAGGAATCCATTGAGCTAAACACAATCATTTATCTTAGCTGGATTGCATGTGCAACTCACAATAAAAAAAGAAATCTTTTGCATTGTTCGGTTTGTTACAAATTGCCTGACATAAGTAATTTGCAGCCCCATATACCCTGCCATTCTGAAGGAAATTCAGCCTCAGATAAATTTTGAATCTGACTTATTGGGCACAGTTTTCACATAAGGAAAAGTATTTTGTATTTGATTCAGAGAATGGAGAATGGATATTTGAAATGGAAATTTCATGCAGAATGGAGTTCGGAACGGAGCTGGGAAGGGAATGGAGCCCCAGGAGAGGCTGAGGGAGCTGGGAAGGGAATGGAGCCCCAGGAGAGGCTGAGGGAGCTGGGAAGGGAATGGAGAATTCCTGAGGGAGCTGGGAAGGGAATGGAGCCCCAGGAGAGGCTGAGGGAGCTGGGAAGGGAATGGAGCCCCAGGAGAGGCTGAGGGAGCTGGGAAGGGGCTGAGCCTGGAGCAAAGGAGGCTCAGGGGGCCCTTGTGGCTCTGCACAGCTCCTGCCAGGAGGGGACAGCCGGGGGGTCGGGCTGTGCTCCCAGGAACAGGGACAGGAGCAGAGGGAACGGCCTCAGGCTGGGCCAGGGCAGGCTCAGGGTGGGCACAGCAGGAATTTCCCCATGGAAAGGGGGCTCAGGAACTGCCCTGGCACTGCCCAGGGGGGTCTGGAGTGCCCATCCCTGGAGGTGTCACCTGGCAGTGGCACTCAGAGCCCTGGGCTGGGGACAAGGTGGACATTGGGCACAGGAGGGTGATCTTGGAGATCTTTTCCAACCTCAGGGATTCTGTAATAGTCCCAACACCTGGGATGGTGCTCAAAATACCCCAGTTTATTCAGCTGGATTTTGCAGAGAAAGCGTTGCGAAAATAGGACAATTTTTGGGTTTTCAGTGACACCACAAGAGCAGCCTCAGGAGAAATTCAGTGAAACATCCAGGCACTTTGCATGTGTCCAAACACTTGGTGTGAGACTGTCATCTCCAGGCATCATTTAATTACTTCTGTCACAGCTACTTCTTGCTCTTTTCACTTCCCAGCCTCATGAACAAGGCATATTTGTTAACAGTCTTGTGGTTTTTTGTGAACATAAAGCAAGCAATGGAGTAATGGAAGCAATTAGCCTACACAGGAATGTCTGTCCATATTTAGTGTGAGTGTAGGGTTTGGCCTTAGAAATATGATTGGATTTGCAGTGTTAGTAAAAACATGTATCATATCTGCTTTTTAAGATTATTACCTAAAAGCATAAGAATTTTGCTGAAAAATATATCTTCAGATATTCCGCAGGAGTGGCTTCTCATAAAGAAAGGAGAAACAGTTACTTTTCCTGTCATAAATGTTGGAGAGAATTAATTATAAATTATTGATAAATAACAATTATAAAAACATATCACTCTCAGATTTTAACAAATATCCACCATCCTAAACGCTAATGTCACCTTTTGTCAGCTTTCTGGAAGGATTAAATTTGTATTACAAAATGAGTTGAGTAGATGATAGTAGCACTTCTTCATGGTGTGCTTTTAGTTTGAAGTAGCATCTTGATAATAAACAATTTCTTCTCTCAATAGTTTCAATATCAAATTAGGTTTGAATGAGATAAGGGAAACTGAAATTATGCCATCAACCAGAATTAGCACAAAACCACCTGTTTACATGAGCTACTGGTTTTTATATGCAAAATCATATACAAAAAAAAGGGATTTATGCACAAATTTGATAACATTCTCACACATTAAATATAGACATAGTTTTAATAGTTTATATAATATAATGCAATTTATTATTTAAATTACAATATTTTAATACACCAGAAAGACATATTCATCTTTTAATGACTCTTCTCAAATATGCTGCCCCATCTCTTTGATATCTTTTCAGTTGTAGAGATTCCTTAAAAGACATGAAGAGATTTGTTCACTGTTTAACAGAGCATAAAGATTTAATCATACTCCAGCTAAGTGCAGAAAAGTAGTTTCAGGTTAAGGAACCTCTTGCTTTTGGTACTGAGGAAATAAGTTTTCCACATCATCTATTGTTGGGATAACAATCAGGGACAGAGTCTTGCAGAGAATGAAGTATTCAAATAATTTCTAGAATTCAGTGATTAAATCTGTGATATGATGTTTCAATTTCCCATTCTTTGCAAGGGTTGTTTTGTGTGACATTACTCGTATATTTCACAGAGTGAACCTGGCTTTCAGTTCTGTGTTGTGCTAGGGAAGAAGAGGAAAATTTGATTTTTTTCTTTTCTTTTTTTTTTTTTTCTTTTTTTTTTTTTGGTCCCTTTTTCCCTTTTTCTGTCCTTTTATTGAGGGCTTCCCTTCTGCTGTTTTTTGTGGGACCTAGAAGGCTGCAGGTGAGTGCTGTGGGGCTGGAATTGTGTTGTTTGTGTCGTGCTTTGTCTGTCCTCACACAGCAGGGTGGCAGCAACCTCTGCAGCATTGTACTCCCTGTGCACAAGCTTTGGATGGAGCTCCCAGTTAACTCCCAGTTTCTTCAGGAGTAGCTGTGTGGAAAGGCAGCTTCTCTGTCAAAATTGGTTCTGAGTTATGTGTGGATTGTTTCACCTTTTTGGAAGGGGTAGGAGGTGGAACCTTTGTGGGTAAATCTGTTAAGGTTTTTTGACTCGTTTTGTGGTTTTCGCTTTGCATTTTTTTTTGGGACTCAGTTACCCAGGAATTAATATCTGGATTTTTTAAAAGGATCAAATAATTAGATTCCTAAGAAATGAATAGTGAAAGGAGTAGCAGCTTCTCAGGAACACACAGCCACAATTTGGAAGGAAGCTGTTGCAGAGTAGCACAGAGCACACCCCCATTTCCTGAGAGCTCACCTCTTCTGCCTTGATGCTCTGTGAGTGCAGAGATGTCCTTCTTCGAAATGAGGCACTGAGAAAGTTAAACAGACTGCTTCTCCATAAAAACAACTCAGTGAAAACACAGAATCTGATGGAAACTGTTGACCAAAGCCCCTCTTGTCGGCGCAGGGATTTTGTTTCCATGCCTCCCCTCTCTCACCCATGCATGCCCACGCAGTTTCCCAGGAAGGCTGACATTTAAGCATGCTCATAAACGGTTTACAGGAATTTCAAACTGCTGCTCAAGGCAAGATCTACAAAGTTCAGGCTGCAAAGAGCAACAGCAAAGCAGCCCACAACCCAAAGACTCAATTTAGCTGATGACCTTTCTGGTAGATCCCTCTTCTTTGATGAAAGCTTGGCACCTGACACACGGCTAAGCTCCCTGACTCACTCAGTGATTTCTCTCTGAAAACTATCAAAAAACTCAAACATCAATGACTCAGTTTAATTTACCTAACCTCAGTTTAATTTCCTTCACTTCAGTTGCACGGAACATTATTTGGCTGCGTCCCCTGATGTTTTTTGTATTCTGCCTATATCTAAACAACAGCATAAAACAAATTGTTAGTACAAATTCTGTTCATTTGACTGATAATGTCAATTCATTCATAGAATGTGACTAACTCCAACAGTGCTGCTTGAAATTCAGTTATCACATACATTTATAACAATAAACCTTCAATGGGGTATCATATCTTTACAAGTAGAATTAAGTAGTGCTTTTACAATAGCTCAAATATCCGTGATAATAAAGATTTTCTAAATGTCTTCTTTTTTATTTTTTTCCTCTCTTTACAGTTTTTGTATTTCATTCAGTCCACATGAATCAATGCAAAACAAGAACACATATACTAATTCAGGTTAGCCACTAAGAGTATGTGGAAATCTAAACTGCCACGGACTATGAATTCCAACAATTCCAATAATTTTATTGTAAAACATAAATTTTTCCTAATTTGAAGAAGATGAGCATGGCAAAGCAGTTGCTTGAAATCAATGCTAAGTTTTATTTATGCATTTCTATCTATTATTTACATGGATTTACTTTCCACATGCCAAGGGGTTTTTTTTGTTGTTGTTTGGAATTTGTAGCCTTTTTCATCTCTACACTTTGCATCTGCTGTACATTGGAAATGTCACAAAACCCTTAAAAAAATCTCTAAAACAAAAACTCTGGGAAAAACAAAGGCATAAGTTGCAAATGTTTGAATAAAACAGTTGGAATTGCCAGTTATTTCTCAAGAATCAGACTTTAAGACATTCCCCCATATTGCAGAGCCAAAAAATAGTCCTTTACTGAGCATGTAGAGCATCAGTTTGGCTGAGAGACTCTGAACTGGGTGTTTAAAAGGATTTATTTTGGCCACTTACACTGGCACATATCCAAGCAATGTGTGTTTTGCTGTAATTTAGTCATAAGCCTGGAGAAAATGGAAAGTTTTTAGCCAATGCAGCTTTTTTTCTGTTGTTCTGGATACTCCCTCACAGCCTGCAACTGTTGTGCTCATATTCTTCCTCTTTGGCTGGAGAAAGCAAACTCTTTAATTATTAAAAAAACAAAAAACAAAAACAAACAAAACAAAACAAAAAAAAACCCACAAAAAAACCCCCAAAACAAAACAACAACAAAAAAAAAACCAAAACAAAAAACCCCAAACAAAACAAAACAAAACAAAACAAAACAAAACAAAAAAAAACAAACAAAAAAAAAACAAACAAAAAAAACCCAATACAAAAAAAAACCAAAAAAAAAAAAACAAACAAACAAAAAAACCAAAACATGAAGTTCACTAGAACTCCATAAACATGCATTTCTGTTTCTTTCTTGCATATTATTCTGGATTTGCATATGTCAATGGCAATACAGCAGTGGAAGAAACTGCATGAAAATACAAGTATCAATAATATATAAATGGAGCTGTAATTGTAACTATAACTATAATTACAACTATAAATAACTATAAATTATAGTTATATTTATTATATAAATAACTACAAATATAAAGGCACAGGAGTGGTCATTAAAATGTTTACTTAGTTATTTCTCTTTCATATGTTTTCTTAATTATTTTTCTTTCTCTTTAGCAATGGCTGAAGTTTTGAAGTAGCTTTTGGGGAGAGAGAGGGAGAAATAAGGAAAAGAGAAGCTCCAAACTGAGGAAGGTAAACTGAACTAAAGGAACTGATGTCACTGTCACTAATGGCAAAGAACTAATGATAAATAACAATTATCTATTATTGGTTATTACTAATCATGAGTATTGTTACTAATTATGAGCAATAAGGAGATTCCAGCAGGTGATCTCCAGCTCTAGGGAAGAGAAAAAATATTTCTAAATGTCCTCTAAATTTAACTTACAAGACAATATATATGACCCACATAAAATCTTGTGATTTCCATGGAAAAAAAAAGCCAATTATTTTTCTCTTTTCCTTTTTTAGCATTATGGGAACATAAATTTTTTGAAATGAAGACAAACAGCTAATTCTCACCAAAGTTCAGCGGCACCCAGATGCATTCCTGCTGCATGGGCACAATGCATTTATTTAAATTAGGAATATTTTTGTCATGGTCAAAGGTTTTTTTCAGAGTGAATTGCAGATTTTTTTTTTTCCTAAGATACAATAAAAATAAATGAAAATAGACTTCATGGACAGTGGTCTTATTACTGAGATATAAATCCCCAGGTGTCTAAAGTGTGTTACAATATGATGCTATCTGAGAACACTGTCCAATGACTGTAGGGATATTTAAGATTTTATGTGTAAAGTGCTAAAGTTGAACACCATGACATCTCATTCCTAAGAAGTCTGTTGACATCTGAACACTTAAATACAGATTTAGAAAAAGTGTGCACATATCTCTTAACTGTATAATGCTCAGAGGGCCTGAAATTGTATATTCCATCAGTTTGGTTTTTTTTTTTCATCAGCATGTGCTTACAAATTATAAAGCAAACATTTGCTGTTCAAATGGCACATTATGAGGCTGGATGCAGTTTTTTGGCTGGTAATAACAGAAAAAAATATAATAATAAAAATCTAAATAATATATTTTTTTAAAACCCTGAAAATGGTAAAGAAATTATGACTATAATGAAGGAATATCTAACACCTCTGAGTTCAGTGAGGCTGTAACTGTAAGCAAGGGTTTGTGTGTCTGCACTGCAGCAATATAACTCTAGAGTTGAGAACTCTTTTTAATAAAAGAGTTCTGCAGCTTTGTAAGCTGTAATTCAAATTCTCTTGTACTCTCCTCTCTAACCAAGGACCTTGCTTTTTGAAAAGTATAATCATATATTTTTGTCACTACAGTAAAATTATACTTTCTAAAGCATCTTGTTGCCTGCAATTATTAACACTTAAAAATGCACATTCAAACTAAATGTCATATTCCTCACTTTAAGTACAACTGGCCATTATTGCTAATTGACTTGAAGCAGAATCTCATACAAAATAAAAGGTCAGCCACTTAGCAATTAAGCTTAAAACCATTTTTGGAGGAAGGTACTATTTTTTGTCCCTAATTAAATTAATTTATAAATAGCTACTCTTCAAAGACTGCTGTCTATGTTTTTAATTCCAATACAAATAATGTGAATATTCACCCATTCCACATCCGCACAACCCTCACAGGGAAGAACATCTTTCTAATTTTTAATCTAAACTGATTTTATTCTCTGCTGTGACACAAAATCACACCATTTTTTTTTTTTTTAATTCATTACAAAATCTGAGAGCTGGGCCTGAAGGGCTGGAAATTCCCACTTTTGAGCAGCCAGATTTCACCTGGACAGTGAATGTTTCACCTGGGGAGGAGTGTAAGGTGTGCACCTCCCTCAGTGACCCATGCCAACATCCAAAACTGGGGCAGCAGACCTTATTAACAGAAGGGAGTCTTGAAATCTGCAAAATTGCCTTTTATTCCAGGAAAACTTTCTCACAAAAGGCTTCTTTGAGCCACTTTTTGATAAAATATCCCAGGTCCTGGCTCTGACACTGTGTCGTGGGCAGTTACACCATGTTCAGATCATAATTCCATGGTAAAGGTGTTGTGATCAGACAGCAAAACAACAGCGTGGGTAGGACCTCATCAATCACTTTTTTGTGACATTAGGACTGAAAGAACTTTGAAAATAAACTGAATTAGTGGCTCAGGTTCTGAAAAATTAAATTATTGAGATTAATCACATCTAGGTGATTTACCAAGGGAGAGGAGTTCTGATAACTAAGCGCCATTAAACCAAAACACCCTGAACTAGAGAAACATTAAATTTTAGCCCCTAATACACTAAAAATCACAGAACTCTTGGGAATTGAAAGTCCCTATGGAAGACATTTTGTCCAGCCATCTTGCTGGAGACCTGTAGCAGGCCAGGCTCTGACCAGGACCATATCCCAAGACTTTTAGAGAAAACTTCAAGGGTGGAGGATCCACATCTCTCTGGGAAACACGTCACACTGATCAGAATATTCATGGTTTTTGTCACACCACCTCTGACCTCAGTGACACAAAACACAACTTCTGTCCTCTGAGAAAAACTGTGTTTTAGCAAAATTCAAATGGAAAAATAATTTGACTAATAAAATAATATAAACAAAATGCTTCTGCCATTGTTTTCTTTTTCTTACAGGAGTTAAAAAAAATTACAGAGGTAATTTTTACTGTATTGATGACAGTTTCCTTGATTAACCTTATCTTCAGGAATGATCAGTTTCTATCTCATTTGCTCTCTTCAGAAATATACCTCTGATTGAGAAATCAAGATGATCTTTCAATACACTTAATGTTACTTTTCAAAATTCTGATTGATATTAAGCAGGGGAATAGCAGAATCAAAATGCAACAAGGTGCTAAATCAGCATTCTAATCCTAGTAACTTTCCAAAAACCGAAAGAAAAACAGAGAAGTGGAATTTTCATGATTTCTTATTTAGTTTTGGCTTGTGACTTCCATTTTTACTCTTTTGATCTATATATCTCCATGGGTATCAATCTGTAGAATGGAATTAGAGCTAACATGAGAAGAAAGCTTAATTTAAAAACAAAGAAACAAACAAAGAAACAAACAAACATGTTTGCAGCCACCAAAATCATATTGTCTGTCAATATTCAATATTTCAAATTTCAATCTTTAGAGAGTATCATAATGAGTAGAATTTTTCTTTTTTTTTTTTTTTTGTAAGTTTTTGTCAGAAGCCCCTCCAAATTCAGTCAGGTTGTTGCAGAAAATTAAAGTAGAATGGGAGGTGAAAAACTGTGTCTGGCAGCACTGAGATCAGCCTCCAGATTTAAAGCTAAAGAAACCAAATCCTGCCAGGTTTACAATTTCACTGGCAGATCTCACAGAAAGATTTCATTTCAAGGGATTCTTCACAAATATAAAAAGTACAATGCTAATGAATGATTTTTAATACTCTTGCCTTGAGTCACTTTAAAAAAAAACAAAACAGCATGCAGTTTTTCTAAGTGATTCTCCTTGAATTCTGCCACAGAGTGCATGAGGACAACAAGGCAGAGCCAATAAAATTCAATGCTAATCAGGCAACATTAATATCATGGTCATAATTCAATCCATGTTCTTGAAAAGGGGAAGGTGATAGAGATATGGAGACTTCATATAAAGTAAGCTAATTAGCATCTTTGCATTTACATAGGATAAGGAATTTTAAGGGACACTTTTTCAATTCTGAATTTTTACAAGCACCAATTAAAATTAAATTGTAAGGCCTGAATAATCAGAAATCTAGGAAGACACCATGAGATTTTTCAACCTGTAATCTCCCTAAGCACAACAAAAAAGAAAATAGGGTGAATTTTTTTTTTAGCAGTAGTGAGTAGAAGAGTATGGTTTCTTAATATGTGTGCGTGTGTGTGTCAATCTGCCTGAAAAAATAAGACAAAGTTTGTAGCATTGCATTAAAATGACAGCTGGGCAAGGTATTAATTGAAAAGTACATGACAAGGACTGCTATGAAAGACACAGGCAATATTCTTTAACTGAGGAGAGATGAAGAAATATGGTTTACTGTGAGGAGGAGGATGCTGAAAAGGGGTTTTCAGGACAGGTTTCTGCTGTCTCTCCAGCTATTAGAGAGCAGTTATTTTAAAATAGAAAGGTTAAGCACTGAGTAATCTAATTATTATGCTGTACTACACACAACTGTGGGCAAAAATGTCTCCATGATCTTTCCTCACCTCTGTGCCAGGAGAAAGAAGTCTAGATCTGAGCCTGCTATCTATTAATATCCTCCAAACCCCTGAACTCCCACTGTTCAGGGCTTTTTTTTTTGTCCACCACACTTTTCAGTACACTTCAGTACAGCTACTAATAAATAAGGATTTCAGATAAAAGACTTTTATCATATTCTGTAATGAAAACATGGACTTATATGGGGCTATAAGAAAATCCTCTTTTAAACTGAGGAAAGCTAACTTACTATCTTTTTTTTCCATTTCTGGGAAGTTTTGTCAGTGTAGAAATTAATTGTAAACAGAGGTGTTTTTTAAAATAAAATATAATTGAGGTTAATTTGTTTCAGTATTTGATTTTGCTGAGAAAAGTAAACAATGTAATTTTTTAGGTCTAAAGTGAGTTTTTCTTGTTTGTTTAGCAAGCTGAAAATGCAGTCATTTCCACAGCTTTGTCTCAATTGTGTGTGTTTATATTCTTTCAATTTCCCATCTATTTTTCAAGGCAGAATATTTCCCATGAATAAAGGAATTATTTGAAACTGCCACAGGGCTCATTCAGTCATTTCCTCTCCATGGCTCAAAATCTTTTAACGAAACTTTGGGAAAGAGTATGGATTTCCTCATTTTGAACATAATTTACGCTGCAGTGGTTCCATTTAGCTGAAACCCTCTTTAAACTCTTTAAATCTCTATACATATTTCCTAATAAAAGAAGTGATCCAGGAATCTTATAGAAGCAGAAAAGCAGGTCTAGTAGAAATATTTTTTTTACTTCTTCAGTCTGGAACATAGAAATATTTAGCCTCCAGTATTTCAGTTTGAAGGGGGAATAATATGATACTTGAAAATATACATGGCATAAAAGCATATAAAAACAATGTTGATACATAGAAGGACCATATTTTCAATTGTACTGCAGAATAATCTAGATCAAAATTGCTTTTTGCATCACCATAAGACTGTTAGGAATTTTCTTTATGTATTCAAAGGGGTTTTTTTTCTTCAGTTCCATTACCATCCTGAAAAGGAGTGATATAAAAAGATAAAAACGAAAACAAAACAAACAAGAAAAACACACACCTAAAAAACCAAACCAAACCAAAACCCAAAACCCCCCAAAAACCAGGGAAAAAAAAAACCCAAAACAAAACAAACCAAAACAAAACAAAAAAAAAAACCCCACAAACAAACAAAAAAAACCCAGAAAAACCCAAACAAACAAAACCAAACCAAAACAAACAAACAAACAAAAAACACCAAGAGTAATCTATACCACTCATTAATTCCAGAGGGACAATATTTGGGGAAGGGGGGAAAGCACTAACAACATAAAATTCTTTGAGACCCTTTTAAAGAACTTAGAAAGACAAGTTGGACAATAATTCATGCTAGAATCATATTGTGCAACAATAGTCCTTGAAACTTTTATTTAGTGTAAAGACTACTGGAAGTTGGAGAAAATTTTGTCAAAAAAAATTTTGCCAGAATTTTACCAAAATTATTTCCTTTCTATGAAGTTAAAGAGGGAAGCTTTTATGCCTTGTGTTCTATGTTCCAGTTTCCTTTTGCTTTGTGGCAAGGACCTAATGATTTTTTTTTTTTACTTGAATAGTTTTCTTAAAAACCCAATGATGAACAATAGCAAAAAACTCAGGGTAGGATCACAAAATGAAATATCAGATATATTTGATCCCATAAGTTTTCTCTTTTAATATATTTCATATTTATCTGCTACCTTGATGAAGACACTGGCTCCTCATGGTGCAGAAGACAGGATAAAAGCCTGACTGAATTTTATTACTTTATATTCAGAATAATGCAAGAGAATGTTTTTCTGTAAAGGTGTTCCAGGCTGTTTCACTTAGCCCTCTTTACAGATGGAGATGTCTTAATAGTTTGTGGTGTTCTCTGTAAAATAAAATATCAGACTTAATTAGTTCATGGTACAGGCATCTGGGAAAATGCTATTGCTTTCAATAACAAATAACTCAAAAAAACCCAAACCAAACCAAACCAAACTAAATCAGCAACAAATAATGAATATTCAATAAAGCTTGTGCCCTGTATTCACTCTTTGAAGCTTTAATCCAAAGCCTGTAAAGGAAATAATAAATCTTATCAATCATTAATTAAGGTATGCCGTAAGGAAGAAAAAAATAACCAAATAACCTTATCAACTTTCCTGTACTTTCTATATATTTGAAATACTTCTTAAAGTATTGTCCTTTTAAACACACTTTTTTCCTGGTGTTTACATATATATATTTATATATATATATTTATATATTTATTTATATTAAAGAGAGAAAAACAACCCAAAGGGATACATACAGTCTTGCAAATGGAATAAATAAAAATCCCGCATTTTGATGGTGCTTAAATACTTCTCCCTGTACTGAAACTGATACAGGATTACAATAATATTCCCCACAATGCTACAGGACAAAAATGGATAAGATCCTCTGTTACCATATTCATATGCATGACAGACTGAAAATATTTTAAAATCTTTACCTAAACCCTCAAATCTTAAATAAGTTATGCAATGATAATATCCCCATGCTTCAGGATAATGAATTAAACTCTAAATTAGGACAGTATCATAGTTGCACAGGTAAGTAAAATGATAAATGATCTGTATTGCCCTTTGAATCACTTAATGACTTTGCACCTCATGCTGAAAGCTTTTTAGATTTTATTGCCCTTTGAAGATCCTCCATTCTGGTTTAGACATTAGTGGACTACAAATCAATACTAATGGAGGCATGACAATAATTCATATTACCTTTAAGTACAGTGTGCTAAACACTCAAAAAAAATTTTTTTTTTCCACTCAGATACCACTGATCTTATACAGAGAGATTATTCTGTGATCATAATGTATTAAACCCCTTTACCAGGCCCATGGAGGAAGATTCCTTCTGAACAGCAGTTTTACTTCTTGGATACAAATAACAATCTTTTAAAAATCTCAACTCTTCCTCCATTTGTCTTTAAATTGCTTTCAGGGAAGATATCTGAAACCTCTTGTTTGTCATAGTTTCTACTCAAGACTGATCAGTACAGTTATGTAGAAGTGCATTATGATAGGAATATATTCAAAATCCATGTTAATGCACAGTAAATCAAAGAATCAAAGAATCACAGAAAAGCAGAAAGGTGATTTAAGGTCAGATGGGACCCCAAATCCCACCCAGTGCCACCCCAGCCACGGCAGGGTCACCTTCCCCTGTGCCAGGCTGCTCCAGCCCCAGTGTCCAGCCTGGCCTTGGGCACTGCCAGGGATCCAGGGGCAGCCCCAGCTGCTCTGGGCACCCTGTGCCAGCCCTGCCCACCCTGCCAGGGAACAATTCCCATTGCCAAGATGCCAGCCAGCCCTGCCCTCTGGCCCTGGCAGCCATTCCCTGGGTGCTGTCCCTGCAGCCCTTGGCAATTGTCTGTGTCCATCTTCCCTGCAGC
This sequence comes from Passer domesticus, assembly GCF_036417665.1. Classification (NCBI taxonomy): domain Eukaryota; kingdom Metazoa; phylum Chordata; class Aves; order Passeriformes; family Passeridae; genus Passer; species Passer domesticus. The sequence continues at coordinate 80,072,950 of NC_087512.1, read as the reverse complement.
CCCTGCAGGCCCTGCAAGGCCGCCCTGAGCTCAGCCCAAAGCTTCTCCTCTCTGGGCTAAACAATCCATATTCTCTCATCCTTTCCTTCTGTAAATCTGCTATTATTTGATTTTTTTATGTTTTAATCCCAGTAGGCTGATAACTACCAGGAAGCAGCTTGGTCACCCTTCCTCACTGGGATGAGGGAGAGAATCAGAAACACAAAAGCTCATGGCTTGAGCTAAAAACAGTTTAATAAATAAACCAAAAGCTGTGTCTGCAAGCAAAACAAGGAATACACGTAACGTTCACATTTTCTGAAAAATCCCTTCACCCAGGATTTTTCTCCTGGGAAGCTGAGAAGCCTCAGAGAAAAAGGGAAACAATTCCTACCTCATTTGCTTCTCCAGTGTTTTGCTCCTTTGGAATGTGTTCAGAGATTGTTTATCCACAGGTGATTGTGTCATTGGATTCTGGTGTGAGTTGTTTTGACTCTTTGGCCAGCTGAGGTCAAGCTGACTCTGGAGAGAGTCATGAGTTTTCATTATTATCTTTTTAACCTTCTGTAAGTATCCTTTCTGTATTCCTTAGTATAGTTTGGTATAGTATTCTTTAATATAACACGGTATCATAAAATAATAAATTAGCCTTCTGAGAACATGGAGTCAGATTCATCATTCCTTCCTGCCACGAGGGTCCCTGCAAGTACAATAAATCCTTTCTCCACTTCCCATGGGCAGGCCATCCCCAGGCCCCATCATGCTTGGGGAAATGCCACCACTGAACAAATATCCCTGATTCCTCATTCCTGCCCCCAATTTATATCCCTAAAATGATGAGTGCTTGTGAATGTGCACCCACAAACACACAGGGAAGGGTACACCTGATTATTGTGGTGAATCTCCTTTTAGAACTTGTGTATCATCAGGTTGTAACCTGATTTTCTCCAGGAGGGAAGTAAAGGGTAAGTAGCAAAAGCCAGCAACAGCATCTCCACTGTCCCCTGGGTTTTGTTCACTTTCCATGTCTCATTTAGTTTCATTTTGATTTCCCATGTAACTAATTTCATAAGAAGACCTCTGGGACTATGTACCTCAACATTTCACTCAGAATTACCTCCTGGCCCTGTCAAATATCTATTCCTTCTGTCAAATACATGTGGAGCTTGCTTGCACAGCAAGCAAGAGACAGAAATTTGTTGTAGATTTCAGTGAGAGTGTAATAGTTGCACACAGAGAAATAATGGCTTTTCTGTTTTGTCCTGTTGGGTTTTTTGGTTTTGTGGGGGGTTTTTTGTTGTTTTTTTTGTTTTGTTTTGGTGTGGTTTGGTTATTTTTTTTTGTTTTGGTTTTTGTTTGTTTTTGTTGTTGTTGTTTTTTGTTTGTTTTGGGGGGTTTTTTGGTGTTTTTGTTTTGGTTTTGGTTTTTTGTTGGTTTTTTTTGTTTGGTTGGTTTTTTTTGTTAATGTGCCATGAGATGCTTTTGGAATTAATGGTCACACAAATTATTTAAAATCCTTGTGTTGTACAAATCTCTTCTCCATCCAGATACTTTCACCAGGAATAAAAGGAATTTTCAGAAAACAAAGTTAATTTATACAGGTTACCTAGTCTCTCATGGGACCTGTAGAGAAAGAATCATACATGCACCTAAGAAAACTTTATTCTGCCATAGTCAAACATTATTTTTTCACTCCTCTCTTTATAGAAATGTCCTTCAATCATTCTGTTTCTTCTTTTATCTGCAGTGAATTTACAGGCAGCAATGTCTGTAAGTGGATGACCCAGGTTCATTCCAGTGTCAGGTTATTTTATCAGAATGTCATGTGTGAAAAAAGTTATTTGTATGACTTTGTGATCATACACTCTCTCATAAAGCATGTCAATAGAAGGATAAAGCTGAGATTGCTCCCCAAAAAATGTACATTTTAAAAAGAATGGAATAAAAATTCCATCCTTTTGGAATGGGGCTGATTTTAGTTTTTGCATATAGTTTGTAGATGTTATAAAACAAATTAATTTTATCTACAGCAACTACAGCAAAAAGTGTGTCCACACGAATAACCTGCCAATGAGAGTGAAACGTTTTACCTCATTGCATAAAACTCCATTTGTAAATTACTTATTTTTAATGGCCCAACCCTGGGAACCAGGTGAGCAGGGGACAGAGCTGCAATTTTCACAGCTGTTTCCTGATGTGAAACAACTGAGACTCAAATAAACATCCCTAAGGGTTTCCTGTCCAATCTGCCAAACTCCACACCTTAACTGTTGCTTCTCCAACCTTTTCCCTTTCCTTTCATTCCATCTTGCCCCAAAATAATTTTTCTCACACATGGATATTCACCATTGTCCTAACCTGGGGTGTGTTTCACAGCAAGCCCTACTTTCCTCTTTCCCCTCCTCCCACCAGAATTCCACCATTTCAATTGAATCTCCCACAGTTTTTCCTTCTTCTGTGCCATGACAGTCACATCATCTATAGGAAAGGTTTTTTTTTACTTAAACTGAGATAATAATGAATTATGGATTAGCATAACCATGCCTGAATAATTGATCTACTTTCAGTTACTCTTTTTGTGTTTATTTTTGTTTTGATTTTTTTTTCTTTGCTATTACCTCACAGGTAGCCTCATATTTAATTTACTATAAATTATCTGTTTTCACTGATGCTATCACCTATTGAAATTCTTATTCCCACAGAAATTTTTCCAGATGAAACAACTTCTGTTGATTGGTATGCTACCTGAAATACTGTTTTCAGTCTGGCTTTGTGACCCTTGCTCTCAATTTGTCATAAAAATTAAGATAATTTTCTGTTTCTCAAATAATTTGTAAAGAAGCTCTGAAGGTCACATTGGGCGGGGGGGGGAAGTAAAAACACCTTTATTTTCCAAGGTCTGAAAGACCTGTGCTTTATCTTTATAGAACTGCAATTATTGAGTTTGCTGTTCCATGCATAGATTAGAATTGTGAGAATTTAAAAAAAAATTTCTAACAAAATATTAGAAATTTAGAAAATTTCTAAATACATTTAGAAAGTAAAGTTATTAAGTTACTTTCAGTAACTTTCAGAATTTTCAAAAGAAAAGAAGGCTACACACCTTTCTTAAAGATTCTTTTACCTATTATAAATAGAAGTTAATAGTGACTTTTCTTTGGAAAGCTGGCCACAATCAGAACTCATTGAAAATTATAATTGGCTTAAAAGCAGAAAGAGTTCAATGTGATATAATTTGTTTTATTCTATGTTGAATATTTCAATCATTACTAAAATAAAAATTATTTATCAAATAAGAAACTGAAATGTTGTATTGAAATCCATCTCTCTCTCTCCCCCCTCCTCTCTTCCAGAATTAGGAATTTTATTTATGGTTATTGTTACCTATATTATTCCTTTAGAAATGGGTAAGACTCTCTACCTCACTACATATAGGATATTTCCTTGAAAAGTTTAGGTAGACTAAATTATTTTATTCAGATTTAAGTAGCTTTCAGACCCTTGAGCCCAAACTGATTTAGGTTACATCCCATCCTTGTTTTTTAGAAAATGCCACTAAATACTAAATTACTCATAAGTATGCTTATGACAGAGATGAAAAAAATGTAAAAAATATACCACATCTGCTCATTCTTGAGAAAATTCATTCTGTGAGGCATTCCATTTTCTGTCAAAGCTGTGGGGCGACACAACATGAAAACTGCCCTTGAAGATCAAATTTCATGAAAACATTCACAGTGAATTTCTAACAGTTGTGCCAGGGTAGGAAAATACTGGGGAAAAAAAAAAAAAAAGCAGAGATATCAGCTGTGTTTCTGTCACAAAAAACAGTGATTCAAGACATAGTGCAAAGAAATTATCATGATCTTATTCCAAACACTTGTCTCCATTCTGCTAACCTCATCTTTTTTAAGTATTTTAATATATTGCTGATTTTATTAGATAAGTCTTAAGTAGTTTTTTTGTAGAGATCAAAGACATCCTTCTAGTAAGATCAAAGCTCCATTTGCCCACTCCCTCCATGAAGGCAAGGGACACATTTCCAGAGAAAATCCCTCAACCTAGAGGAGGATCTGATCGCACTTGGTGTGAATTCAGGTGTTTTTTTTCGACTGGACCCTATTTCAGCATGCTTCCTCAGGTCAGACAACAAGGTGGGCAGCACATTCACAGCTCCTGATGGGGACAAAAGCCTTTCCTCGGAGGGAGAACGACCCTGGGGGAAATATGCACAAGCATCACAAGCTGCAAAAAAAATTAGAGTGTAGGCAAGTCAAGGCAAGGCAAGGCTAAGGTATATTTTAAACTCCAGATTCCAGAACTTCTCCTTTAAACTCTAACTAGTTCTCTTTTACTTTTCTGGAGTTTTTTGGTTGATATTTTTTGTTTGTGGGTTTTGGTTTTTTTTTTTTTGTTTGTTTGTTTTTTTTTTTTTTGTTTGTTTTTTTTTTTTTTAATTAATTTTCATTTCTCCAGAAAATCTTAAACAGGATCTTTTCCTATCAGGCTTCTCTTAGGCCAGGCATCTGTTGCCTGGGATAAAGGACAAAACTTTTCCAAACAGTGTGAAAATTGTAATATAAATGCAAATTTTTAGTTGAAAGTTTGCAAGTGCACCATATGGGGATATGCACACATGATACAGTATTTCTACAATTTTTATAAGGTTACTTAATTAGTATATCTAACAAATATTGTCCTATTAGAAGAGCAGTTGGTTTGGTAATTTCCACCCATGTTCTGCACCACTGGAGTCCCCCCCAGTCTTTGAGCTCTGCAGTTTATTGTGACTTTGATATATGATGCAAAACCAAGTGTCCTTGTTAGTCTAAAAGCAAGACTAAGCACAATTTCAAGCTTGTATTATTAAGTTTGTTAAACTATGGGAAAGTGCAGGAAAAACACTGGAAGTTATAACTATGTATTAACGGTCTACCAGGCTACAAATACATGAAAAACTATATTAAAAAGCTACAAAAACTTTAGGTGTCATGTCCATCATGTCTGTGGCAGGTTGACTGTGGGACCTTGGTGATGTGGAGCCTCTTTGCTCTCCCTTCTGTTTTCTGTTCCAAGGCAATGATAAAAGTCCAATTAAAACTTTGGGCCGCATGCTAAATGCAGTGTAATGATTTCATCTTTGAGTATTTTGACTGAGCGAGCAGGAGAAATTACTTTCTCTCAAACTGTACCAGATAAATCTCTGTAAGAAGCATCCTCTCCATCTCCATTGCTAATTTGCTAAACCAATTTAAAATCCTAAGGCAGCAACTAAATACCATTTGTCATTTTAATTTTAAGGTGATGGATATACACTTAAAAAGGCATCACTGTGATGAATGTTGCTGGGACATCCGAGCACCTCCAAGGAGGAAATCTAGCTACCAAGGGAAGACACAAAGCAGGAGATTAGCAATTTCATGTATTTAAGGGAACTCCATGCCTGATTTACCTGTTCTTAATGCACTGACATAGGGCTCTTTAAAGGAAGCTGAATTTCTGCCAGTCTTTTCCAGTCCCTTGAAAATTAGATTCCAACAGATGGAGCATGTTCTTCAATATGAAAAACTACATCACTGAAAATTTGATATTGATCTTTTTAGCTTTTACATTTTTGAGGCCAGAGGGAACTGATCTTGGGAATAGCAGTAGATTTATTTTAGAGCTCAGGTGGCATCCATTTTGTTCTGGCATATCAACAAACATTTTCAGTCTGCCCATCTGCTTCTTTAATCCACTGGATGTTTAAATCAGGAAACATGTTAAGAATGACCTTTTCTGCTTAGATTTATAGTTGTGTTTAGATGCTTCTCAGTAAAGAAAAACTGAGCTGGATTTTTTAGATCAGATGAAACCAGATCAGATAGTTCAAAATCTGCATAGTTGCAGCAACTTAAAAGTAAAATCTGTTCATCTAGACTGGAATAAGTTAGATCAGAATACAAGCTACACTTGGATAAATATTGCACATTTTATGGTGAAAGCAGCAGAATAATTTCTTTATTAATTCAATGCAGTTTCATGGCTACAGTAACATGTGATGTTCAACATTAAGGCAGTGAATCATTATCTGAGTCAAGGTGGTATTTTACAGGGATGTCTCCAAGTTGTTGGAGTTAACTTGTTTTTGTCTTTGTAAAAATTTGTCTTTTTCTTCTTTTTTATTGAAATGTTGTAGAAATACTGACAAATAAATGTACACATACAAATATATTAATATATTTTTCTCCTTGGGGGTTGCTTTAATTTCTATATTGGAGGTATGACATAAACGTCATGGAAAAAATCATGAACAATGCTGAGAAGGAAAAAGAGACTATAAAGAGGTGTAATGAAATATAAAGAATGGAAATAAACAAACAAACGAAACAGACAACCTACATATTGTGGAAATGCCCTTTAATGGTTTGGTTTTCCACATCCTAAATGCAATGGATTTTCACATCTCTCCTCAGGTCCAGAGAGCTTTTACAGGACTGGCTAAGGGAGTAGCTGGAATTATGGCCTGTAAAGGTGCTGGGTTTTGGGGAATTCTCTGCTGTCATACACCACTTCTTTGGCATTAAAGAGACTGAGGCACATTGGACATGCCCAAAGAAATATTACCCTTCAGTTGTTCTTTGATTTAAACACTCAGTTGGTTATTATAGCAGCAAGGCAGATGATGGAGCAGTATAACATTTGGCAGAAGTTGTAGCAATTTCTGTACAGATGGACAACCATGGAATGTGAGAGGCATAAGAATATCATAAAAAGTATTCCTGTGCTGTCTGCAGCAAAAAGAATCTCAAAAATTGTTTCAATATTTACGTGATTGAACAAAGAACTAGGCTGAGCTTTCACTTGTAAACCTCTGTTGTGTCAGTCCTCAAAATATGCATGACTAATACAAGACAGAAATTAAAACAAAAATTGCACTAATAAGTATGATTAGAATGGAGATGCTCCTGAGAGATTTTCTTCATCCTGACAATATTGGTTGAATTGACAGCAAATTCTTTAACTACCAAAAAACATTTAAAAAACGAACAAGCAACAACAACAACAAAAACCCCACCAAAAACAACACCTATCATTGTGGATTTGAGGCAGAATTTCTAAAAGAAATTCTATCTTGGGTGAATATCTCTGCTGGTTTGAAGGTTACCTGTTCTAGAGAAAGCTGTCATCATAAATTAGATTTTTTTTTTCTGACAACCACTGCATTTTCAGAGCATCTCATCCCTCAGAAATGTGTTTCCTACAAGACAATCTTTACACTGCTATGAGTTTACTAATCCCAGGTGATGGATTGACAGGGAATTGTAACTCAGAGTTTAGTCAGCTCTGATTTTTATTCCGGGCAAGTCATGGTGCTTGTATGATTAAAGTAAGTCTTGGCTGCTCCTTTGAATTTCAGGCATCATATGTTTTTATAGTGAGATGATAATTTGTCATCTGGGAAAGAAGGCACTTACATACCCTCACACAGTGGGATTTAGGGAATCAAACCGAGTACGAATGAAATTACACACAGCAGAGCGTGCTAACTCATCAGTGATTCAGATATTATTCCTTGATCCAAATTCTCAAAGGCATGGGCCTTTGAAGCAATGCACAGAAACAAACATTAAAATGAAATTCATGTCCCCTAAACAGTAAATATTGGTCCTGCCTGATGTGCATATGAATAAATTTGGCACAGAGACAGATAACTGGACAGGTAGAAGAATTTTGACCAGGAAAAATAAAGGTGAAAGGAAAAAAAAAAAAGGAAAAAAGTTTTTGAGATTTCTTGTTTCCTTTAGTTTAGTTTGATTTCTCTAATATTTTTGTTAAGAATAACAAGGTCAGAATAGAACAGAACACTGTAGAATGCCTAACCCTATATATATGTTCATATTTATTTCTTTTTATGTAAAAGGCCATCAGAACTGCTTTCCATAAAATTTTAAATGTTTGTAAATGTTTTTGAAACTTCCATTAAGTGCATATTTGCCAATACAAATCAGTCTTTGAAGGATGTATTATGCTCCATCGTTTAATTTCAGCTTATTTTTCTAACAGTAGGTATGTAATTGCATTAAGTAAAATTTCACTGAAAATTATTCCACTGAGTGAGAGAAGCAAGAACTCTAAATTTCTGGAAGTAATCCCCAAAAAATGCAGAGCTTTTCTGAAGAAACATTTCCTGATGTTTAAAAATCTCCACATGAAAAAAAAGTGCTGATTAATGTTTTCTTATAATAAATCAAGAGCTACTACAAAAACTGTAATGTTCCCCCCACAGTTGAGTTTTCTTTTCTTTAGATTACAACAGGGCAGCTGCTTCAGCTTCCCCCATGTGTTGGATAGTGAAATCTTTTAGCACTGCAGTTGCAGTGCTATGGATTATCTTCAATTTGAGCACATCTGTCTTATAATGGAGTTTACAAAGGTAAAATTCCATCCCAGATGAGTCCAGAGTGGAGCAGAGATGAATACTCCTGTTATATGAAACCTTATCTTTCAGTGCACCAACATAACTTTTACTCACTTAAAATGTCACCCTCTTGACTTTTTAAATGTCATTCATCACCCACTTTGAGCTTCAGAACGTTTTCTGCAGAGCTGTTGATTCCCCTGTTCCCATTTCTGTTTTTTATTTCCCCTTCCAATGTGGAGCACTCAGAAGGTGCCTGTGCAAGAGACTGATAGTGCTGACAAGAAAAAAGCCCTGAAGAATATAAAATACCTAAAAACCCCTTCTTCATTTGGAAATTGGGCATATTTCTAGATCAGCTTGTCCAATCAAAATTAGGAAGAACAACATAGCCACTGATTCATTCCTTTCCCAATTCAGTCTCTGAAAAATCAAATGCAAAAACAATACTTTTGAGTTTTAAATACTCAAAAGTAGGCTAGAAAGGTCATAGTAGCTTTCTAAGGCTACACTTGTTAAAATTTCATGTATTGCAATAAAAATGTGAGACCTCAGATGATCCCAAAGGAGAACATAATGACACAAATTAATATCTGGTGCATTTTTATTGCCCTTAAGAGAATTATAGTAAGACTGACTTTGGATGACTGGTTACTAATTAGTTGGCAGCATTAATGGCAAAGTTCTGATTTTAAAAGATTGCAGTGCTAACCTAACCCGGTAAGAAATGCCTTTAAATTTGTTCTGTTCTCTGTTTATTTCTGACTCTTGGGTTGCCTTTATGTATTTTAAATTGCTAGTTTTGGGCAGCAGCTGCTGAGGTCCTCCATCTGAAGAGCTAAAAATTCTATTATTCAAAAAACGTAATAATTTTTTCTTCACTATTCATATTGGTAATCTTGATGCATCTCCCAACACTGAATGAGAGAAACAACGTGTGGTAAAATGAGATAAAACAATAAAGTGATTTCAACAACTCAAAGATAAGCTCTTAAAAAGGGTCATGAAGGTCATGACACTTCCCATTGAAGAAGTGTTGATAAAATAAGACGGGTTTGGAGGTGTGCCTGCAACCTAAAGTGAAAAGTGTGGTTGTTAGAAAACAGGGTCTTCATAACAAAGCAGTTGCCTGAGCTCACCTTTCCTCACGAAGTGGAAAGTGTTAAAAATTGAGTTATGGTTGTTGGGACACGCAAACAACTGTGTTAAGAACATTTATTTTATGTTTCTATAAATTTTATCTCCTTTTGGGTGTAGACTTTAGAGTAGGCTCTGGTTAAATGGTTCTCTGGTCAGCATTTCCAGGCATTAGAGCATTCCATACCATGTTTTATATGGTTAAAATCATGGAGCCACAGAATGGTTTGGGTTGAAAAGGACCTTACAGCTCATCTAATTCCACCCCCTGACATGGACAGGGACATTTTCCAATACTCCAGGGTGCTCCAAGCCCCGTCTAACCTGGCCTTGGACACTTCCAAGGACCCAGGGGACAGCTTCTCTGGGAATTCCATTCCAGCTCCTTCTCCACCCTCACAGGGAAAAATTTCCCCCTAACACCAAATCTAAAGTAGCTGTCAGTTTGAACATAAGGAGGAGTTAAAGTCTTTTCACTGATTTACAGCTTTGATCTATGTTGTCCACATGAAAATTAACTCTTGAATACTGATAAATAATATTTTTGCCATGTCTTTTTTCCTGTTCTCCCAGCAGAGCAGAGGCAGAGTATCCTGTGCCTTGTGTGCATATTGATGACTGCAGCAGGAACACAACTCTGAAAAGTCAAGCCTCATTACCTGTTCCCAGAGGACCCAGTTGATCTTGATTTCTTCTCCTGTGCTCACAGAATAGAACAATCAATACTCCAGCATAATATATGTGCAATTAACAGGTCTCCTCAGGAGCAAAAATGGCAAAAAATGATGAAGATATGGTTTCCACAGCTAGGATACAACCTCAGTCAATGCATTAGCTCATGATGGGAATTATTGGTAGTAACTTTTTTTTATTGTAGCTTTGGGCTATGATAAATCTGAGTTATTTTAACACAATACATCTCTGATAGAGCTAAGTGGAAGAAAAAGTTAAAAGTTGCACACATTTTGGAGTTTTGTTTGGTTATAAACATTTCTTCAACTGCTTTCCTATGTCATCCTTCATCTCTTTATTATTTTTCTTTTTGTTCATGAAAGCTTGTACTGCAGGTTCTCTACTGTGAAAGTATATATAATTTATTAATGTCTATAGCTATGCTTTCATTCTTTCTGTGTTTCTACTTTTTGGTCATTACTTTCACCTCTTCTAGCTAAGCAACTGCTCTTAAAGAACTAGATTTAATTCCTATCATAATCAGTAAAGATTCCTATAAAGTCAGTGTCTCCCTGATAAAACTCAGCAAAGATTGTTTCTTCCAATCATTACATTTTTTTTCTTTCCTATCTTTGCCATGAAATTGTCTATGCTTTTCAATTAGGCACAAAAGCCTTTTCATCTTCTTTTTCCCAATACCTACATCTTTATATTTCAATTACTGGTTATCATTTCATGTCATGATGACATGATATTACTTTTTTTTTCTTTTAAATAATCTTATAATACACTTATCCAGTCTAATTTAATTACATTTCAAATTTTCTTTTCCTACTTTGATACCAGAAAGCATTGCTAGTGTCTCTTATGAGAAACTATTAACATGCTTAGCAAGAAGTCTTAAGTCCAAGAAATTATATTTTAATAAGCTAAGTCACCTGAAAATAGTCTCTCACCTCTCATTATAATGTTCAGGATTTATGAAATAGAAAATTACTAGATTTACAACATACTTAGATTCCCAGAGTCCTTTAGAATATAGTCTGACAAATTCTTTTGAGGCTTTACAGAATCAGTCATGTTAAAAAATCAGAATAACTGTACTCAGTACATTGCTTGCAAGTGTATATCATAGAGGAAATAACACTTTGAATGCATATATTTCATTCTCTTTTTCAACAAGACTTTATCCCTTTTCTTTCATAGTTCTCAAAATGAAAAGCAGAACATTAAACTCAAGCAGTGCTTAAATTGAGGAGTTGTGTGTGAGGACAGCCAATGCAATTTAAATGTTGCGTAACTCAAAGATGCAAAATTAACTTATAAAAGGGAATATCTTGGTTTGAGACACTTTTTTACAATCTCTTGTCAAGTGACTTTGTCACTGTGTCATTTCTAAGCGTTCTTGAATGCAGTATTGCATCTCATACTGCCTTATTTTCAAAGTCTGTGCAGCAAAAGTCACAGACTGAAAGTAAAATATATGTGTGGGTGAAAATTGCATCTTGTTAAGCAGATGTGACAGCAAGTTAATTGTAAGGGAG